>NC_079876.1:26770827-27428327 GCF_029227915.1 Hydractinia symbiolongicarpus
GTACAAAACAAGATATTGAAAAAAGAAGTAGTTTTCCTAAAAAAATGTTTCAAATAAAATCCAAACCAAGTCGTTGGGTGGCATTGTGTACTACTCCGTGTATACTAATCGATACACCGAGTCATAGAGGAAAGCCTATTAAAGGAACACTAATGTTTTCTAGTCATAGGAAAATCCATTCCAGAAATAATAATTGGTGTTCACTAATCCATACACCGAGTGAGTCATAGAGGGAAACCTATTTGTGCTTACTAAACTGTACTTCTATTCGTGTTCACTAATCCGTACATTGAGTCGTATAGCCTACTCGGTGTGATTCGTGTTCACTAAACCATACGTGAGTTTAGAGTGGAACCTACTCGTGTTTACTAAACCCTACTTCTATTTGTGTTCACTAATCCATACACTGAGTCATGTGGCCTACTCGAGGTTACTCCAACTCGCTTTGCTGTTTCATTTTTTTACCTCACTGGATACGAAATACGGTTTCTGGACACAAAATATAGTTTGAGTTAAAAAAAGTTCGAGGCAAACGGTATTCGAATTATCCGCAGTTTGAAGAAGATTGTTGTTAAGCAAAACCCTTAGGCAATTGAAAAATTTCGAATATATCTTTGCAATATACACGTTTACCACTTTATAACAAACTTACTAGTTACCTTTCAAAAAATTTAAAAACTTTTATTAGTTGTAAGAATGTAAAAAAATTAATGAGAAACTCTTTTCAAACATGCTTCCCATCCAACACATTCTCTAGGCAAAATATACTAATATAGTATAAGTGTATTCCGTCCTTAGTAATACATATGCGGTATACTTACGGACAGGTTAATTAATACATATACGGTATATTTACGGCAAAGTCAATTAATACATACACAGTATATTTACAAAACGGAAGGTGCCATTATGGACAGCAGGATCAATCCTGCCAGCGTAGCTAGGGTTGTTGTTATCAGGTTATTTTTTCGATGAACAAGAAGTTTCTGCACGTAACGAAGCTAGCTAGTTTAGCTATTTAAATTTATTTTAGCTAACTCATGTAACTGCTGGATAAGCTAGCTAGTGCAGCTAGTATAGCTAATGTAGTGGGTTTGCTGTGTACTGGTGTGGCTAGAGCTAGCTAGCTAGCTAGCTATTCTTAAGTCTCCAATAGTGCTCACCATACTTTATATATTAGTTTTCGGAAATTATTTTAGCCAGGCAACGGACATCCTTCTTCACTTCTTCCACTCTCTCCCTCCCCACCACTAATAATATTTTTAGGTTTTTGCCACCATCTAGAGCCCCCTGAGAGGGTGACATATAATACATAGCAACTATTTGGTTTTCCATTATAATTAGCTAGCTGGCTATGCTAGCTTTTATTGTTAAGGCATAAAATTGAGTGAAGTCAGAGATAACACACAATTGAGGAATCCCCCAAATTCCACATTTATAAAATTATATATATATAGCTATATATAGCTATATATATATACTATGTATTTATAGACTTGTAGAAATCCTGGGGGATTCCCAGCACTTTGCTAGTTCATTTATATACATAAGTGGCACACTGTTGTTGCACATCTGGTCACTGTGCAACGTCACTTTTCTCTATTTTTCTCATTCTACATTCATGACAATGATTAATTTATGACCAGGCAGTATGAGAATCCTGGTTATATAGCTAGCTAACACCCTGATCATGGAATATATTTACACCAAAGTGTAATTTTATATTGGGTGGGGTGTATACCGATACACTTCAATTTGCAAAGCTGTTTGAACATTGGGGTGAATAGTCTTTTTTGATTTGCCCTGAATGAAATCCTTGTGGATTTTCCCGGGAGGATCTTGGTATATATCACGTTTGTGTGTGGCAAAAATATAAAGTTTGTTTTTGTGATCATTTTGGTTCTGCAATCTTCACACATTAAACAAAACATATATATCTATTTTTATTTTGAAGTATATATATTGATGGAATGGACAGGAAGCTCAAGAAACATGAAAAGGGAGAGGGGTCGTCTTCAAATGTACAAAGTCAACAGATATTATTGGGGGTGATTAAAGAAAATGAGGAAAAAGAAAAGGTAAAAGAAATAGAAAGAAAAGAGGTAAAGAAAATAGAAAAGGCAAAGAAAGCAATGGAAAGTGCCATTGTTAATTATTCTAAAAAGTCAACCAAAAGGAAAAAAAAGACAGTTGGTATATTGCTGGAAATGCAAAGGTGGAAAATAAAGCTGTCAGACGTAAAGGGGGTCCAAGTATTAACCTAATCCTTTGTTACAAGGTAATAAGTATATATTCACTAAAGTATATATTGAATAGAAAATTTATACACAGAAAGAAGATAAGAGCACTATTTGTTATTGTTACTGTTGTTTTGTACATTATATTTTGTATATATATACTATTTATTCTGTCAATTTTTTAAATCTTTTTTTTAAACCATGATTTGTTTTAGAATCAAGTTCAGAAGAAGACATTAGTTCGAGTGCTGGAGTTTTTGGTGATAATGGAGAGAGCAACGACTCAAGTATCAAAGGTATGTAATATAAAATATTAATAAAGCTAACAAAAAGTGGAACGGGTATAAGGGATATTGGTTCAAATCCAATTCATCTAAACCAGATGGTAGCTCAATGCTAGAGCATTGTACTTGCCTTTCCACACTGATTGCACATTTTTTTGACAGTGTTTTATATGTATGTAGTACTAGATCAAATGTTAGAGGGAATATCAGCTGTGTCCACAGAGGATAATGCATGGAATATCCGCATTTCAAGAGCAGAATCTAACTGGGCAGATGCTAGACAGACTTTATTGTCGAGTATGATGGAACGTAAAGTCCCTAACACAGATGTATGCATGAATTGTGGAAAAAATCCAACTTCGATTGCATGCAATGATTGTGCACCTTACTGCAACTTTTGTGCGGCATGTGATTACGCGTTGCACCAAATGGATCCATTTCATAATAGAAAGGCTTTTAATGAAAACTGTTATGTCTCGCTTCGTGCCAGAGAGTCATTTCATAATATGCAAGTTATCATCATTGGTACGCCCTGTTGTTTTACTGTAAAGTTAGGAATTGATGTAAACAAGTCGGTGTGATTTGTTTTGTTTTTTCCTATAGAAAAAACGTTTTCCCTTCCCATGAGCAGATGTACACAATGCCATCATCGCTGCAGTCAGTGTGAAATCCAAATGTCCGACAGTTTAATCGCAGTTATCACCACAAATGGTATTATGCAATTCATCTATATTGTCCATATGTAATATTTAGTACTGTTTTTGTAGATTATCTCCTCAGTTTTGGATATGATATAATTATTCCTTATCTTTCTGTTATTTTTATCAGGAAGATTTGATTTAAACATGCACTCTGTGCATTGCTGTCAATGTGATCATCTAACTGATCCATTTACCCTACCATTTCTGATACAATCAAGATATTGGCCGGCATCCTTAAAGCATATCAACTGTGTGTACCATGAAAACTGCTTTGAGATGTGGGATCGATTTTCCAAAAGAATGCCTGGTTCATCTCTCAATAGCTTCACCCGCAGTCTTGAAGACATTTCGAGTAAAAACGGGAGGGTTAGTGTTGAGAGGCTGATATTTATTCAAGCCTTCTCTTTGTCTGTATAAAATGCGAGAGCTAAAATCACAAAATTAAAATTTGATGAAGTTTTGTTTTGCTTTAGTTTTCCATTAGGCCAGAGACACCTTTATTTATTTTTAGAAAAATGTTGTTAGCCCTGTTTTGTTCAAACGAACTTACAGAGAGTGGTGTTATATTAATTATGAACTATCGAAAGTGGAAAGGAAAAACTTATTTCAATGCCCATCATGCTATAATCAACAACATTCTTGTCACGTTGATGGAAACAGTAAATTATACCGATATAAATCTTCAGGGCGGTATGTTATCACTTTTGTTTAATTAAGCGAAGTACGTTATGCAGAACATTTTTTATAATAAATTTAAGTAATGTCATGTGTTATATTTATTCAGAGCCTCTGGGGAATCTTATTATCAGGGATTGTTCATTGCTAAAAACGTAGCTGTTGACGCTCATTTAGACTTGTTAAATTTGTACAAGAAAGGATCTTTTACGAAGGTATTTACCTTTTGCGCCAAACTTTTAACTCGAATTAATGTGGTTTTGAGCTTGATTGTAGAGTATTGATTTTGACTTTGCTTTCAGCAACCAGTACATTGCGGTAATAGTACCCTTAAAGCAGCTCAAGATACAATTAGGAAAAAGCAGCTCTTGATGAGACTGGCCTTGAATACTGCGTATGCCGACATGCTGTAGAACAGAAAGCTGTGAACATGTTCAGAGGAGAGATATTTGGTTATGCTCACTTTTTGCAGAAAACATTTATGATAGAGCAACATCCCCAGTTTATGTGGTACGATGTGATGTGCAAGTACTGGGTGTGGTTAAAATCTAATGACCCATTTCTTGCAGAACAAATGCAACCAGCTTTATCAGTAATGCATGGGAAAATCCACAAGCTTTCCTGTCAGGTGTTATATTCTGCGATTTTTATTGCATAATAGTATTCTTGTCAATGTTTAATGAAAAGAAATGTACTTAATGACTGTTGTTTGATGTCTTGAAGCAAAATCAAAAGAGAAACATTCTTAATTCACGTAAATATTAATGGAACTATCTCGTCTCATTGTTATGTTTAATTCATTGGGTTTATTTTAATTTAGATAAAATGGGGAGGAAGGTGGCAGGTTGGAGCAGCAATGTCTACTGGAGAGGAGGCTGAACAAGTCAATAGTTACCTTTCACGTATCGGTAATGTCACCAATTACATGTTAAAACAAAGTATGTGTTTTATATAGTTATTTTTTATTAACATTGCCAGCCTAATTGCTTTGCCAGAATTGTTACCTACATTTGTGGAAAATGACATAACTACGTATGACGTATCTATGTTTGCTTAGACCGCGAAGACTACATTACAGAATTCGCGATGGACTGGAACGAGCGTAAAATTGATCTTTTACCTGAGTCATTATTTAAAAGATGGAAAAGAGTAGGTATTCCAGTGCGAATAAAGTTAGAATTAACGTATAGACTTTTTCATTGTTATTTAAGTTGCATCCTTTCATATAATCATTTAGGCAAAAGAGAATATAAAGCGTTGTGAAGATGTGACAAGATCTTTATCGCAGGAAAATAACATAGATATTTCGGACAGATCACTGCAAGGTTTAATTGAGGAGGTGAAATGCTGGGCAGCAAGTACGATTTCGTCAGTTATTGCTCTATGATTATTGAATTGATTTGTTCTATGTCACAACTTATGACAAAATATTTCTAGGTACAAAAACAAGCACGTCTATGAAGATAACATTCAAAAGTTGTTACCCGTGTCATATTTGGTCAAAGGAAACGAAAAGAATGCTTCGGTTATTCTTGGCAAGTATAAGCTGCTCCTTTCTAGCATCAAGGAGAAAGACACTTCCTTCGATGTCTCGTCGTTCAACGCAAGAGTAAATTTGGCCAACAAAATTATTGATGAAATTGTACGTTTAATCGATCAATGTAACTTTGAAATATCAATGAAAGCGGCTTCTATGAATAAATTAGCGAGTAAGTTTGATATCACAGAACGAGCATTTTTTAAAGTAATTATAGCATCATTAACACTGAACACTACATACATAAAACGTCATCAGTGCTTCAACCTTACTTTTGTCATAGGCACCAGCAAACAAAGGATACGGCTCCGACGTATTTTAGACAAAGAACGAGAAAAAGTTAAAACGTTTGTCCAAGATTATAACTCATTGATAGAGACATGCGGCATAAACAGAGAAAAGATAACTAGTACTGATAACGCAATTCGAGGGGAAGGTTATTGTGTTATTTATCGTTAAATCCCGTAAAACTCAATAATTCTTAGTCGTTGTTGTTTAGAGAAGGTAGAATAACAACGTATTCGATCTTCATGCACAGGTTCAATTAGTATGAAGAAAGCTGTTGTTGATGCATCCATGGAGAAACGTCGCAATGAAGAAGAAGTGACTTTAACAATTAAAGAAATGGCGCGATATATTCAACATTATGTGAATACGAAAGATACCTTGCTAAACGAGACACAATTATTGGAGTCATCTGACAGGGGTTAGGGAAAGTTATCCTAAGATATAATAACATTTACTGCAGTGATGATTACGTAAATGGTAATGTCAAACCTTTTCTTTCTAGGTAGAGCTGATGACATCGCTCCACAATTGCATCAGGTATGTACAAATGGAAAAAAAATTACTTCCTTGCATTTATATTACCTTTCCTAAATTTTAATCATATTGATCATAGGATAAACTGAACAGGGCTACGCTTGCTGTCCTTCACAGAAGTATGCAAAATGTGCAAAACTGTCTGGATAAGGCGTATATGCATTTTAAAAAGGTAACAGGATGTAACATGGAAGCTACGGAGATGAATTGCGACAGTAGTAGCGATGAGGAACTTGATGCTGATTTCGAAATTTTGTCAGAGTCCGAAGATGAATTTGTCTCAGACAAAGAAATAGAAGATCTAGGAGACGACGAAAACGATTTTGACGAGCCTGGGAATACGGAAAACCAAGATGATGAATTAGTTTCGATTTTGCTTAGCTTTTAAATTTTTCTACTTTATTTTTCCTTTGTAAATTCATTTTTAGTGAAATAATTGTAATATATCGTAAAATGACTTTTTTGATGGGCTTATATTCAATATATCTCAGCATTTTCAACCTCGCTAACTAAAATTTGTACCGCTATTTCGAATCCCGCTATCCCGCTATCGATCTTATTCTTAGACCCAGAGAAACTGTAAAATCATTAAATAATTATCCTCATTCTGCTTTAGATATCTTAGAGACCTTTTAAGTTATACCGCAACTTCTCAAGCAAATTAAAACCGAGCTATCTCGCATTTTCTCAGATCTGCATACGAAGCCATACAAACCGTTTTTTAAAGTAGGAGGGCCTGCATACAGAACTTCCAACATGCAATAGGTGAAATCGATTAGTACTCAATTACAAACAAAAAAGGCATGGTTAATTCCTATTTTAATTTTATAATCATCGCTTTAGTTAAAAACAATTTTTTGAGGAAACTTAAAATCTATATCTCGTTTATAGAAGCAATTCATCTTAATTCATTTATCGTAATGGATAGTACATTATCAGATAAAATTTTAACAATTATTTTTAGTATTAATTGTTACTATAATCTTCACAATCACATCATCAATCTTCACAATTTGATTAGGACTAGGTCGAAAACTCCGATGACGGTAGAAATCAACTGACGATCTCATTATTCAGTTAGTTTTAAATAATCAATGAACCAAAGAGCCTACTGTAACACTATGTTCGCTTGTAACAGAACAATTGGTTTAAAAATATGCTAGATTGTGTGTTGTGTTGCAACCGAATTACAATTCAACAACTAAATGGATTGTTCAACACACTATATGGAAAACGAGAGGGAATAAAACACACTGACTGATCTTTCTGGCAAATACGTTCGTTGTCTAAGTTTTTGTAGAAGAACAATCGTTTAATGTCCACATTTTTGGCCTGGTTTATCTGGAGGTGTAAAGCAATCCCGTCACTGTGATGTGACACTAAGGGTCTGTGAGAAGTGAAATTCGGGATATCGGCTAATCAAACGTTATTTTATTTATCTATTTCAAGCGTACGATTTTTGTCCTGCCAAGACGGAGTTTTGATTGTGAGTAATTTATGAGATGTTTCTTATCCTTACAGACAATTTTTCGTCTTGGTAGGCTGTTTCCATAAAAAGGTGAAGGAAGTAGCAAGTTACGCTGTTTGTTGGCTTACTCTAGTAATCGTCGCGCCCCGGGTGACATATAAACAGCTTTATGCACTTCGCTGTAAAAAGTTTCTGTGTCTGTGTATTCTTGGAGGTTTGTTTAATTCACAGATTTTACCTGCAACTTGCAACAACAACATAAAATTAACACTCCTCCCTCACCAATACGTCCTTGACAACCAAAATCAGTATAAATGAAACGGTAACCTTTGTAGTTTTAATATTACGAACCACTGTTATGCTTGCTGTCAGCAGCTCCAAAGCATTTAGGAAATTGTCATCGTTCACTGGTTTTGCTTATGAAAAGTTTTCTCTTAAGTTTCTGGACGCTTGGTATACTCACCACATAATCAGTCAGAGATAAAGCATGGCATATGGGAACAATAAAACGACCTATTGTTACACTATGGACGCGGTATTGCTACATCAAACTTTCCATTTATTCGCCAGTTGCTACCGTAATTATTCTAATTTAGTGCGGATAACCATTTTTGCGAATTTTTAATAATTTTTTGCCGTCTAATTAATAGTGCGGGTAAAGTATTGGTCAAGATTTCCTCTAATTATGTTGCGGATTGACTACAACATAAATTTACAATGTTAAAGGATGTCTTCGTCAACATCAGCATTATCTTCAAGCATTTCCAATTTTTTTTTTTTAAAAAGGAACCATTTCGAACTTTATCTTTGTAATGCCGCAGACAGCAAAAGATCTTTTTACCATCTCGGTGTCGAGTGGAATGGTGTTGTAAGCTTCCTCTACCCAATCAAACATATCTTGACGACTGGGTGGAGGAATTTGATCATGCTTTTCAATCATTTTGCTACGTACGCAACCCAGTATTTCCTTATCATGCCTGTAGACGGCTTGTTGATGCAGACATCCATAGGCTGACACTTGGAAGTGCAGCCAGCAGGATCTCTTGGGGTATATGATTTGTATTTACATTTCAAACTTCAAACGAAAATCTTTTTTTTCAAAAACATTGGCTGAGATTGAAAAATTTGAGGGGAAAAGGAAAAAAAAGGAAGATAAGCGGAATACAAAAATGAATTAAATGGACAAAAATGAAACAAATAAATGGGAAAAATAAGAAAAATAAAAGATTAAAAAGATAGATGTTATTTTATCCCCTCTAATTTAATGCGGTAATGACTAAATTTCCCTTTAAATTTTTGTGCGGGCTTAAGTGGACGATATGACGGTAATATATCTCCTCTTATTATTACTGCGGCATACCATAATAATAATTTTTTCAGTCACACTAAATTAGAAACATTACGGTTGATATCTTAATTTTATAGCTAGCTTTTCTTCCGCACTAATTGGTTCCCTTAAACGTCTTGTTTATTTCGCTGTATGAAGGGTCTCACTTTTTCCATTAGCTCCTAAAAAGTAATTTATCTTAAAGTTTGATCGGGTAAGGAGAAATTTCAGCTCTGATGTCATATTAAAAATTGCCGTCTGTAAGTGTCTGTATTCATGCGTAAATATATTTGGAACTCTTTTTGGTCCTTAAGCGTAAATCTTGAGGAATATTATTGCATGTCAGCCACAGTTTGATCTCTTTATTTTGACTTCTCTTTAAGCTTGTTTTAGAATGAATGGGTTATAAAAATTTCGCGCCCACAATCCTTTTTTTATTTTTAGTTATCGGTCATTTAATGTAGGCTTGATACCGAAGTTGAAAGTAGTTGCCTTTGCTAAAATTACTGAAATTAATTCCGCAATTTTTGAGTAATGTAGTCATCTGCAAATATTTACCCTTACGGCATTTTGTTTAAAAACCTGTTGTTCAAAATTCTCGCTGCACAATTTTGAACTGCAATTAAAATTTACGTTTTCCATGGCACGGAGCAGATTTCTGTTTTTATGCTTTAACGCTTTATAATTCTAAGATAGGATAGGAATAAGAATACTCGTTTTTTTTTAATTGAGGCTTAATGCTGTTTACATGTTGCTTATTTAAGTTAGGTCTGCTGGTGCACCAATTAAAATCACACTTTTTTTTTCACTTACTACAGGCTGGCTGCTGCTTACAAGCTGCTCCGCTTTTTGAAGAATTTTAGACACACAAACCTTACAAAAGGGGTGCAAATGCAGGATCAGGATTTAAATGCTCGTTTAGATGAGACTGTATTCATCCTCCTGTTCCCTTCAAGAATCGATTCGCCGGCATGCGCTGCTTTTTCTTCTTTTACCTGCTAGACAAGGACCAATCAGTTCATCAAATATGTAATTTTGATTGTATAAATATCTTTCTATACTTTAGTTATTTACAGGTAAAATAATATCATCTTCAACATAGATACATAAACATAAATATATAAATATACATTCCAACAATGTACAGCGATAATGAGCGAGCGCATGTATGTATAAAATAAATATACATATATACATATAAAAACGTTATATATGGCATATAAAAGATATGTTATAAATAATCCTGCTAGATAATAATTTTACATAAAAATCTATTGCCCAACACAGTTAAAAGTCAGCATTCTTGTTGACAATGACTAAAAAAGCTAAGCTAAAAAGCTAAAAAAGTTAAAAATCTTCCAATCTGATACAAAATATAAAAGTGATATCAAATCTAAATAATCCTAATTCACGCTGATTGGTTGAAAAAGGTTAAATGCATTTCCAACACCATCCCTGTCATCATTATCACTGTCGTCGTCGCTATTCCGGTCCATCGTTTCCTGAAAATCAGGCGTCTCATCTAAATTCAGGAGAATCAGCAAGTGAGAAAATTATTTCAATAATTATACCTTAAGACGTAAGAATTAAAATCATTCAATTAAAAAAAACCTGGCAGACAGACAGAAAAATATACAAAAAACATTAGTGGTAATGAAAGCAGCAATTGTGGGAACATTGTTGAAAAACTAAATGAGAGTAACAATTAGGTTACTTGTTAGGTCTTCTTCCTCAGTCTCTTCTTCCTGACTAACCACATTTTTGGCTGACTTTGGTGCGGATGTTGTAGCTGTCACTGAACATCAAATTTACATTTTATTTTTTCAGTTTGTGCTCTCATTGTTTAATCAAAAACTTTTTACAAATTTGAAAAGCTAAATACACAAAAATAAACAAAAATAAACAAAAGCAAGACTGACCATGCTGGGAATAAATTCCTTTTAAGAAATCTAGCAAGGCTTTCCCATGAGTGTTCACCTTGTTTGTGTTTGGGCCCAACAATATTGCCTTAAATTTTCCCCATGGCTGCATGTCGACATACGTACATCCATTTTTCTTTGATGCAAAAATGTTAAGAACGTCGTAGTTTAGAATACGAGCCATGTCAGCTGACTAAAATAGACTCTATACAGTAGTGTTGACATACTATTAATATTTGAAGAATGGGAAGAAAAAGAATAACAATTACTGATTGCTAATATAAAAATAAAAAAGGTCTTCAGACTACACTCACGACAGATTTTATTTTCTTTTTGGCACGAAAAAGGTTGCAGGATTTATTGCCACTGGGTTTATCACCCTTCACAGTAAAAATGTGTTGACATTTATGACACTTTTTCTTAACAGGAGCATTCTCCTCTCCACATTCCTGACACCTCTAGAAACATTTGAATAATATAAATTACATAGTGACACTAATGATCTTGTACATTCTAAAAAACGAAATCTCCCAACTATACCTTTTTTGCTGCAACCTTTTTGGCCAAATGGCATTTTAGGTAACTGCTGAAATCTTATAAAATCAAAAAAAATCAGACTTGAGAAAAGAACGTTTGGTGCAACCAGACATTACAATAATTTTTAAAAAAAAAAGCAATAGGTTTATATCAAAATACTGTTTTTCGTGGTTTAACAGAAAAAAAATTTACAAAACGTTGTCTTTTAGATAATAGAAACAGTTAAAATTTGATGGTGTAAAGTACATAACCGTGTAACTGTAATAAATAACATATATATGGCTAAAAAATAATTATTTGAGGAAACATATTTCAATAAAAAGAATTCCGCATAAATAAAATGTAAAACCATAATCCACCAAATACAAAATAAAAAAGTCTTCAATAATAATTTCTTCCCATTGTGTATGCTCTGTTTTAATATCTATTACAAGTCACGGTTCCAATTAGTTCTGATAAGCTTCTAAACAATTTTATCACGCATGAAAGTTAGTTAAACATTGTACAATGGTTGGTTTTTGCTATTAGATTTCAATCTTACAGATCATGCGATGTTATCCAGCAAGTTCTATTTTAAAGAAAATATCCATCTGATTTCACCCAGAATTCCAACCGGCACAGACTTTTATTGCTATCATTGTTACTAAATATAAAAATACAGACCATGTCATTATATTGCAGTATTAACTTGATTAGTGTTGTTTGCATAAAAAAATACAACTGTGCAAAAACTTTGATTGATTTCATAACAACATTGCAACACAATCACTAGATAATATGCCCCTGAGAGATTTAGTCACACCTAAAAATACTGTTTAAATAGAATGTGATAAACGTGACAAAAAACATGTGAGATCAACATGAGCATTCGCTTCAACAAACGAGATAGGAAAGTTTGGAGGTACAATGAGTTAACAAAGAGAATCTGCGAATAGCTTTTAAGAAACTTCTTCTTTATTAATAAAGTTTGTTTGATTTTGACCGAACAAACTTTTTTAATATGTTAAAACATAAACAATTTCAGCTTTATGCACAATGATCCAGTAAAATGACCTGATTAGTGAACAAAAGAATTTTTTTAAATTGCTATGAAAAAATGTCTAAAGCATGTTGAAAAAAAAAATGTGGAGGTTTACGCCATGAGTGTGCACGCTACCTCTAAGAAGCACAATAAGAACAGTAAATGGATAATGGATGCTGTGGAAGCATGCCGAGAATTCTTATTTTGAGTAAACAAGAAGCTAAGGTGCGACAGACTTTGTTTACATCAGTATCATGTGATTAAATATAAAGTTCCAACGAATCAGCAACATTACTGTATCATTGGTGATATGCTTAAATTTAATGGTGGTAAGGTTGGAAACACACGCATCTGGTTTAAGGCTCCTCGATACTGAACCTGACATCTGGACATTGTCCCCCCTTCCCCACGAGATATGCTGAGATGTAGACGTTTCCACAACATTTGCTGAGATGTAGGCATTTCCACGAGATATGCTGCGTGTAGGCGTTTCCATAAGATTCACTGAGAGGGTTGCGTTTCAACAAGAGACATAGGTGTTTCCACAAGAGACACCCAGGAGAGTTAGCGTTTCCACAAGAGACGCAGTCATTTCCACGAGATACGTCTTAAGGGAAGGGTTGGAAACACACACATCTGGTTTGGGGCTCCTCGATACTGTTTGGTACACCAAACCTAACATCCTACCCCCTTTCCCCAAACTCAAGTGTAGTTAACATGAAACAAGAGAAATACAGTAGAGTCTCCATAACTCGAACCTCTATAACTCGAATCTCTCCTTAACTCGAACAAATTCGTTGGCATCGTGAAAATTTCCTAATAAACTCTTATAAAAAAACCTCTACAACTCGAACCTCCATAACTCGAATCTTCCCTTAACTCGAACAAATTTTTTTGTCCCTTGGAGACTTTTCTCTCCATAACTCGAATTTTCTGAAATCATAATCAAAATTCGAACAGTTTTCCTGATAAATTAGGTCTAAAAATCTTGTTAATACGTGTTTTGCAGGCCTTATTATTAATTCGAATGATTAATGATGCGTCATCCAAACCTTTCGAACGTCTTTTTCGAACGTTTTCGAGAAAATCTAAAGAATTTCAAAAGAAAGACACTCTCATAACAATGTCGTCTGTGGCAGGATCAAAGCGTCGAATTGACAATAAGTCGTGCAAAATCAAGTACAAAGCTCTTAAAGCGTTGGAAAAGGGTACTGCGCCAAAGGATGTGGCAAAAGAGTTCAAAATTCCTCCAAGCACCCTGTCAACTTGGAAAAAAAATTAAGAAAAGATTTACAAGCAGTTTAACAACGGGCAAACATCGAAGAGATCAAAGCCAGAAAAATTCGAAGATGTGAACAAAGCTGTTCATAAATGGTTACTTATGATGAGGAGTGAGAATATCCCAATCAGTGGCCCGATGCTGAAAGAGAAAGCTCTTGAGTTTGCCGAAGCGTTGGGTGTCGAGTCATTTCAAGCTTCTCAGGGGTGGATGGCTAAATGGAAAACCAGGTTAGTTGACTAAGATTTTGTTTGTTTATCTTCGTGAAGATAAAATCTAAAAAAATGTTACAATAGCTTTGGTAGTTGTTTTTTCAAAATATCAATAGACTCTCTTTCAGAGAGGAGGGATAATTTGCATGGGACTTTCATCCCTAATCCATCACCAGCATTCAATGACTTTCCAGTAATTGTTATTTTGCAAACATTGAAGCTGTCATTCTTCAGAAAGTAAAATATGACTTTTGCAAAGCGTCCTGACTTTCCTAGTGGTAGATGTCCAATGATTTCTCCATCATTTTTCTTGACTGCAACTGCATATTTATTCATTTTATTTGTTGGTTCCATGAAACCATAAAATTCATCTCCAACAGAGGGTGTCCAATTACTTTTATAAACATGATACCCCATGACAAAAGCGTCGATTTCGTACGTAATAAGTTTAATGATAGGAAGTTCTATACAACAAATAATGTCTGTTAATCTTTTGACTTGTTGGACTTTCATGGCTTCCATGCTTTCTTTCACTCGTCAAAACTTCGAAACTTGGTAAAAATCGAATCTTTTTCTATTCGAATTCTTTCACAAATCAAAACATGGTAACAATCGAATGTTTTCTATTCGAATCATGGCTATGGCATTCTAAATTTAGAATTCCATGATTCGAATCAAACAAAATGTAAAGCTCCATCTACACTAGTCACAACTACAGAGACAAACGTTTTTCTCATCCATTCCTTTCAGGTATAGAGTACCCTTCAAAACCATCGCTGGAGAATCAGGGTCCGTCACTGAGGAAATGACAGCGCCATGGTCGGAGACAACATTACCAACCATTCTCTCCCGCTATCCTCTGGAAGACATTTTTAACGCCGACGAATTTGGGCTTTTCTTTCAATGCCTTCCCAATAAAACTTTGCATATGAAAGGTGATAAGTGTTCTGGAGGAAAACACAGCAAAGTTAGACTTACTGGTTTAGCTGCTGGTAATGCCTTGGGGGAACGATTGCCAATGTTTGTAATCGGCAAGTCCGCCAACCCTCGTTGCTTTAAAGGTGTCAAAACACTACCCTGTCGATACCGTTCGCAAAAGAAGAGTTGGATGTCTGGAGAGCTGTTCGAAGAGTGGGTACGCGAGCTTGATCGAAAATTTTCTGTCTCTAAGCGAAAAATTGCTTTGATTATTGACAATTGTACCGCACATCCTCATGTTGAAAACCTGGAATGGGTAGAATTGATCTTTCTTCCTCCAAATACCACGTCCCGAACCCAACCTATGGACCAAGGAATTATCCGCGCCCTGAAAGCAAAATATCGATCGCTAGCAGTGCGGAAATTGATAAAAGCCTTGGACGAGGAAAATTCGACTCCGAAGTTCTCGATTCTTGCAGCTATGTACATGCTAAGGAAAGCATGGGATGATGTTTCCAACAAAACATTCACCAATTGCTTTCGAAAATCAGGAATTTCCCAAAAGGATGCAGAAAGAGCGATCAACGAAGATGACGACCCTTTTAAAAGTTTAACCAGCGAAGTAGAAAGAGACCAAATTCCAACCCTCGATGCTGAACTCTCTTACATAAAACGAAGGTTTCCTGACCACATTGATCCTGACTTATCAACTGAAGATTTCATTGATTTTGACATTGAAGTCAGTACATCCCATGGGCGTCTGAAGACTGCTGACATCATTGCTGAGATCACTGGGACTCAAGACGAAGAATTAGAAGAGGTCGACGAAGAAGACAAGGAGGAAGAAGATAAGATCACAAGACCGACGGCCGAGCAAGTGCGTACAGCTATCAACGTCCTCGAAGACTTGAGTATTTTTTCACATTTTGGAGAAGAAATGATAGCTTCCCTTGAATCGTAATATCGCCAAAGATTTTGATATGAGTTGTAAGCAAACAGTTATCACCGACTTCTTTTCTAAATAAACATTAAAAAATTCAAGTGTATTGTTTTGACTTTCATTAACCTAATAGCCCCCTTAAAGTTAGACTTAAGATTAAATATAACGTTTTTATCCAGCTGGTTCACGTAAAGGGAGGATATTGCGCTAAAAGTTGAAAACCTCTACAACTCGAATGTCTCCATAACTCGAACGATTTCCTTTTCCCCGTGGCTGTTCGAGTTATGGAGACTCTACTGTATACTTCTATAAGTAGCATGTTTTTATTTTTGTTGTTGCTTCACAACCATAGCAATTATTACTGCACATTGTGCACCTTTCTCAACTAGCTAAAACTAGAGGTAGCTAGCCAACACTGACGTGTGTAGCCAAGTAGCTAGCATCCATTGATGTATGGCGCCGTAGATTAGTGGTTAATGGTGCCGTAGATTAGTGGTTAATGGTGCCGTAGATTAGTGGTTATAGCTCTCGTACTCTGTGCGGGAGACCGGGGTTCGATTCCTCTTGACGGCGATTCAACATGGACAAGTGAATGTTACCATAGCCCCGGGCAGGTTGCCCCGGATTAACCCAAGCCATGTGAGGGAAATTGGGGAGATGGCACACTGTGTGGGCCGTTGGATGTTGCCGGGAGTTGTCTAGTAGAGCGCGGGTCCTAATTGGGTCTGCGTAGCTCAAAACGAGCATTAAATACTCTAGGAGTCTCCATCTAAGCCATGGCCCCTCCTGGAAATAATAGACAGGGTAATCCCTCGATATTTGTGAGGCTAGCCATCATGTAAAATATGCACATAATCTATCTATAGCTAGCTAGCACTGATGTGTAGCTCTAGCTAGCACTAATGTGTAGCTTTAGCTAACACTGTTGTGTAGCTCCAGCTAGCACTGACTGATGTGTAGCTCTAGCTAGCACTGATGTGAAGCTTTACCTAGCACTGATTAGCTTAGCTAGGCAAATAAACTTAACGTGACTACCTGACAAATAATACAATCAAAGCTAAGTGTAAAAGAGCAAGTGGATTAAGAAATAATAGGTTAATTTTACCATTGAAGGTCCTTGTTATATCTCAAACTGCCTAGAAATGTCTCTTCTCTGCTAAGGCACAAATTATACCATATCAGTATTATTGGGTTATGTAATAAATATACCGTATGTGTATTAATTAACATGTCCGTAAATATACTGCATATGTATTATTAAGAGCGGCATACACTTATACTATATTAGTATATTTTGCCTGGAGATTGGCCTGTCCCATCAATCATTGGCACGCAAATGGCATTCGGTATGACAAGAAATTGGATGAATATCGAGTTTAACGGAACAGACACCATTTTAGAAGCTCATAGTCCTTTATCATAATTTTTCACGATTTTGAACATGATGACATATATATGCGGAAGAATAGCAAAAATTGAAAATATGCTGCAATTGTAAGTATCAATCTTCATCAATCAAACAAAGTTTGTTTTGTTCAAGATAACGCTTTGTTAGTTAAAGTTACAAATGCAACCCTGAATTAGTACTTAAATTTGCTTAAAATGGACTTTTTTTAATAAATATACCACCAGAAAAAATATTTGACATCACAGTCTGAAATTCGTTTTACAGTCGTTGATTATATTTGATTATAAGCAAGCTGTGATGATGGGACTGGTCTAACGATCCTTGAAGTTAAAATTGTAGAGTTTACACCCTCTAAAGATCAAAACGCAGCGCAAGATCTCCCTCTTTGCAAGGATACTCTGTAGATTCAAGGGTTTTGAACCAAACAACCCTCTCTACACAATACAGTACGTACAACTAACGGTTGGTACACAAAAACTGACAACATGAAAACAGAAGGCATTACGACAGCAATATTTACTCTAATTTACTCCAAGTATAAATAAATAAATATAAAACTATAAATATCAGCTGTCAACCAGCCCAGGGCCAGGACTTGTAAACCTGGCAGTAGCTTTTAACATTTGTTACGGGATCCCAACACTCAACCCTACATGCGTAGTTGTCGCTTTGAACCAGCCATTTGCTTTGGACCAGCCGTAGGTCAGGACCAGCCTGAAGACAGTGGAGTGATTTTCGTGGATGTAAAGTCACGGAAACAAGAAAGATAGAAATGAAAACCCCTTATATAGCTTCTTCCTAACATCAGGTATAGCAGGATCGTTAAACCTGTAGACTAAGTGAGCCAACTTAGCCTCCATGCAAAACTGGGGTTATAAGTGACCAGCCGCCAGTGTGTCTGAATAATTAATAGTGGCGGTTAATTTTTTGGGTTGTGAATGATTTATCCTCCGCAGGATGGGAATAAACTTTAAGGGTGTCGCCACCTTGGGCGACGCATACAGCCCTTTACGAAGCAGCAGTAACACTTAAAATAACACTAAAATAACACTAAAAGCCAACTTTTTACGTGATGTTGAGAACGCAAACTTGATTTGTAATAGTAGATCCTGAACTGAATTATAAAAACCTCATCAATGTTTTCAAATCTATCATAGAAAAGCATGCACCACAGAACCTAAAACCCTACGTGTAAACGAGGCACCAATAATGACAAAAGAATTTAAAAAGGCAATATATACAAGGTCTAGGTTCAAAAAATACAAAAATCCTATTTCTGAAAACAAAATCACGTACAAGAAACAGAGAAACAAGTGTGTATTTCAAAAGGGTGACAGAATCAGGTTTTGGAAAACTGTTAAACCCTCGATATTAAAGTGGAATAAGCAAAGAAGTTATAGCGATCGATCAAAATGAAAGTTTAGTTACTGATAAAAAACAGCTAACCAAACTTTTCAACGACTACTACATCAATATTTTAGAAAATTCTTGTGGCATAAAACCAAATTCTATAAATTATAAGAATGTAAATGATAAGTCAAAAATGAATGAAGATTTCAGTCCACTTTCGCCTTTATGACGCGTTTAGACCGTAATAAAAAGCTTTCAGCTATGTACAGGAGGATTAGCACTCACAAAAACTGTTACACTTATATATAAGCCTGTCAATGAAAAATTAACTGTTCAGAATGAACATTTTATATACTATTTTTAAATCAAAACTTTTATGGCTCCGTAAAATTGCTTATTACCAAATTGATTTTCAAGGTAATGTTTAATAGCACTCAGATATCTGATTTTCCCTGATACTCACGGCAATGTTTCAAGCAGCAATATTATTGCCTACGTCTAGTCAAGTCGGAAGTATTTTAATCACCATTTTTATCATAAAATATCTTGTGGAAATAATTCCTGAGACTCACATTGAAATAAAAACGTCACAGAATTTGGACAAAATTTACGGGAGTAGGATCTTTCACTCAATTCGTTCTTTGCTTGCCCCCCTTGCAACGGCATTTTCCCAAAGTTCTACAAGAGATGGCCTATAGTCAAAACCACGAAGTCGTGTAACGAGTGGGGAGTTGCTAGCTCTAATAAATCAACACCTAGAGCCGTTAGATAAATCACAAAAATAAAACGGACGCCATTTACAGTATCTAGTCCGCTAGCCATAGTTAGTAAATAAAAAATAGCTAGCTAGATACAAAATCCAATGCTAGCTAGCTATCTATATAACACTGAAATTTCTGGGAGGGGGGGTGGTAGTAGCTAACTAGCTATAGCTAGCTGAAGCAATTTGAATCGATTGGTAGCTTCACAGCTAGCTGGCTATAGCGATATTACATTAATACTAACATTCTTTTTGGTTATTCGTTTCGGCAAGATTTTGTGATAAATCCATTTTAATGTTTACAACCAACAAAAAACTAACTGTCTTGCCAGCACACAACTAGCTAGTGCTGTCGCAATTCATGCACCCGGTTGATACAGCTTCGTTTTTGCATAGCAGCATGTTAAATTTTCATGACTATCAGGAAATATATTGCCCGGGAACAATTCATGTTTATCATGAAATATTAGGACGAGGACGGGTTAGGAAAACTAAGGTAATATAAAATAGACAGTACTTCTCAGTCAGATAAATTAACAGTGCATATGATCATAAAATTAGATTTTTTTATATCCACTGTCTTCGCAAAAAAAAAGAATGTTAATGTGTAGTAACACTGAATGTTCCATCCTGTGTAAAAATTTGTAATAATAATAATAATTAACACCTAGCTAGGTGTTCTTTTTTAAGTTCGTTGACTTATAAATAAGAGTTTTACATCCTAAAGAAAGGTCAAAGGTCCAAACATCATGCTCATGGGTACGCAACAGGTGCATACAGTTACAATGACATTTGTATCGCGTTCCGTTGTTCCTGTTATCGCATCTTTCCTATTTACAAGGTTCCTTAGTTCTGCAATAATAAACATCCTAGAATTTAATACTAACAAGTAACTGTAAAATTCTTGATCTGTTTAGTCTTTATCATCACTGATCTGTTTAGTCATTATCATTGAATAACATAGGTATTATCATGTCATGAACAAGGGAGTTTATTTTAGGCTACGTTTCGACAGGCACTTTTCTTGATGAGAATATCAAAACCGGAGTGATCATTATCTCATTGGGCAAACCAATACTATCTCACAGGCAAAATAGTAATAAAAATATTATGCTTTACTTTCAATGGTCACCATGTAGTTTAAAGTGTCCCCTCCGATACATAAATATCTATTTTTTTTATTCCTAAGAAATGGAAAAATTTAAGGTGGGAAAAATTACGTTGGATCCCAAACAAATTTACTGCTGTCACAATATTAAATATACTTTTCGGTTGTTTACGTCGATTGTTCTTTGTTCACGTGATCATTAGCGGGCGATTCTTACTTATTTAATGTTTTGAAAGAGAATTGCGTGTTTCAATATGGTTTCAATATTTTATAGGCCAATAAATCAACTGTAGTTACCTACCACAAATTCAATGAAAAAGGTAATTAAAAATGAAAGCTAAAGATTGGTAATTTTAATATTTTTGATCAATACAGAATTTGTGGTTTTGTGTGGAATGGCAAATTCCGTTTAAATCCAGTAACAAAACTCGGATAATAAACAATTTTAAAAAAATGACTAATTTTTTTCTTAAATATTCTTATGTTCTGCTTGTAATCCACAATGCAGAGTTTATATAACATAAATTTCATAATAATTCAGTGAGATGCATACCGTAAATGATCGATTAAACGCCCTAGGCGTTTATATAAATTTTCAAAAATTTAAGCAGACGTTTATTCGAGAGGGCGTTTATTTCAATATGCACAAATGTAGAAAACAAAGCTTATTTTCCTGAAAGTATGCTACGGAAAATTATATTGCAAGCAGACAATAGTTAAATGATGTTAACTGTTAAAACTCACATTTTAATATCAATGTCAGTATCATAATCTTCATCTATTTTGTTGAAATCCTGCGCAGCATCTTCCTTGTCGGAACTTATGATAAAACGATTTTTGAGATCTTCTTTCCATGATAACAGACAGTTGCGGAAAATGTTTATGATGTCACCACTTCAGTGTCAGAACAGCGGCAAATTGTAACCGCAGACTTTGAGGTGAGGAATTGAAGTGATCATGATGATGATGAACAGCCTCTGGCTAATATGGTAAATAAAATGACTTTGGAAGAAAGTTGAATTGAATAATGTCGGTGATACAACATTTCATGAACTTCCACCACAACCTAGACCAAATGATCAGGCTACGCCATTTCAGTACTTCAAGATGTTCGTCACGGATGAGCCTCTTAGCATGGTGACAGAACAAACGATTTGTACAGTACTCAGTCCAATGGTTCAATTATTAATGTAACATCAAAGGACAAATTCATTGGTGTCTACTTTAGAATGGGCCTTGTGTGTATGCCGTCTGTAAGACCATATTGGGAGACATACATGACCTATGATGGTGTGAGCTCTGTTTTATTACGTAATCGTTTTTGGTTAATCCCTGGATTGCAGGGTTACGTCATAATTTTTTGAAAGTGTCACCCGAAGAATTCCAGTGTTGACGAAATTATGATTGGGTTTAAGGGACGATCTTTATTCAGACAATACCTACCCAACACAGATGGGGGTTCAAGCTTTGGGATAGAAGTGGATACAGTGGATTTCTTTATGATTTTGATGTTTTGAAAGTGACCAAATTTTAACCAGTTAAGACACATTTGTTTTGAAAACGATTTAGAACTTAAATAAAGTGCATTTTTTTTCTTTGGAAGATATAAAGGTTTATACCAAGTGTTAAGCCAATTGTATCAGATATGCAACAATTCCAAAGAGGGCCTGGTCACCTTTATCCGGGGAAATTTTTTGATTTTTGCATTCTGTGACCAAAAAAATGCTTCTGAACAAAAAATAACAATTTTTCAACAAATCAACTTAAAGTGAGCTCTGGCATTCGAGAAAGTCAACAGAAAGACTGGTAAAACAACTGAACTTAGGCTCTCGGGCAGACATGAGAAAATTAGCAAATTTGTATATGCAATTTAAAGAAGAGAGAGTTGAAGAAAAATATAAAGATGTTAGAGACATGATAAGCAGAGAAAATTGTATGTCTGTCAAGAGAGCTATTAGTGACCTTAAGAAATAAGGACGGAAGTTTTAAGGACGGGAATTTCCTAGAATTACGTAATTTTTAAACACTGCGCATGTTTAGAACAAAGGTGATTCCACCTATTCAGCCGTCTAGCGAAAGTTCACAACGTGAAGACACATGGTTTCACGTCGTGAAATAAAGGTGACAACAAAGTTTTTCTTTTTCGCTTTACTTGATAAAAATGGATGAAGAAATTGCAAAGAGTGTCAAAAAAAGGTAAAAATCATCATTATGGATATACTTTTCTCCAAATTTGTTACATAAATGCAATATAAGTGTATAGTGTGTACGAAAGTGAAAACTACTTTTTCTACTATTTTTTTAAAATTTTCAAGGTCACATATGGTTTGGAACGATCGTAAAGACGAACTGTTGTTAAGAGAAGTGCTTCTTTTTGAACCCTACAAATATAAAACACGAACAAAAGAGAGAGGGAATGCTTGGAAAGTTATTGCTGAAAACTTAAATCAGCTGGATTCGGAACAATTTAAAGCGGATCAAAGATCTGTTCGTGAAAGATTTGGAATTTTAAAAACACGTTACGAAAATAAAACTCGAGAAGAATTGAAAGCTAGTGGTATTGCTCCTGAGGTTGATGAAATTATGGATGCGATGGAAGATATTTCAGAGAAAATTAAGGAGTATGAAAAGGTACATGCTGAACAAGATAGCCAGCAATCAGAGAAAAATGAAAAAGAAGCTAATGCAGCATCCGACATGAGAATGAAAGCTTTAGAAACGTTCAGTGAAAGTAAGAAAAGAAAGGACCTAACCACAGAGGCTGGAGGTGAAGATACTGAGAAAAAAGCAAAAAAAACTAGAAGTTCTGGAACTGATACCATACAATACTTGAGGGAAAAAGGTGAGAGAGAACAGAGTTTGAGAAAAGATGAGTTGGAATTGAAAAAACAAAAATATGAAATGCAAGCAGCACAGCAAACATCTGCTGAAAATCAACAACGGGAGATGATCCAAGTTATTAGGGAACAGATGGAGTCACAGCGACAACAGACACAGCAGATGTTAATGTTTATGGCCAATATAGTGCAAAGAAAGTACCTTACTTGTATTAAAATTCGCGCTGTACTAGAATTCGCGCAGACCTAAGGTGCGCGAAATTAAGACTTAGCGAAAAATAATCCGCGCAAATAGCTTTCCTATCACTAACTTGGAAGTCGCTTAAGAAACCCTAAATTGATATGTAATTTAGTAACAGTTTTTGTAAGTAAAAATTTGAGATAGTTTTCAGCTGGTATAGTGACTTCTTTTCTGTTTTAAATAAAATTAAAATTACAATGAAACCTCTTCTTCTTCGTCTTCGTCTTCCTCCTCGACCTTTATCTCCAGCGGGATTTTCTCTGGCTCAAGGTAATTTTCGAGCATGAACCCTTTCATTTTTCGGAAGACTTTGTTACTTGAATCTCCTTTTCCAACACATAATTTAATTGGTATTTCCAAGCCCCCTTGAGGTAAAGGACCTCTGCGGAACTTTGTCATTCGTACTGTTGCATTGATCACACCGTTGTATTCAAGGTAGAATTTGCAAAAGCGGGAAATTTCTCGTGGAAGATGCCCTACAATTGAAAGTTTCTCGATCATTCCTTTGATTTGACAGTATAGTCCTATGGAATATGGGTCAAAAAGGTTAGCTTTATCCCGTTTCACGGTAAGCCTTTGTCCTAACTTTGGTAACCAAATCTTTCGGTACTCGTGAAATCCTCTGGAAGCACAATCAATAACAAGATCATGATCATCTGAAGTCAAATGTAAGTCTTCGAGTTCCTGTGCTCCTTCAACTTCACTTTGGTCTTGAGCCACGCTTTTATTTTAATCTTTTCCATCTTCAAGATGGTGATCCTGATAAAAAGAGGCATGTTCTTCTTTCTCGCATTTCATGCACAGTGCGACTTTGCATTCTGTCCACCCAGGGTAACTTTCAGATGTTGGCACAGAACAATTTAAACTTCTGTTACAGGCAAAGTCACCACACATTAAGCAGAGATATTTTGTCATAGCTTGACAACCGACTCAGTTTCCCTCAGCCATTTTTAAAATCACTTGTCAAAATGCAACGTGATTGTTTTCATCCGAGGATGCAATTGCATTGCAAAATCGAACGAAAATTTCTTTTCGAACGTAAGATGTCATTGCATTGATATGTTTGTGTTATGGTTTTGTCTTTCTAAAACAGATCTCCGTTGAAAACGTAATCATGGCACTTTTTAAGTATTTTAAGAAAATTGAAGATACTGTCTCAGAGAGTGCACAAGCTAGTGGTCTAGGAGATTCTGAACAAAATGAGGTTCAAAAACAGTTGCAGATGATCAGCGAGCCCCAACCAAAAAAGAAAAGGCAAAAATATGGCGATTATGACAAGCTGCAGCGTGCAGAGATTGGGAAATGGGCTATAGTTTATGGCATACGACCTGCTGCAAGAAAGTTTGGAGTCCCTGAATCTACGGTTCGAGGTATCGTCAAAAGCTACAAAGAAGCCAAAACAGATCAAGGGGAATTGAGAGAACTGCCAAGAAAGCATCGTGGTGCTAAACCCCTTCTTCCAGCCGAAATCGATGAAAAAGTTCTTGAGATGATCAAAAACATGAGAAAAGCTGGATGCGCAGTGAATTACAATATTGCTATAGCCATTGGAAAAGGGATTGTCTTGGCAAATGACCGTTCGCTGTTGAAGGAAAATGGAGGTCAAATAAACTTGGATTTTTCTTGGTGTCAATCAATTTTCCGACGGATTGGTTTTACAAAGCGACGTGCAACAACAGCAAAACAGCCCGTGTCTCCCGGTTTTTTGAAAGAGATGGGATTTTCTTTTCATCGTTCTATTAAAGAACTTGTCGATGCTCACGATATACCTGACGATCTAGTGATAAACATTGACCAGACACCATTGCCATTTATTTTACTCAGCAAGTATACAATGGATAAGAAAAACGAAAAGCTAGTACCGATAGCTAACTCTGCTGATTATCGTCAAGTAACAGGGACTTTCTCAATCAGTCTCTCTGGAGTTTTCCTACCGATGCAAATAATCTACCAGGGTAAAACAGCCCGCTGCCATCCTACATTCGACTTTCCCGAAGAGTTCAATATTACACATAGCATTAATCATTGGTCAAACGAAGAAAAATCAATTGAGCTCATCAACAAGGTTCTCGTACCTTACGTCCAAAAGAAGAAAAAAGTGCTTGGTTTTCGTTCATCAAATAAATGGCTATTGATTGCAGATGTTTTCAAAGCACAATGGACTGACAAGGTCAAAGATCTAGTCGAAAAACATCATGGAAAGATGGTTCCAGTTCCTCATAATATGACAAATTACTTCCAACCACTTGACCTTACTGTCAATCGATCATGTAAATCATTTTTACGTGACCAAGCACAGACGTGGTATGCTGAACAAGTGCAAGCCCAGATCGCTAATGGAATTGCACCAAAAATGTTTCTGTCGACTTGAAAATCAGCATTCTCAAGCCTCTACATGCTAAATGGGTCACATTCGTACAAGAAAAGAAATCATAATAAACGGTTGGCGCAGATCGGGAATCATCGATGCACTTAGAGAGCAAGTTCACAAAGAGGACCCTTTCGAATAATTTTTGTATTATTTTTTATGCTGTTGAAAAGAACTGTTTGAAGAAAAAGAAAAGATCTACCAAACTGTACTGAAATTAATAGCTTTTAAAATCTCCTTTGATTTGCAACGTTTGCTTTAGTTTGACGAATAAATTTCAATTGAAAGACATTTCGACCATCGTTTTAGAACAATATGCAGAGTTTTTAACAAGAGTAGACATTTTGGGGTGCGCGAATTTAAAACTGAGCGAATATCTCCACTTTAGGATGCGCGAATTTAAGTCGCGCGAATTTAAAACTGAGTGAAAAATAGTACGACTCCAATCCAAATACAAGTAAGGTAGTGATTTTTGAAGCAGGGGATTGTTGATATTGGTTCTTAAGTTTTGTTTAACACTAAAAGTTTTCATTCAGCATATATTTCTAAGAAAAACTTTTTTTTATTATTATTTTCAATAGAAATCCAAGAAACAACATTGATGGAAATAATTTTCTCAGAATTTATTTTGTTTATGTATATATATTTTGTTGAGTATGTTTTTACAAAGATATCACAAAAATGTCTAGACAACTGTATTTATTCAAAACAACTGTTGTTCACAAAAAATAATCCTCCAAATGTGGTGGCTCTATTCCAAAATACGTTGAGGTCATAGATTTATACAAGCATTTGCTAGCAATGCACAAGTGATATACATTTTCCCAACTGCGCTGAGTTGTATCTTCAAATTTTTTTTGAAGTCAATAAAAGCAAAATATTTTGAAATATCTCCAAATACCCATTCAACGGAGGTGCGAACTTGGCTCATTGCTTTGTTGTAATCTTTTTGGTGTTGGTTCAAGTTACCTTTAAATGGACCTTGCAGCTGTACTCGCAATGGATATGCAGGATCCCCATATACACAAAGTGGATTACCATTGGGCGATCGTGAGTGTAACTGAAGTTGTTGCAGGAGTCCAGACATTGCTAGCATTCCACTATCATGCCTTCTTCCTTCAACTGGACCATATAAGTTTTCTATCATTCCATTTGGTGGAACTATGGACTGAAACTTGATAGCATGTACTCTTTTGTGGCCATTATACAAAACACGTTGATTTCCACCTGGGCGACACACAGGTCTGACGGTTCCGTCGATGAATCCCCAACAGTGATCCAATGGTGCTCCTTTATTCGAAATAGCAGCTGCAAAAATTTCCAGTTGCTGTGGTGCCAACCAGGGTTGATTAAATGTATGTAGAAGCGTTCCATATGTGTTGTATAAAAAATCCACCATATAATTACTCATGAGTGATAGCTCTGGTACAGGTCGACCAAAGATGGGAACCATATCTGCATACCTACATAGGTAAGCAAATCGTTTGAGAAGCGCACAAAATGCTTCTAAACCACTGAACACTGACCCATTGTAACACGTTATTTCTTCAGGTATATGTAACTTTTTGTTCAATAAATAGACATCGTCTCTGTAAAATCGGAAATATGTTCGACACTCGTCGTCACTTAATAAATTCAAATCGAAAGGCTGATACTTCCAGTAAGGATAATCCAAATTCTTACTACTGTTCAAATCAAACAACAACAGAAATTCTTCGTCGTTTATGAGGTTATCGTCATAAGCGAAAAGCAAACTTTCTCGAACGTCTCGGAAATACACCATGTTTGCTGTCTTGTTTCACCCCGTCTGACATTGTTTTTCTTAAGGTGATTATTCACGTACTAGATTAGTGTACTCGATCCAGTCTTTCTTCGTTTTGTCCCGTCCTCAAAACTTCCCGTCCTTATTTCTTAAGGTGCCTATTAAAACGTATACAACAAAAGAATATGATAGTTTAAGGATCAGTTTAAAATCCACTATATATTACCTATAGACAATTGGCAAACCATACAAAGGCAAAACATTTGATTGCCAATCAGGATTCAGAGGTTGAATCATCAGAAATTTTCTATGTATTTTTGGAATGTCAAAAGAGATGATATTTGGGGATGCGTCTCATCACACACATCAGCAAAGACAAGTAAAATTACGACGACCTACGGCAATCTCACTGGAAGATGATTTAATGAATTTGCGTGAATATATGCTAAAGGCAGTTTCAGAAATCACTGCGTTTGCAGAATTGCAACTAGATTCATCTGTATACGTTGAACTTAGGAATTGTCTAATTGCTAGGTTGACTCTTTTTAATGCTACACGTGGCGGTGAACCAGCTCGGTTATTACTTACTGAGTGAGATGGTGCTATTAAGAAAGCCTGGATCGATCATAAAAGATGTGGAAAAATTAAAGATCCCTTGGATTTGAAGCTATTAAATGATCTAAAAATAGCATATCAAATGGGTAAGGGTAATTACAAACTGGTGCCCGTTTTAATGCCCCAGGAAACAATTATTGGGTTGCACATGCTGGTGGACTGTGCAAATAATAGACTTGTAAGAGTGGCTGAGAACAATCAATACTTATTTGCTGCTACTCAGCATTCTGAGAATCATGCCTCAGGTTGGCATGCGATTGATTATTTATGTGCGAAGACCAATTTGCAGTCGAAAAAACTAATTTCTGCTACTAAACAACGCCATCGTGTTTCTACTATATTTGCTGCACTTGATTTGCCAAAGGGAGGAAGGGAAGATTTTTTGAGCACATGGGCCATAGTTAAGACAAACGCGGTTTTTATCAGCGGTTAAGATTTTAAAATTTGGAGTTTAAAAATTTGGAGTTCAAAAGACGTCAGTACAGTTTTTCAGAAATTTGTTTCCTGTCCTATCTTTTGTGTACAGTTTAAATGGTGATCAAGAAAATGTATAGTTAAAGGAACAGTTAAAGAAATACTGGAAGGTTTTTTCATGACGTCATTAACCCGTCTGTTTGAAAATGGGTGGGTTGACCCAGCTTTAGGAAATTAATCCTAATTTGGTCATAGGTAGTCCCTAGTTACCCATGTAGGAGATGACGTCAGTAATTTCCACCCGTGTCCAAGTTATTTAGCCTTAAACTGACAAGTACAATGCGATGGCTTCACTATTGATAATTCTGTTATTGACGACAAACTAAGGTATTAACGGCAACAAATAGATAACTTGTCAGATAATGAGAAAAAAAGACATCGGACACACGGGAGTTTGGTATTATCATATAGAGTTATGATTCTAGATAAAGGTGAATCTAGAAAGGGCTAGAAAAATCCACTAGCATTTAAGAACGTTTACAAAAAAAGTTGGATAGTGATCAACTATATCCAAATGATTGCAACTCTAAAATTGGTAAAGTATCTTATTTTAATACGAAGAGAAGAAATTTTTGCTGTAATTTTGATTTAATGGCACAAGTAAGGTCATATTGGCACGCCATTGTTTGTTTCTTTTCTGTTGAGAATGAACAAACGTTATATAAACAAATTGTTACACCCCGACCAAACCTTTGAAGCAGGATTCCATTCGCGGTCCCGAGAATGAACAAACGGATGTATACATATAGAACATCAAAATGGAACAACTGCGTTTGCTATTGCGGTGGCTTCGTATGCGCCTCCCAGTTCTTGGCACCACAGGTCGAATCCTGAACTGTCTGGCAGTATGTTAGTGATGCGAAAAGTAGTTCTTCTTCAATATGATACATTTGTTGTTTTTTATATTTATTTTAGAAGGAAAATACTCATTAAGAACAAAAGACAGCTGCCCAGATTTGAAAAAAAGGCAAAAACTGTTCGTGCTCATTACAAATTATAATCCTTACCTGTCCAATGTTGAATTAGTAGTGTCCATATACTCCATGCGCGCCTTTGCATACATCTAAGCCGTTTCACAAACTCGTCCTCAGTGCCATTTGTCTCTTTTTTTACTGGACGGCGAGACAAAAAGACACTGGAATCTCGAAAATGGCCAACATACAGCCAAAAATAATATAATGTATGCGTGACCTTCTTCACCGTGATACTATAAAGATGGTGCATTCAAGCGAGCTCCTTGTGTTCAGTTAAGTTCAAGTGAAGTTCAGTAAAGCGAAAATGAGTGGTAGACCCGTTTTTGAAGTTTTGAATAGATTATAGGTTGCACTTGGTAGGAATTCATTTCCTGGTATGAACTTTAAACCAAAGCAAATAAAATGCTTAGAAATTCTAAAAGGAAGAGATGTTTAGCTGTTCTCCCAACTGGATATGGGAAATCGATCATTTTTCAGTTGTTGCAAGACTTTTTTTCAAATGAAGAGAAAAGAAGTATGATAATAAGAACAAAAGTTACAAAGTGTGCGCACAATGATAAACTCGACCAGTGAAGTCCTAAAATTTAAAGTCTAGAGGTTTTGCTCTTCTAAAGAATATGCTGATATAAAACACAATTCTTCCTTTTTCCAAAGAGATAATTGTCCCAAAAATTGAACAAAAAAACAGAGAGAGAGTAGGACAGGACTTCTGTAAAGGGTACAAGGGTTTCGACTCATATTCCAGAACCAAGGTACATAAAATGTCTAGCTGAGTCACCTCAAAAGAGGTCTTCGAACAGTCTTCAGCAGCAAGCACACATTTTTTCATCCATAACTTTTCATCTATCCTACTCTGTACAATCTTGTGATAAGACCAGTGCAGTCAAACCCCCTTGCTGACATTATTTTCATTTTGGTTTTGGTTTGACTGGGGTAATAAGTGGAGTCTTCACTCTCCAAAGACAAGACTACAAAAAATAAGAATAGTCAAACCCCCTTGCTGACATAAGCTGGAAGTTGTGGTGCTGACTGCAATTTACCTAAATTCTTTAAGCAAAAGGATGTCATGTTGTACACCATTTAGATAGCTTTTTTGCAAGGGAACATTGCTCTATCGTTGCAATGAAACCACTTAATTTGCACTTGTTATAAGCAATAGTAGTGTAATGGCCATTGTGCTTGCGACAAGAGACTTCACTTTCTACAGTGATAGGTATAGAAAGAGTGCCCGGGTAAGATGTGAGAGGAAAACAAACCTTAGACACCAGACCTTTGCTATAGGCACATTGATTTAATTGCAGTGATCCATACAGCGTAAAACTTTGCACAATCTTAAACATAAATTCGTTACCATTTTTTTTCTCCAGATTTGTACAAAATCTCCCTCGATTGTACATGCTGGTCAACAAAATAGAGTGTTGTGTTGCAGTTGAACCTGAACTTGAACTTCATTTTACTTGAACTTGATTTAAATACAATGAGTGAGAATAATGATGAATTTTATTCATGGCTGGCTTTGCAACCTAAGAAGAAGAAAATAATTTACAAAGAGGTGGCAAGCCACTGCAATGATGAACTCAACCTGTAAGGTCTTTGGAAACAAGCTAGAGGTTGTACTCCTCTAGAGAATATGCCTCTAAAAGCACAATTCTCTCTTTTTACAAGGAACTAAAAAAATATGTATAAAAAAAATAAAAAGGACACAACACATTTGAAAAGAGGAACAGAACTTTAACCAAGGGCAGGTAGGTTTCGACCCATATTTCTGAACCTAAGTACCCTGGATGTCTAGCTGGGTCACCTCGAAGAGGTCCGCGGACGGTCATCAGCAGAAACTAGACATCCCTATCTTCCTAAAAGTAACTTTGACCACTTTCTGTTCAACTGTGCTATTCTTTGTTTTTAACTCAGGTAATAAATGGAGTCGTTACTCTCCAAAGACAAGATCATGGGTGATCAAGCCCCCCTGCTAATATTTTTTTTATTTTTTATTTATTTATTTTTTTAACTGGGGTAATAAGTGGAGTCGCCACTCTCCAAAGACAAGACCTAGTATGATCAAACCCCCTTGCTAACTTAATTTTTATTTGATTTTGTTTTATTTTTGACTGGGGTAATAAGTGGAGTCGTCACTCTCCAAAGACAAGACTGAGTGTAGTCAAGCCCCCTTGCTGACTCATTCCGGTTAAAATATTCTTATCTCAGTTCTTCTAAAAAGAAAACATATGACTCGTGAAAACCCCCTAGCTCCTACAACAGCTAAGAAATGCACATACTTTGATGAAACGTAGGTCTTATTTTAACCACTTGGGTACGTATCCTTAGCACTGCCCTTGGCAAATGCTTGGTAAACTGACTTCATCGAGAGGTTATTAGGGATAATTTGCCAACTATTTTCAAGAAAATGGGATATCACTTTGGAGCTTCAAGCACAAACCTGGTCAGATTACAAAATCCATAATAACATTAAATTTTTAATTGGGATTTTTCCTGCTGGTTTCATTACGTTCCTGTTATGGTGGTCAAACGTCTGACAAGTACATTTTTTATCTGCTGGAAAAAGATGATGAAATAGGGTTCCAAATAAAGAAGATTTACTGTAAAGATTTTGTGGTTTATGTATCCCACGAGGTGATAGAATAAAGGCGCAAATGACGACTGAAGAATGCAAACGTACAAAAAATGTTGGAAATTTGCGGATTTATGTTGAAAGAGCAATAAATCGCATAAAAACGTTTCGCATTCTCAAGTATGTTTTATCTATCACCATTGCTTCAACATGCTGATCATATTGTTTGAACCTGAGCTGCTCTGTACAATTTGAAGCCACACCTCACACAAGCAAAATGATCCTTGTGAAGAAAAAACGCTTTTTCTTAAAGTCACACACAAAAAAAAAACATTAGAGGCAATCACAAAATAATCTGTGATTTAAAGAAAATAATTTACGAAGAGGTGATGGTGTCTGACAACTCCTCGCTTTCAAAGAAATTATCTAAGGAAGATTGTAACGTAGTGTGCAGAGAAAGTTGGATGCATGGTGCTATAAATTCTGAGGACCTGGTAATATGACATGAATTGCAAGTGGTTGATGTTTTGATGCCAATACTAAAAAGACTTCGAAGAAATGAAAAGTCTAATGACAGACCAGGTAGGAGATATTTAAGATGTAAAAAGAAGCATTCATGGAGGTAAAAGTTAGGGATTTTAATAGGAAACCAAGGCGACGAAAACAGCTCCTTACTGATTCTGAACTCAATATCAAAGAAATGCACGACCCATCCATTGTTTCTCATAGCATAATAAAGTGAAGAATATTTGTTAAGCTTTCGTTTGTGCCAATATTCCGTGTTCTCTTCACATGGACAAGTTAGTTCTATCATAATTAGTTTTGGAAGAACTGGATATTAATAACACGTCTGGGCGTAATTGTGTTATTGTAATGTATGGTGGAACAACTAAAACGGAATCTAAATCTGACAAAAATTTCCAATCGGAAGCAAGGTGAAGAAGGCTTGGACACTTTGTATGCCTCTTCTTAGATGGTGATTGACCGGCCGGAATGAAATTAATTTTGTTGCACTTGGAAACCTTAAGAGGTTCATATGATACCAAAAACTCTCTTAATGCCTTTACCAAAACAATTAAAACCGACTCATGGCGGTATGTGTATCTACCCTATAAGGGAGGTCCTACAGGCACCTAATATGTGAGAGACATTTGAGGATGGTTTCTTGCAGAGAATGCAACTTTTGTTTTTCTCAATTCCCCATCTCACAAGATTGGTTGGAGAGGGAAGGGTGTCGTAGGTTGCCCCTATACAAAAGGAAGTTAGACATTGTGGCAGTGAAAGAATTGTTCTCCTAGTAAAACATTTTTCACATAAGAGCACAATTTTGTCCAATTGCCTTGCAAATGCAACAGTACAGCTCTGGCATGGTAAATATATTCTTCATTTTCTTCAATGATATTGGAAACAAGCTTTCGGTAAGCATAAGTGCCTTTTGGTGGTATATTTTTGTGGTCTAAGAGCCCTAAGCCAGCTCTGATGCCAACCTAAAATCCTTTTGAAATTGAGCTGACTATCCGCCGAAAGAACTGCCTCACTAACTTTCCAATTTCCAGCTTTTAAATCTGGTACGCACTTAGACACACAAGGGTCGACAGAATCTCTTAGTAACAGATGTCCACTGATTTTGGCAGATTTGAGAACAGATGCAAGACTTTTCAGGGGAAGAGGACAAGGCGATGTTGAGGAATATAAGGAAATGTTGGAAATTGAATGAGGTAGTTTTAACCATTTCGTAATGAAAACAGAAAATCTTTGCTCTAGTTTTGTGATAGTATATAGAGAAACTTTATAAATTAATAATGGCCAGCGGATTCTGGGAAATAACAGATGGTGTAAAAACCAATCCTTATGGACCCCTTTATAAAAGGACCTGTCTGTAGCTATAAGTTTGTCTTCGGCATCATTTAGAAATTCTTGTATTGCAGCAGAATCAGACAAGGATGAGTTTATTGTTCTGCCTAAAAACCTAATTGGATTAGAATGAATGGATGGAATTTTTTCGCTGCCAACTGTAAAGGGTGAACTTTGGACGACTTTTCCCTTATCAATAACAACGCTGCGTGACTTAGAAGGCCTAAACGACATGCCTACCAAATCAAGAGCTGTTGTACACCTGTTTAATAAATTTTGAGTACTTGGAATTGACGTGGACATTAAGAATATATTATCCATAAAAGCTTTTATTGGGGGTTGGTCTGGGATTTTATTTTTATTACCTTCAGTATCAATAAGGCTGGGGGTAACAAACACATATTCAATAATAACGTTTATAGCTGCAAGAAATAGTATAATGGAAAGTGTACAGCCGATAAAAATGCCCCTACAGTGTTGATGCCAACTGGAAGGAGCAGAAGATTCTCGTACACCATAAGGTCTGAGAGCCATAAAAATCAGCTTGTGCGGAACTGAAGGGTACGCATTAGCAATATCAAGCCATATGGCTGGAAGTGAAGAATGTTGTGCCTTCGCATTTTTAAGTGTGGACCAAACAAGAGACATGTGTTCCCAGCAACCCGGAACTTTTTCCATACAACCTTTTTGAATGGAAGTATTAATGAAGTTGTTTTTCTTTATTTATAATATGCGATTTTAACCGCTTGGAAATCAAACTAAAAAGACCTTTCCTTCAACATTCAGAAGAGCTATGGGGCGAAAATCCTTTATGTTGGATGGACAATGTGTGTTGTTTTTAGGTATGTAAACTTTTGATGCTATTCTCCATTGCACATGAATAAAAGACTTCTTAGACAAGCTTGAAAAATGTTAAACAGAAACGATGCAATATGAGGACAATTCTTATATACTGTGTAAGGAATTTGGTTCAGCCCAGGAAAAGAAGCATTTTTACGAGAATGTAGGACAGCTTGGAAATCCTTGAACTTTAGCTTGGAAGAGTCGATAGCTGAGACTAGATTTGGTGTTGAAGGCAATCCAGGGAGATCTGAAAGAGGTATATGGCGTGAGGGATCGTTCAAGGTTGAATGTTTGTGTGAATCCATTTCTTCCTGGGCAATTTCAAGTTTTATTGAACATTTAGGATCTAAAATATTTGTTCCAGCCTGATAAGGATTCTTAGAGAAAGCCCGGCGTGCATTCGAGATTTTCCAACGCATGGTAGTAAATTGTTGATTACAACAGCTCCACTTTTTTTGACAATGGGTAGAGCTTAGAAGATTGTGGAAAACTTCATCATCAAGGGAATTCCACAATTTTGTGGCAATTGACTTCTGCCAAGCAATAGGTTATTTCCATTTCATAATGCTAAGATGGTGAGGTTCTGTTGACTGCTGAGAAAGAACACTGTGGGAGTTATCCGGGTTAGCTTTCAGCAGCCAAGACTTTTCAGTGGTATCAACAGCTAGCATGTCTTGCAAAACAACTTTACACGTTTCTAATGTCCAATGCTTAGTGGAAGGGAGTAATGAAGAATCACCGGTAGCAGAAAGGACAGAGGAGTTAGTAATAGCGAAATCGAAATCCGGAGGGCTAATCCTAATACGGTCAGGGTCTATATTGTTGGGGGTATCATTGTTTTACTTTGTTGTAGACCATAAAAATTCCATGGGCCGGCCTAAGCTTGGTGGAAGCGACAGATAACAATTGGGTTGGGGCTGCCAACTTTTACGCGGGCTCAGCAGGCATGTTTTTCATGCCATCCCACGACTCTACCTATTGACCCCTTGCGTGATAGTATTATCTGTCTATTGCTGAATACTTCACTTATAACTGATGACTGACAATAGGGAGTGTGATGTTACATGTAACAGAAAAATAACAGAAAAACAACACATATACATACACACACACAAAATAAAATAAGCAAATAAATAAAAAGTAAGGGTCTAGTCTTTTTCAGTGTCAATCTGTTTTTCCAGGTTGTCACTCGTTATCCTTTCGGACAGTAGCAATAAGAAAATAATCTACAAAAAGGTGGCAAGCCACCGCAATGATGAACTCAACCTGTTAGGTCTTTGGAAATAAGCTAGAGGTTGTACTCCTCTAGGGAAAATGCCTCTAAAAGCACAATTCTCCCTTTTTACAAGGAATTAATTAAAAAAATATAAAAAAATAAAAAGGACACAACACATTTGAAAAGACGAACAGAACTTTACCAAGGGCAGCTAGGCTTCGACCCATATTTCTGAACCTAGTCTAGCTGGGTCACCTCGAAGAGGTCCGCGGACGGTCATCAGCAGAAACTAGACATCCCTATCTTCATAAAGTAAACTTCGACCACTTTCTGTTCAACTGTGCTATTCTTTGTTGTTCAGGTAAAGACAAGATCATGTGTGATCAAACCCCCCTGCTAATATATAGATATTTTTTTAACTGGGGTAATAAGTGGAGTCGTCACTCTCCATAGACAAGACCTAGTATGAATCCCCTTTCTAAAAAATTTATTCAATGGCAAGTAAGCCTCGACGCATATTTCAGAACCTAAGTTCCATAGATGTCTAGCTGGGTCACCTTGAAAAGGTCCGCGGATAGTCATAAGCAGAAACTTGACATCCCAAATCTTCCTAAAACAACCTTCAACCGCTTTCTGTCCAACTTTACTATTCTTTGTTTTGATTGAATCGGGTAATAAGCAGAGTCGTCACTCTCAAAAGACAAGATCAGGTGTAATCACCCCCTGCTAATATATTTTTGTTTGGTTTGGTTTTTTTAATCCTTTTTTAAATTGACTGAGGTAATAAGTGAAGTCGTTACTCTCCAAAGAAAAGACTGAGTCCATTCAAGCCACCTAGCCTAAGTTCCATAGATGTCTAGCTGGGTCACCTTGAAAAGGTCCGCGGATAGTCATAAGCAGAAACTTGACATCCCAATCTTCCTAAAACAACCTTCAACCGCTTTCTGTCCAACTTTACTATTCTTTGTTTTGATTGAATCGGGTAATAAGTAGAGTCGTCACTCTCAAAAGACAAGATCAGGTGTAATCACCCCCTGCTAATATATTTTTGTTTGGTTTGGTTTTTTTAATCCTTTTTTAAATTGACTGAGGTAATAAGTGAAGTCGTTACTCTCCAAAGAAAAGACTGAGTCCATTCAAGCCACCTAAAGAAAACGTATGACTTGCGGCTGATAATAATAGGGTCATCACAGAAAATTACCGCTTTATAGTTGCAATGTATCCACCTGTGAACATTTTAGTGAAAGGCTACGGTTGTGTAGTGGTAATTATTTAATTTGCCGCAATGGCTGGTAATAGCTTTTAATTGAAAATGTTTACAACATTCACTTCTCCATCTACGGTAAAAGGTATGGAAATGGTACAAGGGTAAGCAGTAATACGGGAGGTAATTCTAGACACAAGTCTGTTGATACTGGCGAATCAAAAAGGTTTATAATATAGCAAGCTGCACTGAAGTATCTTGTCTACAGGGACGGTCGTTGTCAAAACAGGGATTCGGCTTCCAGAAGAAGGTGCTGAATACACTATCTTGCTCCTTACAAGCATGAGTACTGTCCAACTTGGACCTAAAACAGTTTTTTAGGAAAGTCGTAAAGAGAAAAACAATCCTTCTATCACAAACAATACGACACAAGACAAACTAACAACATAAGACTAACAACATAAACAGACTGGTTACAGATCGAACACAAATAGAAAAAATGTATATGTGAAAAATATATTTATATAAAAAAGAATTAAATAAAACCCTCCTGTGCGCCAGAACTTGTAACTCTGGCTGTAGCGTTCCACATGTGTTACAGGGCCCAAACACTCAGCCTTACAGAGAAAGTTGTCCAGCCTGTCCATATTTTGACTAAGGACAACAGGGTTATTGATGGCAGCACGGGGAGGAATCTCTCAAAGAACTTCTAAAGCAACTTAATAGCTGCCATCCCCCAATTAAGTTAACAGCTGATTATTGCGATAAAAGCATAAACTTTCTTGATGTTAGGTGACGAAGCAGGATAACCAACTTAGCACGGATTTGTGCATCAAACCGTATGACACGCATCAAATGAACTGTTGGACAGAGAATGCAAGTTAAATGCCTCTAGAAAACTGGTAATTCATTTAACTCACCACCCTGCCTAATTGAAAGTTAAGAATGTTCGTATGCTATTCACCTTCTTCTGACGCCTAATCGACGTATTTTCCACACCTTTCATTGGAGGATTTAAAAGAGGTGAAAGTCTTAAAGACATGTTGGTACGTGCCAAGCTACCCACCATTAGAAATAAGGAAGGAGGGAGCGAAAGGTGTGGCCAAAAGCTTTGTGGTGTTGTGAGTATGTGGAGAAATCTAAAATCAGACAAATCCTTTTCAGCTGTTTACAAAATCCAAGGTGAAAATATGAACTGTAATTCTAGTAATGTTGTGTACCTAGTGCAATGTGTAAAGTGTTGCTTCCAATATGTTGGCAGTACAAGCACAAAGTTTCGTCTTCGTTGAACCACAACAAATGTTGCAAGTTACAGAAAATCTGTCATACAAGTTTCCTTTCACTCTCATTTTAAAATGCCTGATCATAACGGAATGCAAGATTGGTGACAATGGTCAAACTACAGCCTTAGCCTATAAGTGTCTTGGTGGTATTTGTAATTTTACTCTATTCTTCATTTTCTTAGAGTAATTAGGCTCTCAAAGAACTTGTGTACTCTCACATGTTTCAGCTTTCCTTTTGTGGCGTGACTACCGTAGCAACTGTTACACTATAATTATCCTCACACTTATGCAGCAGTTGAATAAAAGCGGTAAGCAAATGTTAGGCTTGGAGAAAAACTATTGTCTACGGAAGTCAAGGATGAGCTTGCGCAATGTGTAAGACCACTTTGTATGTTGGGATTTACCCCAACAAAAACACAAATTTTGGATCGTGATTTTGTTAAGACAAGGATTATAGCTGTTAGTCGATAAGACGAGGGGTTGAACCCAACTTGCACAACCGAAGCCAGATGGTGCTGAACGCCAGCATAATTATAATATAAGCAACGAGGCCAAATCCACAAGGACTATAGCCGGGCGACGACAAGACTAGGAGTTGAACCCAAATTGCACAACCAAAGGCAGTCATGTTAGCTTTGGTAGCGCGCATTTTCTTGTGACCATTAGTCTTGAAAAAGTCGTCATTCTTTGCAAATAATACTGCGGACACATTGACACATTAGTGGCCAGATGTTGCAAAGTTTTTAACGAACCGTATCCCACATCCCACCAACACTTGAAGAGTTGCAATCCCATAAAAAATGTTTTTGGAAGATGGTAACCCTAGCCAGAATAGTAAACTGGCTCGGCAGGCGTTCAAAAACGTGTATTCCCCCGTGTAAAAAAAAATTCTTTGATCCCAGTTGAATACATAGACAAAAGAGTTGGAATGATAATTAAGGTGAAGAACAAGCGACAAAATAATGTACAAGTGGCTAGCCACCGCAATGATGAACTTCCACCGGTTAAATTTTTGGAAATAAATTAAGGTTAGAATCCTCTAAAGACAATGCATCCAACAGTATTATTCTCCCTCTTTTTAAGGAAATAATTAAAAACACACACACAAAAAAAATACACAACACTTGTGAAAAGATGAACAGAAGTGTATTCAAGATCAGGTAGGTTTTGAACAATATTTCTAAACCTAAGTACCCTGGATGTCTAGCTGGGTCACCTCGAAGATGTCCGCGGACGGTCATCAGCAGTAACTAAACATCCCGATCTCTTCCGTAAGTAAGTTTTAACTGTTTTCTGTCCAACTTTGCTATTATTTGTTTTGTTTGACTCAGGTAATAAGTGGAGTCGTCGCTCTGCAAAGACAAGATCAGGTGTGATCAAACCCTGTGCTAATAAATTTTTTTCTTTAATTTTTGATGATTCCAACATTTATAATCACTGGAAGCCAACTGACATCGAAAAAATTATCAACGTACTGCAAACTTACGTCGACGTAATTTATGACTTGTCACAAGAAAATAATTTAAATTTAAACTATGATAAAACAAAGTTCTTTGATCTTTACGACAAAACAGAGTAGAACTTTAAATAGAACTGACTGAACTAAGATACTTGGTGTTAATTTCCAACAGCAGTTACAATGGGACAATAATATAAACTAAATTACAAAAATGGTACCTTTAGCACCCTACGTAAAACAGAAAGAATCACACCTTTCAAACTACAAAAACACTTATGTGAATTACTAATCCAAAAAATTCCAGAACGCTGCTGCTTTTGTCCTAAATCGCTACTGAAAAACAAGAGACAGGCTAAAGCTGAACCGGTTATCGATAAAGGAACGTGTACAAATGAGTCTCCAAAAAAAAATTCAAGTACAAAAAAGCAGACGAAGAAAAAGCAACTGGAATAGCTTCCAAAGAACCAACTGAATTTGAGATAGCGATGGAAGATAGCGTAGCAAAATTTGAAGAAATCGAGCTTTTAACACTAAAAGAACGTGAAGAGAACAATGATGCAGCAGAAAAGAAACGCGAGACTGCTACAGAAATGCGACGGCAGTTCATGGAGACTCACGCAGAGACTAGCAAAAGAAAATCCAATGAGCCAGCAACAGAATCCGATTCAAAAATGAAACGAAGATCAGGAGACGATACCCGAAAATGAATATTGATAAGACTTCGAGGGAAAAAGATCTTGTGATTGCTGCGAAACGTGAAGAAAATTTGCAAAAATTGTTAGATCAGCAGCAAAGACAAAATGAGGCGATGCTCCAACTATTGATGGCTAGAGACACAAAAAACCAATAGATTATTGGTGGTTTTTTAATGGACTTTTTTTGCGTTGAAATTATTTTTTATTGTTGACATTTATTTCTTATTTGTTCTATTTGCCATAATTTAATGCTGTTAAACTTAAACTCCGGAGACTTAAGGGTTGTAGGGCTATTTCATAGTCCCTATGCAAAAATTGTATTTCTTGTTTTGATTTCATTGATTTATCAATCTTCAGTAAAAAAAAGTTGTATTTTATAGTGTTTTATTTTATAGATTTTATTGAGATTTTTTGCTCCACTATGTTAATATGTGTATATTTTATCTAGTTTTTATGGCAATGTATTTATGTTTACTATGTATATATCTGAAGTTTTTAAAAAAGTGAAAGTTTTACATTTAATTTCACTTTTTTTTAATCAGGTTTCTTTTCTAGTAACAATGTTCAATAAAATATAATGAAATAATTTGCAAAAAGGTGGCAAGCCACCGCAATGATGAACTCAACCTGTTAGGCCTTTGGAAATAAGCTAGAGGTTGCACTCCTCTAGAGAAAATGCGTCTAAGAGAGAAAATAATTTACAAAGAGGTGGCAAGCCACCGCGATGATGAACTCAACCTGTTTAGGTCTTTGGAAACAAGCTAGAGGTTGTACTCCTCTAGAGAATATGCCTCTAATTAAATTTTTTAAATTAATTAATTAAAAAAATATAAAAAAATAAAAAAGGACACAACACAATGGAAAAGATGAACAGAACTTTAACCCAGGGCAGGTAGGTTTCGACCCATATTTCTGAACCTAAGTACCCTGGATGTCTAGCAGGGTCACCTGGAAGAGGTCCGCGGACGGTTATCAGCAGAAACTAGACATCCCTATCTTTCTAAAGTAAAGTCTGACCTACAGATGATAAGATCTAAGTCAATAAAACAGGTCAGAACAGTGCATATGATTTTGAGATAACAAGACAGCAATACGTACAACTAACGGTCGGTACACAAAAACTGACAACATGAAAACAGAAGACAGACATAATGACAACAATACAACAAAGAATTTAATATAAAAATAAATAAATAAATATAAAACTATAAATATGAGTAGACAACCACCCGAGCGCCAGGACTTGTGAACCTGGCGGTAGCTTTCCACATGTGTTATGGGATCCCAACACTCAGCCTTACACGGGTAGTTGTCGCTTTGGACCAGCCATTTGTTTCGGACCAGCCGAAGTCAGGACCAGCCTGAAGACAGTGGAGTAATGAACGTGGATGTAAAGTCACGGAAACAAGAAAGATAGAAGTGAAAACCCCATATATAGCTTCTTCGTAACATCAGGTATAGCAGAATCGTTAACCCTGTAGACTAAGTGAGCCAACTTAGCCTCCCCACAGAACTGGGGTTATAAGTGGGGTCGTTACATCCAAAGACAAGGCAATTGCCAAGCCCCCTTGCTAAGCTTCTTATAATTGCTTTCTAGGAAAGCAGCGAGTGTGCGAACTCGTGAATAAAGGTAAACTGTGTGCATTTAGGCTAAATATGTGTTGATATATGGTGGATCACAATCGAAGTAACCAGATGTTATGTTTCCATATAACCATGTCCTGCAATTTTGCAACAAGTCACACACCAAGTACATTCTACCGACAGCACTCAAACAAACTTTAAGATTTTTTTTACAATCAATGAACTTGAAAAAATTCACAATATCCCTAAAAACCCATTCCACAGAAACTCGAACTTTACTCATAATTTTACTAAAATCAGTTTGTTGGGATGTTAATCTAGGTCCTTTAAATGGTGCTTGAAGTTGCCTTCTTAAAGGGTAGGCTGGGTCTCCATATATACAAACTATACGTCTATCTGTACCATGCGAATGTTGCTGAAGTAGTCCAAGAAGACCAGACTGTGCTATAGCAACATATGTCTTTTTCCTTTTACTGGTCCAAACAAATTTGCTGTAAGTCCATTTGAGATAACATCATCAATGATATGAGCATATTCTTTAAGAGATGCAGGAGACATCCATGGATGATTGAATCCTGATAAAAGTCTGGCATAGTTATTATGAATATGGTTTAAAATGTTATAATTAGCCATGTACAACGCAGAAACTGATCTTCCAAAAATTAGTATCATGGATCCATATCTTACTGGTCATGCATATCGTCCCAAAAAAATTACACAAAGCTTCAATACCATTGAATTTCGATGCATTATAGCAAACTACTTCATCTGGTATTGGAAAAAGTTCTTTCAAAAGATAAATGTCATTTTTCTTGAACCTGAAGTTAGCAATACATTCATCTTCATTTAGCTTATCCAAGTCAAATTCAGCATATCTCCAGTATTGAAAATCTGGGTTTCATGATCTAATAAGTCATATAACAACAAAAATTCTTATCATCTACGTTATCATAGTAACCAAATAAAAGGGCTTCTCTAATCTCTCTAAAACCTGGCACTATGATGCATTAGGTGAATGGAATATTGAATTCTGCCATAATTGTTTATGTTTTTTTCGTGTTTTTTTTAAGCTCCGCCTTGTCGAAGCTTAACATGTTTTTGAGGGAGGATGGTTGTTTGAAGGCGGTATTCAATTACGACCGCCTCCTCTATTCACTGCTGCCGCTGCTTAAGCTCAGGGGCGGATTTAGACTTCGGCCACTTCGGCACTCGCCGAAGGAGAAATTTTGCCAATGAGAAAATCATGTGTATCTAAATATAGAAATTGATTTAAAGCAACGCATAATTTTTATTATAAGCGTTTAATAAGATTCCTTTGCGCCCAGGATCCGAGGTAATATTCTTATCTCCACTCAGGAGTGTTTGCCGAGGCTCGACTCTCCTTCGATGTGCTTTGCCGAAGTACTATGGTTCTTACGGTAGTCGAACTACATTTTGCCGCATTTCGCTGACTTTGTTTCTCTCGATTCCTTTGTTTTCTGCCGTAAAAACAGTCGACTTCGGCGGCTGCCGAGGTGTGGACTTTTGGACTCTCTTAAACAAAAGAAACACAAAAGAATTATGACGTCGAGAAAAATCTCGCCGAGGTGTGGACTTTTGGACTCTGGTTAAAACAAAAGAATTTGTGACGTAAAAAGAATCTCGCCGAAGTGTGGACTTTTGGACTCTCTTTAGTCGAAATTTACGGTGAAAGAAAGATTGATATTAGGGGATGGGTGCGTAGGAATAATTTACTCTTCCTATTGTTATTGCCTCGCGGTAGCCGGTCTGTTTAATGGGTTCGGCCAGCTTCGGCCAACTGCAATTCTGAAGTTCTTTCTGATCCAACATGTCTTCTGATGGGAGCTTGCGGGATCGGGTTGTGCTTGCTGTAAAAAGCAATGATATTTGCGAATGTAAAAGTCTTTATAAGATATTGAAAGATAAAATAACAGAGTTTCCTGATTTTGGAACATTAGATCATTGGAGAAAGATTGAGAAAAAGTTGTTAAGCAGAAATTTCAGTGTTGAACATTTTATTCCTGGGTATGCAAGAGAGAAAGCATTCGTCGCTTTGAGGTAACTATCTATTTTTACTTTTGTTGATAATCACTAAGGAATGTTTAAAAATAAATTAATTGTATTGTGGTGACAAAGCGCTATTAAGCTTTTAAACAATAAACAAAAGGGGGTTCACTACAATAAACAAAAAGTTTCTATTTGGGTCATCGAGACTATTTAATGACAATAATAGAGCCAGCTGTTATTCTTGTTGTAGATTTGCAGTAGAGTGAAGTGAACAAATTTTTTATGTTCACTTTTGTAGATCTGAAGCTTCTGGAAATTGTTTATACAGTTCAGCATCCTTGTGTTTGGGAAGTAACAATATGTTGGTGGACTTGCTACGACTTCTGGTATCGTTGGAACTTTTTCTCTTCCCAAATTTTTATTCCAATCATCCTCTATTTTCTTCCATCTTTCAAGAGCAGAGAGGTTCTTTCAGTCCTCTGAAAAATATTCTATTTTTCTGTGTTTCCCATGTTGCTTGTGACAGCAATAAAGAGGGGGAAGAGCTTATAAAAGAGGAAGCTGTCTTAAATTTAAATGACAAAAACTGGTCAAGTTTCCTTTGCCTTTTAGCTTTGTCCTCAGTTACAGGGAGAATTATATTCTCATATTACCCTGATATTGGAGAGGAAAAGTTTAAGGTTTGTATAAACCAAAAAATAATTCCCCGTAAGCATGTTTCAATGAAGGCTGATCTACACATAATGTTTTGTTATGAAGGCCTTATGTTATCTTCAAAATTTCAGTCCAACCATTTCGTGCCTCTCGTTCATTCTTCTTTAAAACGAAAGACTGATCAATCACTTAAATTATGTTTTCCTAAAAAAGTATTTACTGACGGTAATATGTGTGTAGGTGGTAAATTACAGACAAAACTTAATTTCTTAACAAAACCTATAGTTAAAACATATGAATCACCTGCTATAACTTCCAGTATTAGCACAATTTCCAAAAATTGTTCCACTGTTGATAGTACAGAACCTGAAATGGTTTATGTTTGTGAAAATGATGTTGGATCTTTTCGAAAAAAAGTTGCTAAATTAAAGGAAAGTGATATTCGTAAACTTATTACAAATTTATTCATTCCAGATAACACTTACAATTTCCCTGTCAGTAACAGGAAATTTCAGTATAAATGGCTTTCTGATTTTTCATGGCTGGCATATTCGCCTACTATGGATGGTGCATTTTGTCTTCCTTGTGTCCTATTTGGAGACAGATTTCCCAGTAAATCTTATAAGGTCACCAAACTTTTTTCTGAACCTCAAAAACATTGGCCAGATGCAGTACCTTCTTTTAAACGTCATTGTTCGTCTAAGCAGGGTTTACATGTAAATACTTCTCTTCTCTTCAATTCTTTTATTGATAATATGTCTGGGGCAAGGCCATCAATTGACACATTGATTGACCAAAATTTACAGAAAAGTATTAACGATAACAGGCAAAAACTGATTCCAATCATTGATACAATTATTTTGTGTGGGCGAATTGGCATAGCTTTGCGTGGCCACAGAGATGGTCCTGATTCACAACCAAAAATAGGGGAATACTCGCAAGGGGGGGCTGGAAATTTTCGTGAACTTTTAAACTTTAGGGTACGTGCAGGAGACAATGTATTAAAAGAACATTTACAATCTGCCAGTAAGAATGCTACATACATCTCGAAAACGTCTCAAAATGCTTTGATATCATGTTGTGGTTCAGTGATATCTGACACTATTGTCAACGAGGTTAAAAGAAATAAGTTTTTTTCCATAATTGCAGATGAGGCAGCTGATTGTTCTAATAAGGAACAAATGTCTCTGGTTTTACGTTTTGTGGACAGCAGTTGTGATATTAGGGAGGATTTTATAAGATATATTTATTGTGAGGAAGGGTTAGCAGGAAAAGATTTAGCCTCAGTTCTGCTAAAATGTGTTTCCAAAGATTTATCTTTGGATATTTTAAATTGTCGTGGGCAAGGATATGATGGGGCAGGGTCTGTTTCTGGACATATAAATGGACTGTCAGCTCACATTTTAAGAATAAATAGGAAGGCTATATACACTCACTGTCACGCCATCGTTTAAATTTAAGTGTTTGTGGCTCATGCTCCATCCAATCTGTTAAAAATACCCTAGAAAGAGTAAAGGAATTGTCCTATTTTTTCAACCTGTCTCAAGTTAGGCAACAGCTCCTAGAGGCAAATATTTTACGACATTGTCCTGAAGCTAAAAAGAAAAAGTTAATTGATGTTTGTCGGACTAGATGGATTGAACGGATAATTGGCTTAGATATTTTTCAGGAATTATTTGTTGCAATTGTATACACTTTGGAGGACATGAGTATGAATCTTGATAAGAAATGTAACCGTGATACTTCTACAAAAGCTACCTCCCTTCTGCATCTTGTTACTAATTTTGATTTTATTGTTTCACTAGTTGTAACACGGTCAGTAATGGACTTATTGTTGCCAGTTACAAAGATTTTACAAGGAAAAACTATTGACCTTTTATCGAGCTTGCATCTTATACAAAGTCTTAAAAATATGTCCTTAACTATAAGAGCTTCTGCAAATGATTATCACAACAATTGGTACAAAGAGGCTGTTTCCCTAGCGTCTACAGTCCGTGTGCAAGAAAATAGACCTAGAGTTTGTTCTCGGCAGGTACATAGAAGTAATGTATCAGCTGATACTATATCTAGTTACTACCTGCGCAGCTTAACAATTCCAATTCTAGATCACCTAAGCACTGAACTTAGTAAACGATTTGAACCTAGTTCCTTAGCAGCTTATGCTGGTCTTGCAGTAATTCCATCCAACATGATTTCTCTTCTTTACCATCACCATCACCAAAAATCTTGGAAGGATAACTTCAGAAATTTTGTTCAGTTTTACGAAGAAGACAATTTAATTCTTTAGCTATTGAAGCTGAAATGGACTTGTGGGAAGAATATTGGACTTCGTACAAATTTGATGCACCAGATAATGTTTCCTCTACACTTAAATTAATTCATTTTCCTGGCTTTGAAAATATAACTGTGGCCCTAAGAATTTTAGGCACATTACCAGTCACCTCATGTGAATGTGAAAGGTCCTTTTCTGCACTACGACGATTAAAAAATTATAACCGCAGTACTATGTCGAACGATAGACTAAATGGCTTAGCTCTTCTCCACATCCATAAAGAAATAAACGTTGATATAAATAAAGTTATAAATAAATTTTCCATTGATAACAGAAGACTAAAATTTTAAGACATGACATGTTTTGAGATATATAACTAATGATAAAGAAATGTTAATAGATAGTACTTACCATGTTACCCCCCCCCCCCCCCCACCCCGTTATCTTTTTTACCTCTCTGCTCTTTTTCTCTCTCTCCCCCCTCCCCTCGCCCTTTTTCTTTTCATCTGATTGTTAAATTTTTTAGATGTGATTGATAAGATTTAGGCTATTTTCATAAATTCTGTATACATCCATGATAGTAGTATAAATAATATTCAGTTAATAAGGTAACAAAACAGCTAGCTGCAATGATAATACTTGTCTAAAGACGGTTATACTTTAAGTTAAGGTAACAAAACAGCTAGCTGCAATGATAATACTTGTCTTAAGTCAGCCTGGTGGGTGCGAGTATTCCCCTAATGCAATGATAATAGTAAGTAGGTAAGGGAAGTAGGTAAGGAAAGTAGGTAAGCAAGGGAAGTAGGTATAGTAAGTAGGTAAGGGAAGTAGGTAAGGGAAGTAGGTAAGGGAAGTAGGTATAGTAAGTAGGTAAGGGAAATAGGTAAGGGAAGTAGGTATAGTAAGTAGGTAAGGGAAGTAGGTAAGTAAGTTGGTATATAAGGGAGTATGTTTTTTTAAGCTTCATGTTGACCTGGTGTACTGAAATTTAGTTTAAAATTTTCAGTTTTGATTGTTGTTCATTCATTTATTCATTGGTTGGTTTTGACAATTGATCAATTTGACCCATTTCATGACAGATTCATTTTGTTCATGGTTGGTTATATTACCTGATGTGCAAGCTGGAAGAAAGAAGAAAGAAGATTTTGAATGAAGAAAGAAGATTTTGACTGGATTATTAATTTAATCCTCTAATCTTTAAAAAATGTTATTTTTGGATTTCATTTATCTGTATGTGAATCTGGAAGAAAGAAGAAATTTTGCTGGCTGGCTAATTTTAGCCTTAATTTTTCTGAAAACATTATTTGGCTTTTATTTATGAATTTTATGGTTGTTTTTTTTTTCCAATAACATATAAGAAATGGACATGTGAAGGTCCTGTCTGCTGCATTTTTGAGTGCTGAAATAGATAAATAAGCTAAAGCTTCTGGGGCTTCGCCCCAGACCCCACTTGGGGGGGTTACAGCGCACCCCAAGACCCCCAGCTGTTTTATCACGCGCAAATTTTGCTACGCAAAAATTGCGCGTGGACTTAGCTTCGCTTCGCAAATCCGCCTAAGGAGAAAAAAATCCTGTATCCGCCCCTGAAGCTCCCTATTTACACTGCTGTCTCAGTTTCCAAACAAAGATGGAAAACAAAACAGCGATCTTCGGTTTCTCCTGCTCTGCATGCGTCTTATTTTTGTCATACATAGATCAATTATAGCTGAAAACGGATTATTACATCTAGATAGGGACTCGTATTTCTACGTTGTTTGTTTACATTCTTTAATGCCTTTTTTGTGCGCGCATGTGCATTACGTATGTTATGATATGCGCGCGCGGTATTCCTTTGAAACTGTGAGCCCGTGTATTTCCCTCACATGGCTTGGGTTAACCCGGGGCTATGGTAATATTCATTTGCCATGTTGAATCGCCGTCAAGAGGAATCGAACCCCGGTCTCCTACACAGAGTACGAGAGCTAGGACTCCCCATCAAAGCCATGTCCCCTCCTGTAAACAATAGACAGGGTATATCCCTCGATATTTGTGACGCTAGCCATGTAAAATATGCACTTCTATCTATCTATCATCATGGATTGACATTGAAGCACATTCGTTTGAGTAAAGGCCGTTTCACATTACAGAAATATATTGAATCCAATATATTGGAAATTATTGATAACTATTGAAAAATATTGCCTCAATTAATTGACATAATGTGAAACCAACTTTTGAGACACGTTCGAAAAAACATTACGCAATCGCTTTCAATACTTGTCAGGACTTTTTAATTCAAACACGGTTTGAATTAAAAAATATTGCAAGGGAAATTCTTTTGTTGTGAGAAGACTCAATTGTTCTCCGAACAATAGAAAAATCGAATCAGCAAAGTATTCGAAATTTGTCTGTCTGAAATAACAGTAAATGAAACATACGATCGAAGATAAAAGATGGAGCAAAATAACATTTATTATTTTGAAAGTCAGCCACACGATTTTGCTACGAATGATCAAATACTATTTCCTCAAGCTACGACGCAACAGCAACATGCCGCACATGTCTTCACTCAGAGCTCACCAAAACCAACCTCGTCAATCTTGAGCCAAAACACACAAATATTCGGTCAGAGCGTGCCACAGAGCAATATGATTTCCATCCATTGCCCCAATGCAATTTGGAAATTGCCACATCGTTTCGAATTCAGATGCAATTTCAAGCCAGTCGTCTTTGTTTTCGGGGAACTTGAGGAAATCATCTTTTAGTGTATCATATAATGTTTGACAAACCTGAGGAATAAATGTGGCAATGGTTGAAATACCAACAGAATAGTGATGATGTAAGCTAGTAAAATTCTCCCCAGTAGCGAGAAAGCGCAAAGTTATTGTCAGCTTCAACTCCGGCTCCAAAGGTTTCCGTAAATGCGTTGTCTTCTTCGTTAATTTACTTCTGACTTTCTCAAGTAAAAGCTAAACAAAAGGATTGTTTTAGATCAAACTCAGAATTATTTCACATGAATATCAAGTTAAAAATTATATTCACCTCATATATGTCTGGGCTCATTCGCAGGTATTTGCGGAAACTCTCTTCGTCATACAAACGTAGTTCTTGCACTAAGTTATCGTAAACACCGATCGATTTTCGTTTTTTCATCCACTCCTTCACCCAAATTCTACGCGTAACCTTAGGTTTGGAAAAGTTTGTCGGAAGTAAAGTTGTAGCAATAATAATCGCAGCAACCGCTTTTCTCTGTTCCTCAGACATTTTGAATTACAACAAAATGTAAATGGACATTTAAAGAGACATTTAAAGAGACAATTTGCAATAATTCGAAATATTTTCCAATATAATGAATTCAATAATTTTCAATTGATATCATTATTCATAAATGTATTGCTGTCAATATTTTTCTATATATTGCTGTAATGTGAAACGGCCTTAAGAACCAGCCTGAATGCGCATTCCAAATTCTTCGCATTTGCTACACGATTATCTTTATATCACATTCATTTTTAGACCGCGCTAAGGCGGTACACAAAATCAATATAGAAATTGCTGCGGAGAGATTGCCAAGGCATAGACCATTTCGAAGATTATGCGCCATTATGGATTTGCGGAACTCTGTGGTGCAAGTTGAACTTTGGACTCGGACGTTTTATTCAGCCTTTTGCCTAACGGACGTGCTGGCGGAGGACAGTTTTGGTTTTTGTTATCTGTTTTTATGTTTGGGATGCTAATTTTATGAGTATTATATTATGATACTATATATACTATATGAGTATATGAGTATTAATATTTTAAGAAATACTTTTATTATGCACTTATTTGTACTTTTAATTTCTTTTTGTACAATAAAGGCAACTTAATATATCCTAAAAACCTTTAAACTAGCTAGCTAGCTAGAGGTCTCCCAAAAATGCTTTTAGGACACTACTGTAGCTAGCTATAAGGCTGTAATTAGTAATTAATGCTTGGTTAAAGGTAATTTCATTTTATATTTAGATATTTAAAATTGTGTAGCTGCTTTGTGCATTATAAAGATATTTGCATTGGATTTTAAACTTGGATTACACTTACTTTAGAGAGAAATTTTTGATTTTGGAAATACCTTACTGGATTTGGATTGGGACTTGAACTTTGTTTTTGGATTTGTAAAGAAATGATTAGGTTGTAATATTTGTGAAGATCTAGAGCGTTATAATCCATTCTCAAAATACTTGTCAAAACTCTACAATGTTATCTATTCCTAAAGTGAAACTCAAGCTCGCAAAATAATATGTCTCCTTCTCTATGATGGGTGTAGAAAACTTCAATACACTGCCCATAGAGATATGGTGAACAGATTCACTCTCAGATTCTAGGAATAGAGCCATTAGTCATTTTAATTGCAAATAATTTTTATTATTTTGATATTTTTATCACTTTGTTTTTCAGTGATAATTACACTAATCTTTATATTCATCCCTTGATTCGTCTACTTAAACACTCCTATCTTTGAGTCTTTTAAGAGTGGTATTAGAAAGAATACCTGCCATTGCCCTATATGTATTATTTATATATACACGTATGTTTTTATCAGTTTCGTTATCAGGACACGCAATTATAGCAGTAATTTATTACTAAAGTGTAAATCTTTATGATAAATAAATAAATTACTCTGTGAAGCTTGTTTGAATTATTTGCATAATAAGTTCCATTGCAGAAAAAGCTCTGGCGATTAACTCATCTATTATTCAGCCCACAAGAAGTCATTCAGCTGCCTCATGCTAAGTTCTAAAAAATCCTCATACGTTGTAAGAGCTGACAAGAAGTCAGTTAACTGCCTCACACTAAGTTCTAAAAAATCCTCATACGTTGTAAGAGCTGACAAGAAGTCAATCAGCTGCCTCACACTAAGTTCTAAAAAATCCTCATACGTTGTAAGAGCTGACAAGAAGTCAATCAGCTGCATCACACTAAGTTCTAAAAAATCCTCATATGTTGTAAGAGCTGACAAGAAGTCAGTCAGCTGCCTCGCACTAAGTTCTAAAAAATCTTCATACGTTGTAAGAAGCATAATTCGATCGTTAAAATATGCTTAAAGTTGATTATATATCCACTTTAGCGTTAAATAATAATAAAACACACTCAGTATCCCTACGTCCTACACGTGTATTTAATTACTATTTCTAATTCATTAATAGGTTAAAGCTAAATAAATGTTGTCTGGTGTTATCCCCTGTTACTTAGATAAAAACATTGCGAAGACCTAAACACCCTAAGAGTGTATACAAAACTTGTTTCTTTTTGTGTTTTTTAAGAGAGTTTTCTACTACGGCATATAGGGTTAAAAGTTCAACTTGCACCACCGAGCTTTGAAAATCCATAATGGCGCATAATCTCCGAAATGGTCTGTTAAGCAGGGCAAAAAAAGGGCATAGCAAAAGCAGGCAAGGAAACAGGAAGAGGAATCAGTAAGGCAGGGGTATGCAAGGCATGGGAGGCACAGACAAGGCAAAGGCATTAAGCACGGTAAGGAAAAGGCACGGCTTATAGGCAGGCAAGGAAACAGAAAGAGGAATCACCAAGGCAGGGGCAGGCAACAGAAAAGGCATGTGAAAGGTAGGCAAAGGCACGGTGAGTGATGGCAAGGAGGGCAGGCAGGGACCTTAATAGAAACTCTCCCCTTAGAAAATATTAAGGTGCAAATATTTCAAATTCGATACATAAAACAGGATATTAAATTTATTTAACGTCAATATACAGTGAATGATCTTAGCAGAATTATGTGCCAATACAAAAAGTTAAACATTTTTTGTTAAACTTAAAATTAAAAGTCAACTTGGTTTGAATGAATATAAAAATATTGGATTTTAATAACTCTAGAAACATAATGAGTGGAAAAGAAAACATCACTTCACATCACATTTATAAGTAAGAGCCAGTGAACACATTGGGATCTCAACTTTAACCGGAAAAAAGACCAAAAGTCCTTATTTTTCAGCCGTATTCAAACATGTATTATACTGTCAGTCTAGCACGGCGGTAATATTCTTTCCATTTTCTCCCGTTTGCAGAAATTGCGTAACATATTTTTCTCCGAAAAACCGGTAATCGATTTTTTCTACAGGTTATTATTTTAAGCGACGAAAATTCATCGGTCCCGTAGCTTCTAAGTAATTGACCTGCATTTCCGCATTCGTAGTTTTGAAGCGGTTCATTTTGATTTGTGCTGGCCAGCTAGCTAAGTTACTGAAAAGCTATCAAACGCAAGAATGGGTTCTGAACGAAATAGCAATTTCTGGACTGATTTGGAATTAAAATTAGGTACCTTCGAGCGCCATTGGTTTAATGATGTAGCAAATGGTGTCGAGAAAGACTATTGTATGAATAGTTATATGTTATTTGGTGTTGAAAAACTGATAGGCAATCACCTTGCCCTTGTAGGCCCCATGATAGATAGTTACTTACGAGAAATAGGTGCACGTATGCTGTCTAAGTTATGCAGGGGTCAGATTACTGGCTTAGTTCCTCCAGTTACATTGTCCGTACCTTGGCAGATCATGCGTTACTTAGTCTGTCTTTGCAAAAATTATGGGGCAGAAGTAGAGTGTGTTCTGCCAAAAAGTAAAAATAAAAAAGGCCAAAAAATAATAATCTTTTTAAAAAATGTAGCTAGTGCAGAAAAGATATTTAATCCTGTACGTTTTGATGGGACTAACTATCTTGTAAAACGCAAATATCGCAAGGACAAGGATAACATTTTGCAGTACGATGGTATGTCGAATGTTGCTGTTAGTGAATATGCACCAATACGCCTTGAATATGCACATAGCCATCTGAAAGTGTTGTTTTATATTCAACGGTACACTGCTGATGGCTTCGTTGTTGACACCCATGTGCAGTCATTAATGCTTCATTGTGCTCAAACAGTAACAGCAGCAGAAGTATAGTTAGTATAGCTAAATTGTTCGTAGCTTCACATTTCAAGGAACAATAAATATAGTATATTGTTTGCATAGCGTTGCTTATTTATAGCTAGTAGTCATTTAGAAGTTGTAAATTATCTAGTTTGGACCTATGTGAGATCGGCTATTTGAGCTTTATCCAATTTGTTGTCTACTTATCTATTTTGGAAAAACAACAGTCTGAAAACAATCCTTGTTTGAATTATAAGCTATTTTTTAATAAACTAAAAATATAAATGGCATTTTATATGTAAAAATAAGTTTTTTCCCTGTCCAGGATTCGAACCCAGGTCTCTCATTTGTACGAGTGTCATTCCATTAGACCAACAGGGCGTTAATACAAAAACAATTTTCTAGTTGTACAGGTTAGTCCAATAAAAGACATTTTTCAATAAATATTTTGTTGATATTTAGCATTATCATCTAAGGTTTTTGGTACAACAGTACAATGTGTACTTGAAAGTAAAAAGTAACAACAGGTTGACTGCGCTTAAAAGTAGAATATACTACATACTGTATTGTCTTTGTTGTTGTTAAATGCTCTTCCAATCTACTAACTACAACACTTTCCGTATCTTAATAAAAACTAATAATCTAAAGTAAACTATATATCTATATATATTATATCAATTGAAATTTCATTGGAAATTCTGGAACAAAAAATCAAAGTTGATTGTAATTTTGAAAAAAAGAAAGCTAATAGAACAAATTATATGTACCTTTTGATTTTTAACTACCCTCTGCAATATGCCAGAAGGCTTGTATAAATATATTCAATATATATTATATACTAACTGTAACATAATTGCAAGGTAGGTGGCATGTGTTAATGTCATATAAATCATTAATTGGGCTATGTGAACACAACACAACCCAAGGGTTCCTTCTGGTATATACTATTTCACATTTTTATTTACTTATTGAGACAGTAACAGTAGAATTTATAAAAAGCATTCCGATAATAAAAATTTATCCTACAAAAAATTGTTTTCTGGTTTCGCAATCAGAAAAATATGATTCACAAAAATGTCTTCCCGTAAAAAATTTTTTTTTAGAATAAAGGAAAAAACATTAAAGGGGTCCCAAAACGAGAAAGGATTTTGAGCTTACGTTGTGGAGCTTAAAAAATTGTCTTTGTTCTCAAGATATTCGCCTTTTAAGATTTTTAGTTTTATTATGCTGCATAAATTAATTTAATTTTACTCTATAATATAGTTTGAATCAATGTCCTTTAACAGATCCAAAGTTATTGATGACAGAAAATATCAAAATTTGCTTAAATGTGACATAATTTATGCAGCATAATTAAATCTAAAAATCTTTAAATGCAAATAACTTAAAAACGAAATAATGTTTATAATGTTCCTTCAAGTCGACGAATCAAATCTTCTTTTTTTCCAGTTACTGCCTTCTTGCGTAATTTTAACTCTTCTTTAAGTTGCCCAACAGACATCGATCTTGGAACCAAATTTTTGTTTGTGGCTGTTTGTTTTTGATGATGTGTTGTTTGGTGTTGATTGCACATGTTAATGTCTGAGAAGCGTTCAGAGCAACTGCTACATTGAATAGGCTTTAATATTAAAACCAATTCCTGTGTTAAACATTTTTGATTGACACAAACGAGCAGAGGAAGTGACGAAATACAAACACTGCACAATGTTTCTGACTCCAAAGGACGGCAGCAATGCCAAGCTTCAATGTCCATAACTGGTTTACGAGACTGATAATGAGAATGGTAATTTGATGGCAGTGGGAAATGATAGGGCAGGTAAAAATTTCTTACAAAACTTGAACGCATTAATTGATGCCACTTTCCTTTCTCATCTGTAGCTGTTAATCGATTGCTACAGGATTTTAATTCTTGCTTAATTGAAGAATGTTTCGACTCCTTTCCTTGCATACTGAGTATTCCATAACCAACTCGAAAGTTATTAAAAATTTCTTTGGCATGAAAAGGTACCACATATCCCATTGTCCACACAGTAATATTACACCTCAGTGGAAAAAACAGAGAAAATAGATTAAAATACTTTTTACAGAAAAATGAAACATCATCTGGATAGGTTTCGTTATTGATGTAAACTTTATTAATCAACGATCCAACATCACGCAGTGATATCACAATTTGAGCAAGCGCTAATCTTGTCACAGCTTGTACATCGCTTTTACTTTGTAACTTTAGCGTATCCACTAACCTGTGCCCATATTGTGCAAGTAGAATTGCTTGCGCACCAATCAATCGAACTTCAGGTGTTTTCAACCTTCAACTTATTTTCAATCTGATTGATATTATCTTTTTAGAGCAAATCACAAAAATAAGTTCTGCAAAATTATGTAAAAGTTTATCAACAGGAAAATAAAAACTATCCGAATTCAAAGATAAGTTCTGCATTTTTCATAAGAACCTTAATTGCAAAATATGTTTCACGTATATATCGTTTAAAAATAGCATAATTTTAAATCAGCTCATGGGAACCTGAATTCTGTTGTGTACTTTGAAGATGTTACCTTTTTTTCTCATCTGCGTAATGTTCCTCAATCATCTTCCCCACAAACCTCATTCCACAACCACTCATTGCATTATCATTGCTGCATTTCACAGGCGCTTTTAATATGGTGGAGAATTCCCTTAATTTGTTTCGCCGAACAGCTTCTTGGTATATAACATTAAGGCAGTGGGTCCAATTGTTTATTTCAAGGTGCAGGGGATCTGGCTTCATACGGTCTGCAAATATGCCAATTCTTGGCTCTCCAAGTTGCCGTATGCCATTTTCTGCCATAAAAGCCAAGCATTTTTTATGTTTGGTGTCTTTATTAATGCCAGTAGGTAGAGACTTCTCAAAACACTGTAGTTTTTCCAGATCCTTTTGGCGGTTTTCACAGTTTGGTACCTGCCACGTTGATTTGGAGTCATAGCCTATCGACCCATCCATTCGTTGCAGCTGACTTTTGTGAACGTTACAAAAAGGCGAAGGATAAGTTGCACTTGCAGGTAGTACATTCCCAGCCCAACACAACCAAGCAGTATCACCAGCAGGTACGAATGAGAATGTAACTTTCTCATCACATATGTTGAAAATATTGCCTTTAATCAGTTGCATTTCTTCAGTATGCTGCTTCCAAAGCTGTTCACAAACTTCATGTTTTTCAGGGGCAGTCACCATGTGAAGAGGATAATGAAACTCGCGACTGCGTATACGAGCTCCCCACAAGGAGAGGGTGGCAATTGTCATTGTTTTGTCTTTCCACTCTGGTGCACCATCATCTGCAAATTCAATGACAAAATGGTTTGTATTACCATTGAACCAAAGTAATTTATCTTTTAAAGACTTAACTCTGAAATTTAAATCGGCAATCATTGTTACTAAAGCAGTAACTGTACGTGATACCCCACCTTCAACATGATGGATGTCTCCTATATCCAAAGATTTTACAAAAGAATCAATTGTCTTATTAGATACAGATCTTGTTCTCAGCAAGATGTTATGATCGCCGTATGAAATCAAATTACTTGAAGAATAATGTTCTGTGAAAGAATGTTTTTGTATCTTACAAAGCATTGTGTACTTTCTTCGTGACATATAATTAAAATACTTTGTTAACACTGCCTTTCGAATCCCACCTTCACTTCTAGATTGAAGTTCAGAGAATTTTCCAATAAGATTTTCAAGGAATTTTCCTCTCTTGTATGATAAAATGAACTCCTCCATTTGCTCCTTACTTGCTGTACTTCTTCGGTAGTCCCAAGCACCATAAAGGGAACCGATTTTTCCACCATGAATATATTCGAGTAGACTTTTCGTCTCTTCCCGACGTCTATATTTTACAGAATGTGTGGAAGAATTAATCATGTCAGATGTTGTTGGCAAATTTTCACGTCTTTTCCTTGCATAACCTTTCTGCTCAATCAGCAATTTTACCTTTTCAAATTCCTTCTGGCATTCTTTAAGTTCCGCCTCTTGGTATTGTTTTCTGTCACTAATCTCTTGAACCTCATTCCTCAAGTCTTCAACACTGGATTGACACTCCACCTCTTTTTTCTGCATTTCACCTATATTGGCATTCAGGAGGACCATATCAGAAACTAAAAATATAAAGTTATACACACACCAAAATTACACATTATAGAATTATATAAGTATTTTCTTATACATATGTATATGTATATATATACAAACGACAAACATACTAAACTTTGAACTTTATATTTTGATTCACTTTTCCGTCATGTTTTTCGTTTGTATATATCGTATATAAACATATAACTGTCTCTAATATGTACACTTATCATCCTTTCAGAGCCCCATTAATAGTTCAACATGTTTAGGCATGAGCCCCCAAAATATACATCCTTGTTAACAAGCCGAAAGGCAAGGTGTACTATCATGGTTCAACATGTTTAGGCACTTAATGATAGTGGTACATATATATCATTTTGTATTTAATTTTAAAACAAATAGCTGTGGAAATACATACCTCTTTTTGCATTTTGTTCAGACAAAGACTGGTGTTGTATTTTTAACTTCTTTATGTTGCGTGCAATATGAACAGAAGACTTCTTCCAAAAATGAGTCAAAACAAGGCGTTTTTTATCGCAAGGGCCACAGTGTTTCAACTTCTTTGAACAGTTTTTCTTCTTGGCACAAAGTCTGAAATTAAAAATATTTTGTCATGAATTGGTTGATGTACTTTGTAAAAATAAACAACCCATTATCTAAAATATAAGGATAATGTCTGAATATATGACTCAAAAAACAATTATAACAACCTAGCGCTTCCACTATCTTCATTGTCATCATTTTTAATATCATCAGTGTTACTCCCCCCACTCTCATCATTTCCAACATTTCCATTATCATCTTTGCAATCAGTTTCATTTGTAGCAGTTTGAACCATTTTAATTTATTTTTCAATTATTCACAATAATCACAATATGTCTCTATAATCACACAAGATGAAATATTGTTGTATACTATGTAGGCCTTAAGAGGAACAATAATGATGAATTAAATCCTGCGATATACAACATTTTTAGCAACCTAATTTGCAAAATTAGATCCCAAAACAAAATTTTTATTTATAATATCTCATAGAAGTTTCTCTCCTAAAAAACATACATTGTTCTCTTGCTAACTATAAGCTAGCTAGATACATTATTATTCTCTCATCATAGTAGCTATAGCTAGCCATCTTAATTTAATTTCATACATTGTTCGTTTTTCTATCAAAAAATAACTGGACTAATTCTAATTATATCTGTTAGCTAGCTATTCTGCAGTTAATCTAGCTTAATGAATCACTGCATAGCTATATAACATTAAACACAAAAATCTGTCAGTTTTCTCTCTGCTAGCTATACATTTATAATGGCGGAATAGGATAGCTTTGAAATTCATAATGGCTCTCGTGACTCCTTGTTGCAGGTAATTTCCAAATAAAACTGGCAAGAATCAAAACAGGTATTCGTGAGGCCACAAATCAAAACCAATTCAACTGATATTACAGACACTTGATTAACATACGTGAAAGAAATTTTTCAGTTTACAACATGCAAGAAATTCGCATCCGAATCCATACACAGAGCTAACAAACACAAAAAATGGTGTTTTTTGCACGTTTTAGGTCAAGTTTGTTACTTTAAATGCGACTAATCATGCACATTGTAAAGAGAAAATTAAGATTTTCTCCTGAGCAAACGATCTGGCCACAGCGTACATGGTTTAGATCAATTACCTTTAGACATGAATGCGAAATATTTTACAGAATGTCTGTTTTACACATTCCTCATTTGAAAACAATGAAAAAAAGGGTGTGATCTTGCAGTGATGTTTTATATTAAAACTCCAATCATATATGAATATAAAAAATAAAAACGTACATCGAGCTTGTCAAAATATATCTGCGAATAATACTTTCAAAAGCTAGGCACTTTTAAGGAAAATATCGTAAAACCACGAAATTTGCAGGTTAGTCACGCGGGTGAAGCCCGTTACTATGACGTCACAGTGGGAGAAATTGTAACAAAAATTACCGCCGTGTAGGCCTTGTTTTGAGAATTTTGCGATACTCTCCACCGCTGGGAATAACTACGATTTAGAACTGAAGGAGAGTCTATTAATCATCATCATCATTCATCATTCTTGGCTGAAAGTCCGTTTTCCATGCTAGCATGGATTGGACGGGGTATATTAATGACCCTCTTCCAATCTGATCTAGACTGTTAGATCTAAACTCAACTTCCTCTGTATCAAGTCTGTCCTTATAACCTGCCAATTCTTTCTTGGTCTGCCTCTGGGCTTTGCCCCAGGAACTATCAAGTCTCCACACTTTCTTACCCAATTATGCTCCTCCATTCTTTCCAAGTACCCCAGCCAATTCAATCTTCTTATCTGGATAACATCTTTAATTCTACGGATACTTAGCCTGCTTCTTAGCTCATCTGAACTCTTTCTGTCCCTGATGATGATGAAGAAATTAGGGTATTTAGAACATAGAAGCAAAAGAAATAAAAAAATGAGGGTAAATGTTACTCGGGGAAGTCACCAAACCTCACATTTAGTCGGGTTCTTTCCCTCGATAATGTAACAACAGATGCATAATTGTTTTTCCTAGGCCCGTCCAGGATTCAAACCCGGATCTCTCATTTGCATGAGTGTCATAGCTATTAGACCAGCGGGACATAAAATTATTGAGTGTTTTTATATCTGGACAAAAAATTTACGCTTTTTTGTAACAACAATTTTATAAGAGACGAATAAGAGCAGATTCAGGCTCAAATCATTGGAGTTTCTTAAATTTTCCTTTCGCTGTTTGGACTATGATTATTATAATGTGAATGACATCTATGAAAATGAAACAAGGACTTTTTAAAGAGAAATATCAACATTTTATGGACTAATATTCTTCTAAAAATTTTAACAAAATTGATAAAATTCAAACGTATCGTATTTGCTTGAGCAACTATGGCTCGTTAAGCTCCAAGGGGTGTTAATTTAAAGGAATTTTATATTCCACAATAAGTCGCTTATGAAATAAAATTAAGAACACCACAATGTAGCTTAACTTTTCTCAAGTAAACAATATAAGCAATAAATCTAACTGAAGAAGTCTTATTTACAAAAAAGATTGGTAAAGTATTATGTTAAAAATTTTCAAATTTTATTCCAAATGAGTGCCTCCTTGAATACGTGTGACGTGTCTTTTCAGAAAATAGAGGGACGATCATTTAAGGCAGGCGATTTTTAAATATATGGTAAAAGAGGACGATAATTCTAGGGGAGACGTTTTTCCGACTAATATGGTATATATCATTAATAAATAAATACATTTAACTGAAGAACAGACCTATTTTCGCAAACCTAAAGTAATATAAATAGTAAATTATAAATCCAGATATAAATTCTTTCATAGCGATATTTAAATCTACCAATAGATTGACGCAAAAGTTAACGGATAGAAATAAACAGCCACATCAGGAACTAAAACACCACCTTTTTATCATATAAACTAAACTAAATTAACTTAGAACAAAATAATATAATATAAAAAAACCTAAAAGCTTTTACCCCCTCCCTCTATTATACCCCCTCTTCATCTTCGACCTCTTCGCTTCATCATCTTCACAGGTGTAGGTCCTCATACCACCCGACGCCTTCCAGGACCTGTAGTTGTGGGAGCTTATATAAGCTCCAAGGGACTGATTCTGTGCACAGAAGTCACGAAAGGCGTCCCAACTAAAATCTTTCTCGCTTGCTAACTCCTAATGAATAAAACAGTATTTATGTAAATTCTACCTTTTAAACTACCATATAATGTGGACTTGATTATAAACTTGGTAAACTTTTTTAATCATAAACTTTGTTACTATTCTAGCATAGTTTACATTTTGAAGCTAATTATGGTGTATAACTAACTTACTTTCCATTCTCCTCCAACTCACCAACTTTCGCTTCCAAACTAATTCTCTGCTGTAGCTCCTACAAAAATTTCCTTTTAAGTCAACTTTATACTTTGCGCCTTGCCATGCTAACCCTTGCATGTTGATCAAACTACTTCATTTTACCTCATTTGACTATTTATAGCACATAGAAAAGTTTTACAATCATTAAAAATAACCGATCATCACACCACAATTACCATGTCATTTTGACTTATCACAGGTGGTTCAGGTTGCAATTGCCCTACAACGTCATTAATAATCAGCACAAAGCTGTAATGTTAATGCACCTTGTTTAGGTTGCAATTGGTCTAAAACGCCATTAATAATCAGCACAAAGCTGTAATGTTAATGCACCTAGTTTAGGTTTCATTCGGTCACGCGCCTCCTACTTTGCACACTCCATAGGTTGATTGTGATAAGTCAAAATGACATGGTAATCGTAGAAATGCTTCTTCTCCTGGGCTGAACCAAATTCCTTACACAGTATATAAGAATTGTCCATATATTGCATCGTTTCTGTTTAACATTTTTCAAGCTTGTCTAAAGAAGTCTTTTATTCCTGTGCAATGGAGAATTGCATCAGAAGTTCATATACCTAAAAACAACACACATTGTCTATCCAACATAACGGATTTTCGCCCCATAGCTTTTCTGAATGTTGAAGGAAAGCTCTTTTTTAGTTTGATTTCCAAGCGGTTAGAATCGCATATTATAAAGAAAAACAACTTCATTAATACTTCCATTCAAAAAGGTTGTATGAAAAAGTTCCGGGTTGCTGGGAACACATGTCTATTGTTTGGTCCACACTTAATGCGAAGGCACAACATTCTTCACTTTCAGCCATATGGCTTGATATTGCTAATGCGTACCCTTCAGTTCCGCAAAAGCTGATTTTTATTCCTCTCAGACGCTATGGTGTACCAGAATCATGGAAGGCTCATACAGCTATACTACGACAGCCTGTGGAGTAAGTCTTTTTTCGGCTTCTGCACCTTCCAGTTGGCATCAACACTGTAGGGGAATTTTTATCGGCTGTACACTTTCCATTATACTATTTCTTGCAGCTATAAATGACGCAGCATTGTTATTGATAAGGGAAAAGTCGTCCAAAGTTCACCGTTTACAGTTGGCAGCAAAAAAATTCCATCCATTCATTCTAATCCAATTAGGTTTTTAGGCAGAACAATAAACACATCTTTGTCTGATTCTGCTGCAATACAAGAATTTCTAAATGATGCCGAAAACAAACTTATAGTTATAGGCAGGTCCTTTCATAAAGGGGTCCATAAGGTTTGGTTTTTACACCATCTGTTAATTCCCAGAATCCGCTGGCCATTAATAGCCTTCGACCAAATGGTTCACAGGTGGATACATTGCAACGATAGAGCAGTAATTTTCTGTGTTGACTGCCTTATTAACAGTCACGAGTCATATGTTTTCTTTTTAGAAGAGCTGAGGTAAGAATATTTTAACCAGAATGAGTCAGCAAGGGGGCTTGACTACACTCAGTCTTGTGTTTGGAGAGTGACGCCTCCACTTATTACCCAAGTTAAAAAAAAATTAAAAAAATATTAGCAGGGGGGTTTGATCACACATGATCTTGTCTTTGGATAGTAACGACTCCACTTATTACCTGAGTTAAAAACAAAGAATAGCACAGTTGAACAGAAAGTGGTCAAAGTTTACTTTAGGAAGATAGGGATGTCTAGTTTCTGCTGATGACCGTCCGCGGACCTCTTCGGGTGACCCAGCTAGACATCCAGGGTACTTAGGTTCTATCTGCCCTTGGTTAAAGTTCTGTTCATCTTTTCAAATGTTTTGTGTCCTTTTTATTTTTTTATATTCTTTTAATTAATTTTCTCTAGAGGAGTACAACCTCTAGCTTATTTCCAAAGACCTAACAGGTTGAGTTCATCATTGTGGTGGCTTGCCACCTCTTTGTAAATTATTTTATTATTTATGAAACTTCTCTATCTACTATCACAAAACTAGAGCAAAGATTTTCTGTTTTCATTATGAAATGGTTAAAACTACATCATTCAATTTCCAACATTTCTTTATATTCCTCGACATCGCCTTGTACTCTTGCCCTGAAAAGTCTTGCATCTGTTCTCAAATCTGCCAAAATCAGTAGACATCTGTTACTAAGAGATTCTGTCGACCCTTGTGTGTCTAAGTGCGTACCAGATTTAAAAACTGGAAATTGGAAAGTTAGTGGGGCAGTTCTTTCGGCGGATAGTCAGCTCAATTTCAAAAGGATTTTATGTTTGCATTAGACTGGTCGAGCTGGCTTATGGCTCTTAGACCACAAAAATGTACCACTAAAAGGCACTGATGCTTACCGAAAGCTTGTTTCCAATATTATTGAAGAAAATGAAGAAGATATTTACCATGCCAGAGCTGTACAGTTGCATTTGCAAGGCAATTGGACAAAATGGTGCTCTTATGTGAAAAATGATTTATCTTGGAGAACAATTCTTTCACTGCCACAATGTCTAACTTCTTTTGTATAGGGGCAACCTACGACACCCTTCCCTCTCCAACCATTCTGTGCAAGAAACCATCCTTAAATTTCTCTCACATATTGTGTGCCTGTAGGACCTCCCTTACGCAGGGTAGATACACATACCGTCATGACTCGGTTTTAATAGTTTTGGTTAAGGCATTAAAAGAGTTTTTGGTATCATATGAACCTCTTAAGGTTTTCAAGTGCAACAAGATTAATTTCATTCCGGCTGGTCAATCACCATCTAAGAAGAGGCATACAAAGTGTCCAGGCCTTCTTGACCTTGCTTCCGATTGGAAAATACTGTCAGATTTAGATTCCGTTTTAGTTGTTCCACCATACATTGCAATAACACAGCTACGCCCAGACGTGTTATTAATATCCAGTTCTTCCAAAACTGTAATTATGGTAGAACTGACTTGTCCATGTGAAGAGAACACGGAATATTGGCACAAACGAAAACTTAAGAAATATTCCTTACTTTGTTATGCTATGAAAAACAATGGATGGATCGTGCATTTCTTTGCCATTGAGGTGGGTGCAAGGGGTTTCTGTTCAGAATCAGTAAGGACCTGTTTTCGTCGCCTTGGTTTCCCTAACAAGCCTTTACGTTCCCTATTAAAATCCCTAACTTTTACCTTCATGAGTGCTTCTTTTTACATCTGGATGTCTCGAAATTCTACCATTTGGGTTGAGCCTGGAAAGGCCCCAATCATTCCTGAAGTTTCTTCTGTTACAAATATGGAATGTAAGAAATCAAAAACCCCTGAGAAATCTTCCGCAAGTCACACAAAATCTTGTAAAATCAAAAAAACCCGAAAAACTTGCTACAAGGTCTTCCAAATCAACAGTCGCATTGCCATCTAACCCTGATTTTAGGAATAGCGGTCTAAAAAACTTGGGAAACACATGTTATGCAAACTCAATCTTACAATGTTTTTATAACCTTCCAAAAGTTAAAGAAGCCATTTCTGTCAGCAAAACAACCTCAAAGTTAGGCGAAGCATTTGTAGGTGTTCTTCAAAGTTTGGCTGTCTCTAGAAGTCCAGTTTATCCCTCCCATTTTTTGAGTGCTATGAAACATCATATCTCAACTGCGAAGGGAAGTGCATTTAATATCTTTGCTCAGCACGACGTCCCCGAGGTTCTTGAATATCTTCTACCTGGTTTGTCATTAGACTTTCCATTTCTTGGAAGTCGTTTTAGTATTGGCATTAAGACATCAACCACTTGCAATTCATGTCATATTACCAGCTCCTCAGAAGTTATAGCACCATGCATCCAACTTTCTCTTCACCCTACGTTACAATCTTCACCCTACGTTACAATCTTCACCCTACGTTACAATCTTCCTTAGATAATTTCTTTGAAAGCGAGGAGTTGTCAGACACCAATGCCTACTTCTGCCATGTTTGCAACGCTCATCAAACTGCTCTAGTTGAAAAAGAGGTAGTGTCGTGCGATTCCCATCGCATTTTACAGCTAAAACGGTTTGCCAGTGCCAACGACCTTGTGTCAAAAATTGCCTCTCGTATTACTGCTTACCCTGGTACCCTTTCCATACCTTTTGTCGTAGATGGAGAAGTGGAATTTCGTAAAAATTTTCAATTAAGGGCTATTATCAACCATTGCGGCAACTTAAATAATGGTCACTACACAACCATAGCCTTCGACCAAATGGTTCACAGGTTGATGCATTGCAACGATGGAGCAGTAATTTTCTGTGATTACCGCCTTATTAACAATCACGAGTCATATGTTTTTTTAGAAGAGCTGAGGTAAAAATATTTTAACTAGAATGAGTCAGCAAATATTTTAACTAGAATGAGTCAACTACACTCAGTCTTGTCTTTGGAGAGTGACGACCCCACTTATTATCCCAGTCAACAATAAAACAAAATCAAAATTAAGTTAGCAAGGAGGTTTGATCATACTAGGTTTTGTCCTTGCAGAGTGCTGACTCCACTTATTAACCCAGTGAAAAAAAAAATATTAGCAGGGGGGGTTGATCACACATGATCTTGTCTTTAGAGAGTAACGACTCCACTTATTACCTGAGAAACAAAGAATAGCACAGTTGAACAGAAAGTGGTCAAAGTTTACTTTTGGAAGATAGGGATGTCTAGTTTCTGCTGATGACCGCCCTCGGACCTCTTCAAGGTAAACCAGCTAGACATCCAGGGTACTTAGGTTTAGAAATATGGGTCAAAACCTACCTGCCCTTGGTCAAAGTTCTGTTTATCTTTTCAAATGTGTTGTGTCCTTTTTATTTTTTTTTAATTAATTCCTTGTAAAAAGGGAAAATTGTGCTTTTAGAGGCATTTTCTCTAGAGGAGTACAACCTCTAGCTTATTTCCAAAGACCTAACAGGTTGAGTTCATCATTGCGGTGGCTTGCCACCTCTTTGTAAATTATTTTCTTTTTTCTTTATTATTTTTACGTGTATTTACCTAAAAAATAATGAAGAATATTAAAAGAATATTTAAAAACTAAATATTCTTTGTGAATATTCTTCTGTGTATATGGGCCTTATAGGTTATACACGGCAAATTTTAATGCCGGCGACTTATCAGTGGACGATTGACCAACAAAAATTACAAAAGTGTTCAGAGTGACGGTGTAACCACTTCGAATAAGATTTTTGTTTATAGCAGCCAAAAAATTGGCTGTGGTAATCATAGAAGATAATACATAGCCGATGTTCGTACCGACTGAAATTGGTCTATAGTCTTATAACCATTAATTTCTCAAGGATTTTGCTTATAGCTGGTAGGATAGAGATCGGTGTGTGTTTATTCACACTTAGTTTTGACTCCGCCTTGTGACTGGGAATAACATGCCATTTTGAGTTTATCAGAAAAGACTCCTGTTGAGATTGAGTGGTTAAAGATTTGGGTGTAACGACCCCACCTATAAACCCAGTTCTGTAGGGAGGCTCACTTAGTCTACAGGGTTAACGATCTTGCTGTACCTGATGTTAGAAAGAAGCTATATAAGGAGTTTTCATTTTTATCTTTCTTTATGTATTGGCTGCCTATTTTTTGAAGTTTTCAGGAATGTTATATATCAGAAGCTTTGTATGCATTTAGACTAATAATTATAATAGCTGGGGTAAGCCACAAGTAAAAGTGTTACCAGAATTTAAAAACCCTGTGGTGAAATTGATACAAAGCGTAGATTGTGCCACACATTCAGGTGAAGCACTGTAGTATAGGTATGCAGTATGTCGGTGAAAGTTCCAAAATGAAAGTTACACTGGACAGCGCGCTGAGTGCAGATAAACAATGTCACACATTCATGTAGGTACAATACCTTTTTCCAAAAAAAACTTTAACGCAACTTCGCTTTAACAGAAACACTGGAGAGCCCGTCGTTAACACCAGAATAAGCACTTAGTGAAGGTTAACCGTATTGCACATGCGTTTATGTGTAATACCCTCTTAGCACAGTGTACAACCCGTTGTTACCCCGTCATAGCAAAAAAACTGTCAATGTTACTTTAATTAGCAGAATAAGTTTTCGTAAACGTTAACAAATTAATCATGTCACTGGAGTGAACACAGGTGAACTTTGTCACACATGCGTATAGGCGTAATATTCTTTTCCCAAAAAAAACTAATTACAACTTCAATTTAAATAAAAAACACAAAACAGCACGTTGTTAACACCAGGTTGAACGTTTATTAAAGGTAAACCATGTCACACAATGCGTAATATCATCACAAAGGTTTAAATAAAATCGCAGGAAACAACCCATCGTTGCTCTGTCTAGCTAAAAAAAATTCTTTGTTCAATTTCCATAGCAGTAATAAAATGTGTAGTTACATAAATATACTCAGCATCATAAAAATTATGAAATAAGAAATTTGTTGTAGCTAGTTAAAAACTGCATTTGACTACTTTCACTTTTGCCAGAGGTAGCTCATGATCCAGCTACCTAGATAACCACAACCTCAGCATAAGAATAAATATTGATATACCATCCACCAAGAATACTCCACTGTGTTCAGGCCGGTCCTGACCTACGGCTGGTCCGAAGAAAATGGCTGGTCCAAAGTGACAACCCGTGTGAGGCTAAGTGTTGGGAACCCATAACACATGTGGAAAGCTACTGCCGGGTTCACAAGTCCTGGCGCATGGGTGGCTGTCTGCTCATATTTATGCTTCTATAGTAAATTCATTGTTGTATTGTTGTCGTAATGCCTGTCTTCTGTTTTCATGTTGTCTGTTTTTGTGTAACGATCGTTAGTTGTACGTATTTGTATTGTGTTGAGAGGGTTGTTTGGTTCAATCACCTTAAATCTACAGACTATCCTTGCAAAAAGGAGGATCTTGCACTGCATTTTGAGAGGGTGTAACCTGCATCTTTAGAGGGTGTAACCTGCTTGCTGTCTTGTTATCTCATAATCATGAATAAAAACTTAAAAAGAATGGAAATAAAATACGGCTAGCTATGCTTCAGCAGAAAACTGCCTTGAAATCTACGTTCCTAGATAAAATCTTCAAATTTGTTTGTTTGAGATTTATACATGATACGTGATAATATCTTTCTCGTATTCCTGTAGAGTTATGTGATGAGCAGCTAGCATGAGGAATATAAATGGTAAAACGTTAAGATGAGCTACACCTTCAAGTGCTACAAAGAAAATGGGAAAAGATAAATTGTGTAAAAGCAATGTAAAACCAAGCCTTCCTTGCGGCCTCGTGGTTGAGATAATCTGGTGCACTCGTTGAAGCCCCGGTCTAAAATTAAATGCCAGGTTGCACAAACACGTGAAACGAATAAGGTTTCTGATTGGTTAATGAAGTTAAAGTCCGGCGCAAAAGGGTTGGCAGGCTCAATACTCCGGATTAATAGATCGGAATAATTGTCCGGATTAGTGGTTGTGTTGGCTACGTCGAAAATGTCGATTTTTAGCATTGGCGAAGATCGTGGTAAAAAGGGATGTGACTTTAAAAAGATGTGTAAAAAGGTGGGTAGGACGATGAAAAGGTTATGAAAAAAACAAATACTATGGTTGTTTCAGCATTGTTTAGGTTGGATAAAAGGGAAGCAGCAATGCGCAGCTAAGCTACCATTTTGTGTGAGAAACAGACGGACAGACGTATACGGGTATTATAATATCGACTAGTCGATATAGCTCGTGGAAAAATGGACTTAGGCAGAAGAGTAATGACGTAAGCAGCGCATGAACCAAAAAAATTGACAAAATTTGTTTCCTGTAATGTGCAGAGCTTGAAACGCGAGTATCATGTGTTATTAGCGAAAGGTTGTAAAGATGAAAGTTTAAAAATTTTGTTACCAAAAGTACAAAACTTTTTTATTTATTCAGGAAAAACAATTAAAAAGTCCTATCATTTAAATTTTGATGACATTAGCAAATGTCAATTTCAGTATATCGAATACTGCCTTTTAACAAAAATAATAATCTGAAAATGCAAAAAAAGAATGTTAGCAAGGATTAAGTCCTATTTAACAAAAAAGTTCTTAAAATCTTACATAAAATGTCAATTGTTAAATTGCATGAAATCCTCCCAACAAAAATCCAGACGAAATATAAAAAACATTGGCTTGCAAGGTGAAAAATCTAGTTGGTAGAAAGTTACAACATTGACAGGCACAACACCGGCAGTTACGACACCAATAATAACAATCTCAGAAATAACTCAAATATGTCTAATTCATCTTATGTGATTATGTTGAAAACCTTCAATTTTTTATTCTGAAGTGTGGAAAAGAAAGGCTTGCAAGAGTAAGCACGGATCTATGAATACAAGCTCTTTGTGCATTTTAAACATTGTCCTTTCCCTACATGCTTATGCAACAATATCAAAAAGCTATGGTTTGGAAAACATTAAATTTAAGTTTTGAAAAATTATTTATTCGGTTGCATACCATCATCTCCCGCAAAAATATGCACAAAATGTAAAAAATTACCCGTTCTCGATGATATTAAGGTGCGAGTCCAGAAATCATCACTTTTCGTAAAGTAAAAAAGCGTAACTTTGATGAGCTATTTCTCAGTTGTTTTCCATAGTCTAATAAAAAGTGACCCACCGCTGGTCTGCAAATTTTATGCTCTTTTCAATGGTTGCAAACATAATGGCTCCCACGTAGCTGTTCGGGCGTAACAAGCCTTTGATCAAGACACGGTTTTCATAGAAAATCAGATGGGGCAGCACAATGGCATGTTACTAAAACGCGAATTTTGGCTTATAAGAACTGTATCAATATAACTCTCAAAATCACGTTTCCCTTAACATCCAAGAGAGCTTTAGTTCAACGTAATGTCCTAAAAACCACCTCAAAAGTTTCTCTGACCTAAGGTTTTGTTTGGATAACATGGTTTATAGGCCAGATACTACATTAAGGAAAACATAGTTTGTAGCATTCATCCTATGGCTTATTACGAACAATAATTATATATACGTATCTAGTGCATGCATGTTGCCCCAAACCCTTTTCTTAATCATATTACAAAGTTTCAGCTAAAAACTGCTGAAGCTGGTCCGCAAGTTCAGAAAGCCGCGGTGTCTAATAATTGTAAATTGCCAGCCAATCAAAAGCTTAAAACAACAATGAAATCAAAAAAATATGGCAGCTGCATAATGTGTTTTCGCGGAGCCAATCAGAAACGGCTAAAATGTAAACATTGGCAAAGTGCTTAAACAGCGGGAAAATCGAAGTTGTTTCAAAACGATGTCTGTCCTGAACCCTCTGTCCTGTGGCTTTGCAAAATGTTTAGTTTATAAAATATACACTAATAACTTCAAACTCAGTAAAAATAAAGGTGAAAACTCTAAAGAATTTTCATCCCGCCTCTTGAAAAAACGTTACGAGGTTTACAATGAGTATTTTACCGATTGTTGTATGAACTTCGAAGTATCTTATGATGAATTTATAAGTAGGAGTTTTAAAGGCATTAAAGACTACTTTCAAAAACTTTCAAAGAGACAATCGAAACTGAAGTACGAATGCTTTGAGGTGGGGAAATTATCATATTTTTTTTTCTTTAAAAAATTGTTCTTTTTATTTCTTATAGCTCAGTAGTTGATCCTAAAATTTTGTATCACCTACTTAGACACCAGTTTTTTTTTTATAGGAAACCATTTTTTAAGGATTCTTTTAGGAAATTTAAGCAGGCTGAGAAAATTTCCAACATAAGAAACTTTTATATAGACATATCTTTTATACCTCCATAATACAACACAGGGGAGACCCTAGAATTTTGTATATCACCCAATTAGTCACCAGTTTTTTTTAAAAGAAACCAGTCTACATAAGTAGTAGTAGTAGTATTTATTTCGTGTGAGATAACTGTATATTTTACATTAAATAAATACCTACGGGGAGACCATCAGATAGTATAAATACTAATGTAGGTGATGGCCACCTATATAAGATTAAACGATTGCAATAAGCAGTATGAAACTATAAGAAACCTTAAGCTCAGAAAGGTTAAAATTTATGAAACTTTAGTTGGGTAAGCAAATCTTCAACATAAAGAAACTTTTACATACACACTTCTTTTAATATCCATGATACAACAGAGTCCCTAATTTTAAAGCCCAATTTCAGCCTCAAATGTTTAAAAACGTGTATGTTGTGATAGTGAAAATTTATTTTATTTAAATTTCTTATAGCAATTTTCAGAAGAAAAATGGAAGGCGCTTGCAAGGGAGGAAAAACGTAAACATCAACTAACGAAGTGTGCCAGATGTAAAGAACTACAGCAATATAAAGACATATTGTTTCGACTTCCAGTTGATGAATACAATCTAAAGGGGCAAAAGGAAGCAAAAAAGGCTGGATTTATCACTGGCAAAGAAAATATATTGCGAGATATAACAAATCAAACAGTTCAAAATTTAAATAAACAATTTAAAAGCGAAATTGGCATTACCTTTACAAGAGCTCTACGTACTATAAGTGTTGATAAGAATGATTTCAATGCCACACGAAAAATTGCAAACTCTGTAAAAAGGAAGATTGAAGACCAATGGAAAGAAACATCAGTGGAAAGGTAAATAATATATTATATTTATATCAAAAGCATTTATACATTCAAAAATATTTATATTTTAAGAACACTCAACTTCAATGCTCTTAACTTTTTAATTTGAAGCCTCAAAATGTTCTTAATTTTCCTGTTATTTTGAAGTTTAAAGGAGCATTTCAGTACTTTTTGGTATTGACAAAGCCTTATTAAATGTTCCTAAAAAGTTCTAAAGTTCGAAGGAATATGTTCTTATATAGTTGGTTCTTACAAAAAAAAGTCACACTATAGACTTCGATTGGTTAATATACGTAAAATATAATTCAGGGTATTTGGAACTGGGATTTCCTTACGCAAAAGACAAGAACTCCGTCTGTCACAAAGTTTTGAAGATTTTGCAACCACACATAACAGATTAGAAAATGAAAAAAAGTTAATTGCGACTGGTTCAAAAAGAAAATTAGATAATGTTGGGAATTTAGTAAACTATGTTTGGGATGAAGAGGATTGTTTAAAAGAGATCAAGAAATTACCTAATGGATCAAGAATAAATTTTACAGACTTGGCCCGTAGATATAATCTGCTACATAAAGATGGTCATAGACCCAACAATTGTGGTCAAGTGCTTAAAGAGCTTCTAAAAACGAAAAACTGTGATTTCGAATCACTTCAGTCAGTATGGGGAAACTCTATTACAAAATCTGAGAGAATTAGAAGAAGAAAAAGAAGGTGGGTATACTGAATTTTATTGGCACTCACTTTATGCTGTACAAAGTTACTTATAGTGCCTTTTCCTAATTTCATGACATGCTTTTTTTGCAGTAATTATTATTAAAACTGATTATATAGGTTGGACGGTTTGGGTATTTCAATGCCAGTTGAAGAAACAAATTCAGAAGTTATAAAACGTCTTAAACAGAAAATCAATGAAGGCACTTATTCAATTGGCAAACTGATTGTACCGCAGACATTTGAAAAATTACGTATCATCAATGGAAAAGTTGAAGAAACTACTACAACTGTTCAAGGTTATTACAGTATTTCTTGTTAATCACAATTACAGTATATATTTTCCTTTTTTTTTGTTTTTGATTTTAACATATATACCTTAATATAACATGGTTATTAAAATATATAACTGCATTTTAAGGTCGAAAAGAACCTCTCAAACAGATAAGAGAATCAGTTCTGCGAAAACACAAACAATACACAAAATTCAAATGTGATGTAGAATATGAACACATGAGTAAAGAGGATGTTGTGACACAATTGAAAAATATGAGTGAATTGAAACCAGATGATGAAAATCTTGACATTGATATCCTTAAAGAAAGGTTGATGAAACTTGAGAGGACACGACACTTCATATTCTGGCATGATGGATCCACCATATCAAACCATGGACATTTGTTAATGATGGTTACATGCCTATATGATCAAGCGATACATCTGAATGATGATCAATATGAAAAAAAATATGGTATATATAATACTAACAACTTTTATACTTTATTTTTGTGAATTATATTCCTTAATAAGGAAATTTTTGCGAATTACGTGAGTTTTTATCAATTTCTCGAAAATTATATAGTCCACACAAAAATTATTGAGAAACTCGTTATTCACAAAATTTGCAGAAATTAGTGCATAATTCTATTTTTTTTACAAGGAGTGAAGTGCAGTGTTCAGACAATGGTTGAGAAACCAGAGCTCTATTTGCTGGCACGCTGTCCATCAAATGATCAGCAAATACTTTATTGTGACACACGAATGGAGGATGTACTAGATCTCAAAACTCCAGTAACCACTGAAAATGGCATCAACATAACAGATGTAATGAGATTTTTTAAAGGTGATGGTCCAGCGTCACAATTTGAAGCAGGTCAACAAAAAGGTATAATGATATAATTACAGGTATTTTTGTCCATAGCTACAAAGCACTAACATATAAAAAATAAAATTGAATATTTTTATTATATATCTTTAGGGAAAGAAATTTTTGCGGGAAGAAATTATTGCGCAACATATTTTGGGGGAATTTATTTTTAAGAATTTGGCGCCTAATCGTAAAATTAAAATCTTTAAAAATAAAAATATGTTCCCAAATTTTTCAAACTATTGAATCGCAAAAACATTCATAACTCATAAATGTGATGTTTGGAGAATTCATTGTTTTAGGTGGAGGTTACTTCTGTTGGTGTTGTCCTCTAACAGCAAATCGCAGCAATGATCTTACATATGCACTGAACCTGCCTCACATAACAATTGATGAAAGGTGCACAAAAATTATGCAAAGTATACACAGTCAAAGTGCAACAAAAGGAAGAAAGATGAAAATATATAATAATTTACAGAAAGATGTCATTGCACAAGAGTTGCATGAGAGAAGAGTCAAATTCAGGTAAAAATTTAATGCTGGCCAATGGATTTATTGATGATTATGTATAACATTTTATATATTTACTTTATTGTGTTTTTAGTCACCTTGACAACAAAGAAAAACTTGAAGAATTGTTAGCTAAAGAAATGCATGGAATACAGCGATTACCAGCACTCATGTTCAATTCTCCTCTTTCAAGTCTAGAAGATCTTAACCTTGAACAATATGAAATCCTTCCCTGTGAGCCACTACATGACATTACAGGTTGGTCAAAAATATTCTATTTTCTTGCTCTTTTGCATTTTTAGCCACAGAGTTAGAAGGCTGAAGTCAAGAAATTCCCAATTAAGTTGTATAACCAGCTATATATATATACCATAGAATACAGAATTTATTTTGGAATACATATTCATATTGTATTTAACATTTCTTCCATACAGGACATTTAAAGAACATATTTGCAGAACTTCCCATACACTTGAATAAAGAAGAAAGGCAAATGTTTGAGCAGTACTTGACTTCAACATTTGATGGAAAAGATACCAAAAGAGGATGTGACTACAGAATCGCATTAGTAAAATTGTGTATTTTGCTTAAGAACAAAATTTCACCCCAAGTTTACGAAATCCTTATTACGTTGTGTGAGATACAACGACTATTATATGCAAAAGAAGAAAAGAGAACAAGTAGTACGGTACTTCATATGAATAATATTATTTTCAGACATGCAATAGCATTAAACAACTTTTTTGGGGAAAAAAAGTTGAAGTTGAGCAACCGAAAAATGTTCGGAAAATACTACCACGCCATTGTTTGTCATGCTGGTGACCAGTACAGAATTATATCAGGACGTTCCTCCAACACCGAGCAAGAAGAAAGAACATTTAACTTTTTCAAGCAGGTTTCATCATCTACAACTAACCACCATCCAGATCATGTCATTTTAAACAGCATGCTTAGATTCCAAGTGAAAGATGCTACTTTAAATCCTTATGATACAGTATCTAATGATGATGGAGAAATTGAATCATTGCTGAAGAATTCTAAGCTTGAGATAAATTCAACTTTTTTTTCTTTTGCATTTATTGAAAAACACCCATATGAATATCAGGCTCACCCGGAACGCATAGGGGATTTCTTGGTATTGGAAAAGGTTCTGTGGAAAGAAAAAGATAATGGTGTTGAATTCTACGAAAATATCTTAAGCGAAAAGTTGGTACATCACTTTAGGAGCTACAGCATTGCAGATGAGAAAAAATATGTCCAAAATTGTTGGGAAAATATATGTCTGCCAAAAGCTGATGTTCTTATCCCAGCTGAGAAAATAAAAATAGAAGATAACTATGGTAAAGTTGAGATTAAATTTTTAAAAACATTATCATATTTCAAAGAAAAGTTAGAAACACAGAAAAGAAATATTGCATCAGATGAAATTAGTGATTATAACATTCTAATGAATGAAACAGTTTCTGCAATACCATCCTTGCATACACCCCTCAATCCGAAAGATGACAAAGTAGATCACATACTACAAGAGGAAAATAGTTTCAATGAAACCACAATGGAACAAACATATAGTAAAGAATCATCTAGTTCACAACAACAGTGTCATGACATGTCCAATGAGGAAATTATACACATTAAACCTGTTAGCATATGCCAATCATATGCACCCCCTTTGTCATCCAGCACACCAATGGTCAATAAATACAAACAGAGAAATGCACTTTCCTCTTCATCAAAACTTATTGCTGAGGTATTAGGTGTGACAAATGATGTAAAAGAATATGACAAGCAAAGAAAGATATGCAAGTCAAAACCCACAGATTGTTCAAAGCAACAGTATTTAAAAGTGAAAGCCAAAATTGAAGTTAAGCTTCTCAATAAATATGATAAACTTAACAAAAACTTGACACAAATAGAAAAACATGTATTGCAAGATTCAAACACTCTTTCTGTGAAACCGGATGAAAATTCACCATTGAGTAGTGAATATAAACTAATTCTCCGTAAATTGAAATGTATTCGTGCTCTTAGAACAGAATTTAATATTTAATAATATGGTAATATACTATATATTAAATTCTCAGCGAGCAATTCGAAAACTTATAGAAATCACAAATTGCAAAAGTTTAACTTTCCACAGATATTTGAAAAGTTTTTCTCACGAAAAGCTTTCCTGAATAAAGTACGTACCCAGATCAATTCAATTCACATGACAGAAACCTTTAATATATAACCTCAAGTTCCTGAAAGCTTTTTCTCTTTCACAGTATGATTTAGTAGTAGCTATATATATAATCCTTTTACCATTAGTTTTTAAACTATAATATTTATATTATAATGATTAAAACTGTTATTTTATGATCAAAGTGCATTGCTGATTTTATCACAAACAATTTTTGACTTAACTTACCTAGTGACAATAAATGTTACGTATCTACAAATTCACATGTGCTTGGAGACCAACACTGTAGAACCATTACCATAGACAACATCCACATGATAAAACTATCAAATGATTTAAAACCAATGCACCGAACACTTCGTTGTTAGATTCGTCATCATTGCACACGCGAAACAAACGAAGAACAACTTGAAAAAATATATAGACTGCTATAAAAAATTCTGCAATATATATATATATATATATATATATATATATATATATATATATATATATATATATATATATATATATATATATATATATATATATATATATATATATATATATATATATATATATATATATATATATATATATATATATATATATATATATATATATGGTTTAAACAAATAAATATAAAGTTATTATATTCTATTATATGTTTTTAAATATGTTTAGGCTGGTTTTAAAATTAGCTGTATATACTTATTATCAGACCTGAAAAAAGGTAGCTAAAGATATATATAGCTAGCAAGCTATAGCTAGGTGTTATGACAATTTCCAAATTTGATCTCAAATTTATTAGCTTACTGTGTATAATAGCTAGCTAGCTAGCTAGGAAAGATGAGCCCTCCAAAATATAAATTTACAGCCCAACTATTACTTGTAAACAGCATTTAGTATAGATATGAGGCAATGTATCTATAGCTAGTTTTGGTTTCCAAGGCTAGCCATGTAAAATATGCACAGCTATCTACCACCCTTGTCCTCAAGCTAGCTATACTGCACTGCTTTCTTTTGCTAGTCACAGCTAAGCAATGCCTAGGAGATACTTTATAAAAGCATCTATCTGGCATCACAAAAGTCCGGAGGCATTTACTGTTAAAAGAAAAGAAAAAAGAAAAGAAGGGGTTAACACAGTGATACATCCATTTCGCCTTTCCCAGCAAAATAAATAATACCACTTTCATCCGTTGGCAGCTTGTTTTGAATATTTTGAGTTAGCCATAGTAATTTCACAGACCGGAATTTAACAGCAGAATATTGCGCGTTGCCCTACGAATGTTTCAAACATAAAATGCAGACCGACTCGCTCCTTAATATCATCGAGTTGACAAAACATTTTTTTTCCTCATGATCCGTACTGCACTTTACCAAACATTTTAAACTGAATTGTCAAAAAAGCAATGAGCAAAGTGAAAATTTCAAATCAACAAAACCCTTTATTTTGAAAATATTGTCTCATTGGCATGTTCTGTATATTGTCTTTACTCATAAAATCTTCCACAAAAAGGATAACATCAAGTTCAACTACAGAAAAAGCAGTCATTTCAGTGCATACAAAAATACAGCTTGGAAAGTGTAGAATATCAAATTATCTGTTTACTGAAGGTAACAAAAATAAAATCCCAGACCAACCCCGAATAAAAGCTTTTATGGATGATATTATCTTAAAGGCGGGTAATCACCCTTATCGAAAAAAATTAACATATCCATTTTTTATATTTATTTCAAGGTTCAGACGGAGTTATGACTTTCCTGAAAATTTGAGGATATAAAACCTACTAGAAATGGAAATAATGGTACTTCAATATCTTCAATTTATTGGAGTTTTTTTCCAGCCGCCATATTTAACGGTCTTGTTGATCTCTTATTCTCGTTTAATAAGCGGGCTGTCGCAAAATGTTCGTGTGAAACCGTAGGTAAACAAACGGCCTTATCTTTAAATGAGCACTGAGATGGAGTTCGATAAAATCGCCTTTATTGTTGGCTCCGTTCACGCTGTTCTTAAGGCTTGTTTTTCTTTGTAAAACAGGGCATTAAAAAGTGGAAAGAAATTTTGGTTCTGTTTAAAAAAGAGGCTGAGCGTAAAAACATCCGTATCACTTTCTCCACTTAGATTTAATTTTCTTCTATTCTATTCGCCATTGTTTTTGGAGACCAGACAAAACAAAACAGAAAGAAGAAATCACAGCATTGCCTCGTGGCTATTAATTATGATAATTAATGCTTATCACGCTCTTTCTTTTTTCTTTAGCTTCCCGGGATTATTGCATAATAAAGGCAAAAAAATCCAACGGGGAAGAATGCTCATTGTGATAGTTGAAGATAGTTGAAGCACTATGTAGATAATTAAATTTAGAGCATAAATGGGGAAATTCTGAATATTAAGGCATTCTAATTGTGTAGATTTGATACTGTCTCCATAAGGAAACGACTAACTGTTTGAACAAAGAAAAATAATAAAAATTCCATCCATTCATTCTAATCCAATTAAGTTTTTAGGCAGAACAATTAACTTATCCTTGTCTGATTCTGCTGCAATACAAGAATTTCTAAATGATGCCGAAGACAAACTTATAGCTATAGACAGGTCTAGCGAGGCGAAGCTGTCTTCAGAAACAACAACAAGAAATGGTCAGTGTTGCAAGGAAGTTTGATTTCAGTAAGTTAAAACGTTTAAAAAATAAAGAATAACACAGAAACTTCGATTGATTTATCTGATTTATCATGTTGGGAATTTTGCTAATACATTTGTAAAAGAATTACGATGGAAACACAGCTACGGATACTCTCCCTCCTTCATTATTTTTTCTGTAATGGCATGAATCCAGCAACCATGTGATCGATTTTGCCGTGCGTTTATTATCGCATGATTCGTGCAATGAAATGCAATGGCGGTTCTGTAGGCGAAGAGAAATTGGGGTGAGTTTGTTATTTCCATGAAACATTTGAACATGTTCTGATTGTCAGTTTTAAATAAAATTTTCTGGGTAATCTTTTCTCATGTATATCTTTCAATTTTTACAATAAAATAGGCACCTCAAAAAAAGTTGCCTACATTGTGATTACGCGCCTTTAATGTCTGCGTCAATTCCAAGTACTCAAAATTTATTATTCTAAAAACGCAGCATTGTTGGAAAAGTCGTCCAAGGTTCACCGTTTACAGTTGGCAGCGAAAAAATTCCATCCATTCATTCTAATCCAATTAAGTTTTTAGGCAGAACAATTAACTTATCCTTGTCTGATTCTGCTGCAATACAAGAATTTCTAAATGATGCCGAAGACAAACTTATAGCTATAGACAGGTCTTTTCATAAAGCGGTTCATAAGGTTTGGTGTTTGCACCATCTGTTAATTCCCAAGATCCGCTGCCCATTATTAATTTATGAAGTTTCTCCATCTACTGTCACAAAACTAGAGTAAAGATTTTCTGTTTTCATTAGGAAATGGTTAGAACTACATCATTTAATTTCCAACACTTCCTTATATTCCTCGACATCGTCTTGTCCTCTTCCCCTGAAAAGTCTTGCATCTGTTCTCAAATCTGCCAAAATCAGTGGACATCTGTTACTAAGATATTCTGTCGATGCTGAAAATTAGAAAGTTAGTGAGGCAGTTCTTTCGGCGGATAGTCAGCTCAATTTCAAAATCATTTTAGGTTTGCATCAGACTGGTCTTCGTTTTCTTCAATGATATTGAAAACAAGGTTTCGGTAAGCATAAGTGCCTTTTGGTGGTATAATTGAGCAACATTACCCGTCAACATTTGTTGATGAACATGTTGACTCGATTTGCTATGGGTATCAACATGTTTTACTTACTAAAAACTGCTGTTAAATGTACATATAGCTAGAGCCTTGGACGTCTTTCTGCCTGCACCTTTAACTTTAAACTGTCTTTTTTAAATTTCTATAACGCTTAAACTAAAATAAAGAACGCGTTACAACGCGTTATAAATAATGTTTTTCTTTTATATTTGCAAATGTATATAGCAAGCAACCTACTTCCTTCGTTGGCCTTCATGAAATTCCAAAAACTTTCGGCTCCTTTGGTCGTCAAGGGAAACTTGGATTTTCGGAAAAATAGACATACTTTATTTTCATCACGTGATTTTGATCAGCAAATTAAATTGTTTTATTTTGATCACATGATTTGAAATAAAAACAAACAAAAAACTGCGGCTTTTCTCGGCAAAAAGACAAAAAAATATAAACGCTTTTTTTCTTTTATAAAAATATGCATTTTAAGAATATAAGGCTGGGATATTAGGCTGAAAACAATATGTCTTTTGTTTAAAGCAATAGAAAATTAATGACCAGCCGTGTTGAGATTTTGGTTATTCTCTAAAAAAATGTATTATTTTCGGCTTCATCAAAGGAAAATGAAAGCATCGACTTTGCCTGTCACAGACAGACACACTCTCCGTATTATTATAAGAGATACATCATATGTTTCAAAACCTGTAAATGTGCTACGTTGTGTCTAAATTGATCAATTATAAATTTGTTACTGTTCATATTACTTACTGAGTTTGTAATCTGTGTTTTCAACTTCTTCTTTCTTTGCTCAAAATTTGTTCTCAAAGTTTTTAGCTCTTTCTTTCAATTTATCGATTTTTTTACTAAGCTCTTCTTCAAGTGTAAGAGTGCTTTCAATATAAGCTACATTGCATGTATAAGAGATTGCTCTTTTGGCTTTATAGCGGTTGGGATTTTGTTCATATAAATCTTTTTAGCTCCAACAATTTGTTCGGGGCATACTCCGTGGGATTTCGACCGATTGCAATCTTTTAGACTAATTTTTAAAAGCTACCTCTTGCTTAAAAAAGGGTCTTTTAAAATAACGTAAAATGATAACTTTGTTTGGAGTAGTTACATCAGAGTTGTACACAGCACGTTGTACCACTACAATATCAATGCTAAAACAAAACGATAGTCTTGCCATCAGTACTATAACCAAATATGTCCTTACAGAAAACAGTTTTATTATTACTTCGTTCTGATTTGTTCGTCATTTATACAGTGATTATTCCCCACTTTATGTGTTTATCAGCTGTAGCTGTACAATATTTAACTACGTGCCTTAAAGCTAATGTGAAATAATTCATGCATGACCACCGCCAGATTACTTCTCATTAACAATATTGGACAGCTTTCATATTATAAATAAATTGCATGCCAGCACATCTGTCTAATTAAAATTTGATAAACATGAGGTAGTTAATTGATTAGGTTGTTAAGTATAAATAAACAGAATTTTTGGTAAATTGATCCACATACCACCGGAATTAGAAGAACCGAAAAAGAAAAAAGAAAGAAGAACCAGGTAAAACAATTCTCTACTTTTATCTAATTTTCAATGAATTCTATTTAGTTAGGCTTTTCTTACGTTCTTTTTGAGTCAATTTTTACTTCTCTTTAGTTTGAAAATGAAATATTATTCTCTTGTTTGCATATCGTACTGCTAGTTTTTACAATAACAAAAAAGTAACAAACGGTGCATTTTTTTAGCTTGCTAAGTTAATCTTCTTTCGCAAGAACTTGCTTTTTCCTAAAGTCGTGTTCCCACGAGTCCAACGAAAGCAGGAAATTTAAGAAGCAAGACAACATACTTAATTTTAACAAGCTGTTCCTGGGCACATCACCTCACGATCTACTGAAATTATTTCTTAAATTTTTTTGCTGAATTATATATAAATAATATATATCATTTGATAAAAAAAAAGATATTTGCGATGGCATCTATAGGCCAATATATCGCGACCTTCCAGATTCTTGTGTAATGAAAAAAAAATTACTAAAAATAAATTAAGAAAAGAATCTGCCAAAACGAATTAGATGTTCTTGTTTCTTCTTAGTTGTTAAGGGGAATCTCCACTAGACGATTTCACGACAATCGTCAATTATTTGTATTCTTTCATTTTGTTTAGGTCAACCCTTAAAATGAAAACAACTATAGCATTTCTCATTATCTGTATTGTGCTGTCTGGTAAGTGAAAAACAATATTTGACTAAACTGATCAAAATTAAGCTCAATACTCATTAAGTTAGATTCTTAGAAATTATTTTTGCGTTCTCAATGCATATAGTGAGAAAACAATCAATGCTAAAATATTTAATACAGTATGTTTGATTATTTTTTAGTGCATGCTGCTCCAGCCGTTTCAAGTATCAAAGGTAACGTATATCAATATATGCCTTTAATCGTTTATTAAAAAGAAAGCTTAATTCGACAGAAATTTTTCCCACCGAATATTATGCTGTTTAAAATGAATTTTAGTAAGACAGTGAACAAACAGCAAGTTCTTATCATTTTTTTAATGAAAAACCGTATAAAAGGTTTCCAAAAAAAAAATTCGTAAAAATATAATATACAAGGAATATTGTGCTTGAAGACTTGCTTGCACTTCATTTTTGCTTCTATTTAACGAAATGATCAGCGCTGTTTCACCGTAGCATCCGTATTTTCTTTTCAATTAGTTTCAATGTCTATATTTACAGTTATTTCTGATACTCCTATGTCTATCTAGGCAAAGAAAACGCATTGCTTAACGCTGTCAATGACGCTATAGAAAGCAACAAAGCTAACGACGACGAACAATTACCCAACGACGAGATCAAAGAAGAGGATTATCCTGAAGAGGAGGATGAGGAAGATGAAGAGGGAGAACTAGAAGAAAATGATCCTTATCAAGCCCGCTCTTATCGTAGATACGGACGATATGGCAGAAGTTATGGTAGATATACTGGCGGATATACCGGTCGGTACATTGGAAGTCGTTACAGTGGTCGATTTTCCCGAATTGGATCAAGATTTGGTTCTTATGGTCGATTAAGCCGATACAGATCCTTCCGACCATCGTATGGTTCATCTTATCGTCGATACACCACTGGAGGGTACAGTCGATATGGAAGCCGTGGTAGTTACAACCGATATGGAAGCACATATAGGCGATACACTCCTCGATTCAGATCATATCGTCGATATAGTTCTGGTCGATATGGATCCAAATATTAATTTAAAATTGAATTTTTTGTATTATTCTGGTGTAAGGTTATATTTAAATGAAATAAATTCGATTTTGGATTCCATTCATTTTTTTAATCACAAACAAGAGAACGCGTTAACATTAAACAAGCCAGTAAATAAGCGAACTGTTGTCTTTTTGTTTTATCCTAATGTCTGCCAATGAACTTCTTTCTAAATGTTTCCGTTATCACTTAGAAGCATGCTAGCGAAGTGCGTGAAGATGCTGTTTAGTTGGAGTGACAGATTTCTACAATTGTTTTTCTGTGCCCTTTCTAAGTATTGGACTCTGTATTGTGGGAAAATATAAAAATAAAGTGTTTTTGGTCTACCAAACAAAATCGAGACGTTTATCAATCCTCGCCAACACTAAGAATTCGTTGTAACCCATATCAACGCTATACTTTGCTTTATAGCTGGGATCAGTTAATCTTATTGCGGTGCTTGCACGACTTTCGTAGCTCAGTTTTGAGCTGTAAATGCGCTAGGACCACTTCAAAGGACCCTTGTTGATAGCAGTGGCAATAAGAACTGAAGAGGCTATCCTGAGTAAACAATCTCAAACAAATAAATAAATACCAACAATATTTATAGTGGCTGGTTCTCTTTAAGGGTGCTTTCCACTTCACTTTTTTGCGCAAAGAAACGGACAAAAACAGAATATTATGAAGCTGAAATTACTAGTCTTCTACTAGTAATTTTAGCTTCATAATATTGTGCACGATTTAATACAGAAAGTATACACACTTTGTGTAATTCATGCGAAGTAAGATAACCTGATTATTTAACTAATTTTCTACTTGTTATTCCCGTACACGATGCAAGGGAATATGTTCCATTTATGTGATGTGATGTAAACAATTTTGTTCCATTCCCTTCTATTCCTCGTGAAAAACAGCCTTAATGTAAACATTTTTAACTTTATTTAACTGTTTTATTAAAAAGAGAACTTAAGCTGTCGGGCGGATAGGTTTCTTCATAGGGCAGTTTATGTCGACCTGGATGCAGCTGATACTGATTCAAGGCCTGTTACTAGATCCAAGAATGATGATAAATGCTCAGTCTAATCTCCTAAAGGCTGAAAGACACTAGAGCATATTTTTAATTAGTAAATCTATCGGACGCATTTTGGATACCTTGAGTAATAACAAAAAACTGATCAACTGAGATAATATTTGTGTAGCTCTGCTTCGAAAAAAAAACCTTCCATAGATATATACTTGGTTTCCTGTGAAAAATCTCGTTGATATCGTCTGTCAGAAAAATCAGTCATTTTCATTTTAATAGCTACACAGGAAATAAGAATGAGAACAGAACCAGTGTTCTTGGTCGGTTGTCAAAAGTTTTGCTTTTTTTCCACGATTTTTGTATATCTGTGACTATTGGGCAGATATCGTTCTAGCATACATAAACTTTGATGGGATGATTGTCGACTTCTTTTCTTTTATAGAAACTTTACAATCGTACTGCTGTAGTACGTTAGCCACCAAAATGTCAAATGATAAAACAAAACATGCATAAAAATTGCAACCGCAAATCGCAATGTTATGGAAGGTATCTTTAGCAACAACCAAATTAAATTAAATTAACATTATGGCATCTCCTGTCCCATTTTTTTTTTTACTTAATCATTTTGTTTATTTTATAAAGTTTAGATATATTTAAATCTGTCGGATTTGACAAGGACTTTACGAAGTTCTGTTTTATTGGTTTAAGTAATGAGTATTTAAGTATAAAATGATGATTTGCAATCCGTCCGAATGTTTAAAATCTTTAAATGGTTTAAATCTTTAAATTAAAATGACATTAAATAAAAATAATAACATTTGCTCTTTTTTATCATGGATGCCAATACTTCTCTTAAGACAACCAAGTTTAATAAATTTTGATAAAAACAGTTTAAGTGTATATAATGACGAATTACAAAGTACCCTTATTATTATTTTACTATTCTTTCGCAAGTGTGTGCAAAAAATGTCATTCTTTATCCCATCATTTTCAGCGATCATTGCAAATGAAAACTCAAACAATTTCAACGTTTTATTTTCAGTGTTTATTTTTGTTTTGTTTTTAATCGAATGCATCGATTGTAAAACTTGTTATTGTGCGGGAAAACGAAGCGATAAAGATACATTTTAGTAAAAAAAGCTGAAAAAAAACAACAGGAAAAAACAGATCATGCGATTGTTTTGGATGGTTAAAAAATTTTATTTTTTGTTACCTTGTTATTTATCTTTTCTGTTGCAAAGAAAGTTGGAGCTTAGCTTGTTATTTGTGGCTTATTCGATGCTCAGTGTCTGAGCGATGCTCAGTGTGTAATTATAACAGACATGAATCAGAAGAGAACAAGCTGTTTCAGTCTGTAATCTTAATGCAAATATGATGCAGCAGTTATAAAACGTTTTTAAACTCTTTTTGAACAGAATATTTAATCAACACAACAAAACACTTTAATCTGTAATACAACAAGAAATAAAGCCATATTTTAATTAAAATAACGAAATAATTTTTTTTAAATTTTCGTTTTTTACAAAAAACGCCTTTTTCGTTACCGAGAAAATATAAGATTAACAACCCTGGAATAAATTGGAAAAATCTTTTGAAAAAAACATATTACACTCCATGCTAAATTATTGTATTACAAGGAAATTTGCTTGCCCCTACTTTCGTGCAGTTAAGCCATGCCACGCATCTGGGTGAGGCTCTTAGCACAGGTATACATCAGTTGCACATTCTTTTATTTTTGATAAAAAAACCTTCCTGCAATAGCAGCTCGAATAGAGATACCGACTGCAGTTTTCATTTTGCGAAATATATAAGCCGTCCACAAACCACTTTTAAATTTTCTAATGGCTACAAATAATCCCTAAAGCATATTTTCAAATAAAGTTTTATCATTTTTTTATTGATTACCCAGACACTCTTTTCCATTTAACTACATTTTCACCCAAGAAGCACACGTTTTTTGTTTTTTCAAAGGGAATGCGCAATGTTTGGAATTCGCTACGCTTAAACGAAACTAACCTTACTTATTATTCCGTTAACACACCTGACAGAATGAATATAAATTAAGGGGAGTCGCATTAGCTTGCTGCTATAAATAGTCGTCATACATTACTCTACAATACTTTCCAAAGCCACAATATCGCTTGTTCTCTCGCAATAAAACTGTTACAAACGACTACGAAATATTACACACTCATAAAGTACCTTTAGCATGCTTTGAATGCAAGTACAGTAACATAATAAACCGTCTAATTTTACTTTTGGGTGGGTGGGAGCTACCCTAGATATTTGAAAGCTAGTGGTATCGAAGTTCTGACAATTTCTCCCTTTCGCTTGAAAATCACGTGTCAACGTAATACACAGGTGTAAACCTAGACTAGGCTAAAATTTAGGATTGGCATTAAATGCACTACACTCGAGAACTTTTGCTCGAACTGTTTACTCGAAAGAACTTTCGCGAGGTAAAAAATGTGATTCATCTGAAAATAAATTTTCAACAATCGAAAATTATTTAAGGTGCTTAAATGTACCCTAACACCTGAGCCAGAAATTAGTACCACAAGTTTGACTAATTACAAAAATAAAAATTTTCTTAAGTACTGTACGGATATCGCCGAATTATTATCTTCTTTTTTTTATCAGAACGATTTAACCTCGCAACAAACACTCCAAATATTAAAACTTTTTCATCAACTTGGTTTCTGTTTATGAAATGGCTGAAGGACATTTGTCTTGCTCGTATGTATTTTTAAATTTTATCTTCATTTCTGGATATAACGTCTAATATAACGTCTACTTGATAGTTCATAAATAATGCTTTAAAATTTGATGTAAATATAAAATTAATCATGCATGACCACCGGCAGATCAATTCGTTTTATATCATTTATATATCACCTATTACATCTGTCTAATAGCGTTTAATTAAAATGACTTAATTAATTGATAATTTTTATTAGTAAAGTTAGTATATATAGGTTGAAATGTTTTTTAGTTGATCACCGCATCCTCGTACAGCAGAAAAATTGAAGAAGAGGAAATTAAAAAGAACCAGGTAAATTGTGTAATATTTGAATGATTTTTTGAGTTAGGTTTTTATCTCGCTAGCAAAATAAGGAAAAAAAAACTTAATTTACTAGTTATATAGCTATAAAATGAGAAAAATTATATTTTATTAAGATTTTTATTTCACTTTGCAGTTATAATTGCAAATATAAATTAATGCAACAAAATTTAATATAAATAAAAAATTTTATATTTCAGTTTATGTTTCCCGCTTTTTTTATTCGTAACAAAATAGCAAACAAGAAATTTTGGAGTTGAGGAAGTTCTTTTTTATTTTGTTTTGTTTCTTTTGAGAGACTACTTAAACTATAGACCAATTCAATTTCGATCTGTAAATTATTTCATTGCTAAGACAAAACTGAAACCGATCATGTAAAAAGATTTCGGCCAAACAATCGAAATGTATTTCGGCAAAAGATGCTTTATTTTGCGTTTGATTCTTCTTTCTTGTTATGTTACTATAAACCGTTATAACATTATTTTATTTAGATCTACTTTTAAAATGAAGACAACTGTTGCATTTTTCGTTTTCTGCATTGCTGTTCTGTGTGGTAAGTAAAAAGGCAACGTTAGATAAAACAATTTTTTTAAAAGATTCTTTTAAAATTTCTATTACGACTTCATTAATACATAGTAAAAAGAATCTAAGATAACATATTTGCAACAAGCAAAATATTTAATTATTTTCATTAATTTAGTTAATGCTGCACCAGCCATCAACACCAACAACAAAGGTAATCTTGATATATATTTTACACCTTTATGCAGTCACTGAAATTTCACTACCTTAATAAAACATTTGCACAGAGCATATCAGGGTATTTAATAATTTACATAATAAGTTGTTTTCAGTCAAATGTCGGATTAAAAATCGGACTTATGACTACTCTTGTACTCTTGTATTGCTTTAGGCAAAGAAAATGCATTGGTGAATGCTGTCAATGACGCTATAGAAAACAACCAAGTTAACGACGACGAACAATTACCCAACGGCGAGATCGAAGAAAAGGATTATCCTGAAGAGGAGGATGAAGATGATGAAGAGGGAGAATTAGATGAAAATGATCCTTATCAAGCCCGCTCTTATCGTAGATACGGACGATATGGTGGAAGTTATGGTAGGTATACTGGCGGATATACTGGTCGGTACATTGGAAGTCGATACAGTGGTCGATATTCCCAAATTGGGTCAAGATATGGTTCTTATGGTCGATTAAGTCGATACCGATCATACCGACCATCTTATGGTTCGTCGTACGGCCGATACACCACTGGACGGTACAATCGCTACAGTCGATATGGAAGCCGTGGTCGTTACAACCGATATGGAAGCGCATATAGGCGATATACTCCTCGATACAGATCATACACTCCTCGATACAGATCATATCGTCGATATAGTTCCGGTCGTTATGGATCCAAATATTAGATTTAAATTTTTGGTATTATTCTGGTGTAGGTTATATTTAAAATAAATCAATTTTTGGAATCCCTTTATTTCTAACACAAAAAAAATAAATTCGCATTCAAAAAGCTACACAAATGAAACACGCATGCATAAAAACGGATGTGCTTTTTGTTCTTTATTCTTTAACGTGTTGTTATATCCACCTGGTGACAGAGTTACAAGATGTTGATTTTGCTATGTTCTTAATGCGCATGTAGCAGCTAATATTGTATAACTAGGGAAAACCGAAGACAAATATCAGAGATTTCTAGTTCCCAAAATTTCTTCTTTTTTATCAATAATCTCGATATTCTGTAAGTATCCTTATAATTTCAGACTTTCCGAAAATGCTATTAACTTAGTTTGTTTAAAGTAGAATTAACGTCAAAATATAACATATACTGTGTTTTGGTATCTTAAAAGTATTGTTGACAATGAACCAATTTTACAATTTTGGTTTCCTTTTGTTTTTCTTTGTGGAGAGTAACTAAGGTTTGATATGTTTTCAAAACTGAAATGAAGTTAGATTTGCACAAAAGCTTAAATCGTTACGTACGTGTATGTGATGAAGCTGATTTCTAGTTATTAGTTTGTTTATTATAAGAATTGCGTTAGTGTAGTTTTCGTGTTTCGAACTAGATTGTCATGAACAAAAGCAAATAACTAATAACCTTATATTCATGCCGCTACAAGCTACGAGATTGCTGTGACTTATAAGTTTAAAACTTAAAATTGCATATAAATAAACTATAATGTATATAAACAAACACAAATATGTTTAAAAAGTCTTTAAAATAAGTATAAATAAGCGAAAATACGTAGAAATAACTGGCTGCCAAACTACAACTCTTTGCTAGAGATGCCTGAAACATGTACGTTAGTAGCCAACACACTTGGAAAGATTTTTCTTACCACTGGCGATTTAGAAGAGTAGGGTGTAGAAGAAAACGCAGGATCATATGATTTTTTTGCGGCCAGAATTGTAATCTTCCTTTTTTAATGGTTAGTCCTGACATTTCCGCACGGCGTAGGACGCTATATCGTGCGTTATCACAATAAATTTGTAAACAAAAATGAAATACTTACTTTTACGGTTAAGTCGTGAATGAATTCGATAACTGCAGCCACATAGGGCAAAACTCAACAAAAAGATAGTTTACAACTAATCCTTACAATCGTGGCGAGGATAAGTAAACTGCTTAACTCCATTTTTCTTACCATTGAGAAATCAGAAGAGTATGGAAAGTAAACGCAGAATCGAAAACGATTTTTATGCTGTTAGAATTCTAATCTCACTTCTGTATTGGTTACCTTAATCGGGAAATTTATCTCAATTTTGATAATTTTTCCCAAAACCGCGAAATTAAATCCGCGCGAAATTTTGGGAAATTGTAAAATTGCAAAAAAATAATACTTAAGTAATATTTTGGTTTTCTTTTTTTTCTTAGGCAAAAGGTAAAAAATGTTTCATATTGGATAAAATGTTGTAAAGTATATAGGTATATACTTAAAGAATATTACATGGCTGCATTTCAAAACACTATTTTATATAGACTCGTTTTGATCGTCAAAAAGTTTCGAATGTCTTTGCAACCTCTTACTGGCACGATACTCCCGACATCCTTCTCAAGAAAATACCATAACGACCTCATCCTCTGGATTACCATATAATTCATCCATCATGTTCCGACAGTATTAAAGAAAGTATGTCTTTTGATACTTAGCTTAGAAACTATTACTGCACAGCCACTTTCAAGACCTCCTTGCGAGACGCACACAATTCAGTATAAAAAAGACCGGCGAATCTTTGGATTTTCCCATGGGCCACTGACTAGTATGGCGCGAAATTTCCCTCAGTAAATGATTGACTGTTTATACAACATTTTTTCATTGCAAACAAATCAATTAATTGCTCTCACAAAATGGCTTTTAAGCTCCTTTTTTCATGAGTATCCCAGCATCATAGTAAACATGAAAGAACTGGTGATGAAAAATACTAAAAATCTTGTTCGTGTCAGCCGTTTTTCTGAAGTGTTATAAAGAAAGGAATATATGCCCTTGGGACTTCTTGATGTCCGATAACTTCATTGCATACACTATTCTATTGTCGTTTTTTACTTCCGATTAAAGGATTTTTTCCACTGCCAATTTCAAACCTTTGGAGCAAGGTCAAGAGCTCAAAACGGTAGAAGTAGTACTGATTGAAATTAACAACCAAATGACGTTAAGATGGAAAACAGGTGTACTTAAAAAGTTGGCAGGTAGCAGGCAACAAGGGTATGCCTAGTTTACTAAGCCTCTATCCGTTTAACGACATTGAACCGATGTTAGGAGAAAAACCTACTTTGTAGTCTGTCAATTCTTCAGATTTTTCCACGGCATCAAAATACGAAGACGAATCGACAATGAACTGAAGATAATAACGAGGAACAAGATAGAATTGTTTTTAATGTTTTTTTTCAAAAAGGATATGTAAATAGAGATTTTGACATTTAACTTGGAAGAAATGGCATAGTTTAGCATAATAAATAACCTTTCTAATTTCCTCTCGATTTCTTACGATATTGCAATGTGTTTCGCTGAAATTTAAGAAAGACCAAACTCAGGAAATATTTAGAAAAGCGGGAAACTCGAAATTTTTGAACAAAATCAAATTAGCGAAATTAAATCCTCGCAAAAATGTATTCAGTTAAGGTATTTTTATGTTTTAAGCTCACGTGGTCAATGTCTGCAAAAATTCTATGGCGTTTCAGCGAAAAAATTGTGTTCATTGCTTGATTTGAATTCAAGAATTTCAATTCTCTAGTAAAAGAGGTGAATTCCCGTGATTTTTTTAAGGTTTAACGATTGGTACGTTTAGGTAAACTTATCATTGCATCTTTAATACGTCATTTTAAGCGTGGTTTTAAGCGCTATGTGTCCCTGCGTTTTTAGTCTACCGCATTATTTTAATTTTTTGTTGACGAGAATGGAAAGTTTTTTTGTGACAAGTGGTGTTTTTTAAACATTAAAAGAATGCCAATTATCATTTCTAGTCTTTCTTCTTGCAAAAATATCTATTTTATACAAAAATGACATGTGTGTTAAGATAAAAACACCAGGCCAACAGAAACAAATTTGCGGAAGATGAAAGTTTATCAGAAGAAGTAAGATATACCCGTGTTTGCATTGCAAGCCGAGTAGTGATATTACAAATAAAAGTGAAACAAAATGGTTAAAATGCTGTTGAATAGTAACTTGGACAAACTAACCTTAGGCCTGTGGACAAATCCACGAGAATTCGCCTAGCGTTACTTGCGTCTGCCACAATTGGCTTACAGAGAGACAGCGAGCTGGTGGGAGAATTCACTGTTCCAAGATTTTTGCCCGTAGTAGGATGTTTATAACAAATGGATCAATTCTCATGCAGTCACAGCCCTAAAATGATTGAAATTCTTTTCGCGAATAGGTAATTACTTATTATGAGCAGCAACCTTATCTTAAGTCGAAACAAACATTACTTCCAATTAACGAAAGCTCGAATAATCCGAAAAGTTCGAGAACTCTGAAATTAAAGATTTCAAGATGAAAGTTAGGGTTAAAGATTTTTGCAAATATAATGGATGAAGGGTAGTATATAACTTAAAGGCCAGAAACATCACAATCCATAAGTAGAAATCCTGGGAAAGTAATTTGGGGCAAAAATACGGTAAATTTTGAAATTCTTCAAGCATTCATCAAATTCAAATTTTTAGTTGTGACAAAACATCTTATTTCTTTCGCAAACGATCAAGCATTGGTGTCAAATATTATTATAAAATTGCTACATAAAATTGTATGATTGTTTGTGGCTGACTTTACACAGATTTAAATTTAAACAATCCTTTGTTGTTCTGTGCCAAAGGCAGCACTATTTTATCCATGGAGCTACATACTTGGACGAAGTAATGGAAGTACCTGAAAAATGTTGATACTTTGTCAAATCTTACTGATACTGATCAATGTTGCATTCAAATGGTGCAAATCATTTTAACCAAAGTGACATCTTTCAGGCAACCTGAGGACACCTTGAATTGGAAAAAGAAAAAAGATGACAGTTGGCAGTTGTTTCATTAATTTTGTTCGCTATTGTAGTTTATGCTAATACATGCATTAAAATCTGCAGAAGAATAACGTTAATTAAGTCGTCAGCTATAAACACATAATAATGGTAGCCCTTTGATTGTTAAAATCCTGACAAGGGTTTTTGTCAGTACATACACACATCACCACATTCTCACAGAATGCGTCTCATATTCCCGTCTTAATATATTAAATATTGTGTATGATGAAAGACCAATGGAGCATTTTATTTAATTGCTTGTTAGCTGGTCTTTAATTTTTTCATTTTTTATACTTTTCCTGGCTATTTAACTTTTTTAATTACGCGTATCAAATTCGAATAACTAGTTAATTATGCATAGCCACCACCAGATCAAATCTCATTTAGGATATTGGAAAATTTGACATCGTTCATAATCACCATATCAGACATCTGTCTTATTAAGATTTAATTGGTAGGCAGTAATTAATTGATTAGGTTGATTGGTATAAATAAGCGGAAATGTTGTTTACTTGATCATTAATCATCATTCGAAAGTGAGAAATCGAAATTAAAACATATTGAAAAAGCCAGGTAAATTGTATTGTTTTGTGTTTTTATCAAACATTCAAATGATTGTGTTGCATTAAGTTTTCCTCGTTGTGATTGTCGCACAATAACTAAAAAAAATTATCTTCATGTATGATGTGTTTGTCACTTTTGCAGTACCAAAAAAATAGCATACGTAATTTTTTTAAGTTCTCATATTTTCTTACAGTGTAAATTATTTAATTTGCAAGATAAAACTAAACGAATTTACTATTGGACTCGAACTTGAGATGTAATTACACATGCGATGCCTTCTTTTCGTACATTGTTTCTTTCTTGTTATTTATTGTCACTCAAATTTTGCGTAAGTAACCTAATTTTCTCTAACTTCATTCTGAAACAGTATTCCATAATTTCATTTAGATTTACTTTTAAAATGAAGACAGCTATTGCATTTTTGCTTTTCTGCATTGCTGTGGGTAAGTACACGTCATATTTGGTAAAAGTCTTACAATTTTGCAACACTTGCATCAACCTAAATTAAAACAACCTTATCGATAAAGCATTTTGACACTTTTGTCAATATATTGTAAAAGACCAACCAAGGTAAAATATTTGTATTCTTCTTTTTTTTCAGTTAATGCTGCACCAGCTATCAACACCAATACTGAAGGTGATCTACTTTGTGTGTGCATATTGCCTTTAGCAGAAAGATAGACATTGCTCAGCATTTAATCTCCTGATGTTGTAACCTACAAATCCAAATGAGAGTCAATAGTAGATCATAGGTCCTATCATTACAGTTTGCTGTTTCGTTCTCTCATAATCAAATCATCTTTTAAAATAACATTCAAGACCAATCACTACAATAACAAAAGATTATTGAACAAGTTTGAACTTTAACTGTAGAGGGCATATTGTCGTTTTTATTAATGCACGTAACGTAGTAGTTTTCATTTATTAAGTCAACGAAAGAGATTGTGCGAAACTACTAATAATAACAAATTCGGTTTAATTAAAATTTGCACAAAACATTCAGAGTTATATCTTTCGTTCTGCAGAGTCAAGCGACAATGAATGATGCAACCTTCCTGTTTACATATAGAACAAATGACAACAATCAATTTTAGCGCGCAGTTTTACATTTTTGGACACTCTTCGCCTCTTGTTACTTTCTATACTTTATTCCTTTCTAGGCAAAGAAAACGCATTGGTTAATACTGTAAATGACGCTGTAGACAGCAACCATGCTAATGACGACGAACAATTACCCAACGACGAGTTGGAAGAAGAGGATTATCCTGAAGAGGAGGATGATGAGGACGAAAACGGTGAATTGGAAGAGAATGATCCTTATCAAGCCCGCTCTTATCGTAGATACGGACGATATGGTGGAAGTTATGGTAGGTATACTGGCGGATATACCGGGCGGTACATTGGAAGTCGATACAGTGGTCGATATTCCCGAATTGGGTCAAGATTTGGTTCTTATGGTCGATTAAGCCGATACAGATCCTACCGACCATCGTATGGTTCATCTTACCGTCGATACACCACTGGACGGTACAGTCGATATGGAAGTACATATAGGCGATACACTCCTCGATACAGATCATATACTCCTAGATACAGATCTTACCGTCGCTATAATTTCGGTCGTTATGGATCAAAGTATTAGATTTAAAATTGAGCTTTTATATGTATTAGGTGTAGGTTACCTTTGTAAGAAATAAATTAATTTCGGGAATTAAACTATTTTTAACACAAATAAGGGGAAAACAAAAAACAAAAAAAACATGGATGGTATATTCCTCTACGGATTTTAAGCTTGTTATACTTTAAAAATGTACTCCCTTTTAGTCACCGTGCTAGCGCAATACCAAACGATACCAGCCTAGTGTATAAATTAGTGTCGTAAATTACGTACTTTCGTTTTCGACTTTTAACATTTTGGTAAATGATAACCTTTGGGTATCTCGTATCTTAGAAAAGGGACAAAGGGAAAGAGGTTGATGCTACATATGTTAATTCATCTGTGTGTTTGCACCCATATGTTGGAATTGGGCGTCCTATCTTATGAAGATTAAGTTTTAAGCTACCATTTCAAAGTTAGCAAAGTCATTCCTAAGGTTTTTTGAGAAGCCTATACTCTACACAAGTCGGACATGGTTCCTCACATGGTCGAATCCAAGTGTGTAAAAGATAAGTAAGTAGTTGCAAGTCAGAGCGTAGTTTGATCAAAAAAGGATGACTATTTCTGATTATGATGAAGAGTTGGTCGTGCTCATGTTGTCTCATAATGTATCAACTATCGTTTGCAACACTAGAAATGGGTGTTTTGGTATCAAACAGTGAACCAGTGAACTAGTAAACTTGAAACTTTTGACATTTTATGTAGTAATTTTGTTTTCTTGAAAGGGTATTTGTCTTCTTTTTATATAGCATCTTTTCTATAATTCTTATGAGTGAGCGCATTCACACAATCAATGCTGTGCGTACCAGTAATTTCTTTATTCGCAAATGACATGTCTTGTTGTGAATCAGGCTTGCAAGACAATGTCTATTCCGTGTTAAGCTCCTTTTTTATTAAAATAACTGGAGTGACCCTTACTGAGTCTTGTGACTTGTCTTGGTGTCTTTTGATATCTCCAATAGCGCGGCATCCCTTTTAAGCCGAAAATAATTGAACGGTTTTTAAGAGTTTTTGCAAGTACAAGTATGACCTTCTTTATCCAGCCGTCATTCTCAAAAGTAACTCTAGGCTTAGCCAAGAAGACTGATTTGATACTTTTTATCCTATGTACGTTCATAAAATAATGTGCTTCCTAAATGCAAAACGGTCTTTATGTATCATGAATGCTTTATATGCACTACATAATAAATTTTATATTACATGCCGCACGCTTTCGACTCAACGAGTTGCCGTACATATGACCATTTGATTTCTCTCGCAGCGCAGATGTTAAAGACGCATGTTTTCTTGTTAGATATTCTATTTATCCTTCGCCTTTTCATGCAAAATTACCTTAAGTTAAATAAGTATCAAAATGATGCGGAAAACCGCTTGAAAAAAAGCGCGGGTAAAGGGTGTTTTAGGCCTATGACGTCATCAAAACTTTCAGAAAAGTTGAATTCTGCGTTTTACTATTTATATAATGATATGGTGCCCAATAAATTATGCCAGATTCTTCATAACTATAGATATTAAAAATGGGCCCGAAATAAAAAAGGACTGGCCTTAAGTAGCCCGAGATACTGCTATGTTATTTTTGTTTGTAACATTAGTTTGACTAAATATCAAGCAACATTGCACAAACTAGTCGTTAGCCCGTGGCCCGTCCTTTTTATACCGCATTGCGTGCTTCTTGCTATTGCGCAGCTAAGCTACCATTTTGCGTGACAGACAGACAGACAGACGTATACGGGTATTATAATATAGATATTTCACAAAAACTGAAATTTAAGTTAATTTTATTTATGTTCGCAAAATTGATAACGTCATTGGACCCCACATAGCAGCAAAAATAGGGTCAGGTTGTAAAGATTATGCGTTAACAATTTGAACGTCTTCGTACATCTTGTTTCTTGTTTGTTTTTTTAGCAATTGATTATCGATAGGACTTCCAGCAACTTTAGTTATTTCGTACATTCCCTATTTCTGAAGAAAGTTTCCAATAACGAGTACTCGCCTACTGTATGCCCAACCTGAACAAGTTTCTCCAAATATAAAAAGCCTGAGGACCAGGTTGGTGTATGCCGCATGATTTGGAAATTTGGAAATTTGGTTGAAAAATAAAAATTAGAAGATCAAAATTCTTGCAATTCTGGATGAAACACAGACCCATATGTTTTAAAGAATTGCAAGAAATGCTCTGGACAGATAGGATTTGGAAATCAAACAATTTGCAAAGCGCGCGAAATTGAATACTAACATTATCATTTCTAATGCTATATGAATGTACCCTTAAAAAAGCTTTTGGATATTCTTAAAATAGTCGGAACATTTTTTATTTATAACTTTCATTATTTAAAAAGGCAGGACAGTTTTCGCGGATACCGTTCCGTTGTTTTCGGCATGCTGTTGTTCCGCCAACTTTACTCTTTCCAAGGCATTCGCGTTGTCAGTGACAACTTGGAGCACAGGGTCAATGAAAAAACATCGAATAAAGTTAGGTCCCGTGAAACTATACAAATTATTTTAATTATGTGTGTGATGCCACCAGTATAAATTAAAAGTCTAGGAGAGTGCACGTATGTCATTTATAAGAAGAGGACAAAGCATGTCATTTCAACCTCGTTCCCAGGGCTTTTAGTGTCCTTTTGACACTGGGCGGCAAGACGAAAAAGATAAAGCGTTCTAATTGTGTATTTATTTTGGTTATAACTGATAACATGTAGACTTTTTTAATTCGTGGTGTCGGCACTTTACTTATTTATGTGTTTTTCACAAACTAATGGCAAATATAGAAAATATCAGGCTTTGATGAAGTTTTATTTATACTTTTAAAAGAAACAAGACCTGATGAAGGCGATCTATTTTTATTTTTTTTTAGGTATAAAAAATTAATTACGTTGGTGGAGAGCGTATCTGTAATTATGCTGAAAATAAATATTATTTTACGACATGTTTTTTTACATATGCAGGGGCACATGGTAATTTAAGATAGTGTTTGTTGGCATTTTTTGTTTTATTATTTGCACCCCTTGTAAGTTTTTCTCAGTTTTCTATACAACCAATACTGTTCCTTAAAGTGCAGTATAGACAGGATACCTGTTTCTGTTTTCTGCTCGCGCGCTTCGATGTCTGTCCTGTTTTTTTATCCCTAGATAGATAGATAGATAGATGTGCATATTTTACATGGCTAGCCTCACAAATATCGAGGGATATACCCTGTCTATTATTTCCAGGAGGGGCCATGGCTTAGATGGAGAGTCCTAGAGTATTTAATGCTCATTTTGAGCGACGCAGACCCAATTAGGGCCCGCGCTCTACTAGACAACTCCCGGCAACATCCAACGGCCCACATAGTGTGCCATCTTCCCAATTTCCATCACATGGCTTGGGTTAACCCGGGGATTTGGTAACATTCACTCGCCCATGTTGAATCGCCGTCAAGAGGAATCGAACCCCGGTCTCCTGCACAGAGTACGAGAGCTATAACCACTAATCTACGGCGCCATGAAGGGAAAAACGATGAGTTTAGTTTACTAGTCTATAGATAAATTGTTTAAAAGATTCTTTAATGTACACAGATGAATGAGAATAGAAAATGCTGAACCAATGATGGCATGTTTGTTATTTTATGGTCTGTAGCTTAGATGTTATAACTATTGCACTTTGTGCGGGAGACCGGGGTTTAATCCCTCTTCGTGGTGATTCAATTGGGGCCAGTGAGTATTACCATAAACTCGCGTTAACTCAAGCAATGCAAGGGGAAATTAGAGAGAAGATGACGCACTGTGGGCTGTTGCAGAGAGTTGTCTGCATGGACCTTAATTGGGTTTGCATAGCTTAAAATGAGCATTAAATACTCTAGTACTCCTCATCAAAGCCATGACCCCACCTGGAAATAATAGACAGGGGGATATCCTCTCTTCACCAAATATTTCCATCTGTTTTTACTGTCAAGCAAATGGAAGAAAAATGAAGAGCGAACAACTGAAAAGTAAACAAATAACATCACGGATCTTAAGGTACCTTTACAAGTTGAACTACCTACCTTGTTTACCTTGTTGTAGGCTTTCGAAGAAAGTCTTCAGGATTAAGCAGTTGTGTGCCAGTCCTGCATTGGATTGAACATCCAGTTTACACCAGTGTGTATCGAGTTTAAATCAGCCCGTCTTAATGTGGTGTATCCTACCAGTTGTGGTTTATCTGGTATCTGGAATAGATATTTATCAAGGATGTTTTTAAAGAGGTCCAGTGTGCAACCAGAAATATTACGGATGGATTTGAGGAGAATATTAAAGAGCTTTATTCCATGGATTGATAAACTAAACTCTGCCACCCTATTGTATCGACCACACGGAAGTTTTGCTTTCCGCCCATGCTGAAGATGATGATAGCTTTGGATTTTCAGATTGACTTTTGGTACAAACTGTTCCCTGATTTTCCAAATATAAATTATTCGGTAACTTTCCCTTCTACGCCCCAATGAATACAATTTCAGTTCCTTCAATGCTTTCCAATAGTATCCAGATGGGGAAAGATACAATGTGCAATATTTCAGGGTGTCGTTCGTGCCATAACGCATGACCTCAAACTTTATACCATTAAATTTCATGTTTGCATTTTCTGCCCATTCATAAATTTTCTGGAGGTCACTTTGCAACTTGCCCATGTCCCTGAGAGAGTCGGTGCTCTTGGTAACCGTTGTATCATCAGAATGACATTTGAGTCTATATCTCCAAGGAGGAGGATGAAGATAAGGGGTCTAAGCACAATTTTTTTTAGACAATGGTGAAGTCCACTTTGACGAAGGCTTTCGCAAAGTCAAGGTATACAATGTCACAGTTTACTTTTCCATCAACAAAGTGTATCACATTATCAAATTGGTCTAAGAGTTGACATAGACATGACCGACCAGAAGGAAAACCATGTTGATTTTCGCTTAGTAGCTTGTTTTCTTCAAGGTAGCAGGAGATATGATTTCGGACGACTTTTTTGAAAATTTTAATAATATGAGATGTCAAGGCTACTGGGCGGTAATTGGATGCATCAGATTCTTTTCCCCCTTTGAAATAAGGGGTGATTAGTGAGTGCTTTAAAATTTTTGGAATTTCACCACAGTCCATACATTTTTGCCATAGCAGAAGAAGTGGTACAGATAGCGATGTTTTACACTTCTTCGAAAAAATTGCTGGGAAGCCATCTGGGCCTGGTGCAGAGTTGTCAGAGAGTTCATCGATTGCATTGATGATGTCTTTTTGAGAGAGGTGGAATTCTGGAATTTCTGATGTATGTTGGGTTAGTTTGATTGTTATGTCTTTTACATGACAGGAGAGGATTCCAGCCATGTCTCTGCTCTGACATATTAATTTGTTGCTGTGATTTTTGTTTTTATTTTTGAAAACTTCTTCGCATATGAATAAAAGTATTTAGGATCTTTTTGATAGCTTCTAAAACTGTTTTTTTCTTTTTGTAGATTTCATTTTAATAAGATTTTTGTAAAAGTTTTTCAATATCAAGGAGTTCCTTGACTAGTTTTTTCTTTTTTACAGGTGAGGTGGTATTGTTCAATATTTTGTGGATTCATCTTCTCCTTCTTGTGAGATTTCAGCGCTATCTTAAATGTTTGTTTGATCTGACAGTTGTTTTTGCAGATTTGTTGGGACTATTGCTGAAGATTATATCATAACATATAGCATAAAAAATAGGTAGTATTACATTCTTATCAAAATTTGTTAATCCAATCATATTCGTGAAGATTGTTGTTTAGTTTTTCCCAGTCTACATGTTCTTCAAAGTAATTAAGTTACATGAAAGATGTTAGGTGCTCTTCAGGGAGTGTTTGCAAGCTTTGCTTTACCTTGAAGAGAGTTTGTACTTCAACAAAGCTATGATGAGATATACTAAGTAGCGTAGGAATAATTTGATAATCAAAAAACATATCGATGTTGTTCAAGAATACCAGATCAAGAGTGTTAACATCTTTGTGCGTCGGTTTCGTGAGAATTTGATTCAACATCAAGTCAACAAAATTTGTTGAGATATGTGATCATGATTTTCTCTTTGGTATAGGCCCCTGAACTTATATGAAAGATTTTAGAAAGAGATAAAAAATTTCCAGTGGCATATCTACTTTTTGTTAAAAGTTTATGTAACCCCAGATATTCCTTTTCAATTTTTTTTCTTGCACCACGACTGCTGCTTCATCCTTCTTCTTTGCTAAAACATTCAAACTAGCTCCAGTCTTATTTTGTGACATTTGGCACTATTATATGTAAGATTTATTGCACTGGTCAAATTCATGACTGTCATTCAATAGTATAATCTTTTGTGTAATGTTTTGTTAAAAATGAGAGTCTAGAATAAAATGTTGATGAAGATAAAATTTGTTTTAAAACAGAATTAAAGTTCTTAGCCTTACCCTTCCAGTCGTTTTCTCGGATAAGGGCGCCTTGGGCTCACCATCCACGATGTTCAGATCAAACTCCATAAGAAGAGAGGTGCATGAAACAGAAAAATGTGGAGATTTAGGCAAAGGGGCATCAATAAATTTTGTCCAAAAAGTATTTGGAGATTGGAAGTCAACATCACTCATCCGGCTGTTATGGATAGTATGCGGCAAGAGTAAACCAGCTGCTAAAAATTTGATGGGGGGAGGAAGGCGAAATAAAATTGTTGTTGCTGACTAACTTTTGAATCTGTTAGTACAAAAAATCATTAGAAAATTCCCCTGACCAGCATGACTAGGACCATTTTTCCCAGAATAGGCTTGGTATTAGATTGCTCAGTTAGAAAAGGTGATGACACCTGGTTTCTTTTGTGCCCAAATTGGTCAAATAAAGCTCCAGCTGGAAATTCGTAATACCCTTGACAGGTATGTTGTGTGAATTTCAAATAAAAGGAAATCTTTGCCAAGTTGCACACAAACTTGGAATGAGTAGCTATAACTTGAAAGTGAAACCATAGGATTGATTTGATGTTAAGGTTGCTGTGATGAGATTTTTGAATATATAGTTTAAACCGATAGAAATTTTTTGTTTCTTTTCCAATTAGCGCAGTAGTGTAGTTGTTATAACTCTTGGACTTTGTGCGAGAGACCAGGGTTTGATTTCCGCGGCAATTTAATATAGGTAAAGTGAGTCTTACCATAACCCAGGGTTAACCCACACCATTTTGAGGGAAATTGGGGAGATAGAACACTGTGTGGGCCGTTGGATATTCCAGGGAGTTGTCTAGTAGAGCGCAAACCCAAATTGGGTCTGCGTAGTCAAAATGATCATTAAATACTTAAATACTGGCAATGGCACCTTTTGGAAATAATAGACATGGTATGTCCCTCGATATTTGTGAGGCTAACCATGTAAAATATGCACATCTATTTATCTCTATCTTGTAAGCTTAGGTCAGATGCCACTTTGATGTCAAATTCTTAATTTAGATGCCATTAGTAACACAAGCTAGGCTCATTGGGGTCGCTAATTGAGACAATACACTATGTGAGTAAAAAAACATGCACCTATTTTGAAGTATAGTGTTTTTATATTTTAGTTCACCTAACCAGCTAGCAACCTAACTGGGAACTACCCAGAATCACCCAAAATCAGACAGAACAATCCAGAATCAGCCAGAGCCACCCAGAACCACCCAGCCAATTCTAAATGACATGTGCAACCGAGCCGCTGGACTTGCTTTTTTGATGTCCATGTGGCAAAGCGTAAATACAGTGAGAATGACATACACACAAAAGAAGATTTCCAGTTAAATATATATGTGGCGGGGGAATTTAACCCTTTAACATTTTTTATCAACCACATATGTTGCACTGGACATTGTGTTCTCAATATTTATTATTTCCTAGAAAGAAAAAATTAAAACTTTTAAATTTTGTCCTTGCGAAAATTAATCCACGCAACGCAAATAAATCTTCCACAGTAAGATTTTTCACGAACATTAATTTGCCCATGCGAAAGGTTCTCCATTCACTTACTACAGAGAAATATATTTGATGTAAAGAATTTTCTTTAGTCAAAAATATCAAGTGTGAGCATGGTATCACATCATGCTCTTTTTTAGGGTACTTTCTCAGACTTGTACATAGTGTAAAAATTGAGGGTAAGCGTTGTTCTGCCTCTCTAGTAAATCCAGCAGTAGCATAGCAATCTCAATGCTTTGATGAAAAAACAATCTCTAATATTCCCTCCTTCTATAATTAAAACCTCCTTTATTTCTGTGGATGAAGTTCTAATATACCGCAGCAGTGATTTTGCCAGTTTAACTGCTAGTCTCCTTTGGCCTGCTCCTCTGTCATGATGATCGGTCGAATTAAAGCCTAACGTGTAACAAAATCATGTACTAATTTAGAGAGACAACTTTCTGGAACCCTAAAAACAACAGCATTTTATCGCTTCACTGCAATAAAATCAAAGTAAAAAACATGATGTAAACAAAGACTGCAATCAAAGTTCAAAGATGTTTGTGAATAAGTTATAATGTTTTGTTTTGTACTTCTAGGAGAAATAAAACTGTGGATGTCAGAACAAATGAAGATGGCTGCAATAACGAGGAAATAATACTAGAATATTATGAAGAATGTGATGATTCGTTACCAGTCATAAAAATTGAAGAGGACTTTAACACAGAGTGTTGTGAATTCACAGAAAAAGATTCAACTAATCAAGAATGCCAGATAATAAATAACATAAAAGAGGAAAATGTTACACAAATTCAGCAATGCAGTCAAATCAACAACATTGATGTATGATATTCTTTTTTTAACTGCTCAATTACTGTATTAATTCCTATTAACAACACATGTTATATAATTTTCTAATCTCTTAAGGATGATAATGATCTCATTCTTTGAGTGCAGACGTGCTGTTGCATATGTACATTACCACAAACATATACCAAATGTAGCTACCAAGAATGTAGCAAAACCATAAGGACTTTTTACGTTTTTACTTTGGCGCGCCTGAGGGGACAAAATTAAAAAATATTTTGGTATTTAAAAAAAGAATTATTTTGTAAAAAAGAAATTTTTAAAAATAATAATGAAAAAAACAACAACGAATAATCAAAAGATATAAAAACAACTTGATTTATTTATTTTACTGTTCTGCAAATTATTACTTTGTTCGCCCTCCTGCGGCACTCCTAAAAGAAAACAATATGAGCTCTGCACTTGAAGGCCTCAGCAACCTTGTTCGTGCTATGACACTGCACAAAAAGAAGGCTGAGCAGAACAGCCAATCAAACAATGTTTTCACCTTAATATGTTTACTGGTAATTGCAGCTATATACATTCTTTTTTTGGGAGTATCAAAAGCACTTCTTGAACTATTTAATCGAGTTGTTGATCAGTTATGTCTGAATAGTCTGCTTCTCCAAAAAGTAAATCAAATTGTTTGCGACGACGACAGTGTTTTCACGGTGGGCTATTTCCATGTAAAAATGCTTCACTCATATTTTTCAAACGGCCTGGATATTTTGTCAAGGATTGTTACATGGGGTTTGTGCCGCAATTCGACACTCGTTCAAATTCAACCCAGGTTTTCACAAGCACGATGAAGAGATTTGTAAAAAAATAAAAAAATAAAAATAAGATGGGATGGAGGCAGCACAGCTAGCTAGCTGCCAGAACACACAGGACAGTCAACAACAAAAACTACTTTTGTGACACATTGTATCTCTATTTGAAGCAAATAAAAACACAACAACTCTTTTAAAATAAAACATATGAACTATAAAAACTTTTTTTTTAATAAAATATAAACTATCATATAGCTAGTGTTTTATAACATCTATTTACAGAAAAGGTGATGATGATCTAGAATTTGTTTTCTGTTGCAAGAGAAAATTTGGCATTGCCATGCTCATAAAAATAAAATATATTTGTATAAATTTGGCATTGCCATGCTCATAAAAATAAAATATATTTGTATAAAATACATATTCTTTGATGTAAATATTATAAATTTTATGCTCTAAACTATTACAGCATAAAATACTTTACACCATACTTTTTACATTTTTACGTCGTAAACATTTATGTACCAAATGTTCTGACAAAACATAATTCACACACATTTATATATTAAAAAATTGATTTTTTTGAGCTTTTTAATTTGGAAAATTTGTATTCATACTCTTACGAAAGACACTATTTCACTGATTCACAAATATACATTGCAAATGTTATGCTCACAAAAAGTATATAGCAGAATAAAGAAATAAGGGAAATATATGTACATCTAACACGAACTAATCAACATACTGAACTTTTAAAAAAAAAGGGTGTCTAAATTTCTAAATCAGAAAAAACCTTTTTCATGAAAGCACTCTCACATAGTTGGCATTTCAAGTAATTTGCCAAGGATTTAATTTGGCGAATACAAAGAAATGTTTATTTTAGTGCTGATTTATTTTGGTGAATGACACAAGGAAATGAATTTTTATGTCTGGAAATGTTTTAAAAAATAAGAATAATTGTATTTATAAACACAAATACGTTCTTTAATTAAAAAAAAAGGATTTTTTTTTTAAATTGGTGGGGATTTCATTTGGCGAACAGTAAATTATGTTATATTTAGCGAGTATTTAATTTGGCGAATAGTCAGTTATCAAAATTTTGCCAGGTATCAGACCGCAGCGATTGAAGAAATAAGTTAAAAAGCCACTTACATTGTGAAATAATTAAAACCTGATCTTAAAAAGAGAAAATGACAGTTAAGAAAAACTAATTCCAGCTCCTTTTTCCTTGCTACTTGTGGATAAATGAAAACTTGCGAAAAAATTAATACATGCGAAAATTTAATCAGAATAAAGCATTAGCAAGCTATACAATGGGACAACACATCCACAAAATATTTAGCTAGCCAGCTTTAAAGACAAGTTTTAATTTTTTTATATGGATGGGTTTCTTATTGTGAAAAATTTGGAAGTCAACTAAATGAGACCTAAAATATCCTTATGCTCATAGCCAGATAGACATAACACGCCTTAGTTTACAGTATATAATTAAAAAGAAACAATTTCAAAATAGCCGCCATTTTTAAAACAACAGAATTGAAGATTCGCCTTGCAACTTGCATTTTAATGCATTCAAATAGAAAAATAATACCATTTAATACTATTCTATACCCAACAAAGTTTGTTACTGGATGGGTAAAATTGAAAGAGGCACTATTTCAAGACAGCTAAAATGACATTTCACAATGTTCAACATAAACATGTTTATATTCGATCAAAGGAAAATTTATTTGACTTTCAAATTATAGTGCTCATAAAACCATCAGACACGTTTAAAACACATACCAGATAAAAGTATGGTACGATGTACCAAAGATATAATACTTACAGCCCTCGACCGTTTTTAAAAACCTACGGGCTGAAAAACGCAGACGCTTTGATAAGCATTTCTTGAACCTTCTTACCCGCTTTTTACCCGATTCCATATAATTTTGTCTAACTAAATGTTGTAAATTTCCTCCCCGATTTCATTCAAAGGCAAAAACCTGTTTCTTTAGAATCGTAATTGCAGCTGTAAAATGTGGAACATATTCTGCCATCATTGTTTTTCTAACCTCTTCATTTTAGCGCAGAATTTTGAATAAAATGCTGAACAGTTATACTTGTCAAAATTTTGATTGATTGATTGACAGGTGCCACAAAAAAAGAAAAAAACATTTTTGGAAAAAACTAAAAAGAACAAAAAAATTGTGAAAAAAATCTATTCATATTCTTATATATTTGATATCTTTTTCTTTTTAATTTTGCTCGTAGCTATATTATTGTTATAGTACTGTTTTTACCTCTTGTGGACAACTTTGCTACTCTTTTGTCATTTTGGGGAACTATTCTGTGGAAAAATGTTCTAATGTCTTTTGACTTGACTTTCTTCTTTCCACTATCGATGTCTTATTTCCGACGATCTCTTAGTCATAAAAAAGTGCAGATATTAAGAGTAAGGAAAGTCAAAGAAGAAGTGGAGTGGATTAAAAAAGTATATAATTTGGAACAGGGTTAACATCGACACACAAAACAACAACAAAAGAACGGTCCCTTCGTCTTCAAAAAAGTGCAAAAAGTAAAATAATTCAAAAAAGCATATATAAAAAAGAAAAAAGAGACCAAGTGAAGAAGTAGAAGTAGAAAGGTGAAGTTAGAAGCCACAATATAAGTTACTTCGGAAGTAAAGAGTGGAGCTAGAAGTAGTAAAGTAAAGTTAGAAGTACAAAATGAATGCTACAGTTTCAATTTCAAGTGACTTGGAATTCAGAAAAAGTAAGAACTTTGATATTTTTAGACGTTCCGTTTTTATATGTAGGACACTTAAAATTCGTATTCTCAAAATGAATTCATTAGAGCTTCAAATTTTTAAAGTTTACCGCGTTTTTTATAAAGAAGCTCGCATATTTTTTTTATTTGCATAATTAATGTGTCTCCTGGTGCATAACTAATGTGTTTGTCCTAAAATTCAAAATGCTACATAAAGCTGTTAGCTGGCTACAATGTGCTGCCGAAATAGAAAATTCTGGTTTGTTGAACTAACTGCAAATGTCATAATTTTTACAATTGTTTTCCTTTATATGTGTTTTACTAAGCACAAATGGCTAGCTATAGACGTAGCTAAGTCTCCCCAGCTTAAGTGTATTTAACTGGGTGTCCTAGCTACTGTTAGCTAGCTAAATGTTATAGCTTCAAGAAGGCTCCGTCCCATAGTTAGCTCTAACCTATAAGTTATGTTGTTATTCCTCTTTTTTTAGGTATTTATAGCTACCTTAGTAGTCAAACTTTTCTTCTTTTCTGAACACAAATTATGATGTAGCAAGCTAGCTACAAAATCTTTCTTGAACTTTTAGGATAGTGTGACTCATGTTAATGCCCATAGAGTATAGTTTTTTTCACATTACCTGCAAAGTTTACAAGGGGACCACATGCAATATCACAAGTGTAACACATTTTGTAGAATTTAAAGTGTGCGTGTTAAGTCATGCTACGTGTAAAATGCCAAGTTATTCTTACAGGGGTTATTGAAATTACATTAGAAATTTACGTGTGCTTATGACTTTGAGTTAAAAAAAATTTATGAGAGGATGGTATGGTTGTCTGTTTATATTGTTTGTGTTGCAAAATGCTGTTTTTTTTAAATTTGTGTAAACTTTTGTGGAAATAGACCACATGCAATATATACTGAAAGAACAAATTTTTGTAAAATCGGACTTCACTGTAAGCTGGTGTATAAGCTGATGTCTTAAACTATTGTTGGGGAGAACTAACTGTATGTGATGTAATTCTTGCTGGAAGAAAATTCCATGGTTTCACGTTTTTGTTTTTCTTGAGAATTTTACAAAATTTTGTAGGGATAAATGTTTACTGATGATAAAAAATTATATACTTAATGTTCTGACTGAAACTGTTTTTGTTTTTTACATTTTGTAATCTAAACGCGAGGACTGTATGCACTAAAATCACTGATATTTTTTAATTTTGATGTGTTTCATAACCTTTTTGTGGAAGATTAATGGGTAATGGCAATATACGACATGCTGAATGAACTTTTTTTTGTTAATTTAGATGTGTTTCTCAAAAACCGATCTGTTTTACATTTTGTGTAAACTTTTGTTTACGAACCGTATACAATGTTTCCAAAATAATGATCTTTGTTTATTCAAGTTTATTCTTTGCTCATTAATTTTTTGACATTTAGGTTTAAAATTGTTGGTAAATGGCAGTACGGAACTAAAAAGGAAAAATTTTGTGTTCTTAACTGGTTGATTTTTACATTTTCTGTAAATTTTTGTGCGAGAGGATGGTATCCAACCAAAATGACTGGTTTTTCTAGATTTAAATTTGATGTTTTTGAAACTATGGCTTTTTAATATTTTTGTATAAGCTTTTAAGGGAAAGACAATATTTAAAATGTGTAAGGAACTTATATTTGTTGATTTGTGCTAACTCTTGCAGGCCTCCTTCTTGACATTTCAGAATAAAATACTGAGGGTTTTCAACATAATCACTTATAAGATGTACATATTTGAGATGCGTTATTTCTGATATTGTTATTATCCGTGTTGTGACTGTTAGTGTTGTGACTGTTGGTGTTGTAACTGTCGGTGTTCTTACTGTCGGTTTTGTGAGTATTGGTGTTGTGAGTGTCGATGTTGTGAGTGTCGTTGTTGTAACTTTTTATCAACTAGATTTTACACCTTGCAAGCTGTTCTTTTTTATTTTGTGTAAGATTTGTGTGGAGGATTTAATGCGATTTGACATTTGACATTTTGTGTAAGATTTTAAATATTTTTTTTTGTGTATATATATGCACTACTGACGTCAGCAAAACATCTAAAGCAACCTATTTTTCATTAGCCTTTTGCCTAAGTGGATTTTTCCACGGGCCTTATCGACTAGTCTATATAATAATACGCCAGTTCTGTCTGTCTGTCACTTTTGCAAAGTTGATAAAATTTCTTTGATAAAGTCTATAAAACATCGCCTATAAATTTGTTTTGTAAATTAGCAAACTTTGACGTTAAAGCAATATTGACGTCAAAGGAAAGTATATTAAGATTAGTGAAGCTATTGCATTGCACTTTTAAATTTAAGGCTAAATAACTTGGAAGCGGGTGGAAATAACTGACGTCATCTCCTGTGTGGGTAACTAGGGACTACCTGGGTCCAATTTGGATAGGTTTTCCAAACCTAGGTCAGCGAATCCGTTTCGGAATGGACAGGTTAATGACGTCATCAAAAAACCTTTAAACCTTAATATCTCTGCACCCGTTTGTCACAAGTGCACGATCCTATACATTTTCTTGATCAGCGTTTTAAGATCTATACAATGTAGGCAACAGGCATACACATTTCTAAAAAAAAGATTTTGTGTTCTGACATGTCTCTGCTGACGTCATCAAAATTTAAATGACGGTTGTTTTTCTCTGTTATCCTGGCTAAGTGGATTTTTCCACTGGCCTCCTTATCGACTGTCTATATAGTAATACACCTAGTGTGTGTGTGTGCGCACGGTGATGCCATGTCACACAAATCACTGGTCACTTTCTTACGACGTGTCGTTGTGTGAAAATCAGTGTGTTATTCCCTCTCGCTTTCCCCATCGTAAAATTAATAACAAAAAGAAACGCAGCAAAATCGACGGAATAAGCAGCAGCGTCCATAACAATGACGTTTTGCCCTTTATCATTCCTTATCATAGAGCGTTTATTCCTGCAAAAAATATTTTCAAGAAACATTGGTCAATCATTATAAACGACAGAGAACTGCATAAAGTTTTTCCAAACAAACCATTTATTGCATTCACAAGACACAAAAACATCCAGGACCACCTTGTCCGGACGAAATTGGGGACTGGTGACTAAATCTCTGGCGGCTGAATCATGCTTGTAATTAGAATATGAGCTTTTTTAGAAGTACGAAGGAAATACCATCATTGATATAAACTGTGATTTTTTATAAGCGTAACTTTCTTTATATAAGAGCAACTTTCTTCCCCCATTACCCACTCAGTTATAACATGGAAACTGGATATGCACCGTTATAAAACACAACATCACAATACCTTTAATGAAAAGATACTGGGAACTAACTTGTTCCGTCATTTTATGAAGAAGTGTAACGAACAAAGGTACCGTTTATTCTCAAACACAAAATACAACAATGTCATGACATGAGCACGATATACCAACTCTCTCAAAAAGAAGAGAAATCCATATCACCATAGCAACCCATTGTACTCATGATATGAAAAAAATATTTACAATTCGTCGAATCTAACAGCATTTAATAACAGTCTGTTACCACAGTCATCCAACAACATAGAGACACGTAATTATGTGCCTAAATCAAGTTCTAAACGACACTTGACACCTAAACTGTTTTTCAAACCAACTAAAATTCATATTACCATAGCAACATTATGCACCTATATTGTGCCTCAAAATATCAAACAAAAAATATACTGTAGAACAGCCTGTCCTGTTGACGCAAATCTTCAACAAAACGTAACGCATGGACACCTTTAGCCGTGTCCAACTCTGAAATTAGCCGTACTAAAATCCTAAATTGTGTTTTACTTATAAAAGAGACCTGAGTACAAAGTTTTAACCGGTCTCTTAAATTGATTATAACCCATATCGCTATGGCAACAAATAATACTCACATTGCGCTTTTTTGAAAAACACGAACAACAGTCGACAACGGCCCGTTTAAACGGCCCTTCAACCATATATGGCTACACATGTCTTATAATCGACCTCTTTACACTCGAGTAGTTGTCGTAGCAAGACATACATACGCAAGATATACATACGCAAGATATACATACGCAAGATATACATACGCATCATGAATCAAAACGATCCTTTGAATTTGTTTCAGTTGCACGACAATAGGAACGGTAAGTTGAAAAAAGAAAATTGTTTTTACTAACTGATGAGAATACCTAAACCAAGGCATGGCCCACTACGAGGAGTTATTGATTAGTCCGTGCTAGGACGGGGCCGAAAACTCCTATGACGGTAGAAATCAACTGATAATCTCATTATTCAGTTAGTTTTTTAAAAAGAACGAAACACAAATTGCCAATATCAACACTTATATATTGGTTGATAACCAGAGCAAACTACAACAACATGTTCGCTCAAACAAACTTAAACTAAACTAATTTGATTGTTCAATGTACGATGGGAAAAGCGAGAGGGAATACCACACTGATTTTCACACATTTCAAAGTTGAAAAAAGTTATTTCAAACAATGTTTACTCATCATGAGGTCATTTTTGTGTTCTGGGACGAAGTTGCTTTCTTTTTAAAAAAAAGTATCGAATTCGAATGATAATTCGAATTTGAATAGTAAAAAGCAAAACTGTTGTTGTACAGCGACTGTTGTGTTGTTGTCGAGCGAGACAAAAAAATGTTTATGTTGTTGTCAGAAATATTTGTTTTAGAGAAGAAAAACGTACGATGATAAGACGTGAAAAAGAGAACTGATTGGAAATGTATCAGACAATTGTAGCTAGCTATACATTTTCAATTTGTGTTCTTTGGGATGAAGCGAATTTTAGTAATCGAAGTAAAAACTGATTGGACTTTTATCAAGAGAACGCTAGCTACTACTGAGAAAGCGAAAGAAAACAGGTGTGTTGTTTAGATTATCTGGTAGAGAAATGAATTTAGGTGAAAAACGTTTTTAAGCCGTTTACACGCTTTCCCTTAAATATGAAGTTACATATGTTTGTCTTCAGCCTGAACATATTCTATTTTGTAAGAATGTACTGAAGGTCAGTTAAAGATATCTGAAGAATATGTCCAACAACGATTGGTTGTTCTAAATAAATATAAAAAGAATTTGCCAATGCTATAGCAACATATAGCAAACTTTATTTTATTAAGGCATTATATACTTTTAGGCCACGAGGATAGTATTTTTCAAGAAAGTTAAGAACTTTTTTTGTAAGAATATACTTTAAATAATTGGTCAGACTATCCTAAGAATATGTCTAAGCTTGATTGTTTGTTTTAATATAAAAATTTGTATGATGCACAAATTTAATTAGAAGTTTATTTTTTTATTGCGTATATATCTCACAAACTGAATCTTTTTCTCTCCAAAGCAATGTGCAGTACACCAGGGAAAGTTAAAAACATGAAGGCTAAAACGAAAAAAGCACTATTCCTATAAAATACAGCATGTATATCGCAGAGAAGAATTTATATAAAATGTAAAAAGTAATTTTTCCGTTGTTACTGTTTTTAACGCTACGAAGTAGTTGATGCCGTTATAATAAACCTTAATGTTAACAAAGTTAAAATAATGTTTACATCTGTTACGTTATCGTTTGAAATATATTCGATTATTAAATTCGAAAACACTGCATTGTTATCATGCACGGCACGTTTACGCATTGGGAGGGTTGCTGTATGCAATAGACTAATTAGCTAATTTGGTATGATGCATTAGAAACTGGAAATTTTGCAATAATCTTTTTTGTTTGACTTAACGATTTTTTGTCTGGTATACTATTTTCCCTGGTGTACTTCTGGCATGGCAGAGCAAGTATATAGTTTTAGCAGATTTAGCTTTTTACATAACCGTTGTTAGACACGTTCGATTATGTTAGACCTTTTGCATTTTTATTTTATTTTTATTTTGTTGTTGGACCTGCTTATATTTTTAAACGTTCTGTATAATGCAGATTGTGAGCAACCTCAATCCCAGGGCTTTTTTTCTCTTTTTTTAATATCTTTATTGCTGCACATGCTAATTTTTTTAGAACGTTTTGTTTCAGCGGTTATAGATATAGAATAATGCAAATTGTGAAATTTTAAAAATTCAAATTACTGTGTTCTATGTTCTTATTTGGCACCCATCATATGGACCCGATGAGAGATTCAGTGGATTCTTCCACGGGACTTCGGCTAGTCTCTTATAATAATACGGAGTGTATGTAACGGTCAAGGAAAATAACGATATCCACTAGGATATCGTTATTTTCCTTTGATTTCGCCGAAATGTTCTCTGAAGTCGCCGAAAAAAGTATGTCTCAAATGTTAAATTTTATGTCGTTACGGCGCGACGTCAATCACACTACTACTAACGTCAATATCCTATATTAAATTAATGAAGACATTACAGTGCACTTAAATATTTGAAGCCAAATAACTTGGAAACGAGGTGGTGACGTCAATGATTTTTCACCGCGTGCGTAAATAGGGACCAGATAGGACCAATTTGGGTAATTTTCCCAAACCTGGGTCCCAGAATTCGTTTCGGAATGGACGGGTTGATGACGTCATCAAAAATCATTTAAACACCCATATTTCCGTAATTGTTTGTCAAAAGTACATGATCCTATACATTTTCTTGATCAACGTATAAAGACCTATGCGTTGAAGGCAACAGCTATACAAATTTCTAAAAAATAATTTTGTGTGTTTTCGCGGGTCTTTGCTGACGTCAGCATAATTTTTAAACCCTTATATATCATTAACCGTTCATCAAAATCACATGATCACATACATTCTCTTTAAGAGCGTGTTGAGCTCTACACAATATAGACAACGGATAAACTGAATTTCGTCAATTTGTTTTTTCATATGCACTGCTGATATCGGCAAAAGGTCTAAAATAACCATTTTTTACATTGTCCCTCCTGCCTAAGTGGATTTCTCCAAGGGCCATATCGACTAGTCTTTAGCATGTATCATCACCACGGCATTTGCTGGTGATAAATGGTGTTTTGATCGTATTGAAAGAGATGTCAGATACGTCTTTTCATTTCGCAATAGTGTAGAATTTTTGTCCGACCACGAGGAAAATACATATCTTCACGTAAAAATGGGCCATGTGAAAGCATTGGTTTTACTGTGAGAAATTGGTTTGGTGTTATCGGTATTTCACTCATTGATTCATTTATAGTTTCCCATTTTAATTAAGAATGGCTTCAATTTTTGTCAATAAAGTTTTAAATTACTTGTTGTCCAGGCTTCTGCCATGGTATTCAAATAAATGAGAGAAGACAGCTCTAATTGATCTTGTTTTTCATTCCAACAAACCTCCCATATGTCTCGATTTTGGATAGTCTTGTTTCCATTTGATGAGATAGTCGGCACCTGTTGAGTAGAGAGAGATTTTGACCTTTTCATGATTCATTCCTGGAGCGCTTTACAAAGCTGTAGAAAGTTCTACACCACAGTATATAAACAGTGATTATTCAGTAACTCTATCACGTGGTAAGTCAGACATCTTCAACACACTGAGTTTTTACCACGCAAGCGTCTTTTCCATTTTTCAATTAAATAACGTACATTGAAATTGTCATTGATAACCCAGATCCTAACTAGTGCGTTTAGTGTGTGTGGATCCTTTTTCAGCATGTTGTGTTTGTATGTCTGAGTTTTCAACATTCGAAATTTCGTGAAATCTGTTACATCGGTAATAACGGGTTATAACGCTGCTAAATGAAGAGCCAACCGGTTTAAAATAAGCAAGACAAGCTTTAAGGCTGGTATACTTTTTACAGTCAGCGTTGAAACATGTTATTAACACCGTTAAAATTCAAATACGGTTAAAATGCAAATAGTTGATAATCGCAAACCATGTCAAGGCCGGTTTCCATATAACTGCATTTTGCGCCCAGTCGTAAAAAGAGCCGTGACTTTTGATCTACGCATGCGCATTATCAGAATAATGCCGCTGACCTCGCGCTTTCGCATGCGCTGGGGCGATTTAAAAAAAGTTGAACAGGCTCTACTTTTGGCGAGCTACATTTTGCGCTTCAGCTTAACAGCCAATCAAAAGGTAGCAATCTACATGAATTACGAAAGAATTTTTTATTAGATCATTTCAATATGGTTAGCAACACCTCGTTTCTGTGTTAAATTTTTGTCAAGCCAAATGAATGTAGAGAATCAGAATATATATCAATCAAGTGAAGTAGATGAAAAACAAAATAACATTAATAAGTCTGTGGAGGCACAAAGAAACAACATTGTAAACAAACTTAAAAAGACCACTCGTGATCTGACGACAATAAATCCATAAGCAAAACGTTGTATAGTCCTTTGATTCTTCTTTCTATGGAAAGTCGTCTCATCCACATGTTTTTTTTACGTATTTTACAACGTTGTTTATTTCTACGCCATAAAAATATTGCTAGGACTACTCTCAAATTTTGCAGCAACAAATATCGTCAAGTACATCAGCCATGGTTCGGTATATGTTATAAAAGTCGCGGCACATTTTACGACTGGGCGCAAAATGTAGCTGTATGGAAACCGGCCTTCACATTTCCTCTATAGACCTTAAATATGTCACAGCAGTGTAGATTGTCGCTCAATTGACTTGTTGAAATCATTACCGCCTTGTTTTTTTTTTGTTTTTTTTTTTGCATTGAGTACCAAATAGTTTGATTTTGACAATTCTATATCTGTATTGATATCACTTTGTAAAGAACGTGCTGCATTAATTTCTTTTACTTTGCAATGAATGTAGAGTTTGGTGTCATTTGCATATTGGATAGAATTGAAAGACAAATTTACAGATAAGTCAAATTATTACATTTAAATAAGACTATTCCCAGAATTGATTCTTATGGAACCCCGTATTTGATCTGCAGAGACTCAGACTCATTGTCATCAATTTTCCGAAACTGTTAACAGAATTGATAAATAGTCTTAAAGCAAATTGATAAATGCTGTGATCATACTTAATTTCTTCAGCTTATCAATCAGACCGTTACTTCTTCTCTCCATATTGCTTTTATGATATCCTCTGATTATTCTAAAACTAAAGTGATACACAAGTGGCTTTTCCGAAAAACCAGATTGAGCAGCCGTGTAGATGTTGTAATTATTAATTTAGTTGATAGTACGGGCAAAATTGATATCTGACAGAAATTCTCTGGTCGTGAAGCACCATTAAGCTTACGTACTCGTCAAATTTTTCCAACAAGTAAGAAATACGCGTTTAAATCAATGCAGTTATAACATTAGTCAGAATTGGTGATATAGTTGTGCTGCAACTGGCTTTTTAAACTTTACTGGAATGTATTCCCAACCAGTAGAACAAATCTCCTCCCAACGTATTCAGGTATTTGAGAACTTCCTGCTGGGTGGTATGATGGAGGTCAAATAAATTGCCTTGATTATAATCATCACTATTACTGGGAGGCAAGTCTGATCAATCTGTGTTTGTTAATTTTACAGCAATCCAGTTGAAATATTCGTTAATAGTATCAGGATTCAATTTAAATTGCTTAAATTGTGGTTTGTTAATATTTCTAATTGTTTCCCATGCTTCTTTTGAACGATTGGTTGATAGAGACTTTTCATAAAAGGTTCTATTAGAGTGTTTGATCACCTTTAGTTTGTCAGCGAAAATTTCAGATTAGTTCAAAGTTCATCAAATTTCCTTTTCGTCGATAAGATGGTTGTACCCTTCATTCACGGTGCCAGAGAACAGGTAAATTTACATTTCTTTAAATGAGCATGGCTGTTTATGCAGGAGAATATGAGTTCATTTATAACGTACAACTGTTCTTCTTGATAATCATAAGCATCAATCAACAAGAAAGGTCACATTTCGAAACCAGCGACTTATCTATTTTGTAGCATTTTTTTAGACTATTCGTGTTTATGTTCATAGTAAGGGTCGTCATGATCTGAAATTTAATCGGCAAAAAAAATGTTTTCAGAAACAACTTTATCATGTTTGTCACTTATCATGTGGTCAATTAGTGTTATACCTTTTCTGACTAGTGATGTGTTGTGATAGGTCCTAATTCATAAGTATATCTTGGTATAAATCAGTAGTGGTTTTATTGCGGCTGAGCAAATGGTGATACCATCTCATTTAGTTGCAACATGACGTAATAAAGTGTCAAAGCGTCTCAACCAATTTTTTTTTGCTCTTTGTACAGAAGACGGTTGATAGAAAGTTTCTACCAGATAAGAATAATTTTTGTTTCTACCATTCACTTCTATCCACTTATGTTCAGTAACGCTGTCTAATTTGGTGATATCATCCCTGATTTTGTAGTTAAGGTCGTTTTAACATAGATTCCAACACCACAACCTCGTGCGTTTCTTCTGTTGTTATATTCAAACTGATAACCTGCAATGTTCACATAGTCAATCAGCGTCTGGTTATTCCTCAACCAAGTCTCAGACAAACTCATGATGTCAGATGTAGAAGTTTCAAGCATGTAAAAGAACTCGTCAAGGGTACCTGGTAAAGACTACATATTTGGATGATTTTCTGTTAAAACTGAAATGTAAGTTAACTCTTTACTGCCAGTGTTGTTACTCGTATTACATATATCTCATTCAAGAAATGCGAGACCTCAACCTCTAATCTAAATCCCAGCAATATTATTATTGTAACCAGTAACGTTGTGAGTAAATAATGAAGTATTTTTTTAACGAAAATCACGTAAAAACACCCTCGCACTTGCGGGAAACTTACTAACTCAATTCAAATTCAATTCATAAGTCCTGTAAATTTCTTAAAAATTAATGTGGGTAAAGTTCGGTGCAGTTTCTTGTTGTTGTTGTTAAAAACGTTTTTTATAACGCTCAGCCCACTCTATAAATTGTATAAGAATAATTACATGTTAAGTTAATTTAATAGATATAAAAAAATATTTTTATTTAATTTTAGGATGGCGAGAACCATATAAATGTTATGTTTGTGGAAACCAATTTAATTCTTCAAGCGATTTAAAAACACGTTAGAAAATTCATACTCGAGAAACGCCGTATAAATGTGATGTTTGTGGAAACCAATTTAATTCTTCAAGCGATTTAAAATCACGTTAGAAAATTCATACTTGAGAAAAGCCGTATAAATGTGATGTTTGTGGAAACCAATTTAATTCTTCAAGCGATTTAAAAACACGTTAGAAAATTCTTACTGGAGAAACGCCGTATAAATGTGATGTTTGTGGAAACCATTTCAATTCTTTAAGCGATTTAAAAACACGTTAGAAAATTCATACTTGAGAAAAGCCGTATAGTTGTGATATTTGTGGTATGCAATTTAACCGCTCAAGTGTTTTAAAAAGACATACAAAGTTCATACTAGTGAGAAACTGTATAAATGTGATGTTTCTGGAAAACAACTTAATAAGGAGGGTGGTTTGAAAAAAGATACGAAAAGTCATACTGGTGAGAAGCTATTATGTGATTTTGTGAAAAACAATGTAAATTGTTAGGTTATTTCACAACTCATACAAGAATTCATACTGAAAAGAAGCCATAGCCGTGTTGCTTGTGAAGAGGCATAAAGGAATTTGTACTGATGTGAATGTTACATATATGCGGTGTTTCACATATAAGTGCATTGGTTTCTATAGTAAATAAGTATATAAACAGAACATTTCTCTCTTTTGCATGAATTAATTTTCATAATGGGGAAATTATTTCAATATTTATCATGAAAGATGTGTTTGAAAAAAGCGAATATATATCTACAGATTTTACGCTATAGTTTAGTGTTTTCCTCTGTAGAACTTTGTTATTAAAAATTATTAGAAATCGCCAATGTCAAATAACATGTTGCAAAGAGATAAAAATGATAATTTTCTTTTTGTTAAATTTTCTGAGAATAATTTTATATGTAATTTTTGTGAATTAATTATTTTTCATGTGTTAAGATTAACTTACAAAAAAACAAAAGTTTGTTTTCCTAAAGACGCAGCTTATCATTAAATTTCTTATGACTCTAAAATTAAAAGATATTTTATGAGAAGCATTGATTCAGTCGGTTTTCTTGAAGATTTTTCTTTTTCAAAATGAAAAGTACGAAAAAAGTTTTTTGTTTTCTTTGAACGTGAGCGTTGTTGTAGTTTAAAGATTGTTGTGAAAAAGTACATCGGGTTTCAAAGGAGAAAGAATGGTGTTTGGCAAGCCCTGATATGGGTGAGTTAGGTGTTAGGGAGAAGAAAAAGTTGCAGATTCCCAAAAAATCATGTGATTTATTAATGCATAGCAGAAATAACATTTTGTAATAGTGATTAATGAATGCTTAGGATAACTTGTGAATTATCTCTCTAGAACTTGTATTCCTTTTTAATAAGATGTTGAAAATAAATCAGAGAAAAAAGTTATGTTGATTAAGCAATAATGTTATCGCTAGAAAATTCATTGCTAACTAACAAGGAAACTTTGTGCAAAAGAGATATATATACTACATCCTTAAAGAATTTTAGTCTTTTTTTAGTTATAATTGGTTTGATTTTGTTTAACAATCAAAGCTCTTCTTATTGTTGTAATGTTGTCCAAAAATATCTCCTTTTAAATTGAGCCTACAAGCGTTTTTCACCTGTTAAAGTAACCAAGAAATTAACTGTTACCCAGACCTCTGATTTCACAAATCTACAACGTGTTATCGTAACCACTATCAAAATTAATTTTAATGTGTAAAAATAAGGCAACTAAACTTTTAAAAAGTTTTATGATGGGAGTTTCATGTGCATTACGGATGATTTCTACCTACACTTTAATGCCTTAAAAAGACGTGAATTTAAATTTGTAACTTGCAGAAAAAACAAAGTACAAGCTCACTACGGTTTATGCCATGTTAACTTTATTTTCTTATTATTAACCTGGATAAAGCAATCACATGTGATAGATACTTTTTGTGTGAAATGTTTATTATAACGCTGCGGTTAATGCCATACTTATTTTCTTGTTTCTAGTTTTTTTTAATAAGCATAATACTGCAGGATAGCATGAAATGAAGAAAAGAATTATGAGTATATTTTTTGTTTGTTTTCAATTATCTGAAAACATGATTGTTATATATACTTTAAGAAGATAAGTTTTGGCTAGGATTAAATTAGACGAATTTGCTGAATTTCGGTGAAATTCAACAAATTAAGTACCCGCCAAAATTTTGATAACTGATTATTTACCAAATTAAATACCCACCAAATTTAACATAATTTACCGTTCGCCAAATTAAATCCTCGCCAAATTTAAAAATAAATACGTTTTTTTATAAAAAAAGAAAAATAGTTTTTCCCCCAAAAAACGAACTTTTTTTTATATTTACAACAAGTTTTATGAATGCAAGTATATATACAGGTTATACGTTCAATCTTATCCTTTATAAAACATTTCAACACATAAAAATTCATTTCTTGTGTCATTCGCCAGAATATATCCCCGCCAAAAGAAACATTTTTTTGTATTTGCTAAGTTAAATCCTCGCCAAATTTTATAAAATTTATCATTTGCCAATGAAATACTCACTACTAATACTATACTCAATATTCATCCACTTAAGGTATTTTAATGTGTACTTTTGTACAAATATATATTGGATGTTAGTTTTAATCTTGGCTCCTTTCTTTAAAAAAGTTTTTTTCATTTTATTTTCATACATATTTCTTTTTTTTTAAGTTTTGACGTTTTACATGTTTTAAATTATATGATGGGTTGCTTAATCTTTCTAGCCACAACACTGGACCCAATTACAGGCATAAGTACATAGAGAATATAACTGTTCATCAAAAATGCAAACTCTATAAAAATGGAGTTTGATATTGGTTTAGCTGGTTTGGGACTAAAAAAGAGGAATAAGAAAAAAATAAAAGAAGAAAAAACCGTTGTAAAAATATTTTTCAAATATTTGATAGTTTCTTCTTTTATAAAAAGTTTTTTAGATTTACGTATTTGTATCTATTTGTATCTATATCTGCACAAAAATAAAAAAAAACTTAGCCTGTATAGCCTGGATGGAGCAATCACATGTGATCACTTTATAGTTTCTGTAAAAGGTGTTTAATATAAATGAGATCTTGCCATCTAACTGCCTTGCCTCATGTCTTTAGACGTGTAGTTTTGTGCGGTAGTGTCTAACAGTCATATACTGGGTGTCTAATCAAAACTATATCATTCTACTATGTACAAAACGTTATAAAGTTATCTGTTAATACAGTAAATTATCCTGCCTCCAAATAAATATGCGGTTTAGTTGTGATTCAATAAAAGGTTTTATTCATAAAGTAGACATTTTCGTTGTAAATAGAGCTTTTAGCATTGGTAAGGTTGTTGTAAGCCCATTTTCTTTTCGTTATTTTGTACATTAAGAGTCCTTTGTCACCAATAATACTGTCAACTGTTAAATTTAGACTTTCAATTTTTTAATTAATTTATTTATTATACATCAGAAATTATGGATGTTATAAAAAATGAAGATGGATGCAATAATGAAGAGATTATACTAGAATATTACGAAGAATGTGATGGTTCATTACCAGTCATAAAAATTGAAGAGGACTTTGATACAGAGTGTTGTGAATTCACAGAAAAAGATTCAACTAATCAAGAATACCAGCTAATAAATAACATAAAAGAGGAAAATGTTACACAAATTCAGCAATGCAGGAAAATCAACAACATTGATGTATGATATTCTTTTTTTAACTGCTCAATTTCTTTTTTCCTCAATTAAAAGCGGATGTAATATTTTAATCGCTTGAGAATAAAAAACACGCAAACACACAAAATGCAGTTGATAAAATGCAGCAAGCCCATAAAAAGTTCAAGAGAATGTATTCATTGTGTGCTTTTGCACATAGTCATTTAGTTTTTAAACATCTTTTTTATTAAAAGAATTTTTTATATGATTATTTAAATCTGGAGTCTTACATCGATTTTCAACTAGTTGGATCGAAAATGTACAGAGTGAAGCGAACATTGTTATTTCAGGAACAGCAGGTGTATTTTCAACATAAGTGAACGTTGCAGCAAAAGGCAAGGTATAAATGTACCTGATGGGATCGTCACTTTATTACTTGCCTCCTCAAATTTAAAAATTTTAAATTCTTTTCTAGTCTTCCATTTAAGTAAAATGGGCAACTTTTCACAGGTTCCTTCAACGAGCGACTTTCGTGTTGTGAAAAGGTTATAATAAGAACTTTGGTTAGTAGCATAAAAAGTTCAGGTTGTTAAACATAGAGAAGATTAAAATGTTTATGACATGCTAATTTCTTATTTCTAAAAGAGAATTGCTTTTGCTTATGCCAGGGTAAAAACAGATTGAATTAACATTTATCTGCTACCAAAACAAACCCATGATTTTCTATAAGGTGAATTTTCTATATGCCACATAAATATAAAGTTAGTTGGAGTGTTTCAGACATGTATGTAGGAATTGGATAAACACCTTAGTGATTTCCGCCGGCGCCACGCGGGGCGGAATCTTTAAAATCGCCTGATAGAAGATAGATATACATATAGATAGATAGAGACAGCACAGAGCCTGGACGCTGCACGGTTAGTGGTGGTCAGATACTTATTCGCATGGCATGGTTTGCAGGCTAACAGAAATATCAACCTCGTGTTTAGATATTATTCTCCTGCTGGTTAATGCTAGAAAAGATGTTGATATTGTATTTCTTTTTCACAAAACATTTCAGAATACCGAAAAAAGTTTGTACTTGTTGAAACCCTCCTATAGCTACCTAGATATATTCTACTGGCTTCTGCGTTCCAGAATATTCTTTGCAGAAAATTCGATTGGGGTGTCATTGAACTAGCTTAGGTAATAAATATTTTAACTTAAAGTTTTTCTGTAGCTAGCTAGCTAGCTAGTTATATTTTTTGCATGTAACAGGACACAATATTTTAAGTATGCTAGCTACATATTTAGAGATGAGTTTTAATGTTTACAAAGTTAGCTATGGAATTCGTGCATGCATGCGAGAGGCAAAAATGGAGTACAGCATAGCTAGGCAAATTAGCTTCTAACTTTACTGATTTTAGATGGAAAAGGAACTAGAATCTGTTTGCCGTAACTATTAACTTCTCTTTTTGAAAGCTTACCTCCCATTTCAAAACAACTAAAAAGCATTCATATAACATTAGTAATTTTTTGTCTGAGTTATATTTGCAAGAGATATACAAGCTATTTCTAAGCAAATCCAACCGCCAACTTTTATATCAAGGTGGGTGAAATCAGAAATAAAGTTTCTGGAAACACTGCAACGGTTATTACCCTGTAGCTCTGCCTTTTGTGCAAGTAGGTGCACCCATAAGCAATGTCATGACATCAAGATCAGGTTAAATTAAAAATAAAATGTGATGCAAGTGGAGAAAAATACAATATTTAAGTTTACATTACGTTTTTTTTTTACAATATAAGAAATTAATTGTTCGTTTTCCGACTCTAATTTTATTGCAGTTTTTTTTTACCTTTTCATCAGAAAAAACCTAAATTTACTATCAACTCTCGTCTTCTCAATAGACTAACTTTACTATATTTTGCTGGATCTAAGTTTTGTAGCTTTGAGGCATGCGCTATGTGAACGTTGCACTGGCTGACGTTAAAACATCGGAATAAATTGAATGTTTTCATTACGTGTAAAAAAATTAACTCCAATTAATGTACCTGCTTATCAGGTGGAAATCAAGCTTTAATAGCAAATATTTCTAGACTACCAGAGCTTAATATATTTAATTATGAACTGATGCTGCCATCAGAAGATGTTGTCAGTTGAAATGTTACTTTGACTTTTATGAAACTTTAAACAGCTGAGTGCTGCACAAAATTCACACCAAGCAGAGACACCATCTTTACTTACTTGAAACACATCAGCGTAAATACATATAATTAATACCAATCATTATGAACAAATATGGCAGCTGCTTTTAAGATCCTTATTGGCTTGTTCTTTTCGTTATTTATTTGCTGAAAGATTTGTTTACAACATTTCTTTTTAGCTATACTTAAGTTTAGAGATAATAATAATTTAAGTCAGTACAGTTTATCTCTTTGGATCGTAAATTGGTAAAGTACTGGAAAAATAAACAGAATGTTGAAAAGTATCGCCTCAAACTTTTCGTAGTCTGTAAGAAATGTGTACAGGTTGTTTAGAAAACGGCAAACGAGTTTTTAAGGACACCTAATCTATGTAATAATACAAAAGTTGTGTCTGCCTGTGCCTGGCAAAGTGAATATTATTTTTAAAATCATCAAAAAATGTCTCGAATGTTATTGTCAAATTGAATGTCATGACGTAAATAACATGTATATATTTAAGAGCTTAAATTAAAGTCAACAAAAGTATTATACATTTCCTTGATCAGTGTTTTCAGTTTTTTACGATAAAAACAACGGGTATACAAAATTTTTAGTTTTTTGGGAGGGACTTTGCTAATGTCAGCAAAATTTTTAAACCTGTATATTATTTTTTGTCAAAAGAACATGATCCAAGATATTTTCTTGATCAGATTTTAATGCTATACACAGATGGAATAGGTAAACAAATTTTGGATAAGGTCTTGTATACATTGACCAGTTTTTGCTGATGTCAGCAAAAGGTGTATTCGTAGATATCAACAGGCTAACTCGTATTTTATAAAATTTTTTGAAGGAATAACTTGTTTGGAAGTTGGAGGTAAGCTTTAAGTGCAATTTTCAATAAATTTGTACTACTTTACTTGATTTTTTTTGTGTTATTTATATATTATGTCTATGTGATGCGTGTGGATGGCGAAACTAAAAATCACAACAAAAACGACACCCCACAACTCATCCTATGTCTGCCAAATTAGATAGAATACCGTGAGGACTTAATATTCTATCTAATCTGACAGACATGTGAATTTGAACATACCTTGCCAATGAAATAAAAAAAATTACAATGAATTTAAACTCTGTTTTAAAGTCGGTACAGGGATCTTTTCATTACGGGAATTTCAGGCTTTTAACTTTTATTGGTACACAATGTATGTGTAATTCCCTGTTTGCGATCGTTTGGTCGGTTATTGAAAAGGTTTCCTTTTGGAACCCAGGTGATCTTGATCATATCCTCTGCGAAGGAACAAAGTTGTACACGAGCCTAGGTTACACAAACCAGTATCTGAGTGACCTCCCAAGTAGTTTGACTGTTGAAAGGTCATACAAATACAAAGTTTAGAAAATATTTCTCATATTGTTGCAGATAATAGTACATCTTTACGTACATTTCATAATTCATCACATTTCGATAAAGGACAAAGAATGTTGGTCATTATAAGTGGCGTTAGTTTTGTTATAATTTGGGGTCGCCCACAATTTTATTTATTTGATCCTCATAGCCGAAATAGTTTTGGACAAATAAAAAAATGCAGTACATTAGTCCTTTTAAAGTTTGATTCATTACAACAAGTTTGAAAACTACATACGCGAAATATACGTGTCCCCGGGTCAAGGAAGGTGTCTCGAAACGCAATATTTTAAAGTACTGACAACTGAACAGATATCCGATAACATTTGCTTTCCATTCGTAAAAAGTGAAAACTTACAAAAGGAAAAATTATTTCCCAAGCTGTATCTAATAATCTTCAAATGTTTGATCTCCCAGGATCAATGACAGTATGGCGATTAAAAAAACTCGTTATAAACAATTTTTTTTTAAACGAATTGCAATAATGCCTAAGGCTCAGTGTCCCAAAATAAAAGGGGTAATCTGTAATGTCCCAATAAAAGCTGATGAAATAAGCAATGTCTTACCAAGAGAAATAGACAATAATGGTGTAGTGCAAATGGCGTTAAAGAAAAAACTCATTTTTAAATCTAACGTTTACTTAGAATCTGTAAGGCCAGATGTTATTCGAGAAGTCCTCTATTATCTAAGACTGGTTAACCCTCCTTATGCAAACATTGAAATTAACCTCACAAGACATTTCCAATACCGAGTTGAGACCTTCTTTAAAACAATAGTTGTCAACGGACCGTTAGGTATAGTAAACTACTACGCCATGAGAGTTGAATTTCAGGTAAGAGGTAGCCGACACATCCACTCTTTATTATGGGTTGTTAATGCACCAATTTTACGTAGCGATAATAAAAAAGAATATATTGCCTTTGTGAATAACATAGTTAAATGCCAGCTTCCTGGTAAAGAATGCAACCCAGTTCTTCACAAACTAGTTTCGACATATCAAACACATTCTCATTCCAAATCTTGTCGTAAATATAAATACAAGAATTGTCAATACTCTTTTGGGAAATTTTTTACAGACCATACAATTGTCGCTGAGCCTTTACCTGACAACATCTCTAAGGAAGAAAGGAGATTTCAAATTCACTTTCAAAGGCTTCCAGATTCCTGTTTTATAAATAATGCTTGATGGCATGGGAAGCCAACATAAACATTCAGCCTTATTATATTATTATTATAAAGCAGTGTCTTAAATGTGTGCTTATCTTTCTAAAGCTGAAGACGAATCTTCAAAAGCAATGAAAAAAGCAGCATCGCAAGCATTATAAACTGGTGATTCGTTATTTGTACAAATGAAATCAATTGCAAATGCGTATTGAAATCATCGCGAAATGTCAGTTCAAGAAGCAGTTGCTATTATAATGCCAGAAATATGGCTACGAAAAACATTTCCTGTTGTAGTTTTTGCAAACAGTAACATTCCTGAGAAGAGATATAGGGTATGTCGTAGCGAAGAAGAGATTTTAAGATTGCCGCCAGACAGTACTGATATTTTTAAACGAAATATGTTGGATAGATACATGGATAGACCAAATCCAAAATAAAAAAAGGATATACCCTATGTTGGAAAAAATGTGTTATGCTGAGTTCTTGTCAAGCTACTCTATGAAAATAAAACCGAAATCAGAAGATAAAAAACCAAAAGTAGCTACTTGAAGAAAAAATAGGTGATACTCACATGAAATCTCCTTACTCTAATGTCCTCAAAAGAAATGTTATCTTTACGAAAAGAAAAATGTGTTCTAAGATACCATGTACCTAGTCGAGAGAAAAATCCAGAAGGATATGCACATCATTTGCTCTTTATGTTTTATCCTTTTCGCCAGGAAGCAGAATTGCTAAGCAAAAACTCAGGTACTTACTCAGAGAAATTATTGGAAAACGGTTATTAGAAATTATAAATACAAATAAAAGAATATGCGAACCAATCGGTAGAATTCTTGAAGAAGCAATGATAAATTTTCACACGAATGTAAATAATCTTGATTCCTTTGCTAAACAAGAAAATGACGATGTTTTTGATGAGATGGGTAATATGAATTACCAAAGCAATGACAAAGATCCAAACGTACCAGTTATTGGAAAGACTTTTTCATTGGTTAGTAAACCTGGAATTTCCGATGATGAACTCCATGAAAAAATTCAAACATAAAACGAAACTCAAAGGCAAGTTTTTGAAGTCGATTGGGTTAGAACTTACACAAAAAGCTTGTCATGTAACGCACACCATAAAATTGGGCCAATTCACATCTTTCTAACAGGAAGTTTATGTTGTGGAAAGTCACATTTGATAGAAACAATTTCTGACATGCTAAATAAAGCACTTTCTTATTGTGCAAGGGACTTAGAAAAAGATAAAACTCTTATTCTGACGCCCCAGTGTGTTGCTGCCATCAATGTAGAAGGAAATACAATACATTCAGCCTTAGGTATACCAGTTGATAGAAGTTATACTAAAAACATTTCTAAGTTGAGTGATAAAAAAAATGCATGCTGCGAAACAAATTTTCAGAATTAAGCATTATCGTAATGAACGAAATCTCAATGGTTTCAAACAAACTGCTTTTACACATTCACCAACGGCTAACTGAAATATTTGGATGCTCAGATAACATTCCATTTGCAGGAATATCTGTTATAGCATGTGGGGATTTCTACCAATTCAAGCAAGACCAATTTATGCAGACTATAAAGATGTACTGTTAAATCTTTCACATTGCTGAAAATATTTTAAGATTGCTGAACTAACAGAAGCTATGAGGCAGCGTGGTGATCAATGTTTGATTGAATTATTAAACAGTATCAGAGTGGAAACTTAGAAACGCAACACCAAAATTTACTTAAATCTAAATTTATTTCTCAAAATGACCCTAACTATCCCAAAGATGCGATTCATATATTTGTTGAAAACCAAACTGCCTCTGAACACAACAAAAATATGCTAAACAGTATAGCATCGGATGAAATAAATATCAAGGCCATTGACAAAATTCCAGAAAATATTCCTGTGTCAATGGTGCAAAAACTCCATAACCGCACTCAAATGGAGACGGGTGGACAAGCTCAAAACATTCTTTTAAAAATTAATGAGAAAGTCATGTTGACATCAAATATCGACATATCAGATAAACTTATTAATGGGCAGATGGGGACTGTTAATCGTATAAAAACAGATGGATTAGGAAAAGTAACAAAAATATATTTGAAAATGGAAGACAAAAGTACAGGAGTTAAAGCTATGAGAACAGATCCATATGCTATGCAAGAGAATGTTATTCCAATAAATAGGATAGAAAAGGAAATCAAATTTAATAAACAGAATCTAACTTCACCTACTATGAAACGAATGCAATTCCCACTAATCCTGTCATAAGCCTGTACTGTTCACAAGGTTCAAGGAACAACGTTTGATAAAATTGTTGTTTGTTTTGATTTAATAAAGCAACGAGCCTTTAACTCAGGACAAATGTATGCTGCATTAAGTCGAGTCACAAGCTTAGAGGGTTTATACCTGACAAGGACATCTTCTAGATCAGCTATTAAATCAGATACACGAGCAACCGAGCAATACAATTACATGCGAGAACACTTAAAATTGACATCAAAAGATACTGGCGTAATTAGTGAAAATTCTATTATAGCAACTTTGCTTAATACAAGATCCTACAACAAACATAGAAATGGTATTAACTTTGACGCGTTCTTATGGAAAGTGATTTATTATGCCTAACAGAAACTCAGATACCATTAAACTCCCACTGCGACACAAAACTAGACTACTTTACTTTAATCCTAAACAACAACGCGGATAGGTTTTTTAGTCCTTTAGTTGGTCATAATGAAACTATAGAATTGGTTGATATTGTAAAAATTCCAGGTGCAATATTTTTAAGATGACGAAGAAAATCTTTCAAAAGAATTAATCGAGATGAGTCATTATACCTTATTCAACATTTTTGGGGAAACGAAATCGTTGATGTTATACTCGGAGATTTTACTGTAAATGCATTTAGTGACGAAAACTATTTCCTCGATTTTCTCACTGAATATAAACAAGTTGCAACCTCTCTAGGGATAGCCTGGCACTATATACTTATTACCTATGCTGGGCGGAAGTCTTCAAGCCATCGGGCTTCTTGTTTGTTACTTAGATATCCTTTTCCTCCTTCTTTACATTTTAAGCTATCATTTTTGTTGATGATAAGTAACTACCATCAGTCCGTCGTCAAGAGTGCTTAGCCAATCAGAGTGTTTGGCAACCTGTATTACCTGATTTCAGAATTCAGATGTTTTGGAATAAGGCAATACTGTCTGTCAAACATTTTCTGACACTCCATGGTTTCGTCTAATCTGTGTAAGCAATTGTGGGGAAAACCATATCATTCTACAGAAAGCACTAACTTGTATATTATAAATTTGAGATGTTTATGTCAGGTTTCGCCTTAGAGAAAAAATTCTAGGAAGCTCTGAGACGAGGCTTATAAAACTGACTAATTTCTGTTAAAAAAAGGAAAGCTGAGTTTTGATTCGTTCAAGTCACCTAGTAAGAATATTTAAGAATCCAAGTAATTTTTTGTAACTTACTGTCAATATATTTTGACCGGAGTTGTAGCAAGGAATATTTAAAATCCAAGTAATTTTTTCAATTTGGTTTGCAGATAAATTTACCCGGCTATAAAATTAGAACACCAATCATTCGACAGCATTTTGTTTTAAAAGATTATTGAATGCCTGAGTAGTTATTGATACAACAAAACAACAAAGAGATATGCATCAACATATATACAATTTCTTTCTTTTTTTTTGCAATCGTATGTCTATGATAGTGGTCTTTCAATTTGTTAGAATAACCTACTTGACATTCGTCCAATTCATTGGTAATTCTGATAGTAATACATGAATGACACACACCTTTAATTAATTGGAGGTGTGTATGAAAAAAGTTTTGTACTATAATAAGTTCAAAAACTTTCTTAATTTATTTGAAGGGGTTTAACCAGTTTCTTAATCAAGTAATTTCTTATACAAAAAAGTTGCAGGATTTACACAATTTCGTAGTGAAAGTGATTTAAAGTCTTCTTTCTAAATCCATCTAAGAATGAAAGGTATACTTAGAGTTGTAAATGATGTAATTCCCTGCGCCATATTTTTCAATATGACTGCAGCCCTTTTATAGCCTCATTATTTAAAAATTTGTATCCGCTTTAATGTCGCAATTTTAAACCATCCCTTTTTCTGTTAATTACGGTTGAGAAAACATTACCACTGTTTGATTGAGCTGATTGTGTTATTGGTTAATGGAAAAATCCTAAATGATATTTCAACTGGGAATTTTGACCAGCATATGTTTTGTACATAGTTACTACGTATATTCATGGAAAAATATACAAGCGTTTTTATAAGTATTGAGACAATTGAACTTTTTAACACCTGAATATGATACAGCTCTTTTTTAAAGAAACCTAAACACATTCATTTTGCCTCATACAGACACATTTTATTAATATTGAACACTTTTAATTCCCTCTTAGGATGGTGAGAAGCCGTATAAATGTGATGTTTGTCGAAAACAATTTAATCAGTCAGGTCATTTGAAAACACATATGAGAACTCATACTGGTGAGAAGCCATATATATGTGACGTTTGTGGAAAACAATTTAATCAATTGTATCATTTAAAAACACATATGAGAATTCATACTGGTGAGAAGCCATATATATGTGACGTTTGTGGAAAACAATTTAATCGTCCAGGTGTTTTAAAAAGGCATATTAGAATTCATACAGGCCAGAAGCCGTATAAATGTGATGTTTGTGGAAAATAATTTAATCATTTGGGTAATTTGAAAGATCATATAAGAATTCATACTGGTGAGACGCCGTATAAATGTGATGCTTGTGGAAAACAATTTAATCGATCAAGTAATTTGAAAATACATACGAGAATTCATACCGGGGAGAAGCCATATAAATGTGATGTTTGTGGAAAACAGTTTAATCAGTTGAGTGGTTTGAAGAAACATACGAGAATTCATACTGGTGAGAAGCCATATATAATGTTTATGAAAACCAATGTAAAAAGTCAGGTCATTTAAGAACTCATCCAAAATTTATACTGGAGATTAGCCATACATATGTTATTTTTGAAAAGGTATCTTATTCTATAAAATTAATGAATCATGAAATTAACGCGAATTTTCAAAATTTGCGTTAATTAATTCAATGACTGTTAATTAAATGCTGTGTTAATTTGAAGACTGTTAATTTCTACTATTTTCACCTCATCAGACGATAGCTTAACGGTTTTCTCCTTTTTACAAATCTTTATAAAATATCTTTCGTATTATCTTCATACTCTGATCAAAGTGCGAATTAACTGAAAGCACTTTTTCTTCTAAAATTTTAATTTTTTTAACATTGTGTTTGCAAACAACAAAACTTTTATTTTGATTTCCAAACCGTCTTGTAATAAAGGAGACCGCTTCACTACTGTGGATTGCCTGTGGCCGTAATTATTGATTCGTGTGATATATCACCTGATCTCCCGGATAAATATTACCATCGACACACACTCCTAAGTGATCCAGTAGTTTTGTGTATATCCAGCTACTGCATAGTTATCAAATTTATTGTTCCTGTCCCTCTTGAACTAGATCGTTCGTTTAACATATGATTTCAGCATATGAAGTTGTTCTGCACACATCAAAACCCCTAAATCCAATAAAAAATGTAATCGAATAGCAAATATAAGAAAACGGAACAGGGCTAAGCGAGGCAAAGGGTTTCCATAACTAAATATCGAAAAACAGAGCAGGGTCAACAACGCAAAAATTGCAAAGAAACAACATGCAGCCCGAGAAGGTAAAGCAACTATGCAAGAATAAGTCAATTTAAAAAATGCATTGAGAATGGACCATTTTATATTTGTGTCATATCTAATCGTTCTTTGTATAAGCGGTCAATTAAATTGTTTTTAACCCTCCTTATGCAAACATTGAAATTAACCTCACAAGACATTTCCAATACCGAGTTGAGACCTTCTTTAAAACAATAGTTGTCAACGGACCGTTAGGTATAGTAAACTACTACGCCATGAGAGTTGAATTTCAGGTAAGAGGTAGCCGACACATCCACTCTTTATTATGGGTTGTTAATGCACCAATTTTACGTAGCGATAATAAGAAAGAATATATTGCCTTTGTGAATAACATAGTTAAATGCCAGCTTCCTGGTAAAGAATGCAACCCAGTTCTTCACAAAATAGTTTCGACATATCAAACACATTCTCATTCCAAATCTTGTCGTAAATATAAATACAAGAATTGTCAATACTCTTTTGGGAAATTTTTTACAGACCATACAATTGTCGCTGAGCCTTTACCTGACAACTTCTCTAAGGAAGAAAGGAGATTTCAAATTCACTTTCAAAGGCTTCCAGATTCCTGTTTTATAAATAATGCTTGATGGCATGGGAAACCAACATAAACATTCAGCCTGTTCTTGATTATTATAAAGCAGTGTCTTAAATGTGTGCTTATCTTTCTTAAGCTGAAGACGAATCTTCAGAAGCAATGAAAAAAGCAGCATCGCAAGCATTATAAACTGGTGATTCGTTATTTGTACAAATGAAATCAATTGCAAATGCGTATTGAAATCATCGCGAAATGTCAGATCAAGAAGCAGTTGTTATTATAATGCTAGAAATATGGCTACGAAAAACATTTCCTGTTGTAGTTTTTGCAAACAGTAACATTCCTGAGAAGAGACATAGGGTATGTGGTAACGAAGAACAGATTTTAAGTTTGCCGCCAGACAGTACTGATATTTTTAAACGAAATATGTTGGATAGATACATGGATAGACCAAATCCAAATTAAAAAAAGGATATACCCTATGTTGGAAAAAATGTGTTATGCTGAGTTCTTGTCAAGCTACTCTATGAAAATAAAACCGAAATCAGAAGATAAAAAACCAAAAGTAGCTACTTGAAGAAAAAATAGGTGATACTCACATGAAATCTCCTTACTCTAATGTCCTCAAAAGAAATGTTATCTTTACGAAAAGAAAAATGTTTTCTAAGAAACCATGTACCTAGTCGAGAGAAAAATCCAGAAGGATATGCACATCATTTGCTCTTTATGTTTTATCTTTTTAGCCAGGAAGCAGAATTGCTAAGCAAAAACTCAGGTACTTACTCAGAGAAATTATTGGAAAACGGTTATTAGAAATTATAAATACAAATAAAAGAATATGCGAACCAATCGGTAGAATTCTTGAAGAAGCAATGATAAATTTTCACACGAATGTAAATAATCTTGATTCCTTTGCTAAACAAGAAAATGACGATGTTTTTGATGAGATGGGTAATATGAATTACCAAAGCAATGACAAAGATCCAAACGTACCAGTTATTGGAAAGACTTTTTCATTGGTTAGTAAACCTGGAATTTCCGATGATGAACTCCATGAAAAAATTCAAACATAAAACGAAACTCAAAGGCAAGTTTTTGAAGTCGATTGGGTTAGAACTTACACAAAAAGCTTGTCATGTAACGCACACCATAAAATTGGGCCAATTCACATCTTTCTAACAGGAAGTTTATGTTGTGGAAAGTCACATTTGATAGAAACAATTTCTGACATGCTAAATAAAGCACTTTCTTATTGTGCAAGGGACTTAGAAAAAGATAAAACTCTTATTCTGACGCCCCAGTGTGTTGCTGCCATCAATGTAGAAGGAAATACAATACATTCAGCCTTAGGTATACCAGTTGATAGAAGTTATACTAAAAACATTTCTAAGTTGAGTGATAAAAAAAATGCATGCTGCGAAACAAATTTTCAGAATTAAGCATTATCGTAATGAACGAAATCTCAATGGTTTCAAACAAACTGCTTTTACACATTCACCAACGGCTAACTGAAATATTTGGATGCTCAGATAACATTCCATTTGCAGGAATATCTGTTATAGCATGTGGGGATTTCTACCAATTCAAGCAAGACCAATTTATGCAGACTATAAAGATGTACTGTTAAATCTTTCACATTGCTGAAAATATTTTAAGATTGCTGAACTAACAGAAGTTATGAGGCAGCGTGGTGATCAATGTTTGATTGAATTATTAAACAGTATCAGAGTGGAAACTTAGAAACGCAACACCAAAATTTACTTAAATCTAAATTTATTTCTCAAAATGACCCTAACTATCCCAAAGATGCGATTCATATATTTGTTGAAAACCAAACTGCCTCTGAACACAACAAAAATATGCTAAACAGTATAGCATCGGATGAAATAAATATCAAGGCCATTGACAAAATTCCAGAAAATATTCCTGTGTCAATGGTGCAAAAACTCCATAACCGCACTCAAATGGAGACGGGTGGACAAGCTCAAAACATTCTTTTAAAAATTAATGAGAAAGTCATGTTGACATCAAATATCGACATATCAGATAAACTTATTAATGGGCAGATGGGGACTGTTAATCGTATAAAAACAGATGGATTAGGAAAAGTAACAAAAATATATTTGAAAATGGAAGACAAAAGTACAGGAGTTAAAGCTATGAGAACAGATCCATATGCTATGCAAGAGAATGTTATTCCAATAAATAGGATAGAAAAGGAAATCAAATTTAATAAACAGAATCTAACTTCACCTACTATGAAACGAATGCAATTCCCACTAATCCTGTCATAAGCCTGTACTGTTCACAAGGTTCAAGGAACAACGTTTGATAAAATTGTTGTTTGTTTTGATTTAATAAAGCAACGAGCCTTTAACTCAGGACAAATGTATGCTGCATTAAGTCGAGTCACAAGCTTAGAGGGTTTATACCTGACAAGGACATCTTCTAGATCAGCTATTAAATCAGATACACGAGCAACCGAGCAATACAATTACATGCGAGAACACTTAAAATTGACATCAAAAGATACTGGCGTAATTAGTGAAAATTCTATTATAGCAACTTTGCTTAATACAAGATCCTACAACAAACATAGAAATGGTATTAACTTTGACGCGTTCTTATGGAAAGTGATTTATTATGCCTAACAGAAACTCAGATACCATTAAACTCCCACTGCGACACAAAACTAGACTACTTTACTTTAATCCTAAACAACAACGCGGATAGGTTTTTTAGTCCTTTAGTTGGTCATAATGAAACTATAGAATTGGTTGATATTGTAAAAATTCCAGGTGCAATATTTTTAAGATGACGAAGAAAATCTTTCAAAAGAATTAATCGAGATGAGTCATTATACCTTATTCAACATTTTTGGGGAAACGAAATCGTTGATGTTATACTCGGAGATTTTACTGTAAATGCATTTAGTGACGAAAACTATTTCCTCGATTTTCTCACTGAATATAAACAAGTTGCAACCTCTCTAGGGATAGCCTGGCACTATATACTTATTACCTATGCTGGGCGGAAGTCTTCAAGCCATCGGGCTTCTTGTTTGTTACTTAGATATCCTTTTCCTCCTTCTTTACATTTTAAGCTATCATTTTTGTTGATGATAAGTAACTACCATCAGTCCGTCGTCAAGAGTGCTTAGCCAATCAGAGTGTTTGGCAACCTGTATTACCTGATTTCAGAATTCAGATGTTTTGGAATAAGGCAATACTGTCTGTCAAACATTTTCTGACACTCCATGGTTTCGTCTATTCTGTGTAAGCAATTGTGGGGAAAACCATATCATTCTACAGAAAGCACTAACTTGTATATTATAAATTTGAGATGTTTATGTCAGGTTTCGCCTTAGAGAAAAAATTCTAGGAAGCTCTGAGACGAGGCTTATAAAACTGACTAATTTCTGTTAAAAAAAGGAAAGCTGAGTTTTGATTCGTTCAAGTCACCTAGTAAGAATATTTAAGAATCCAAGTAATTTTTTGTAACCTACTGTCAATATATTTTGACCGGAATCGTAGCAAGGAATATTTAAAATCCAAGTAATTTTTTCAATTTGGTTTGCAGATAAATTTACCCGGCTATAAAATTAGAACACCAATCATTCGACAGCATTTTGTTTTAAAAGATTATTGAATGCCTGAAAACTTTCTTAATTTATTTGAAGGGGTTTAACCAGTTTCTTAATCAAGTAATTTCTTATACAAAAAAGTTGCAGGATTTAGACAATTTCGTAGTGAAAGTGACTTAAAGTCTTCTTTCTAAATCCATCTAAGAATGAAAGGTATACTTAGAGTTGTAAATGATGTGTTTCACTGCGTCATATTTTTCAATATGACTTCATCCCTTTTATAGCCTTATTATTTAAAAATTTGTATCCGCTTTAATGTCGCAATTTTAAACCATCCCTTTTTCTGTTAATTACGGTTGAGAAAACATTACCACTGTTTGATTGAACTGATTGTGTTATTGGTTAATGGAAAAATCCTAAAGGATATTTCAACTTGGAATTTTGACCAGCACATGTTTTGTACATAGTTATTACGTATATTCATGGAAAAATATACAAGCGTTTTTATAAATATTGAGACAATTGAACTTTTTAACATCTGAATATGATACAGCTCTTCTTTAAAGAAACCTAAGCACATTCATTTTGCATCATACAGATACATTTTATTAATATGTAACACTTTTAATTCCCTCTTAGGATGGTGAGAAGCCGTATAAATGTGATGTTTGTCGAAAACAATTTAATCAGTCAGGTCATTTGAAAACACATATGAGAACTCATACTGGTGAGAAGCCATATATATGTGACGTTTGTGGAAAACAATTTAATCAATTGTGTCATTTAAAAACACATATGAGAATTCATACTGGTGAGAAGCCATATATATGTGACGTTTGTGGAAAACAATTTAATCGTTCAGGTGTTTTAAAAAGGCATATTAGAATTCATACAGGCCAGAAGCCGTATAAATGTGATGTTTGTGGAAAACTATTTAATCATTTGGGTAATTTGAAAGATCATATAAGAATTCATACTGGTGAGACGCCGTATAAATGTGATGTTTGTGGAAAACAATTTAATCGATCAAGTAATTTGAAAATACATACGAGAATTCATACCGGGGAGAAGCCATATAAATGTGATGTTTGTGGAAAACAGTTTAATCAGTTGAGTGGTTTGAAGAAACATACGAGAATTCATACTGGTGAGAAGCCATATATAATGTTTATGAAAACCAATGTAAAAAGTCAGGTCATTTAAGAACTCATCCAAAATTTATACTGGAGATTAGCCATACATGTGTTATTTTTGAAAAGGTATCTTATTCCATAAAATTAATGAATCATGAAATTAACGCGGATTTTCAAAATTTGCGTTAATTAATTTAATGACTGTTAATTAAATGCCGTGTTAATTTAAAGACTGTTAATTTCTACTATTTTCACCTCATCAGACGATAGCTTAACGGTTTTCTCCTTTTTACAAATCTTTTTAAAATATCTTTCGTATTATCTTCATACTCTGATCAAAGTGCGATTTAACTGCAAGCACTTTTTCTTCTAAAATTTTAATTTTTTTAACATTGTGTTTGCAAACAACAAAACTTCTATTTTGATTTCCAAACCGTCTTGTAAAAAGGAGACCGCTTCACTACTGTGGATTGCCTGTGGCCGTAATTATTGATTCGTGTGATATATCACCTGATCTGATTTCCAAACCGTCTTGTAATAAAGGAGACCGCTTCACTACTGTGGATTGCCTGTGGCCGTAATTATTGATTCGTGTGATATATCACCTGATCTGATTTCCAAACCGTCTTGTAATAAAGGAGACCGCTTCACTACTGTGGATTGCCTGTGGCCGTAATTATTGATTCGTGTGATATATCACCTGATCTGATTTCCAAACCGTCTTGTAATAAAGGAGACCGCTTCACTACTGTGGATTTGACTGTGGCCGTAATTATTGATTCGTGTGATATATCAGCTGATCTCCCCGATAAATATTACCATCGACACACACTCCTAAGTGATCCGGTAGTTTTGTGTATATCCAGGTACTGCATAGTTATCATATTTATTGTTCCTGTCCTTCTTGAACTAGATCGTTTGTTTAACATATGATTTCAGCATATGAAGTTGTTCTGCACACATCAAAACCCCTAAATCCAATAAAAAATGTAATCGAATCGTCTTTACAGTCTTGACAAACTCATGAAAAGCATCTACGAGTTTTTTTAAACGAAAAAAGGTCGTAATTGGAGCGCTGCTGGGAAAACAGAAACATTAAAAAGCGCCAGATAAATAAATAGCCAGATTAACATGGACCCATTTTTGTAACATTACAAGTTCATATCATACGAAAAAGTTACTTACTGTTGAATATATTTTTCCTACTTAAATATTTTTTCTCTTCATTCTCAAATTCGCGTTAATTAAATGTATTTTTGTGAACACAACCTTGCTCGAACGCGTTAATTAAATGCGTTTTTTAAAAATAATTTCATGTCGCGCTAATTTCATGGAATAAGGTATAAAGAGATTCGTACTGGTGAGAATATTATATATGTGCGATGTTTGATATACAAATGCATTGTTTTTCCATACTGATATAAACAGAAAATCTCTTTTGGTCGAGTTAATTTTCCTATATTCATGTGTTAAAATTAAGTTACAAAATAAACAAAATCTTCGTTTTTTAAAGACAAGCTTATGATTCAATTTCGATGACTAAAGAACATATTATTAAAATTAGAACACAAATTTTCGAGAAACAGTAATAGAGTCGGTTTTCTTCCATATTTCCTTTTTTAAACTATTCTTATGGGCAACAAAATAAAAGATGCAAAAAGAATTTTTTTTTATTCTATTTGAACAATGCAATGCTACAGTTTAAAGAATTTCCTGCATAATTTGTTAAGATTAGATAAATTGGGTTTAAAAAGAGTTAGGATAGTGTTTGGAAAGCCATAATATGGGCGAGATAAGTGGTAGGCAGGAGAAACAGTTGTAGAATCCCAAAAAATCATGTAGTGTATGTACAATACTGATAAATTCTACCCATACTCTAATCCCTTATATGCAGACATGTAAATTTTATCTTTGTAACTTGCAGAAGAAACAAAATACAACCTCACTACGGTTTATGCCATGTTACCTTTATTTTCTTATCATTAGCGTAGATGAAGCAATCACATGTGATCACATTATACTTTTTGTGTGAAATGTTTTCTAAGTAAGATCTTGGCAACTGACTGCCTTGTCTCATGTCATCGGACCTGTAGTTGTGTCTGGTAATGTCTAAATGTAATACACACTGGGTGTCTAATCACTGCTGTAGCATTCCACCAGGTACACGTAGTTTAAAGTTGTCTGTTACTACCGTATTTTATGGTCCATATAAATATTCCGTTTAAGTCAATAAAAGATTTTATTGATAAAGTAGACCTTTTCGTTGTAAATAGAGCTATTAGTATGTGGTTAGCACATTCGTTTCATTATTTTGTTATTTTTATGTTTTTATTCTGTACTTTAAGTGTTCTTTTTCAGCAATAATTCTTTCAACTTAGTTTTTCAATTTTGTATTTAATTTTATTTTCTATACATCAGAAATAAAGTTATGGATGTTATAAAAAATGAAGATGGCTGCAATAATGAGGAGATTATACTAGAATATTACGAAAAAAGTGATGATTCGTTACCAGTTATAAAAATTGAAGAGGACTTTGACACAGAGTGTTGTGAATTCACAGAAAAAGATTCAGCTAATCAAGAATACCAGCTAATAAATAACATAAAAGAGGAAAATGTTTCACAAATTCATTTTGGTTAACAGAAAAATAATAAAAAATCTAGTTGGTTAATCGTTGGAGCCATTTTATTACTGAAAGCACATTTATCGGCCCTAATTCAAGAAAATTAAAAGTGCAATAACTTTGGTAGGAAAATAAAGTTAATTTTGCACGAGGTTACTCAGGCATTTTGGGGAAAAGAAAAAGGGAAAATATTTTTGTTTAAGAGAGTCTTCCTAGGTCTTAGAACATGCTTTGAAGAAATATCAGAAAAATTGAACATAATCATATTTTAAGTGGCACTTTGATTGAGCACTTAACCTGGCATGTGGTTAAATACAGAATCGACCAACAATAGTGGTCAATATTGAACAGCTCACCACTGTGATATATCATCTCAAAACTTTAATATCAATTACAAGTTAGTAAACATAAAAAAATCACAAACTGGGTAGTATATAGTGTTAAGTAAAAAATCCCATAACTTTAGTAAAAATCAAAGTATTGACTTGAAACTTGGTATGAGGTGGTTTTAGACCGGTTTGATGAAAATGAACCATAAAATAGTTCCATTGTCATCATGTTTTCTGAGTTCCAGAATTTAGCCTTTTGAAAGACGCCAATAAGTTGTTTCTGACACCATATCAATTTTGACTAAGATGCAGGCTCAGAAAAGCAATTCTAATCTTAGCAATAGGACAGATAAAATTCAACCTGACATTATGGCATTCAATTATGTCAATAAATGTATTTGCAAGAGATATCGTTTTTGCTGATATATTTTTATGATCGGATGCTCTTCTGATGAGAACACTGGATTTATCTTTAATTTGGTTTGTTTGCATTTTGAATACTTTCTAAGCAAAATGATAACAAAAAAAAAGTGTGTATCTAAGAAAAAACTTTTTTTGAACAACAGCAGAACTTTAATAAGCTCTAAAAAGTGGAATTTTGTGGAACTTAATTTTTTTCCAAAACCCCAAAAATATTTAAATTATTCATTAAATCATTTATTTTGTATATTTAATGTTTGTGCAATGAAATTTGTGCTATTTGAGTATAAAATAAAAAAATTGTATGACTTTTTAAAAATATGTTATTGGGAAAAAAGTATCAGTGAATGTCAAGCTAGTCGGGTGGACGTACTTATTTTTTGTCAAAAGCCTTGTTGCAATTTCAAAAAAGGATTGCGCTTAAGAAAAAATTCAGTTTTAATTCAGTATAAAGATTGTAGCGTATACCCCTAATTTAAACTCGCTGTACTTCGACTCACTTGTTGTATTAGCGGGTAAAAATTTTAAATAATGGAAACATGTGACCGCGTAAAAAAAGCATAAGCCAACCCCCGTAAGGCAAAAATATTCATTAAGAGGTAGTGGCTTGTAAAATACCGTTTAAAAAAGTTAAAAACAAAAACAAATGATGCTATACTTTTTTTTACGTTTTTTTCGCATTAAAAATAAAATAAACAACATATTTACTTTTGAAAATTTGTTATTAAGGTCATAAAACAGCAAAAAAATAAGAACTTGAAAAAAATTGTACAACTACCACCTGATAAATTTATTGCGACTGACTTGTAAAGAGATTTCCATGATGAACTGAATGTGAAACTTTGAAGCCGTAGCATTTGTGGTGTGCGTACAAAGTTTTTTTGTCAGCTGGAGAAAGAAAACGCATGAGGTCTCTTTATTTAAAGCTTTGCTTTTAGTTGAGTTGGATAAAGAAAGTTGTTGTACCTGGCACTACGAATCTTCGAATTAAAAGCAGATGTGAAGAATAAGCTGCTCCTTTTAAATCAACGATTTTACAAGACCTTGAAAAATACTATTTTCGGGTGAACTTTGTTTATCGATGGATGCTGTTAATGTAGAAGTAGATTTTGTAATGTTTCTAATGTGTTTATTAGCTAGTTAGAATGTAGATATATTGTGCGTAAAAACTTTCTTACTATTTTTAAACTAGTAAGATAAAAAATCACTATACTAAAAAAAGAATTTCTTAGTTAGATAAAAATGGAAAAAGCACACGTAATCTAGGGGGATTAATATAAACAGCAATTGCATTTGTAATTGCGAAAGCTTTAATTACGTGAAATTCTCAGTAGTACGACCCTGATCATATCGAGCTTGACTCTGGCACATGGGCAAAAACTTGTTTACACGAATGGGATTCGGAGACGCATTTCAACAACTAGTAAATTTGAAATTCCACCAGATGCAAAGAAAAAGCGTGAGCTGCTATACTTCCATGAAATTGTTGAGATTGCTAAGTAACATGAAATTCCAGATGGTTCCATTTTCAATCTTGATCAGACTCCTCTAGGTATGTACCTATCGCTGGCTCATCAGATAACAGGAGTATTTATGCTACGTTTACCATTAACTTTGGGGGCGAGTTTCAACCTATGCAGCATGTACAGTGGAAAAACTAAACAAATTTTGCCGAAACAGAGTTTTCCGGGTAACAAATTCACATATTTATTTTCATTGAGTGTTAAATCTAAAACACTTCAGCCAACACCATTTAATCCATCAAAATCATTGATGAAATCATTGCACCGTATATAGTCGAAAAACCGAAATTTTAACAGCTATTAGACACTTAATCAGCTCCGTTTATTAGGGATGTATTCCGTGGGTAAATGACAAGTGAGGTTTTACTCAACCTGAAAAATCATAACATCTCTATGCGCAAAGTCTTAGCTAATATGACGCACATATTTCAACCATTAGGCCTTACAGTGAAGAACTATTTAAGCGATTGGTAAACGAGGCAAGTAGATAATGCACTTCAACTCGGTCGTAAAGGGAAGACGTAAACGATCAGTTGCAGCTTTCCACGCTGAAATCTTGACATGCAAAATGGCTGGTTGAATCTTATAACAATATCACCATCGAAAAAGGGAGAGCGATCGTTGTCAATGGATAGAAAGCTGCTAGTATTCTTGATGCAATCAAGATGGCAACTTAAGAATTACCCTTTGTAGATCTATTTCAGGAAATATCTCCACTGATGACACCACTCAACACAATTGATGCTTCAACCTTCGAAATGTCGACTGATCTGATTGAATACGATTCTGGATGTGAATGGGGAGATATTGATTTCTACAGAAATGCTTTTTCATGTTTTAATGATAAAGTGATTTAATAAACGAAGAAAACATTAATTAATTTTATTGAATTCCTTATATTCATTCCATCCGTTATTCAAAGATTAAAAATAACAAAAAACGATACCTTATCCGCGAAATTAGATATCCACGAAATACACAACTTTGTCCATCCGCGAAATTAAATACCCTAAAAAGCTTGTACTTTGGAGAACAAGAGAAGGGAAAAAACACAAAAAGAATTAGAATAGAATGTCATGTACCGTTTTGGACAAGTTTTTATTTCTGACGCTGTTGTTGTTGTGTTTTGTTATACATATAAGCAATTTGAAATTCCATAATGAGGCTTAAGGATACTTATGAACAGTACTTCTTCAGGCTCAAAATATAAAATAAAATTATTAAAATACCCTTATGAAAAACACATGATCCGGCTTAAAATATGCTTATTTGAGAAAAAAATATTGCATTTAAATTTTAAAAATTTGTAATTACAACTTAAATCTCACTACATACTGGTTAATTCAAACATACAACATTTTTCAAAGGCTCTACATAATGCTTGGCACATACTTTTAAAAATGACCAAATTTAAACCTGCAGATGTTTATTAATGTCATGCTTATAAAAAAACCTTGTCAATCAATTTCCATTATTAGTTATGAAATAACGAAGATATACTCATCAAACATAAGAGGCTGGAAATGAAGTTCAAACGTGCTCTAGTTTAATTTAAAAGAAATAGTCGTTAGCCCGTGGAAAATCCACGGGTTCGCCGTCGCAGCTAAGCTACCATTTTGCGCGACAGACAGACGTATACGGGCATTATAATATAGATTAGAGCGATCTCATATTGAACGTTTTATCTCTATCATGTTACGGCGCATTATTTCTTTTTTTCTGTAATCTTGAATGATGTCTTTAATGATCCTGCAATTTTGTGGATTATTATATAGTCCAGCCACATCATAGGAAGTATTTCCATTTTTTTATGGTGGTGTCAATGTTGTGATGACGCAACAGAACTTTGACACATTCGATTCGACCATACGCTGCAGCCAAATGCATCGGTGTTCGATTGTTCATATTTCCCAGATTGATATTTGTCAAATCGTAATCACAAAAGACCTTTAACACTTCGTGATGACCGTGACATGCTGCTGAAGGATAAGTGGTTTGACCGTGATGACTGTCCGCCCAGACATTGATTTTATAAAAGGTAAAAAGTTTAGCCATTGCTGCATTGTTCGTCTTGGTTGCTGTCAATATCAATGGCCTAAAATTATAATCATTTAATTATAATATAATTATAATCATTTCTCTAAAATTATAGTCATTTCTCATATGGACAATGTTTGGATTAAATTCCAAAATCTTCCGTACTTCATCAATATGGGTTGTCTCTGATCAGTCTCTAATTCTAAAAATAAATAAATTAGCTAATATCGATGTTTGGCAGAGAAATAATAGGATGTCCAGTAGACCTTTTCCAATTTTCCTAATTATGTTAAACTAAATTAAAGATGTTGGTACTCATAACGATCCCTTAGTACCTTATCAAAAGGTAGAACAAATAACCTAATTTCGTAAATATTTCTGTTCGTTAAGTGCTTCAATTGCGAGCTGAAAGGTACGATCAACCTCTTTATATAGACAAGCTTTCTAAGACTATCCTCGCTTTCAAAATAATTATCTTCTTCAAATCTAAATACAAACCAACCAGAACATTATATTATTATTTGCTCTAAAAACTTGAGTTATATTACGATAACTTGATATTCTATCTGAATCTCTTTATTTGAAGAGCATAGCACCATTATTAAATTTCGGGTGACGTCATCAGTTTTATAATTTATGAAATTCGGAAAAGGCATATTACAACAAGAGTGATGAACTTGTGAATGATGAGGAGAACCAGTCACTGAACCAAATACTAATTGAATAAAAGATAGAGGTGGGGCATTTTTTTACTTGCGTAAAAACTTTTACTTAAGTTATAGTCACAAGAAAGAGAATAGTCTTGTAAATGTCGCGATTGCGCACACATAATATCAGTGCAAAACAAAGTGCACGAAAGGTACACAATGCTTTAATGGTTGCACCATTTTAATTGAAATTTTTGACATTTTTACTTCAATGTTGCTTACACCGTGCATCAATGACTCTATTTTTGATTATTGTGTCCAGGGAATCTACGATAAATTCGTATTAGTAACCAGATGTGTGAGAGGAAAATTTTGGGATTAATTTATTCGGTTCAGTTTTTGAAATTTTAGAAATCTCCCGAGTGAAACAAGCTCAATTTCTAAAATTTAAAAAATCAAACAAGGGAAATTTATCCCAAAATTTCGCGATACCAAAGATGTGATTACTGGTTAACATTTTATATGGAAAACAGACAAAACAAAATGGAACTCTTTGCTTGTATTAACAACAAATTTCAACAACAACACTTACTTATAACACAGGGACATTTTTTCCTCCTGGAAAACAACAACAAAACATTCCAAATTTGTCAATTTTCTATTAAAACAAAAGTGCTCGAACATTCGAAATATAATACTAGCGAGACAAAACGTCAGCGGGAGATTTCAATAATTGCGTTGATGACGTTAAATATATTTCATTGAAAAGTGTGATTAATTTTTAAAATTCGGCAAAAATATTAATTTAACTTTGACCAAAAAAAGGCTAGGAGCTAACAAACTTTACTACACCTCTAGCTACCTACCTGATGGAGATTTCTTTTGGATCAATGGATTTCATCAATATCCTTGCCCAATTACATTTTTGCTTCACTTCTCGTGAAATGCAAGCACATTTAATGTTTATATGTAGGCGCAGTGTACAGTTCACGAAAGAAACATCTCACCGATAAAAAGGTAAAAAACCCGAAAATTGGTGATATATAGTAGGATTTGAATGTTCTTAGCAACTTATCCCTAACTTTTTAGAACATCTTTCTAACATGCTAGCTAGCTGTACAAAATTTCAGTTCCAACTTTGACTTGAATATAGCTAAAAGTCTGTGAGGTTTTTGTACTTTGTGATTGAAGAAGCTAATTATTGACACCTGAAATGGTGTTAATAATTTAGTTATTTTCTATTTCTTGGAAATCGTATTAGTTTTATGGACATGTTGTTTCTTGCCTTCTCTCATTGAAAATATCAAAAATGAAATAATGATGAGTTTAATTTACTAGGCTATTATTCTTCCTATTGCACACTGCCCCATATTTATTCATTGCATCATTGTGGAGTGTATTTTACAGAATTGACCGCACTCATGTTTCGTGACATATGAAAGGCTGACATAAAAAGCCAATTAATTTTACCGTAGTTTATTTTTGTGACGTAGTTTGGCATGTAAGCTAATCCAAGAAATTATTGCCGCACATATCTCATTAATTAAGATGATTAATTAAAGCTTTACCTGCAGCAAAGAAACAAGTTTATTTCATATGAAAAAGCTTTGTTGCGCCGTAGCTTAGTGGGTATAAATCTCGCACTTCGTACAGGAGACCGGGGTTCGATACCCCTTGGCGGTGATCCAATACGGTCGAGTGAATGTTACCATAGCCCTGCGTTAACTTAAGCCATGTAAGGGAAATAGGGAAGATGACTCGCTGTGTAGGCCACTTGATGGTCCTGAAACTGTGTCTACGTAACTCAAAATGAGTATTAAATACTTCAGCATTAAGCCATCTAAGTCATGGGCCATCCTAAAAATCTAAAAGTCACAAAACAAGGTCTTATGGACTCTCTACCCCACTAAAATACGTTCCAAAATTGCTAACGTTTGCATAACCCCACCAAAGTCACAAAACATGGTCTTATGGACTAAGCCTCAGCCAAGTCATACCAGGGAATTCGCCTTTAAGCATAGGATTGATATCTTAGGTGGTTGTCTAGTTAAGCAGCTGTTGTGCGCTTTTCGTAGTTTAAACAGGATTTAAAACGCACCAGGACTCCCTTTGCAGGACCCTTGGGTTAGTATTCCTAATAAATAATAATGGTAATAATAAAAACAAGCTAAGGTTGTTGAAACAGCACAACAATCAGCTATCGCATACTAGACATTTTATTTTTGAACTATACAACTCACACCTAAGATTAATTTGTCGTCATACAAAAGGTTAGTCAAAGGGACCAAGTTTTGGTTCGGTTACTGATATTTTTTATTTACCCTTTTCTTACCGACTATTTTTAACGACTTTTTTTTGTGACTTAATATCAGTCGACTTATATGTATACCAACTATGTTTTGACTTCTTTTTAACGATCGGGTATCTTTCCCTTATTTCTGAGAATATCTTATGTTACAGAACAAAGTCTAAAGTTTAAAGTTCAAAGTCTTATATACAACAATGAAAACAAATACATTAGCGACCCATTAAACATATTTCACAAAGGGCTGTGATTACTAAGCGCGCTTTTTCTTCCTTCATGTTCCCCATATCTTCTTCTAACTTTGTTGGTAAATTTACGTTTGATGTTCTTGTCTCCAAACGGATTTTTTTCTTTCCTAAATACGTCTGAATCAGAAAACATCGGTAGTATTGAACTTGTTCCAGGAGACATTCTTAACCTCTTTGATCTTAACCAAAATTTTTTCGACCTTTGAGTTTCGGCAAAGTAAAGCGTAGAGGCAAGCAACATCAACATGAAGTACTTCTGCATCGTGCCTAAGATTGTCGAAATACTTGTCTTCAGTTTTTCTTTTATATATTTACCTACAAATAAAAACATTATACATGTAATTAGCTACACTTTTTTAGCTATATGTAGATTAGACTTTAGAGGCTTTGAAACATCTGAAACATAACTACAAACAGAAGTTAGTCGTTAGGCTGTTAAAGAATCTACGGAAATTCGATCGCCGCAACGGTTTATCATGTCGATAGACAAACAATATATATTTTTGTAGACTTTAATCAGTCAAAAATTACACGACTTCTCTATTTTTTTCTATAAATGTAACAGCTATATCACTGGTTCAAAAATAGTCATCAAGTTTTTAATTAACTACAATAGAAATGAGAAATTAATAATCTGTTTCAACGTATATTAAATTGTCATCATTTCAAAATCACTTCATTTTTTCATTCTTCTTACGAATATTTCTCCGTGATGAGTTTTGAAGTTAAATTTTCAAGCTATTTATCTTGCTTATAAGAATCTTCCCTATCAACACCCATGAATCAGACGCCGCCCTTTTACAGGAAATACTTCACTAATTTCCCCTCCTCGTTTTATACAAATCAACTTATTTAAACCCCTTTTCCGGTTAAACTGAGTTTGAAATGAATACATTATATCTCACAGAGATATATTATTTCCAGTTATTACATTTTTTCTATATGAAAGGGACATTAATGTACCGCCCCATATTAAATGAAGTGTCTAATTATATTCATAACGTGCTAATTTATTTATTACGACAGCCTTCATTTAAAGCAAATCTATATTTTTAGTTCATTATATGTCTTACCTCGTCTCCAGGGCTTGGGTGACTTATTTTAGACGGAACCAGAAAAAACTTAAACAGGTTCCGTTTAAACGCAAGAAATCTGACAAGCACTGGGAAAAAAGTTGTTATATTTCGATAAGTTTAAATCACTGGCATGTGGAACAGGCTGGATATTACGAGGATTGCTATTTTTCTTAATGGTGACAATCTATATTTAACCTTTATTTAACAGCTCAACGAACATTATAAGATAACATTATATGACTATACCTTCCGTTGAATACTTTCGTAAGTTTCATTCTTCTAATGTAAACACGCGAGTGGGCGAAAGAGGAGGAACCTCGTCCAAGGAATTTGCTAGTTGTTTTTCTATGAAGAATCGAACCGGAAAAATTTAATAAAAAAACACAAAAGGAATTAGGGAGCACAGACTGGAAGAGGAGGTGAGCCTAAAAAGACTTAGCGACGAGGGTAGAAGGAGATTCGAACAATATGGAAAATTTAGGTTTAGATACAACTTTCATTCGAAATAAAAAAATACGCAATAAACAGGTGTATTGGCAACTCAAACACAAGTACGAATTTCAACCTCGTTTCAATGGCTTTTCTACACCTGTGATATTTTGACGGGAAGTCGTGCCGTCATAGGCGTAGAAGATTCATGGGTCATCAACAAGAAGTAATGTCATGACCGAGGAATCCAACTTTATTCAGCTTTCACAAAACGGGAATCAATCCAGCATATTTATTGTTTCCCAAAAAATAAACACAATGGTTAAATACTTATGTTCTATCACATCATCAGAATCTCGTAATTTGTCCACAACAACGGTCTGCTTAAAATCTAATAACTTTTTGTTCTATATCGAATTTTAAGTCTGTTTGAAGTTTCAGACATTTAAAAAAAGTTATTTAACATACCTTTCGGTTTGTTTGTTTGACAATGTCAAAATCACCCCAAAATCCGATTTTATCCCCGATTTTCGGGTAAATTTTAAATAAATCGGGAAATCTGGTTAATCACGTATCAAAACTTTATTAAAAAAATCATTTTAATAAAATGAAATTAAGTTTCAACTTTTAAACATTTTTTCTATACGTTTCCCAGCCCAAAAGAAAAAGCCGCATGTAATTAAATCTATTGAATGAGGCCCTGCATTCGTGCTATAGGAATTACTTGATGTAAATTTTACACAACCAAAATGCCTCATGTGATAAAATGCAGGTGTTTTATTGTGCACTTACAATTATGTAATTCAACTTCAACTATCTCCTAAATGAGTCCTGGTGCCTAATATACTCAAACTAGTTGTTACCCGTGAGAAAAACCACGGGGTCACCCGTCCTTTGTATATCACATTTCGTGTTTCTGTAACAAAAAGACAAACAGACACACGAACTGACAGACGACGGCCATTATTATAGAGACACAAGTACCCTAGAGATAAAACTACTATTTCTTTTTTTATTTGCATTCTAAAATATTTGTTCATGTTCTTAGTGGATATTTCTCAAACTCCCAGGGAATTTTGCCTTTTTTAATGAATTTCATAGTTGGAATAGTGTTGGCCGTAATAACAGCTTATGGCGCACAAGACCCTGAGGACGAGGTTGGATATTTCTTGTTTGTTATTTAGAAACGTCTGTCGACCTTTTAGGTTCTTCCTTTCGTAGGCATTTTGCAAATTCCATAAAAGTAATGCACTGCTTATAAGTTTGATCATTTACTACAGTTACAAGCTTTGCAAATGTGTTGGTAAGGCTAAACGTTTTGTCCGGGTTATTGATTCTTTCTTTCGCTTACGGAGAGACAGCATATCATTTTTTTTAAAAAGAAGTTCTTTCACTGTATTTTATACTTGAAGTACCTTTCCTACTTACTACATTGTCGATATAAAATGATATTACCCAAAGTATTATCAGTTATCATGAATATGAATATTTTATAGTGAATATTACGAATTTTGATCTCGGCGATTCTGCCGTTACAATCCCATGGATGTCCACTGCCAATTTCACATCGTATATTTTTGGAAATTCCCATGCTAAGGCCAAAAAAATTGTTACCCAACCGACCGAACATTATTTTTCTTAAAACTGCAGCGATCTAAAACTTTTTCCCACGTATTTGTGCAAGCAAAATATTAAGAAAAAATGGTCCCTCTATCGCAAAGAAACAGTTCAATTTTTGTTGATATACATGTTTTTTTCATTTTGTATTGTACCTCTTTAGCACATTGTGTTAATTACCGTATTGTTGTGTCACATCAACAACACCTATATTTCCCTCAAAAAAGAACTCACCGACCGCCTGGCCCTTTGTTCCAACCATGTAACGGTGTCCACGCATATACATGCTGTTTTTTCGCCTGATGGCGTACTAGTCTTAACCTTAGACGGTGACTTAATTACATTACCCGCTAGAGATACGTTTTTTCAAACTTGATTGCCAGTCATACAAGCCAATTGTTAAGTACATGGCTCCAAATGTGCTTAAATTCGTTAAAAGTCCGTCAGAGTGGGGAATTAAATGAATTGAATTTGAAACCCTTTGGTTACTAGCCGAATGCGCTACCATTGTACCACCTTCTATGCAGAGGCAAAAAAGAACTTAAAATTTAATTTACGTGAAGGTAGCACACATATGCCACAGTAGATATAAAGGTATAAAAACTAAGCACATGATTTAATCAAAATTTTAGGAGAAAGGAAATAAAAAATTAATAATCACACATTTTGTAACTACGCATGCTGGTTATAACCTCGATCCCATAACCCGTTTCTCTTTTTGCATATCGGATGGCGAGACGAACATTTTTGTTAGACCTATCAATAAATGCAGCGCTAATAAGAAACGAAAAGCCCTGGAAACAAGGTTGTGCTGGTTATTGTCTATATCATAATGCCCGTATACGTCTGTCTGTCTGTCTGTCCGTCTGTAACGCAAAATGGTAGCTTAGCTGCGACGGGCGAACCCGTGGATTTTCCACGGGCTAACGACTAGTCTCTTTAATAATAGCCGTCGTCTGTCTGTGTCCGCGAAAGCGGCATCCCGTAACGGAAACATAAAATTTTTAAAATGCGCACGAATTATCAAATGCGATATATTTTTATCCACTTTGTTGCGACGGGTAAATTTAAAGGACGGGCGAACGCGACGGGCGACCCCGTGGATTTTTTCACGAGTTAACGACTAGTTTTAATGAATTGTCATAGTGAACAGTACCTACTTGAACACAAAAAGGTTTATGTCAGGTTATAAATATTTAGGTAATTTTTAAGGAACCAAGACTTTTGGTCAAAACTTAAGACCTTAGGAGTATCCCCGTTTATTGTAAGTTAGATTGGAAATTTTAGGGTGCGGCTACAACCAACAAAAATGTTAGCACAGGTCACCTTGTCACCATATTTTATCACCATATCTTTTTTACACCGAGAAATATAATTACATAAACTATCCGTCAAATATATCTAAAAAAAGGCGTCATTACTTTGGCGTAGTTCTTTTTCTTTCTCTCTTTCCCCACTCCTTCTTTCAGCGTTGAAATTGAGATTATATTTTTTGTTTCCCATGTGGTTTGTTTCTTTCTTGAAATATCCAGTTGATCCATAAAACATCGACATATGTTTTGAATCACTTTGCAAAGTGTTTACAGGAGATATCTCCGGTGTCAATAAAACTCGAGTTTCGGAATAGGAAAGTGTAGAAGCAAGCAACATCAAAATAAAGTACTTCTGCATCGTGCTCAAATTTTCTTTCTTTAGTTTTTATTTTTCATTTTATATTATATTTCATTATATATATATCTCCCTATGAGAACAATAAACACTAATACAATGACACTTTTTCACAATTCTTATGTTCTTTCTTTTGTCTTTTAAGTTAAAATGAACGTAACTTTTACGATTCAGTTGCTTCACAGTAGCATTTCATTAAGGAATTTCGGATTATAGATTTAGTCAAATTTAATTTAAGTTTGCCTGGAATATCCAGGCAAAAAAACAACAACATTTATTTCGCATTTTTTTATTTACACATTTAAATTAAAATACTTTGTTTTATTTTTGTACACAATAACAAAAAAGTGATTTCAGAATAACAATAAAAAAATTCTCAAGACAGCATGTCATATCCCAAAACGCTGCGGCAAGTTTGGATTTGATCCAAACTTGCCGCAGCGTCATGCAAAAACCCGAAATTATATGTGTACGTCATGTAGCAGCATTAAAACGTCCTGCGACACAAAAACATATTTGTCGGGATATTTTCTTTGATATAAAACCTAGCAAAAGATCTTATTCCAAAAGGTTCTTAACTTTTAACGCAGGGATATTTTGAGTAGAAGTCTTTACGGTTGCTTTATTTAGTTAAATGACACTGCACTTTTTTTTGTTCCAGTGTAAATTTAGCATTACAAGTCAAAAGGTGTACAGTGAACGCCAATTCATTATTTAATCCCCCCCCACCCCTTTCTGCAAAGTCTTAAACGTCGAAATGATATGCGATAGGTATGGTTCATTCGTTGAATCACAAGCTCTCGGGCTACTGGAGACGACAAATCACTTTTTTTGTTTTCCAAAAAATCCACACGGTATATTTAACCGTCATAGAATTGACGCCCACCCTTACTAACGTCGAATTGTGGTAAAGAATTGTAATGACAAAAAATACATTAGACACACTTATTTACAAACAACCATAGCTATAATTGGTCTGTTTCCATAGTAACAATTCGTCATACATTTACGTAAATTTTCAGTTCAGCTTAATGTCGCACTTCATTCTGCCATTCTTCTTTGCATTATAAACTTCAAATTTAAATTCTCAGTCAATTTAATAAGTTTCAGTTGGAAAGAACCTCCCTAATGAACGCCCTTTAATCAGACGCCGCCCTAATGCAGGAAATACTTTACTATATCTTCCTCCTCTTTTTATACAAATCAGCAACTTTATTAATCTTTTACATTGCATCTCACAGTGAGAAATTAATTCTAGCTATTTAATTTCCTTATGTAAAGACATTGATTACCGCCCTTTTTTTGTTCAAAAGGACGATTTTTTTATATTTATTGTGAGTTTAGAACAGCTCGATAATTTCCCCTTTCTTATATATGTAGGTCATTCAATTTCAACCAACCTCGTCCTCATGGCTTATATATGGACGAAACATGGCCAAGTCCGTCTACATATAAAACCCTGGGACGAGATTGTCATTTAATTACATTTCGATATATATTTTAGCAAGTTTTACATAAGCACCTTTCGCGCAAATAAGGGGTTGAATTATCACGAAAGTTTCTTCCCTTAAAGAACTTACAGTTCAATAATACACGAGATTTAAGATTGACAGATTGTAGGAGAAAATCAATCAAATTAAAACCAAGTTTTATTAAAAAAAGCAGATGTATATTTAAGTTCCTGACCCTTCTAAGTGAACACCATGGGATTTGAAATTAGGGAGTCTGAAGTATGGTTTGAGATAAATCACTTGGATTTGTCACACTGGTTTGACAATCCAAAAATTATTTAACTCAAACCAGAAAGAGTTGTTCTTCAGTAAATAACGTTTTGAAGCTTTCCTGGAAGATATAAAATAAAAGTAAACAAGACGTATGATATACGCAAACAACCTCGCGAATAAAGTTTACAAAAAGCTGTCTATCAAATTGGGATTTTTGTTACGAAGTTAGACACGACATATTTTACTATTCAGATACGCAATAATATTTGTTACACACTTATTTTTCAAAATTGATTTGTGAGACCTTCCTGAACGGAAAATTCCTCGAACTTTTAATTTTCGATGGGTCCGTCTTGGGTGAACCGACTGACAGGAAGAAGAAAGACCACAAACCCACAAACCCCAAAATTTGCGAAATTCATTAATTCAGTTAATTCTGCCTACATTCACTTTTAAAAAGTTTGGTGGAAACACCTTTATTTACTAGTTAGTTAAACAAGTGTTTTGAACACTTGTCTTATCTTTTTAAAAAAGAAAAAAGAAAAAAAAGTAAAAATAGTTACCAAGATGAGATTCGAACACACGACGACTCCCGTGTCGGTGCTCAGAGAGGCAAAAATTTCCATTCTTGTAGGACACATTTGCGTTTTAATACAAGCTCACGAGCTTGTAAAAAAAAATCAAATGCATTTTCACGCTTGCCTAAAAAACGTTTTTTTTTGCACAGGATAAGTTAGGAAAGTAAAATATCAAAGCTCGTAATATTTTGATAAGAAGAGAATGATTTCAAGACTGCGGGGATATTCAATAGCATTTATGCCTGTGATATATTATTTAAAATAACAATCCTTCGACGTCTACGGGGTGCAATAGTATGTCGATGTGAGCGTAAGTGCATAGACGATGTCATTAAGCCAAAAAGACCTGGGATAGAGGCGGGGTAAATATCCTCCTTTGTGGTATCAACATTCCGGGATTTTTTGACAAGCGTGATTATTTAAGCTTGTTTCTCCCCTGACAATAAAGAACACTAACAAGCACTAACAAGCGATAGTTATCAGCAATGAGCGTCTGTTTCAAAGTGATTCACACACTATAAGCAAATAAAATTGAACACAGAGCTCTGGATAGGACGTAAAAGAAATTGAAAGGTGGTCCTTCTGCATAAACAATCGGCGCCTTTTAGATAGCAGCACTAAGAGACTGTTTATGTGGAAGCCGAGCCGTGATCTCGCCTAAATGCAATTTCTAAATAAATTAAAACTTAGTTTATATGGAGCAAGAGCTGGCTCGCTTGCCGACATCTCGGGAAGGGGACTGGATGGATAAAACTCCATATAAACAGTAACAAAGTGGGCTAGCGCGACCACCATAGATGGCTTATAATGCTCACGTAATTAAATTCTCTTATTCTACATTATAAATTGTTCCCATTGTTCAGAGAGCACGAGCCAGTTCGCGTGCATATAAATAGCCCTTAAACCTCAGTGCGTGTAAAACAGCACCAGCTAGCGATAGTGCGCAACAAGGAGCGTTGAAATGATTTGCACTTATTGAAAAAAAAACACTCATAAGATATCGATTGTTAGTGCCAGGTGAGAAACAAGCTTTACGAAACCATTTCGCGGGCACACACTTTCGCGCAACACAGAATAAAGGTTATTTAGCGGAACTAAAATGCGCTTTGTAAGGATTAAATGTCGCGCCCTATCAAATTTGAACACAGATATTTTAGACAAAGACAACACAACAGAAGACACAGAAATTGTGTATCACATTGTAATGCATGTAAAAAGATGTACAGGTTTTAACGTTAACATCAGATGCTCTGATGATTTTGATGTATGATATATGTACGGTGTATATGCGAAGTATGGTTAAAAGATGCGTTGTCGGGTTGTTTTCTGTCACCTTCAAAGGGCGGCATCCAGCACAACACTCAACAACGCCATGTGTAACTATGCACGCCCTGCTTTTCATAGTCTTGCGAATGTTTTTTTTTCGTCGAATAGTAGTCTGATTTGTAGTTCAGTCGAAGCTCACTAAGGGCAGGGTCGCAACTCCCTGTGTAGCTAGCACTACTCGTTACCCTACAGACCTCTGAACAAGGGAAACGCTAACTTTGAATTAAAAAGCCCACTGAACACAAGTACATCCTAAATTTTGTGGTCCTACGTTAAAGTTTATCACAAAACGCAAACTTCAAAGAAGAGCGAATGGCAATTTTTTATTCTGCTTCTTGCGAAATTGCAAAAAATTCTTAAAAGGTACACAAAAATACAAGCTTATACAGGATGGCCAGCAAATTTACGATTTTTAGCGTCCAAAACATGTTTGAACTATAATTAAATTAACAGCTGATTCAGGAAAGGATTACTATTTTAAGCTTGTTTTTTATAATTTATTTCTTAGATTCCTCAGGTGCTGAGCAACCCTGTTATAATTGGGGTGCTTATTCATCACACAAATAACTGCACTATATGTAGAACAAAAAAAAAAGTGTTTATGAAGCATTGATTTTAAACACAAGACATTACAAGGTCTAAACACAACTACTTCTTGCCCTTGGCCTTTTCTTTTTTACCTTTTTTGGCAGGCAAGCCTCTTTTTTTGTTTACAACCTCTTCCTTGGCTGCAGTCCTTCTCTCTTGACTCATTATTGCAGCTCGTTTGGTTGATTTTGCATGAGGGTTTAATCTTATCATAACGCTTGTATTTTTTAAGGGGTTCTTCTTAATGGAAGCTCTGTGTGATTTTGGTTTAACAGGACGAACAGCCTTTTGGATTTCATCTGAGTTGATAAGTCGAGCTAGATCAGGCATACTCATCTTCGGTCGAGGTAAGCTAAAAACAAAACCACACAATTAAACTTGTGCTTTGCAACATTTATTTACTATTTTGTTCAACAGTACATTTTAACATTAATTTTCAGAGAATTGTAGTCTAGATATTCCTCAGTGTACATAGGAATGTAAATCTCATCATAAAACCAAATAAAAACTAACGATAAATCACTTACTTATAATTTGATTTTTCTGTAGAAGATTTTCTCCATGTACCATAGATCGAATCTAATTTTTCGAAAGCTGCTTGTGACCAAATACAAAATCTAAGAAGAAAGATGGTGCTTTAACCTAAGACACATTAAAAACTTACAATAAATAATAAACTTTTTAAAGAAAGTGCTATTATATTTAACGCAAAAATTGGATGTTTTGCATTCGAATTTAGTTTACATACAGACAATCAAGAATTCTCAACATGTTGAACTTGAACAACAGCGAACTTACCGCCCAAGGTGACCACCAGGACACAGTTTTAGCAAGTTTAATCGATCTACTGAAAGAAGTTCAACACCAGGTAAATTTCTGAAAGCTTGTTTGATACCATGATCTTCGTTGTATATTATTAAAGGTCCACGTCTCATTGTGTATCGTCTATTTCTCATTTTACCCTAGGAAAAATTCAATCTTTTGAAAACAATAATTAAAAAATACACAAAAAATTTGCTGAAAATCGACTGTTAAGCATAATTTGACTCAGAACAAGATATAATCATAACACAAACTAATGTGTCATTGAGGGCAAGTTGATCATCCATGTCAAAAGTCCGCTTAACATAAAACATTATGCATAAAAATGTGCACTTTGGATCCATTACAAATTTGCAAACAATCAGCACATGGTCAAAAACTCATAGTACTAATAAAAAGCGAATTACCTTTCCTGCTCGTATTTGTTTGGAATCTTGGCATTTTTCGACATCTTCATATGCATTTAATTTTTTTAGAAGTTGGACAGCAGCCTTTGTTTTTGTGAGACTCTCAATGCCATTACAAACTACTGGCACCTCTGGTAACTTTTCAATTCTGTGTCCGCGAGCCATAACAAGAGCTGGAAGAGCACTAGCTGCCAAAGCTGAACAAACCGCGTATCGACGTTGGTTTTGGTTAATAGGACGATGCCATCTTCTCCAGGTTTTGGTTGGTGCAAACATTCTACCACCTCTGCACATATTTCCGAAAGCACCCTGACCAGATCTATGCGTACCACCACCACGAACACGAGGAATTCGAGCAACAGCACGACCAGTTCCCCATGACTCAGCTGACGTTTGGTGTCCAGCATATTTGTTGACGGAATATGCCTGTCTACTGTTTTTCGCCATGTTTGAATGGACAAATCCAACTATGTCAGATCTGATGGGAGCTTTGAACACAGCTGGCAAAGTAACTTGCCCAGTGGTTTCACCATTGTCATTAAATACACTTACCAAGGGCCTTGCAGCCTACAAAATATAACCTAACTATAGTCATACTTTGTGCAATCAATTTTTCATAAAGAACCAAGGTAAAAAATAAACAGAAAAAAAGAACACGTTTCTCATGTAAGATTTGCAAGTTAAGCAATCATTACGCCTTTGAAATATGTATAACTGTTATTTGTATGTATTAACCTACCATTTTTTGTCGATAGAGCTACGCGCGTTCTGTCTTGCTGGAAAGGGATGAATTTCGTAAAGAACATTCACGTGTCGTGTAAACCAGTTTCTAGTTTTGCCTCCAGACCTCTTCACGAACACAATGTGCGTTTTCTAAGCCCCAGACGCAGATGGATGACTCCGTAATTTGTGTTGTGTTTACATCGCACAATATTCTAATGGACGATCATATGTGGAAAGGAGGAACCAAAACTTTAGTTCACAAACAGACGAATTATAATTTTAAGGGACTAATTACGTGGAAGTTTTCAAGCCCTAGATGATTTTTTTAAATAATTTCTCCAGTTGAAGGTAAATCAAAACAAAAGTACGTTGAGAATGGACTACGTATATATAGACCTTTTTGAATGTTTTATTCTCGGATCCGGGTTAATCACTGACGGTAATTTTCTGCGCATGCGCGATTTACTGCAGTGAAAACAAACTCTCCTGGAGCAGTCATTTTAACCTAGCAAAGCTGGAGTGAACACATAGAAGTTTTTAAAATGCCAAATAGTTGTGCTGCTTTTGGTTGTTCAAACCATAATTTAATGGAAAATAAACCTGGATTCTACAGATTTCCGAATAACAACCCAGAACGAACCTTTATAATTGCAATATTGGGAACTGTAAAAAATTTTTTATCATAAGCAATACAATTGAAAAAGTCTTGACCAGGAATCAAACCTGGGTTTCCTACTGTTTAAAACAGTGAGGTGTCCTACCACTGGACGATCAAGACAGATGTGGCTATAAAAATAGCCGGTTTGACGTTTAAAGTCATGTCACTGACTGTGTTGAGATACCTTTTGTTTTCTGGCCTTTCGACACAAGGGACAATACCATGAACCTTTTGGGACTCTTTTCAATTTAACACAGCTCAAATGAATGGTTTATAAAAATCAGAGAATGTATGCAAAACAATGGATTTTTTGTCCAATTTAGACAGTTTTGATAAAAACCTTGCCTTTTCTTCATCAGTTGGTGGAACATTACTACCAGGAAATTTATTACTGCTACGATTGTTTTTCTTAAAGTTCTCAACAGCCTTCTCTGAATAAAATTTAATGTCAGAAATCTTCTTCGGTGCAACTTTTTTGACAAAATCGACATTCCACTTACATGCTTCTTCAGTACATGCTTTCTTAGTGAATCCAGCACGAACAGCAGCCTCGATTTTAAATAACAAAGCCCCTATGTGACTACATGACTCACCAAGCCCAGCCATACATGTGCAGTGGGCAGAAAGAACATTAACATTTTTTATGTCCACAATGATCCAGGGTATGTGAGGATCCTCATTTACTCTTTGAGAAGGCATAACTTCTGCCTTCAGTAAAATATATGGCCATGTTTTGTCTTTCTTAAAGAAAAACACAGTTCTAACCCATCCACTAACAAATTGATTGTGGGCTTCCAAACTTTTTCGACTCTTCATAGCTTCTCTTGTAAAAACGCCAGGGGTGTTTACCAAGTAATCATAAACCTCAGGGTACTCCAAGTTTGGCCACTTCGAAGGATCGTTGATCCAAGCATCTGCTGGCAATTGGTATGGACAAGTATCCAAATTAACAATTTTTAGCTTATTAAAATATCTTGTTTTCGCTTCGACACTTATTTCTTCAATGTTGTAACTCATTGTGTCATAGACCTTCTCTTACAGTAAACTGCAGTGAAAAAAGCTTTCCACAGCTAGCGCAAAACGTTTGTTTTCACTGCAGTTACTCGCGCATGCGCGAAGATTGGCCAATCTTCAGCGGTGTGACGTCAGCCCGGATCCGAGAATGGCAGGCAAAAAGGATGGGGCGCCAGGTGAAGTGAGGTCCTTTTTAGTGTGCTTCTCGCACAAAGGAATCATTACGACTTTATTTAAATATATATGCCAATCAGAAGTTACCCATCTACACTCGATAATAGTTAAAGCCTCAAAAATGTTCCTATAGAAAGAAATAGGCTGCAAAAGAGCTATTCTCGGATTCGGGTTAACATGCAGCACCAAAATTTATGGAAAAATGCAAATTTTTAAGTTTATACACTAGCTATAAGTACAACTGCCTCTATTAGTAGCCAAACTTTTGGTGTTTATGAAAAAATAAACACACAAATTAGCTGCAGTAAAAATTTTTCACCACTATGGTCAAACTCTTATAAAATCAAAAAACTTTAAATTACAATAAATCCTGTTCTAATAATGTTTTGGTAATCTAAATTTCCTATGTTTTATAATTTTGACTGATAAATCCAAATATCATTGTTCTCAAAAGTTTCTTGTTTTCTTTTTCAAAATTTGATAATGTTAACCTGGATCCGGGAATATTATATAATGTGTCTACATTAAAAGAAGTGTTGCTAATGTTTACAAGCTCCCCAGCGTATACAGCCCTAATTTGCTTCTTTTCTAGAGCTTTCTAACATTAAAATTATTAACTTACCAGAACTACATAGTTGTGGATTCAAAAAGTTTTATCTTCACAGTACTTAATAATGGGATTTTGTCTCGTCCCGCTGTTGTGCCATAATATGCATATATAAGTTGGTCCTTATATCACCACCATCTTAAGAAAAACTAAGAATTTATGAAGAAAAAAAAAACTGTCAAAATTTAAATGTTTTGCAAGATGTCAGTTCAGGTTGTTTCTCAGACATCCTGATTAGATGTTTTTGACATGTCTTGTAATAAGCGCACTTAGAGGTGTAAAAAGCGGACAAAATAGAAGCCGTTTGATAGCACGTCTTTGATAAACTTTTTTAAAGACGTCTTACAGTGAACGTTTTTTAAATGTTGTAGAATATGCTCTTTAGACATCGAAACATAACTTGATTCTTAAATCTTTTGGACGCCTTTTTTGTCGTTCCCAACAAGCTCCTAGCAACAACTAAAAGTGTAGATGCAAGGCTAATTTTCCATTTATTTTTGTTTACTGTTTTCCCTCCATCCTTATTCTGTTCTGTTCCTCTTTTTAATGTGCATTTGTATCCATTCATTTGTTTCCTTTTATTTTCCAAATCTTCTGTTTCCTTTAACCATTGTTGTTTATATAATTATTCTTTTTTGTTCTTTCTTGTTGTCATCTTCATATAACAGTTTTTGTTTAGTTTGCGCTTATTATTTCTTGATATTTCGTTATGTACAGTTACTGTGAAAAGGTTTTTGTTAACATCGTGTTTGTGTAACAAGCGTGGTACACACGAAGCACAATAAAATCTTGGTCTTTATATATAACAAACATTCAAACGTTCTATCGCGGCCACCACGCTAATTTTATTATCTCCTATTTTTATAGCCATTATAATTTAATTTTTTTTCTTTTCAAAAAACTTTTTCATTAAAGTTAATTTGTTTGTTTCAGGTTTTATCAAGTTAAAAAAGCATATTCGTAGTTTTTTCTTGGTGTATACTTTTTCGTCATGGACGCGATTGTATTTTTACGAAATGTCATTTGTCTAGAAAAGTTAAATATGATTGCAGCGATAGAAATGCTTTTTTAGATTACATTTTAAAAGTATAAAAACGAAAAACGGCAATAGAAATATTTTTTAGATCGCATTTTAAAAGTTTAAAAACAAAAAGCAGCGATAGAAATGTTTTATAAAATCTTATTTTAAAAGTTTATAAACGAGAAGCAGCGATAGAAATGCTTTTATGTTGCGTTTTAAAAGTTTAAGAAGAAAAAACGGTGATAGAAATGTTTTTTTAGATTGCATTTTAAAAGTTTATAAACGAAAAGCGGCAATAGAAATGTTTTTTTACATTGCGTTTTGATTCACGAAACAATTAAAATCTATTATTTAGCTAGCTTTATGACAACAAATTAAAACAACAAGTGTTAACCCTTTGGCAGCCAAGGGGGTCATATATGACCCCCCTCATAAAAGGCGTTATTGTCGGCGAACCCATTTATAAATACCGTCTTGAAGTATCTACGAAGTGAAATATCAAACCTTTGATTGGTAGATATGAATAAAATAGTGTCCTGATATCTCAACATTTTGTAAACATTCACAGAAGCTCCAGATTGAAAATGGCTGCTAACAAATGAGTAAGGTTGACAGCTGAGCAAGTTTTAGCTGCATTTTTTGCTTCTGATGACGAAACCAATGGTTAATATGTTAATGAGACAAGTGATGAGAGTTCAGTGGAAGACTGAGATGGGGCAAAGCTAGATTTTCCAGATGAACCTGTTGTTGATGTCCGTTTTCTTTCTGACCCATGTGTGATAGAGATGGCTAGTCTCCTCTCCTGATTGGCAATTGCTTTTTCAGTTGCTCTTTCAAAGTCAAAAAATCATTACGAAAAAAAAATGCGGCTTGTAAAAAAAACTCAGAAGGTAAGCAAAAAAACAACGAGGCAAAGAAAAAGTGGAAGAATGTTGATGCAACATACCAAAACCAAGCAGTATTGTTCAATTTTTTAGAATTCTCTGGACTAAAATGACCAACCAGTGAAGTGGATATACCACTTGAATGTTTTCATTTGTTTTTCGTATGTACTTATCAGATTATCCCTGTAACTGGAAAAAGAAAGGACACAATAACATTTGACTATTGTCAAAAATGTGAACGCATTTGTGCAAACTTTGCTTTCGAGACTTTTACACGAAAAGCAATTTAAGAAAGTAAATTATTAAAATCACTTATTTCTAGGAATGAACATTTAATATTTGATATACATTATAATCTTATGACAAAAAACAATTTTAATCCTCTGGTTTAGGTATATCTAAGACATAAGAGTTTTTTACCAATTGTTTCTTTGTTTTTTGAAAAATGTATTTTTTGTGCATTCTCGAACTTTGTCCATAGAAAAGTAACAAATAGAGCTTTACTGAAATTTATTTTTGCAAAAGTAAGCTAAGGTATTGTATTTCATATTTTAGTATGATTTAACTGCTTATTTCATTGTATTTACTGATATTTGCTAAAAAATGGGATTTTTTTTGAAAAATTCACAACTTTTGCTACCATTTTGATTTTTTTCAGCTTTTTTGTCGTTATTGTAGAAATATGCCATTTTAATTGTAATGTATGTGGAGAAAAACTTATAAAGTTTCAGAAAATATATAGTTTTATAGTATTATTTCTACTATGAAAGGAATTATTTGTGGTTCTCTATTGTACATCCACATTTCGTAAAAAAGTCGAAATTGAACTGGCCGCCAAAGGGTTAATTTATTTTTTTGCCCTCGGTTTTTGATTTAATTGATGAACTAATACGGTCTTTGTTGTTTTACAATAGAAGTTATCTATTGTGGACGCCATGGTGTAATGTTTAATTTTTGTTAGTGTAGTCCACGTCCACGATTGTTAAAAAAATATGCATCAAATTTTCTTGTTCATTTTATTCAAATTCAGTATTACATTAAATATTAAATATTACATAAATATTGGAATGAATTGAGTTTCTTAAGGGTTGTGTATAATAAATGCATATTTGATACCACTGTTGTCACTCAAGTTTTGTCTTTGAAGCTAAAAAAGTAAAAAGAAAAAAAACACTGCTGAATGTAACCTGAAAGGGTTTGCAGCATTTTCTGTACGAAATGCAAAATCAAAGATTGAAAACAGCAAGGCATTCTTTATCAAGTTATTCGTTAATTCCGCTACTGCATTGTGTTTTAAACCAGTCAGCTTGATTTCGTGAGGATTTAAACCAATCGGGATATTTTAAAATCATCGCAAATTGCAAGAGGCGAAGTTAACTTTATTTGAAAACTATATAAGTCCTACAAATCTTACAAAGAATAAAGAATTTTGTTATATCTAATATATCTAATATATATATATATCTAATATATATATATATCTAATATATATTAGATCAACAAGAACAATATTCGATCAACTTTGTGGCAAATTTAGCTATGTGTAATTTCAGGCTGCTATATTTTTGGTTTACCCAATTTCTAGCATTTATCTTTATAACTACTCCCTACTAAATTTCTTACATTTCTCTAGTTGTAAAATGTTGACATTTTAAAAAAGCACCAAATTTTCATTGAGTTTTTTACATATTCCATACCGAACTGGTTAACAAAATTCTTTATTCTTTGTAAGATTTGAGGACTTATATAGTTTTCAAATAAAAGTTAACTTCGCCTCTTGCAATTTGCGATGATTTTAAAATATCCCGATTGGTTTAAATCCTTACGAAATCAAGCTGACTGGTTTAAAACACAATGCAGTAGCGGAATTAACGAATAACTTGATAAAGAATGCCTTGCTGTTTTCAATCTTTGATTTTGCATTTCGTACAGAAAATGCTGCAAACCCTTTCAGGTTACATTCAGCAGTTTTTTTTTCTTTTTACTTTTTTAGCTTCAAAGACAAAACTTGAGTGACAACAGTGGTATCAAATATGCATTTATTATACACAACCCTTAAGAAACTCAATTCATTCCAATATTTATGTAATATTTAATATTTAATGTAATACTGAATTTGAATAAAATGAACAAGAAAATTTGATGCATATTTTTTTAACAATCGTGGACGTGGACTACACTAACAAAAATTAAACATTACACCATGGCGTCCACGATAGATAACTTCTATTGTAAAACAACAAAGACCGTATTAGTTCATCAATTAAATCAAAAACCGAGGGCAAAAAAATAAATTAACCCTTTGGCGGCCAGTTCAATTTCGACTTTTTTACGAAATGTGGATGTACAATAGAGAACCACAAATAATTCCTTTCATAGTAGAAATAATACTATAAAACTATATATTTTCTGAAACTTTATAAGTTTTTCTCCACATACATTACAATTAAAATGGCATATTTCTACAATAACGACAAAAAAGCTGAAAAAAATCAAAATGGTAGCAAAAGTTGTTAATTTTTCAAAAAAAATCCCATTTTTTAGCAAATATCAGTAAATACAATGAAATAAGCAGTTAAATCATACTAAAATATGAAATACAATACCTTAGCTTACTTTTGCAAAAATAAATTTCAGTAAAGCTCTATTTGTTACTTTTCTATGGACAAAGTTCGAGGATGCACAAAAAATACATTTTTCAAAAAACAAAGAAACAATTGGTAAAAAACTCTTATGTCTTAGATATACCTAAACCAGAGGATTAAAATTGTTTTTTGTCATAAGATTATAATGTATATCAAATATTAAATGTTCATTCCTAGAAATAAGTGATTTTAATAATTTACTTTCTTTAATTGCTTTTCGTGTAAAAGTCTCGAAAGCAAAGTTTGCACAAATGCGTTCACATTTTTGACAATAGTCAAATGTTATTGTGTCCTTTCTTTTTCCAGTTACAGGGATAATCTGATAAGTACATACGAAAAACAAATGAAAACATTCAAGTGGTATATCCACTTCACTGGTTGGTCATTTTAGTCCAGAGAATTCTAAAAAATTGAACAATACTGCTTGGTTTTGGTATGTTGCATCAACATTCTTCCACTTTTTCTTTGCCTCGTTGTTTTTTGCTTACCTTCTGAGTTTTTTTTACAAGCCGCATTTTTTTTTGTAATGATTTTTTGACTTTGAAAGAGCAACTGAAAAAGCAATTGCCAATCAGGAGAGGAGACTAGCTATCTCTATCACACATGGGTCAGAAAGAAAACGGACATCAACAACAGGTTCATCTGGAAAATCTAGCTTTGCCCCATCTCAGTCTTCCACTGAACTCTCATCACTTGTCTCATTAACATATTAACCATTGGTTTCGTCATCAGAAGCAAAAAATGCAGCTAAAACTTGCTCAGCTGTCAACCTTACTCATTTGTTAGCAGCCATTTTCAATCTGGAGCTTCTGTGAATGTTTACAAAATGTTGAGATATCAGGACACTATTTTATTCATATCTACCAATCAAAGGTTTGATGTTTCACTTCGTAGATACTTCAAAACGGTATTTATAAATGGGTTCGCCGACAATAACGCCTTTTATGAGGGGGGTCATATATGACCCCCTTGGCCGCCAAAGGGTTAACACTTGTTGTTTTAATTTGTTGTCATAAAGCTAGCTAAATAATAGATTTTAATTGTTTCGTGAATCAAAACGCAATGTAAAAAAACATTTCTATTGCCGCTTTTCGTTTATAAACTTTTAAAATGCAATCTAAAAAAACATTTCTATCACCGTTTTTCCTTCTTAAACTTTTAAAACGCAACGTAAAAGCATTTCTATCGCCGCTTTTTCAAGTACATAAGTCATATAACAATTACAATAGGTTTATTTATGCAATAATATCATACGATCGTATTGTACAGTTATAAACTTATCTTAAGAGGGAAGTCAATTGTCTTAAAAAAGAAATAATGCCATAGACGCAATATTTCTATTGAGAATTGCGTTGTCTCTACAGATCATCAGACTCTCCTTTAACTCACAGTCAGCAACTTTCACAAATAATAAGGGAAAAATTTGCAAAATTCATTTGCAAAATGCATTTCCAGAACCTAAATGTTTGCGAATGAGCCATATTAACAGATTTTGCAAATATAAACTTTTGTGAATCGTTGCTCTGGAAAATTTTGCGAGCATTATAATTGAATGTTTGTGCACTTAAAGTAGGTCTTTAGTTGTTACTGTTAAAACATGTAATAATATAACTGAACTGGTTGGTGGTCTGTGGAAAAAATCCAAGGATTCGCCTGTCTTCTACTTGTGGTGCTATTTTGTGTGACAGACAGACATAATACGGGTATTAAATGAATTAACTTTTTCTGAAGTTTCTAAAATTCATCAGACATAATAGAAGAGTTTTATGAACAAACATAATTTTACTTTCAGTGATGGTGAAGAAAATGCAATATGCAAGAAGTAAAAATAATGCAAAAATTCTGGGCATTAGCCTTCTTGAAGGGACATCGATTTATATCTGTAGAGGTGCCCTGTTAAAATATTGTTTTTTGGTTTGTTTCTTTGTTTTTAAAGGTAATAAGATTATTAGAAATGAGAATTTTGAGCATCAACCTTGTGAATTTAAGATTGTAGAATATTTTGTGATAAAATCTTTTTGGCAAATGAGGCTTAGCAAAAAGCCTCAAACCTGGAATTTCAGCCATGTGATTATCATGTCAGTTGCTGCACAATTTTGTTGGTTTTTAAGTATGTTGCATACATGTAACTTTATAAAAGAAAAACACTTCCTCATAATACTTCCACTCAATTTCTAATGTTCTTGTTGATGCTGTTAGTATGCTTTAATCATGGGACTGTGTAGAAATGGTATTTCTGGCGTGTCAAAATTTTTTGCCAATGTGCTGCAATACAAAAGTTGAATTAAAAATGACTTTGCGATAATTTTTAGATTCCCATGGCTGAATTTAAAGTGTGATAAAGAGCATTTATATATAATTTTTTTTAAGTGTGCATATTGTGCAACTGTGATCACTTGCGTCTCAAGACAACAGCCATGATCAAACTTTTTAAAAGCTGGATTAAAAGTGATTTTAAAGCAGGAAGCCTTTTAAAACATTTCCGCTCTTTACTTTTTAACAAAAACTGTTAAAAAGAAAAAATTAAAAAAAGTTAGTGCATGTAGACTTGCATAAACCTTACGAAATGTGTGGCATCAATTCGCAATGTCCCTCCACAAACAACAATTATATCCTGTTTTTAACACAGTTTAATATTACCTTTAAATTTAGAGGAACATGACTGAATCATTAAAAACATCTCCAGGAAAAGTTCTTGGTTCTGCTTTAGAAGATGAAGTTAGAGAGATTGGGCACACTGCTGTTTGGTCTCTATCTTCTTGTAAGGCAGGTTTTGGTGTTGAACAGCTATTGGACGATAATCTAGTAAATTATTGGCAGTCTGATGGTCCACAGCCACACTTAATAAACGTACAATTTCGAAAAAGGACCACTGTTCGTTTCGTTAGCATATACACTGATTATAAATCTGATGAAAGTTATACACCTAGTAAAATCTCTGTGAGAATTGGAAATGATCCACATGATTTGCGGCAAATAGAGTTATTGGAATTAGGTGAACCTAGTGGATGGATCAACATTGAGCTTGGTGATGTCAATAATCCAGTAAAGACATTTATGATACAAATAGCTGTTTTGCAAAATCATCAAAATGGCAGGGACACACATTTGAGATTAATAAAAATTTATGCACCGAAACATAGTAACTTCTCTGAAAAAATACCCACCACAAATCAGCTTCATTCAGATTTGTTTGCACAATTTGCAACAATACGATGAACTTTTATTTAGTCTTAGATAAATGTCGGCCGACACCTTTGTTGTTACCTTTAGGTTACTACCTATTAGGCTTTGTGAATCAGCTGTTGTTATTAAAGCAGGATAAGATGTTTGTTTGATGTTTGAGATGGTGGAAGCAAACTTTTCTAGAGCTGAAGTCCTAACATTTACCTAAGTTTTTCTTTTCAATCCATATTTAACCTTCTTTTTTCAGGGAGTATTTTAATTAAAAAAATATACGAATTTAGTCGTGGTAATTGAAATATTTTATTTGCCTGCTTCTGTTGTCAACACACTATAGCATTTGCATTGTTGAATTAGAATTATATACGTACTTTAAGGGAGAAAATGCTTAATACTGTATGATAAATTTTTATGTAGTATAATCCTGAATAATTTAGTAGGTAAATTATTATGTGCAAATAAATATTTTCCATTTTAATGTGAAAGTTAAACTTTAAAGAATATGTATTATAACAATGTTTTGTTATTACATTGTGTTGCAGTAGATGTGTTTGCATTACTTTTGATTTCTTGCAAAAAGAACTAAATGTTGATATTTTTCTTATTTATTTTCTTAGAATAAATATGTCATTAAATGCTTTGTCCAGATATGATGATGCAGAAGACGAAATTAATGATGCTGATCACAATTTAGTTATATCTGCTCCACCTGTGGTGCAAACTTATTCACCAGAAGAAAAGACCTCAAGACCTTCATCAGTCCTTGATAAACCGAAAGGCTTGGTGTCATATTTTGGTGGAAGTGATGAAGACATTACATCGTCTGAAGATGAAGCAGGCGATGATAATAATACACCAGTTTCGAAATCTTATGTTGTAAACTTAGGACTCTATGATGGTTTGTCTGTGATGTCCTCCACTGGGAGCGCATCACCTGGCTCTTTAAATGAAAACATTGAAAAGGAAGATCGCGGAAAAGAGCAGGATGACGGAGTGCGACTTCCCCCTGAGCCTGAAGGTCGCTGTTCGAAATCACTGCAAGAAAAAGTAGCAAAAATGATCGAAAAGAATGTAAATGTGAATGAATATGTTCAAAGAAAGAAAGAGTTTAGAAATCCAAGTATTTACGAAAAATTGGTTAGTTTTATTGGTATAGACGAGCATGGAACGAATTTCCCCAGACATTTATACGATCCAACAAAATGGGGACCACAGTCATATTACGATGCTTTGGCTAAAAAGCAGAAAGAGCACCATGATAAAAAAGAAAAAGAAAAACTCAAAGAAAAACGAACACAAGTTGAATTTATTACGAGTACTAAGAAACCAATCTCTAGTGCTAGTAGTGGGACAACAGAAAAGAAGTCAAAATGGGACCAAAAGGTTCTCCCTATAGCAAAATAGACAGAAACATTTACTTACTTACACTTGTCGAGTGATGTCTAAAGTAAATTATTATCAATATGTTTGTGTATTTCAACTTAATCTAAAGGAGTAACATATAATTTAACTTTCAATTTGTAATTTTAAACAAGGTTAAATAAAAAAAGGATAAAACTTTAGATGTTCTGTATTTGGCATGACCCTTTTGTTTACATCTGAGAAATATAAATAATAATAATAATAATAACAGGTACCTAAGGTTAGGCTGTAGTTATTCAATAGTTTATTTATTCTCATGAGCATGTAGAAAAACATTTGATATTACTTAGTACTAACCATGCTTGCTTTTAAGGATAAGAAAACTATTAACTTCTGTTTTATTGTTCATAATATTGTTTAGTTTAAAAGTGAGAATTACGCTATGAAAGTCATCTTAACTGTAACACCTTTCTTTTGTAAAATTATTTTGTCCAACTTTTTGTTAAGGACATCCTTTTGCAATGTTAAAATGTTTTTTACCTAACATGTTTAAAATAGGTGACATCTTAACTCTTTTGACAATTGTTGCCTGTATTCTTTTTTATTCTTTATATTTATTTACTTATTTTTTGTTTGTTTGTTTGATTGTTTGTTTCTAGAACCTTCCAAAACAATTATATTGAAGACAGGGTTAGTTTTCATTTTAGTTTGGCACTGACAGTTGTAGGGTCCAGAAATTGTAAGTTCGTTTCCTTGGGGCATAAAATAAGAAAAAGTTTTTTACAGTATCCAAGCTTGCGTTTTTTAATTCGTCAATTAATCTGTCTGTGTGATATTGGTTTTACATGTGCTTTTAAGACTTGAATGAGGCATAGCCAATTCTCGTGGTGTATGTGGAGATGTGGAAGTGCAATTGCATGTGCTATAATGACTGGTTTCAAATATTGGTGAGTTTAATTATCATAATACGAAAATAAGTTGGAATATAATTTTGTTTTATAATCCATTGAAAAAATAAAACGTAGAAGCAATAAAATATAAATTCCATCCAATGCAATCATAAATCTCTAGGGGACAACAATAAATAGAGATAAATACGAAAATAACTTGTAATTGATAAATATACTATTATATAAATGGATCAAAGTAAAACTATTGAAGATTCATTTAAAATTACTGAGAAAAAATTTAATATACAACATTTTTTTATTTTATTTCTATTTTATGCTCTTTATTTTATTATTACCCTTGTTCTCTTTATTAAAGAAATCTTTAAATAGACTTGAAATGTGTCTAATGCAAAAAGAAGGCTTACGTTAATTGATCTATTATTAATACCACATCAATGTATTGTTTTGTAGCTAACTACATTTATCGCTGTGGTCCTTTGTTGTCACCCTAATTGTGTAGTTAATGTCTTGATGTTTTTAATTTGCATGCTATGTAGTTTGTTAAAGGTTGTGTGTTGATGATAAGAGTTAAGTTTGTGGGAGAGTATAGTACTGTTTTGTATAATCACTGTATTTGTAATTTTAAAAGGATTCTAAAAGTTTTGTTATGCATTGATTACCCTCCAAGTTGTTTTGTCTTTTAAACATTTTGATAGCTTTATGATTTTACTGCTTTACAAATTTTTGGCTTCATGGTAATGTATGGTTTTATTTTTAAAAAATCATTTTATTTTGTAGAAAAATCTTTATTCTAAAGTCTAGTCAATTAATTAAATTTTGTTGTGTATTCAGAAGTCGATAAGGCCCATGGAAAGTCCACTTAAGCAAAAAAAATAAGGTAATTTGTATGTACTTTGTTTTAAAAAAATATAATTGACTTTGCAATAGCGAAAGACAGACACACAGAAATTATTATAAGAGATATATTAGAAAACTAGGTTATTTTGGTTTGGGATACTAAATTGCAACATACTTTATCACAGCAAAATATTTATAAGGGACTCATCAAGGAGTTCCTTAGAATCTTTTGGTCAAGCTATTTTAACCTAAATTTCCCAATGGCAGGAAAGTTTCAGATACCATACATACTCAAACATTTTTATCTATTTCTGACTGGGTTTTATTCTAGTCTTATAGCAACAAAATTTATAGAGACATTTCCAATCGTCACATTTCAGATCAAACGTTTGTGGTTGAAGAGTGACCTTTACGTTTTGGTTTAAAAAGCAGCTGCTCAGCTTTACTCATATTTAAATTATTATTTTTTTTAAAAAATAGGAGGGGGTGTTCTGGGTTGGGGTCTGACTCAATAAATAGATAGGGGGAGGCTTATTCAAGTTGTGTGGTCTATCGAACAGAGGTGCTATTTAAGTAAATAAAATATGTATTAGCATGACCATGAAGATGTCATACAATTAAAAGGTTGGAGTAATTAATGTCCGGATTTAATAGTAATAATAGTTATGTGCTGTTTAACATTAAACTGATAAAATTGACAGTGAAAGCAAATTAAGTTACAAGGAAAATACGTGTTATTAAAAAAGTTTTTGATGTAGTTGGATGTATAATATTCTTCTTGTTAGGATTGTTTTTTGATCGTTATATCGTTTCAATGCCACTATAATTGTCGCTTGCTTTTAGCTTGTCGACTCTCATGTTTTTTTCTCAACATTCTAATTTTTATAAATATTTAATATATTTTAGTTAATTAATTATTTATTTATTTTTACACCTATATTATCATTTTTCTGAAATTTTTTTCAATAAACTTGTGAAAATAGTGTTTTCAATCAGTTCGTAACAGGCTATAACCAAAATTTGTTTCTATATTTTGTTTCATTATGTGCTAAGATTAGTTGTTTTTATTTTTACTTTTATTGATTGAATACTTTAATTTGTTTATTATACATATCTTGTGCATACTTATTTTTGTGTCTTTATTCTCAGCAAACAAGAACAGTCTTTTATGTTTTATGAATGACAACTAGATAAATTTTAAATGCAAGTTTTGCTTTTTTTTTGCTTTTATTTATTTGCTTATTTGTTTATTTTTTGATATATTATGATCTCAGGGATGCTTTTCGTCTTTATTTTTTCAAAGAAAAGCAGGACTTATCTTTATAAAGAACAAGTATAAATTTAAATTGCAAGTCCTTTCATTTGCACCTGTTAATCAAATAACATTAATTTATTGTCAATAACTTAAATTTTAAGTTATTAAGTTCACGTCTAGTTGTAAAATATATAAAGTTGTTAAAATGTTTAAACATTATTTTAACTTGATTTTACAAGAGGGTTGATAGATATATAGACCTTAGTTAACAACTATTTTGTTTTTTGTATTACTGGCTGGTTTATGTTACACTTTGAAATATAAATCCCAAAGTCAAAAGTACAGGCCGAGCTGGCAAAAAAAAAAAAAAACAGAACGAATTTGAATTCTTGATAATGTGACTGAAAATGGAAATATGGTTTTAGGTAAGCTTGGAAATCTGTTTTTTACTTGTTTACGTTGTTGCGGTATCATTTCAAGCCGGTTAGTATGGCTTCATATTCAAAAGTAAGGGCAATTTTCCTGCTGTTCTTTTGTTGTTTTCTATGTTATTGCACACTTGTGTGATGGACTATGGCTGTCGACAGACATACAGCTAGTTTTCTATATATTATTTCCATCGTTAGATTAAAACTAATTTGATTTAAAATAATATTCTTTTTTTTATATATTTACAAAATTAAAATTTATTTCATTGCAATTGTTTCCATTTGTGCCAATAATTGAATATAGAATTGAATACAGAATATATAGAAATATATAGAATATATAAAAAAGACATTTGAATATTTTCTTTGGTGGGAGTAAACTCGAAAAGATCGGCATTTTTTTACATTCTAAGTTATGTAGAATAATATAGAAATTATAAGAGGCTCATAAGAAGTTTTCTACTGGAATTGCTTATATCAATTTTCATGGTACAAAAATATGCACGAAACAACACCTAATGCCAATGAAAGTAGTCATGGATGTTTATCAAAAATAACAAACACTATTATCGGTTTTCTTGAAGATTCATTTGGCAAGTAAGTTTATACCTAACTAACAATAACAGGTTCAATTTGAATAATTCCAACCCAAAATTGATCTGATATGAGAGCATACAGCAGAGCATACAATGATTTATGATTCACCCTAGCAATCCACAATTTCATGTTGGCAATTAATTCTATTTAGACTAAATAAGGAAAATGCTCAGCAACCACTTTATGATCTTTATTAATTTTTGCATTTAAGGAATACTCTTGCCGATATAATCAGTATATATTTGGAATCAAGGCAATTGAAGGATTTTATAAACTTCGAAAAAAATGTCCTATACATAAATAAGCACACAGCTTAACTTAGACCTAAATATATCTCTTCAAAAACACAGAAGTTGATTTTGGGGGATCTCAATAATCATTTATAATCTTTACCTTGATTGCTAATTAACAGATGTCCCCTAAATAATGTTGTGGTCTAAATGATCAAATTTTTTAGGCTATGCATTGTATTGTAAGTTATTTTGTCATTTTATATAAAACAAATTCCAGCGTTTAGTTTGGTATTAAGTCCACTTTTTTTAAGGAATAATTTATTGCTTTCCTCCGTATATATTGTATACTCATAATTCTCAAGTTGTTGATTTTAAAAATTTGGTGAATTTTTATGTATTTTGTTTTAGATTTGGATTCATTGTCGGAACTCATCCTGTAAAGACTATACTAATTGCTGTTGTATTTGCTTTGTTATGTCTCGCTGGTCTGTTACGACACGAAGAAGAAAGCAGAGGTGAAAAACTGTGGATAGATCAAGATTCAACATTTATTGTCGACCAAACCTGGGTTTTGAAGCAGTTCCCTACAAAAATACGCTATACAAACTTAATTGTCAAAAGAAATGATGTTTTAACACCCCAAGGTTTGTTAGAGGTAAGCATGGTCGTGTTCTTGCTCTTTTTTTATAATCTGTGTCGATCTAAATGATGTTTCTTGAGGACTGTCTTATCTCATATCAAACAGTTTATGACACACTGTTTTGGGAGTTATTGTATACTTCTCTCATTATTAGTTTACCATAATAACTGCATGCAATGATCTTTTGTTAACAGAAAAACGTTTTTGTTTGCATGGAATGTAGTCAAATGCTGACATTAGTGTGTTTATGTCAAGTGTAGAAATTATTAACAGATCGTCAGCATTTTTAATCAGCTTCAAATTTGACTTCTGCATACATAGTTACATTTAAGAAAAAATCTTTTTTTGAAACAAGAAAAGTTATATACATCAATAGCAAAAATATTAAATTCTATTTTCGAAAATTTACAATGCTTTCATGTTTTAATTTTGTTAAAAACTTTCTTCAAGTAAATTATAAACTTGAAATAAAATGCTAAAAACGTATTCGCCACTTAAATTTGATAAGTCATGAAAAATATATTTTCTACACACAACATAGCTTTTTTCAGCAGGAGCGTGGTTCCTACAAGACTCCAAATATCATTATTGTCAACTAACGGGTAAACAGTAGCCTAATTTCAAATTTGTGTGTATTTTTTAAAGCTTCTAAAGATTGATAAGCTGATAAAAGATGTCTACAAAGATTCTAAAAACACTGGTTTACATTGGTCGAATATAAGTTACAAGTTAGTCAGTTATCTTTTTTTACCTTATTTTAACCTTATTTTAGTCTTATTTTAATCTTATTGACATTGTACTACTTTCATGTGACTATTTTCTCTATTTTCCATCTAACTTTTAAAAAGATTTAAGAAAAAAAAGTTTATATATAAACAGTAGTCATTGCAGCGATTTTTTAGGCCAAATAACTTGAATGGAATTCAATAATGTTTTTTTCTCCTTTCTACAACTAATTAAATTTTCCATATAAGAGCCAACCTATCCATTTTTGGAATATGCAAGTTGGTCATGTCATCAAAAATCCTTTCAAGCTTAACATCTATATAATACCTATACCTATCCAATCCACAGAACAGCGTTTTAAGCTCTACAACTAGTACTTGGAAGCATTATTGCTGATGTCATCAAAAAGTAAATTTTTTCACGTGATCACCTAATAATAACCAACTGGACAAATAACATATAAATCAGAAAGACTGGCCGCATTTTTAAAACGTTGATTGTTAACTTTTTCTTACATTTTTTTTTTGCTTTTTTAGTTCTCCTCCACAAACGTTGCTTCAATTTTTTTCTCCTAATGAAACTGTCATTGGATTGCTAACTAAAGATGATATAGTACAAACGTTGAACCAACCCTCTTTAATCAGGTTAGCATTTTTGGATATGAAAAGCTATGGCAAGTTGTTATGTGATGGGAAGTTCTATATATCTTTTTTAGCAGGTGCTGTGTTTACATTGAGAATAATCAAAAGGTACTCATCTGAACTATTGATGACAATTATTTACTTGTTCTGGATCGGGATGATGAAGATAATTGTAGATAACTTCTTCTTGTTTGTCTCACGTAGACTCGCTTTACAGCGCAAACCATGTCCCTGGAGCTACATGTTCATCTTTTTGCATCTCCAAGTGATTGCTTACATTTCCAGTTCGATTGGCTAGTAATTTCTCTCTGCTTCTTTTAGTTATGTTGAGGCACTTGTGAAAGGCTTCCACTTATCATTATGTTCTTAATAAAGGATGACGCTGAGTCCATTAAGTTCGCTAGTATCAACTCTAATTTTCGTTGCTTTTGTGATATATCTTCTAGTTTTTGATTATTCTGAATGTAAACACAACAGCGAATAGCAGCACACAAATCTTTGTGGAATTTTTCACGAGCTAGTAACAAGCCTCTGTTAAAATGATTTTTCTGAATTTTTTGATTTCTAGTTCTGGACTATACCTAACTTCTTGAAGAAAGTTTTGTGAAAATTTCTTTTGTAGTTACGCTTTACCGCAAAATGTTTGCAGTTTTCAGAAAAAACGTTTTCGAAATTCTCTTTAGCCATTTATATATGAAACATTGCAGGAAAAAACTTTTGCAGTTCACGACTGACCTTACTTTTGGCAGAAACTTCTGCGAATTAACAAAAAACCTCTACATTCGCAAAAGTTTCTTTTGCAGGCACGCCTTAACCTTAGAGTGGGTGAGAAAATATATTTATATATAAAATATATATAAATATATGAAGAAAATAAATTTTTTACACGTTTCCCAAATACCATTTTTTCTCTTCTTTAAACAAAAACATCATACCAACAGACAGAGAAATGATTCTTTTTTCAGCTTAGTCACAAATCAAAAGGAAAATGTGTCGCGATATTTGGGAGACATCACTGGGAACAGTACGCACAAGGTTGTCAAAGCTGGTGTAACAAAGTTGATTTATTTTTTGAAAAGAAACGATGTGTTAGATAGTAAAGGTGCATGGGTAAGTCTTTTCTTTATAGGGGTTGAACCTTCCTGTTATAGGCATATGTTTTCCTTTTATGGGCATATGTTTTCCTTTTATGATCATATGTTTTCCTTTTATGTATAGGTGTTTTATATTCTTTTTTTTTTTGTCTATCTATAGGATCTGAATTTCGGAATGTTGCTTGTACACTACGACAATAATTCTGATATATATTCCTCTTCTGATGAATAGCAACATCTTGCTCTTATTTGTATCCTCGTTAATTTTTTTTTTTTTTAATTTTTTCTGACTTGATGCCTTGTTTTTGAACTTTTATGCTTCAGAAAGATGACCTTGGATCCAGTTGGGAAAAACAGTTTGCAGTGGATCTTGCAGCAATGTCTTTTCCAGAATCTACAGTTTATTTTAGTACGAGAGAAAGGTAAATATTGTTGTTGTTATTCGCTATATGATACAGTAAGGCTACCCGAAGGTTTGCCAGTTTTTGGGATCGGTTTCATTCCTTACAGAAAAAGAAAAGAGCTTGAAATGATGATAGTTTTCGGAATCTTATGTTTAATCTATCCAGGATTGCAGACTGATACAGTAAATGGCATTCTGCTTTTATGTTTAGTTTGCTAAAGGCTGGCTTAGATGCTATTGGAAATGATTTCGGACTGTTATTTTCCGGTTATGCCCTTATTATTGCTTATATCATGTTTCAACTTGGTAAATTCTCGAGGTTGCAACATAAGGTTAGTATTATGCATAATGTAAACGTGTAAATGTTTTCTCTACCAGATGATAAAACCCAGGGAAGGGTTGAAATTGTACCTTTATGACTTTACTTTGTATAAAAACAATATGAGATCTCGCCTCTTATGTTATGAAAGTCCTATGCCGTAATGATTTGAATTAGCACTCAACATCTTTCAACTGCCTCTTTTAAGTAAATGCATAGGTAGCTTTTCATGGATCTGATTTGATAATTACTCGGAATAAGATTTCAAATCACTATGAAATATTTTTTGTGTTTGCATGGAGTTTTTCATATTGGGCTTGTGTGAACTGCACATGCGCCATAACTTTGTATTCATGCGCAATAGTTTCATTTCGGTAAATCGTGTTTGCATGAATCTTTTTAAGAGGCGAAATAAAAATCATGGAAACATTTATATAAAATAGACAGGGGACTGAAATGAAATTTTCACTTCGCCCCCGTAATGAAACTTCATGTAAAGGCTGCCATGAGGAGTGCTTGGTAGAATGTTATGTAATTCAGAATGGGTTTATTTAAATTATTTAAAAAAAAACACATTTCCAATAGCATAAAACATTATTTTTATTTTATTTTTTTATAAATTAGGGACTTCTCATATAATTCCTAATTTAAGTGTACGTTTTTAAACTGCTTCAAACATGAAAAACGTGGAAGGTTTATCAATATTCTATATTTTTTAGGTGTGGCTTGCAATTACAGGTGTGTTATGCGTTGGTCTTGCTGTAGGTGTATCATATGGTCTATGTGCAGCTGCTGGAGTAAAGTATGGTCCTGTGCATTCAGTACTGCCATTTTTATTACTTGGTATGCAATTCATGTAACAATTTTTTTCTTTGTTTTTTTTGCTGGTGGTGTCGATGTCGTCGTCGTTGTTGTCGTTGTTGTTGGATTCGGTGTTGTCGTTGTCGTTGTTGTTGGTGTCGGTGTTGTCGTTGTCGTTGTTGTTGTCCTTGTAGGTGTCGTTGTCCTTGAAGGTGTCGTTGTCCTTGTAGGTGTCGTTGTTTTTGTTGTTGTTCCTTTTATTTCTTTTTTTGCCAACTCTTTTAGGTATTGGTGTCGATGATATATTTGTTATTATTCAAACATGGGACAACCGAGCAGGTTCAATGGACGATGATGAACCTATTGCTAAGAAAATTTCAAGAACAATGAGGCACGCGGTAAGACTTTCTGTTTTTTCTGATACTGTGTATCGAATGTATGAAGTGTTGTGACACCTTGTTTCTCATTGATGTTTTAGATTATAAAGTAGTTTTAAATCATTTTAGGGCGTAGCTATAACTGTTACCTCTTTTACGGATGTGTGCGCGTTTTTAATTGGTGCAACTACGGTAAGTTAGCTGATGTGTTACTTGTATGATTGTGTTTTGGTTTGTCTTTAAGTGAAATAACTCCATAGTTTAAAACAGCGCAGTATTGAAGTTTCGTAGTGACAAAAATAATGACACAGTGTTTGAATGAAGGTGTAGTTGAATGAGGTAAATTTGAAAGGTTGAAGTTTTTAACTCGGCAGAATCATACTGTGGAAAAATGATGACGAAAAACTGTTGGTACACGAAGAGTAGAATTCTTTTTTTTTTGGTTGCGGATATTTTTCAGGTCTTAACTAGAATATTTTTTGTTGTTTGTAACTCTTTTTCTCGTTTGTTTAAACATTACTAAGACTAACATGGCACACCTGTCAAACATCTGTATTATTTTCTTACCAGGTTGCGATACCATCAAATGATTTCACCTAAGTTCTACTATCTTGATTATTAGTTTGATTTCAGTTTTCTTCTGTTCAGCTGAAAAAGTGAAGTAATGGAACTTTTTATTTAGGTATTACCTGCATTAAGATGGTTTTGTATATACGCTGGTGTAGGTTGGTATTTTCTTGCTGTCAGAACTTATAGTTTAGACCTGACTACCCCAGAACTCATAATTTAGACCTGACTACCCCATAACTTATAGCAAGGGCGCAGAGGAGAGTTCCCTAATCAAAGACCTGTAAAAAAGGTGTCAATACTTGGCACAGAACTTTGTTTAACCGTATATATTTCTTGTAGGTATTTTGATGCTATATATATTCGCCACCTCATTCTTTGTTGCTTTTCTCGCCATTGACGCCAAAAGGTATGTCATTTATCGTTTCAATTTTACTCCTTATGTTTATCTTTTATTCTTTTTCTTATTATAATGTAACGAGAGTTCTATATTTGCATAAACTAACTATGCGCAACTTTATTCTGGGTCCCAGCAGAGTAGATAGTTTGCGAACCCGTGGTTAAATCTCTTTCCTCCAAGATAAATCCAAACGTCTAGTTGCGTTTCTCTGTTCAAAATGGTTGCCCCGCAGCTTTACTTCGGCACCCCCGCGGAATAACTCCACTTTGTGCTTACATGCAAAAATGCACGAAATGCCAATTTGAGCAATATGTACGACGGAACCCCTGTCTGACTAATTTGATTAGTTGATGTTAACAGGCGGACAAAATGCTCAAAAAACTGATGCAAGAAATATGAATGACGGAACCAATATTTGATTAATTTCATTACTTGAAGTTAACAGTCGCACAAAATACTGATGCGGGGAAATATCAACGACGGAACACTTGTATGAGTAAATTCATTACTCCATGTTAACAGGCGGACAAGTGCATGAAAACCGGAAAACCTGCGGATTCTTCCATTGGCTAAGGAATAGTAATTTCTTATTTCATTAGAAATGCTAACATAATTTCGAAACGCAAATAACCATGTTAACAACTTATTTAGAATCATCGACTGAATGCGAACCGGCTTTTTTGGCAGTTATACGCAGTCATGTTTAGCAAGTGTCTTAATCACAGCTACGTATAACAGTGTCTACAAGCAAAAGTTGTTATTCTGTATAAACGTTGAGAATAATTGTAATAAGTGCCTCTGAAAGTCATTTTTAAAAAACATGAGAGAAAGGGGCAACTCTCTATAGGGTTAAAACCTTGCCTACTCAAAAAAGAGGCAGCAGAACATATACTCATCATTATTTTATTTTAGACAGCGCATGCGTCGTGAGGCATGTTGCTATGTCAAACTTTCTGACACGTGGCAACCTCTGGAATGTTCGAAGGCGTTTTATCTTCGCCAAATGATTAATTTTTGTAGTAAAGGTCTGTTAAGCATCCCTGGTAAGGTAAGAGTAACAACTTTTTTTTGTTTTTATTTCAAGTCTAATACTAACTTTTATGCTCTATATGTCTTCTAGAGAACTTCATTTAGGCAAAGATTAGTTCTCATTATTATTATAAAACTAGTCGTTGCCTGTGGAAAAATCCACGGGTTCGCCCGTCCTTTATATTTACCCGTCGCAACAAAGTGGATAAAAATATATCGCATTTGGTATTGGTGCGCATTTTAAAATTTTCGTGATTCCGTTGCGGGACGCGGCTTTCGCGGCCCCACAGACAAAACACGGCTATTATTAAAGAGATGGACCACTCCTATTTTGAAAGCGTAGCAATTCGTATTTTTTAAAACAATAGAATTATGTATAATGTTTTTCCAAAAATATAAATTTTCTTATTTTTAAAATGTGCAAAGTACAATTTTGTATTTTTAAATATAAATAATACGAAATTCGTATTTTGAAAACTATGAATCACAAAGCGTTAGGTTTTCCTGGAGAACATCTATTTTATGACCTTAGCTCTATTTCTATCGGGTCTTTTCTTTGTCTGATATCCTGGGGAGGTAGAGCGGATTAGAACCCCTTTATTACGCAAGATTGTTTTAAAATATTTTGATAATCACAAAATATGATGAGCAGTAACTATGTGGTTTCTGTGATGAGAAAATGAGTCTATTTAATTTTTGCTAAAAATGTTTTAAAAAGAAGATTTCTTTTTCGCTAACTTCTCGAATTATGCGAATACCCAGGTCGTAAAAAAATTTTACCGGACTAATTTTCACAAAATTTATCGAATCTTGCAAAATTGGCGGAAATTGGTCCCTTAGGTAATACCGATAAATTAGATAATGTGAACTGCTTCTATTAGACTTATGCTAAGATCTTTATCTTTGAAACGAGGCTCAATCTTTGAAACGAGGCTTCTGTTTTCAGGTTGTGATCATTTTACTCACTTGCACGTTGTTAGGATTTGGAATTTATGGTTTGTTCCAATTGAATCAAGATTTTGATCCTGACTGGTTTCTACCTAGAGATAGCGACGAAGTAAAATATCGCAACGCTCATAGACAGGTTTACTTGTTTGTTTGGTTGTTTGTTTGCTGTTTGTTTGTTTGTTTGCTGTTTTTCTAATCCAGGTCTTTACTAGAAGCATCCACACACGCAATTTGAATGGGTCAACGCTTAATTGTTGCTGATGTCAGCATGGCTCTTTTTCCCAATCTTCAAAGCTTTTAAAATTGGGGGATAGGGCGACTCGTACATATATTTACGATTTTTTATTTACGAAATCTTTTATTTTTTAGTACTTTCCCTCTTTTGGAATTCATTCTGCAGTTTACATCGGAGAAATTGATTACTTTCAAGAGCAACAACAACTGCATAAATTATACACTAATATCAAAGCAGAGTCGAGTATTTTACCCTCTACGGTGAAGAGTTGGTATGAGGACTTCATCGCTTCGGTTAAAAGTGATCCTTCAAAAATATCAAGCATAAAGAATGGTAGTACTTTACTTTTGGATATTCAAATCTTGTTTTTTTCTAAATGCACAAGAAATCACGCTGCCGTAGCACTCCTCTTAGGGGGAGAGCGGTGTTGTGGACGTCAAACCACAGGAGAGCACGCTGTTCTTTTTCTCGGGAGAAGCGCTGTGGACACTGTCAACGCACAATATTCGAACCTTGTTTTGTTTTTTTGATCCTGTACTCCGCATATATGTCAGAACTAGGTCAAAATAGCGACATGCCATCTATTAGCCATACTGTCTGGCCACTCGATTTAAAAATACTGGCCCATGTGAAAGCGAATTTTTTCTTTCCGACACTGTCCAGCACCGTCATCGTTAAACCAACAAGAGCAACCACAAGCCGTCGCCTCAGCCGGTTCTTTTTCCTTAATATGCGTTTTGTTTTCTGTGTAAGCTTTAAAACTTATAATGGATTACAAATTATTTACCCCCGTGTTTTTAAATTCGTAGTTTAAATAATAGCATATCCAGCAAAGGTTTTTGAAACCTGGACAAATTAAAATACACACGGTACGGTTTTTATACCAAGTTTAGTCGTGCGAGACAGGTGTATATATTGAGGCATGTTGTGGAAGTGTGTATCGTTATTGCCGTGAATTTTTTTTAGAGCTAGATTTGGTGACTTTTTTTAAATTTCTATTTCTCTGTTTTAGATACGATACCAAACAAAGAAGTGTTCTATAGTTACTTGAAATCGTACCTGGACAGCAGTAAAAAAGTAACTGGTGCCAACGTCGTGTATAAGGGGCTTAACAATTCTGTTAAAATAAAGGTACATTAATGCGTTGATCAACGTATTTCTAATTTCATTGTCTATAGGCTCTTGTTTTTTAGAACTTGACATCTTTTGTAAGTTCTTCGTCATTTCAAAAATGAAAAATTTAAAGTGGGCCCTATACTGACAAAAGGACGCCTTATCAGAATTAAAAAAGTGACCAGAAAGTGGCAATCACCCCCCCCCCCCCTATCCACCTACTCTCTCCACCTACTCTCAACTATCACCTCTTATTAGGGACTCTCCCCATCTTAAACTCGCAATGGACGGAAAATTTATTCGAGATGAAGAAAGGTAGAGATGGGGAAAGATAATTAGCTTGAAAACGACAGAAACGGGCCAAGGTGCATCTTAAAGGTAGAGAAGTGCAGTCTAGAGGGTGTTCGAGACAGACAGACAGAATTAACTCTAATTTCACCCGCAAAAAAACCGACTAATATGTCATGCACAGTTGTAAATTCTTATCAAGCTTAAAAAAAAAAGGCTTCGCTTACGGTGAAGCACTATGTTACATATTCCACACTTTACCTAAATTTTATAATTGCTTTTAGTGAAACATTAGCACTGCTTATGGGAGAGTGGCATATAAATTTAACTAGTTTTTTAAATTTAATTATAGGCTTCAAAGTTTCTAATGACTCATGCGGATATAGAAGGAACCAATAATCAAATCAACGCTATGGACAGTATAAGGGATGTAGTTTCCAGTGTTCATTTTCAAACAGGTCCACCTGCTTTTGCATATGGTGCTAATTACATACAATGGGAAACAAACAGAGTACGTTGAGGTCATTGTCGTCCCCAGAGCTCTTTAAGATTAAAACTGTCTACTTTCGAGATTTATCTCAAAGAGCTCTGGGGTCGAAAATGGATTGAGGTTTTATTTATTTATTTGATCGCCTCAAAAGCGTCTACATCCGTGCTAAGAAGAAATTTCTAATTTATATTACTTCGCTACTTTCTGACGTTAACGTTCACGCTAATTTTGAACGCGACAAACGCAAGTTAAATCGAACTATCGCTTAGTGTAAAGCAAGCTTTAACATGGCCGGGGAAACCAGAAGCATAGGCTCTTTTTACACTTTCTATTTTTTTATATAGGAACGACTTAGCGACAGCAGCTACTGCGTTACATTTTTGTACCTAAAAGTTTTATTGTTTTTGTGGGCAAGCTTTAAATATCCTAAAAATGGTAGTTAAAAACCTTTAAATAACATCTAACAATTAGCGAAAAAAATAAAAAACCTCGAAATAGTTATAGTCACATAAGGGAGGACAGTTTCGTGGGAAAAAGGTTTCGCGGGAAAGAAGTTTCGCGTTTTCGCGTTTTTTAGCCATTTACGCGAAAGTAAATACTTGCAAAAATTGAAAGAAAAAATCCCAAATTTCATAAAAAAGTTCATACGTATTTTTTTTTTTTTCGACAAGTATTATATCAGTCTAAATCAATATTATTAAATTTGGATGTTTTTCTTTTCAAATTTAATAATTTTTTAATAAGAAAGACAAATTTATGTTTGATGTAAACAAATCTCTGTTTTATTTGTCAAAATTCCAAAATATTTATGGAAAAAAATGTACAAAATCCGAAAATCGCAATAGATTATCCCACCCGAAATTCACTTTTCAAGTTGAACACGAAAGGTTATGTTACACGAAATAAATTTACTCACTCATTCTCGAAAGTAAAAACCCTAAAATTTGCGTTTTTTTTCTTATGCGAACTTTGTTCCTGTGCTGCGAAGTAAGAAAAGTTTTGTGGTTATTTCTGAATGATTATTTCTGAATAATTATTTCTTTTTTAGTTGTGTGAATATTTATTTAGACGTGATTTTTAACCTGCTCCACGTCATCTTTGATTTTTCTTAGATTATTGGTCAGGAATTGGTACGAAATCTGTCACTGGCATCGGCTTGTGTGTTTTTAGTGACTCTTCTTCTTATTGCGAATCTTTGGACTTCATTATTAGTGCTAGTATGTGTGGCCTGTACTTTGGTAAGTGCGGTGTGTTTGTGAAATTCTTAAAAGCACAATTTTTTTATTCTCTAAAAATGCATGATGATCGCTTGTTGAACAACGAGAGGGAATATTTCAGCAATATTTTGATACAAGCTTGCTGATGTTTGAGTTCATCAAAATAGCTACACTCCTTATTTTTGAAGCCGTTTGCTTTGACTCTATCTACCATTTCTTATAATTTGAACTACGTTATTTACTAAGACTGATATGAAATGTATTTCGAGCCCCTTCAACCTTCCCTAATGTCTTATTTTTTCTCAAACTCTCTAGCTAGCGTTAACATGAAGTTAAAAAACCTCCAAATCTCTTCATTTTATGTCAAACTCTTCAATAAGAACCACTCAATTTGGAGTTGAAGACTACCACAACTCTCTTCAAAAGAAACACTTTTTTTCTGCGCTAATTCGTTTACAAATTTCGTGTAGGTTGATATTTGTGGTTTCATGTATTTCTGGGATCTCAGCATCGACACGATTATCTCGACCATCTTGGTGATTGCACTTGGTTTCGCCGTTGATTATGCTGCTCATATTGGACATGCTTTTATGGCCGCACGTAAAGGAAGTAGAAATGGTACGTATCCTTGTCAGTTAATTAAAGAATGTGAGGATCAATGCACGCCCTTTGTGCTTGTTGCTCTCTGCATCTATGCCGAGAATATTTGTTTACCGTCCGAGCAAATTTTGTGTGCGCCACTAAAATTTAAAAAATTATCAAGCCGTTTCGTAGCTTTTTAATTCCAAAGTTATCATGTTGAATGAGTTAGTTAGAAGGTATATACCGAGAACGCATTAAATGCTAACCGAACAGTCAATTTCAACGCATTCAGATGTACCAGCTAAGGCTATTACCTGAACTGTCTTTTTTGTTTAGATCGTGCCAGAGAAGCAGTAGTTGAGATAGGTCCAGCTGTGTTTAATGGAGGTATAAGTACCTTCCTGGCCTTCTGTTTGCTGGCTGTTTCTGAATCGTATGCTTTCCAAACCTTTTTCAAGGTATGAATTTTTATAAATTTGCGGCCAACTAATCATGCAGAGAATATTTGTTTACTTATTATCTAAAGCTAAATGTCGCGGCGTGTTTTCACCATATATAGTAGCCGCTAAATGACGCGTACTCGCTTTCGGTTTGCTGCATGACGCTACGGCAAGTGTTTGCTGCATGACGCTACGGCAAGTTTGGATCGAATCCAAACTGGCTAAAGCGATCTGAAAAGAGCATTTTTCTTTGTTATTCTGGAATCACCTGTTTTTTTCTATTTTATTTAAAAATTAAATGAAGTATTTTACAATGTAAAAGTCACGCGCCGCAAGAAACTGCGTGTTCGGTGTAAATGTAACTTAGGGAATTAACTTTCGCGAGAACTAATTTTTAATGGGTTAATTCTAATGAATTTCGATCCTCTACACTTTTATAAATGCATGTCCAACACCATTATAATTTGCCCGACGATGGGTCTCTTACAATGTCGCCTACAAATCTATCATGTTGAAGTATTGATAAACACATGGTACCTTGTATTTGTATTTGTCTTTAATATCCCAGGCATTTGCAGTAAATGATTTAAATTACTCAATTTGGAATGATGCTGCAAGTTAAAGGTTGCTGACATTCATTAATTCTGGAATAGTATCTAAATTTTTTTTTAAGCAAAAGTTTTTGTAGCCTCCTGGGAATAGAGATTAATGTCTCGCTTACTTTTTCAGGTGTTCTTTCTCGTGGTGACGATTGGTTTGTGGCATGGTCTGGTATTTTTACCTGTTTTGTTGGGAATCGCAGGCCCAAAACCGTATAGTACAAGCATAGAGACTGGTGAAGAAGTGGCTGTATCACATGATAACGGAAAGGTTGACGCAAATAAAAAGACGCATTATGAGATGAATAAAAACAGTAAGTGGTATAATACGGACTGTAGTCTCTGTAAGAAACGCCTTTTTACTCCTAAATACACTCTTTTAAAACGCGTGTTTTCATGAAAATCATTTAGTCCATTTTTTTTAGTGGCTATCGACAACACGTCTTATATGGCAACATGATCGGGAAAAGACTTAAAAAAGGATTTGCTATTTGCATGTTTTAATTTGTTTGAAGACTATTTTCACAGTTGTAAATAGTTAAGGCTTGTCTCCGCTTAACGGAATATATTATGCGGAATTAACTTAAGCGTTTTGATTGGATGGCGGAAATTTCCACCGATAAAAAGTAAAATTAATTTCTAACGGAAATTTCCTCTACACCAATCGGAATCGTTGTATAATGCGCTCAGTACGGAACATTCTTTCCAGGGAAATTGGGAGTTGAAAGAATTGTAGGTGTGGTCTACTACAAAATATAATGGAAGAAAGTCTTCATATCGACCGTGCACCTTGTTTAAAATGCAAAATGTCTACAAGAATGTAATCATTTTAAGCAACAGGCTTGGACACCGTGTGGTCAGTAAGCAAAAAATGTATAAGACAAAGGGAAAAGACACTATTAACCAAATAAATGCTTAACAGTACGCTATAATTTTTATTTTCATTTTCTTTAAATTAGCTATCCGTCTGATCCAAATAACACCTAAAAAAAGAAACAATGTTAAAAATTTGTAAAATGTCAGGCTGGCTTTTCTACGATCAGGACTTGCCAGCATTTGTCAGCTCAAATGCATAATTATGAGAAAGTGATGGACACATTAATTAAGCTTAAATTCTCATAATAACCAATTCATCTGATTCTTGGAAAAACAATTACAATTAGCTACATTGTTATATAGTATATGAGATTATATTTTTCGTTTGACTTTAATGAGAGTGTGTTGGCCGACCAGCACTCAGGGCCATGTTTCTTTAACATTTGCACCACGTGACTTTAATTGGAATGTTTTGGCCAACCAGCACTCAGCGTCGCGTTTATTTAACATTTGCACCACGTGACATTAAGGAGATTGTATTGGCCAACCAACACTTCGCGTCCCGTTTCCTTTTTACATTTGCACCACGTGACTTTAACCCCACGTGTGAAAACAATTTTTTACATTTTTAACTAATTTCAATTATGTTTACGTGTTGTTTGTTGGATACTAATTGTTTACATATATATATTTATTTATTTATTTTTGTGTTTAAGGGATTTTTTGTAATTACATAGTGAAAAAAGATAATTTTTTAACAAGTATTTCTCCGCAGTTAAATGTCTGTACAACTCGAAGCATTTTTGTTTGTTGAAGAAATATGTTTTACAATAATTATCACAACCTCGTTCCCAGGGCTTTTTGTCTATTTTTGACACTGGGCGGCGAGACGAACTATATTTGAAACACCGGCCAAACGTCAAAAACTTTCAATATGCCCTCGGAACAAGGTTGTAATTATCAACCTTATCCCCAGGACATCTTGCGATGTTTGCTTTTATATAAGGGCCTCTGGTAAAGAGGTTAAATCATTTAGTCACAAATTACAGGTTTTGTTTAATTACCTTAATTGCTTTGTATCCAAAAATTAATTTCACGAATGTTCGTTCTGAAGATATCTTTTAATTTTCTTATAACGAGACGGCGCGAAGATGTAAGAAGACGTAAGAGGCCCTGAGTACAAGGTTGGGATAATTCCTGTTCTGAAACAACCAAAAAAATTGAAACAAAATAGTCCCTAACGGAAAAACTGTGCTATTGTTATCACATGCTAAGGTGAAGGTATTTCTGGCCCAACCTCGTTTCCATACTTCAAATTTGAGTCTTCAAGAAACTTTAAAGTAAGGTAAAAACGCAAACGTGATGATAATAATTCTAAACATTGACATTTTTTCTAATAAAATAAATGAAACCGCCAGATCTGGACATTTTAATATTGATGTAATTCGATCTGACCGCTTTAAAGCGTGTTTTATTTCTAAAATAATAGCGATAATTTACAAGAGGGAGGAGGGCATAGCTTATAAGATGAAGAGCAACTCATGACTAACAAAAACAAAACAAAATGGATGCATCTTACAGCGGTGGAAAACGAAAGACGTCTTCGAACACTTCTGATAATGTACTGTCAGTATCGTCAACTGCAAGTCAGTCATCATTAAAAATAGTAAAACCAGTTATATTTGAACCTCGTGCTAAATATACCGTGTATAAGATTAATGTTTGCAACGAAGATGGACGGCGTTGGCATGTCCATCGCAGGTATTCCGACTTTGTGCTTTTGAACAAAAAGCTACAGCGTTTATTTCAAGACATCACACTTCACCTGCCTCCAAAAAGATGGTTTTTGGATAACTTTAACACAAACTTTATAAAGGAAAGACAAAAAGGATTGCAAACGTTTCTTGGACATGTTTTTGAGCGGGAGAATTTATATAGATGTGACCCTGTTCAGCAATTTTTTCGTCTTGATAAACCTCCGGATCCTGCCGAGGATTTAGAAGCATGTCGCAGACAATGCGAGATATTAATGGATCATTGCAACACGTACAAAATGAACATAAACCAACAGGGACAAGAAATAACTCGACTTACCAGAGAAATCGAAGATTGGTCTACCCAGAACGAAACAGATAAATTAGACAGAGCTGCTGCGACCCGTTCATTTCTAATGCAAAAGGTAAGCCCCCTCGACATGGACATTTGTTATACTAGTGTCAAAAAATAGCAGGTTCCTTTAGAAGTCATATTTTGCTTGTGTTTAAGTTGTTTATATCCTTTTCTGTTTTCTTTTTCTTTGAGTCTGCTACAGCCCCTTTTGTCGTCAGACATGAGAACGTTAAAACACGTTTTAGAAGTTGGTTATAATAACTGTTAAGAAAACACGCACTGCGGAAAAAATGTTCGAAGCACCTTAAACAAAAAGATTTTCTGAAAGAAATAATTTTAGCGAATCAATGTGTGAAAATCAGTGCATTATTTTCAGAAGTAGTTTAGGAAGCACCCTCGTCCCCAGGGACAAAAAACCCTGGGGACGAGGGTGGTTTTGGAAGATGTTTTATTGTGATCACATTTTTTGCAGATTTAATTTTCGCCAATGAGCAAATTTAATTTATAGCGCGATAATTTTTTTCGCGAATCGGGAACTATTGGTAAATTTAGCAAATTTAATTTTCGCAAATTAGGACAGAATTCTTCTTTTAAGGTTATCTTTCGCTAACCAAAACAAAACTTCATACTAACAAGCTATCTGTGTATATCCAACCTTTTTGTCAGGACTTTTAGTTATATTTATATTGGGACCCAAATGTAAATCTCCAAAAAAGTCCTGAGGACGAGGTTGGAAAATATCTGTAGCTAAACTCTCGCGGGCCGGAACAACGTGACTTCTCGTGAGAGTTTTATTTAAACACGTTTTGCAGGCCATAAGTTAAAATTACCGCTATAGATGATTATTCGCTGTAATAGCGTGTTTACACTAGACTGGTGTCCGTTATAATAACATATCCGCGATAATCTAACTTTTCATAAAGTATGATCAAGTCTATACAAAGATAAGATCGTTTTATTTTATTAACAAACAGGGTTTTACGTTACGTTTATGTATCGGAAAAGAATGCATCGACTGATAATATCCATTATGTATGTTCCAAATAATCCGATTTTTTAACTTGTGAACGTATTTCGTGATCGCGCCCAGGCTTTAACTTTCAAACGTGTTGTGCGTGATCGCGCCGACGCTTTAACTTGTGCGCGTATTTCGCTTGTATTAATTCGCTTCTAAATTCCCCTACAAATGACAAGGTAAAAAAATTAAAATTCAGGATTTTACTCAAAATGTTTTTTCAAAGAAAAGATGTTCGCGCGTATTTATTCTCGCGCAAAATGTTCTATTTGTAATTTTTATGTTAAATTTCGCGCGCTAACAAAGTCTTTTGCGCGAAAAGTATTTTGTTATTTCTTATTTTCAGGAAGAATTAGAAAGACAGGTACATGATCTTAACAATCACATCAATCAAAAAAACAACGAAATCACCCAACTTCACGAAGGATACAGACAAAGAGAAACTCGAGCCGAAGATGAACGTAAGCGCGAACGTGATGCACGCCAAGCGCAAATAGCCGAACGCGAAAGAAGATTCCAAGAAAAACAAAAAAACTTAGAGGCGCTTTATAACGACATAGCAAATTCGATATCGGAATTGGGTAGCATTAGTGTGGGAATTGGAGGGCGTTCCATTGATTTGCTAACCACTGCCTCTTTAAATGACCAAGGACGAGACCTTCGTCGAGCAATGGAAGAGTCTAGGAACGAAATTAAAAGTTTGTATCATGAAAACATGGATTTTTTTCGCCAAGAACTAGAAAATGCTGAAGCAAAGATGGCTAAACAAAAAAGTGATCTACAAACGACTATTAATCAGCTAAACGAAGCTGAACGAAATCTGATAGAAGCCACACGAAAACATGAAGAAGACGCTAGATCTAGTGGTTTCCTTATAAGGCAATATCAAACGCAACTTGCTACTCAGACTAGTTACACTAAACAAATCGAAGAAAAATATTTTTACGCCTTGGTGCTGGGCGTAAAATTGAATATGATACTTTGCGGCCAGATGGAGGAATTGTCAAAAGTTCAGTTAGAATCACAACAGCTTTATTTTTTAGCTCGAGAAAACCCTGACCTTGATATCATCAACTGGCCAGCGTGGATCGAACGATATATTAAAGAAAAGCTAGCTGCACTGGCACAACCAACGGCACCATCACCACCGCCACCTCAACCACCATCACCACCGCCACCACCACCGCTATCACAACAGAATTTAGAGATTTAAGTGTTGACTATACGAAGAATCAAAAGAAAGCCGGCAAAAATTTTAAAATTTACAATCTCGTATACAGGTTTTCGTTATCGCTTTTTTTAATGTCGTTTAGCAGCTGCAAGAATCTCAGAAAGCAAACAGAAAGTGGGGGCGAGACTGTAAAATTTACAGCTTAAAACACACATCGATTTCCCCTAAAAAATATACATAAACTGCTAGGTTGTTTCAACACCGTTCGAAAGCCACCAAATATTCTTCACCCCTCATTGATGGCATGTCACGATCAGAGTGAAGATGACTTAGCCCACCCACGGTTTGCGACCCGTATGGTGTGTGGTAATTTGTAGCACAATTATAAGTGCTAAGTTGTACATGGTAACTCCAACTTTGTTCCCAGGGTGTCTTGTCTTGAACCGTCATAATGGAGTCAAAATCAAATCTCGTCTCCAAAGCTCTATGGAGGAGGTTTGATTAAATTCATCATAAGACCCTGGAACGGTTTTGTAATAAAATATGAAACCTTTCAGAAAGATTGTCGCCCTTCCTCTCTCGCCTAAAAACCGGTCTCGATTGTGTTACAAATCTGAATAATCGTTACACATCCATGCTATAATATTTATTTTATCGCTCCGTCTGTGGAACTTCGTCCCCAGGGGTTCTTGTCTTTTGATATCGAGGGCCGCAGCCTTGTTAGTCGTCAAGTAAGCGCTAGCAACTTTAACATCAGGCAACAAACCCTGGGGGCGAGGATGTCTGTTTGCAAGACAAAGATGGCAGCTGCGAGTAACGATAGGGGAATTCCCGTGGATTTCTTCACTGGCTTACGACTTGTATTGTGTATAATGTTGATAAATAAAGATTAAGTCTAGAAATAAATATAGAAATAAATAAATTTAAAATAAATCAGAAGAAGTTGGCGTTGACATGTCGTGTATTCGCAACCTCGTCCTCAGGTCTCTTTTTCTCTTTCTTGTTGTTCGAGATTGTCAGAAAGAGAAAAGAACCCTGGGGACGAGGGTGGTGTATTCGGTTTCCTTCGAGGTACAAGATGTACTTTTTTTCTTCATATAGCGGCTATTTAATACAGACATCTCCTTTTACTATTATCAATGAAGGTCCTGCGAAGGAGAAATCTGAAATAAACGAGCCTGCCTCAATTGGGCATTTAACCCACGACTCCCGCATTGGAAGCGAACACTCTAACACAAGGCTACTAGTGGCGGTTTTCCTTGGCGATGTTAAAAGTGTTTAACTGCTTTATTAAACAAACGTAGGTAGAGTATGTCAACGTTTACTGGTGATTGTTGACAATGTAAAAAAACTCTTCTTTTTTCAAATTCTATTACAAGCCTACTATAGATTTCACGTGATGGTAATGGTATAACTAATGCGTTTAGTGGAGTAGGATACATTAATCTCCCTAAAATTTGGACGTTCATATTTTCAGACAAAAGCTCGACTGAATATTAAATATCAAATATTAATATTTGTCCAAACTTTTTTATATCACTGCAAAAAAAAAATTTTTTTTCAACTTGACGTAATTCTTCAACCTCGTTCCCAGGGCGTTTTGCTTTGTCGATGAAGGCCACTCCGTAATAACGGCTCAGGGGACACAAGACCCTGGAGACGAGGATGGTAATTTTCCGTATTACCTCTTTTACCTGTTATCTTCGTCGTCGTCACAAAAAACGATGCTTGTATCTTCATCTGACTCGTACTCCTCAAAATCTACTATATTGACGTCAAAATTTTCAATATTCGGGGCTTCTAAATATTGATAGATTAAATTCTTCAACCTCTTTAGACAAAGAAACCTGGGGACGAGGATGACTCTTCATACATCTTTTTTTGTTATCTTGTATTTATTACTTACTAAGAAGTACTTTTTCCAATCCATTTATTTGAAATCGGAAAAGGACGATACTTCCTACATTCAACCTTTGCTTTTACTGTGGCTGTACGATCCAAAATGAATAAAAAAATGTTGAAATCTCTATAAGTCCATCTCTATATGTCTAACAATATAGGTACGAGGCGAAATATTGATTTTCTTGCCAAAGCTATGAAATATAGATGGATTCAAAGTGCAACATCATCAGTTCGCTTTTTTTTCTCACCATCGTCCCCAGAGTTTTTTGCCTTTTTGATATGAGAGAAGACGACGAGACGTCATTTTTCATATCAAGAAGTCAAACAACCCTGGAGACGAGGGTGTTTTTTATCTTTCGCGATTCGCCTTTTTTCGGATTCATCCAAACCTATTTGCCACAAGCATGCCTACCTTTGCTACTGATAAGAGTATGATTCGAATTTGTACCTACATTGAAGACAACATCATGAATAACACTCATTTGAGCTTTTGTACTTCAGTAGTAAGTTGTTTTTATAAACATGTCGATATCAAAATATTATTTATTAAGAAAAAAACCCTCCGTATAGTTGGAACCTGAAGATCTCAACCTCGTCCCTAGGGCATATTGTATCTTCTTACATCGGCAATACGAACATGTTCGTGTCTCACTGTTTAGACATTGAAAAGAGACAACAGGTGCTGGTGACAATAGCTGGACGTAAAGCAAAGTATTCATCGAATTTAGTAACATCACGCATCTGTATTCTATTCATATAAAGAAACGCGATTTCCAAACGACAAACAAGTATTTCTTTTTATTCGACAGGTTTCATTTCAATTTGTTCCTGCCGGGACTGCTATCGAACGAAAATCTCTGATCAAGTTTTTGTTATTTTGCAAACAATCGAAATAAATTGTCTATAAGATAATATAAGTATGAGTCACTAAAGCTCTCACATCCATTATTATGGAAATGGTAGAGAAATTAAATTGTCGCCAGGCAATAATAATATAGATATAACCTCTCCCTCGTTTGTTGATATCTCTATAAATCTTAAATCAAGCGTTGTTAGCACAAAATTTATTTGAGTAGAAGTTAAGTGGAAGTTTTTTCTTTTTGGGAATGATCTTTGAGAAATGATACATACGTAGTTTTTATTATATCAACTTCGTCCCGTTATATTTATAGTTAAGTATATTTTAAGTAAAGAAGGTCAATCAACTACGTTCCCAAGGGACTTACACCGCTTGCGCTTTACAAACTGTCACTCATGTCATTGAGATTAATTTTTTGGAAACAGTTAATTTCAGATTTAGGTTTTCGCTAATGTTTTGACAGCATGGTGGCTTCGTAGTTTTGTGGTTTGATTTAATTAGCCCCGAGTTTTAATCCAATTTTAAACCGTGAAACGATGACCAAACCACTACACTTCTACCCCTTACAAAAAAAAACGAAGTCTATGTTTTTCATAGGAACAACAGTGCATCTGTGAATTATTTTAATGAAGATAAGTAATCTTTTATCTTTTTCTACTTATTTCAAACTTGTTGAATTTTTCGTCACTGAAAATAATAACCTCCAGGACATTTTGTATCTTTCCTGACATCTCAGGATGCGGTGGTGCGAGTATAACACGTATTACAGTCCCAACACATCATAAAAAAACAAGAGTCTTGTGGACAAGGTTGATCTTCAGGGTATCCCTTGTTTTTAAAATAGATGCGTAAAAAAGTTTCTTATGTTGATAAAACAAAGAAGTCCTATTGGGGATGACGTTTACCCCTTGTTACCGTAAATGTTATTTTGTAAAACGGATGGTAATGAATATAATGAAGAAGATACCTCATTTCCAGGGACTTGTACTCTTTTATATCTGAAAGGGACCAGGGACCTTTGGGGACCAGGGCACTTTTTGGTGATGAAAGCTTTCTAAAAAACAATAAGTAGTGAGGATTTTCTCGGTCCCCTGCCCAGAACTTCTTTTTGGCTTTCTGGATGTGTGCTGGTGCAAAGCCACCAACCTCGTCCACAGGGTTACTTCATTATTTTAATCCCGGACGCAATAAGATATGGTCAGAATGAGAAGTAGAATTTTGGGGCAAGGTGGGCAACACACATTTATACGCTGTGTGTGACCAAGAGAGGTCCAGGAAAAGTAGCGGCCCGGGACTAGGGTCAGTAGGATCAGGAAACTCATGATCATAAAGAATTGCATCTTTGTCTCGATTATTTTTCTATTTAAATAGAAAATATAATGCCGATACCTTGGGTGGTAAAGCTTCTTGTACTTTGACTCTTGGGGGCCGAGGCTTTAGTGGAAAGTGCTTGAAAACAAAGAAGAACACAACCAACAAGCTTTATGCATCTTGTTATTCTTTTCGCAACTCTAGAACGTGAACTTTAAACGAAAGATAAGAAAAAGAATGTCTGAAGAATTCAATCCTTTTGCTGCCGATGACAGTGGTACTGTCGACGCTGACACTAATCCATTTGGGGATGACGATGACGAAGATCATCATGATCAAGATGATTTTTTTGGACGTTCACCATCACCTCCACCACAAATTGTTAATTCTGAAATAGAAATTGTTGAAGATCGAAAACCAATAATTCAGGTGTGTAAGGTTAAATTTCTTTTGTGGTGGGCGGAAAGTCGGAAAAACGCAATACGGAAATACCGCACAAAGAGAATATTCCATGTTTTATAAATATTAGCACACAAAACCTTTACATGGCACAGAGCAATAATTTAATACTCCTAGCTATGTTTCAAAAAGTAATTCTTACCCCAGTATTGTTCTTTATATTTTAACCTTCACTACACCAACACAGCCTTTTTTGCGACCATGACAGCTTTAGATCAAAACACAACCAAGTCCTGATAAAGCATAGTATAATAAAAAAAATTGTCAAGCCTTCGCTTTTGCTGTGTTTATTTGTTTTGTTCTTTTTATAAACCTGTATCTCATAGTAAAACTTAAATTTTGTGATACCTATTTAACCTCCATCGCTATAATTCAACAAAATATATGCCCAAAATGTTTTTTGAATAGTGCATTATTTAACCCATGTAATATTCAATAGGCTACGTTTCTTACAAAAAAAGCACATAAAAATTTATTTCCTTCATACGAGTGCATATCACAAAAAATAAAAGAAAATTATTAAAGCCTAGTAAGAGGGTGCCGATAAGCCGCAAACATCCGCATATATACGGGCGAGTTCGGGTGACTTTTCGAATAAAATTGGCAGTTGTTCCCGAAACCGCCCGCACTTTCCCGAGCTCGCCCGGAACATTCCCGAAATGCAAATCCTTGTAACAAACCATGCGGACGATAGTTGGGAAGAAGGCGCTAGAAGAGAAAGGAGTTAATAAAGTTTATATATAAGTTATTTATAAAGTAAACTTTATCAAAAACCATCAAAAACAGTTCTTTTAAGAACTTTGCTACCACATAGTAAGTTTATTTTAATTTTTATAGTTTTTATGAATCATATTAGTGTCTGTTTTTTTTTGTTTTCCGGGCATTGTTTGGGCCTATGCGGGTTTTTTCGGGCGAATACTTGAATTTTTTTCAAAACGCCGAACTCGCCCGAAAACGCCCGCACTTTTTACGGCGTATGCGGCTTATCGGCACTTTCGTAGCCTAGCTCCTAACAATGCGTTTATTATTAAACATATGTTTATTACTAAACTTGTGGATAAGTGTATTCTAGTAAGTAAGTAAGTAAACATTTATTTACCTAAGAAATGACAATTTACATTACTAAAAGAATAAATTAGCAATTAGGAAGGAGAGTTTCCCGATAGCCAAGGCTAAACAAAGGAGAAAGCCACCAAGAAAAATGTGAAATATTTTCATATGTCAGTAAATACTGTAAGTTTACAAAGATTAAAATGAAAAAGCATTATTGATTATAATTAGTATAAATGAAAATTCAGTACCATATAGTCAAATAAAAAAAAGTAATGAGACAAAATAATGAAGAGGAAAGCTAGTTGATGTATTGACTCATGTAGAAACTTGTAGCTAGGGATTTGATTGTGCTTAATTTACAGTTTGTGAGGTTAGTATCAGAATAATTTCTTTGCAGATTGTTCCACTGTAATGTGGAGATTCTAGAGAATGAAAAAGATCCAAACGTCGATGTGTTAACTGTTGGTTCAATAAGCAAACCAATTGTGTTACATCTAGTTTCATGAGAGTGTGAGATTCGATCAAATTTGAGTGAGGTAAGTGTGTCAGATGGGAGGTTAGAGTTTAGGAATTTGTGGATAAATTGAATGTTAAGGACTTTAACTAGGTCGAAGAATTTAAGAATTCCAAGTTCTGCAAATATAGGCAAAGATGGGGATCTTGGTTCACTGAAGGTGATCAGCCTAAGGGCAGCCTTTTGGAGGGTAAGTATTCTGTGGGCTACTGTGGTGTCTCGAGTGCCCCATACTTGGCAAGCATAGCTTAAGTGAGAACTAAAGATAGCATGGTAAATGTTTAGCAGGGATTTTAGGGGAACATAGTGACGAATTTTAGATAACATCCCATTGGCTCTTTGAAGTTTAGTAGCCACAGATGAGACATGATACTTCCAGGAAAGATGTTCATCAACATGAACACCCAGGTATTTCACACTTTTGCTAGGATAAATGCGCTTACCGCATAGAATCAAAAAAGGTAAAAATTCAAGCCTACGAGATTGGGATCTAAATACAAACTCTGTTTTGCTGGAGTTCAGTGATATTTTGTTGGCGTTAAGCCAACACACAAGGCGTTTAAGATCAGCATTCATCCCTCTACAAAGGGATTCTAGTGATTTTGAGAATTTCAGCAGATGAGTGTCGTCAGCAAAATGATGGGTCTCTGACGATTTGATACAATTATGCAGATCATTAATATGCAACAAGAACAGCAGCGGACCAAGAACAGAGCCTTGAGGCACACCATGTAGAATGGCTTTAAGTTGAGATTTGAATTCACCGATTGAGACATACTGGAGACGACCAGTTAAATAAGACCTGAACCAATCATTTGCTTTTCCCCGAATACCATGGATTTAGCTTGGATAGAAGGATTTTGTGGTCAACAGTATCAAAAGCTTTTTGTAAGTCGACAAACACTCCACAGGCAAGCTCACCTTTGTCAAGGCAATGTCTAATGCGTTCAACTATAGTAAGCACAGCCTGTGATGTTGAATGCTGTTTTCTGAATCCAAACTGTTTGGGATATAGGATATCATGGTTGTTGAAAAAGCCTATGATTCTGTTGTACATAACCTTTTCATAGATTTTCTCAATGTTTGACAATAATGAGATTGGTCTGTAATTTGACACATCTATAGAAGAACCTTTGTTTTTGTAAACAGGCACCACTCTGGATGTTTTTAAAGATCTAGGAAACATACCAAATTCAAACGAAAGATTGATCAAAATTGATATAGGTTTGGAAATATCATTTTCCAACAATCTTAGAATTTTGATTGGAATACTGTTTGGTCCAGAAGATTTTCCTGGAGAGATGTTGCCAATAATCCCGATGATTTCTTCTTGGGTAACAGGTGATAAGAAAATTGAGTCTGGGTTTGGGTTTTTGAGGTAGTCAGAGTACCTCTTGGATGTAGGTGGAATTTTGTTCCTAATAGAATTTGCTATGGATGTAAAAAAGTCATTAAAACTATTGGCAATATCAATTTGCTTTGTCTCAAGTTTACCGTCAACCTGAATGGAGGTAGGAATATTAGATTTCCACGGTTTTGTAGAAATAATGCTACGAACACCCTCCCAAATTTTGTGCATGTTATTTAAAAAAAGGTTAAAGTAATTGGTATAATGGTTTGTTTTACTTTGTCTGCATAAGCTGACAATCATGTTTCGGTAGCGTTTGAAAAGTTGTCGGAACTCTGATTTAGAATTTGGATCTTTGTTTTTAGTGAATTTCCGAAAATAAAAATCACGTTTAGACATGGATTTTATGATGGCAAAAGTAATCCATGGTTTTTGTAGGGTTTTGATTTGCCTTCTGGTGAGCCTGCCTGTGGGAACGTGTCTGTCAACAAGCTTTTGAATTTTAGAATTAAAAATGTCAAAACAGCTGTTTGGGTCAATTGGTCCAGGACTATTAAACTCAACACCCCAGTCAATATCCAGGTAATTTAAAATGAAATTATGTTCGTCAAATTTGGACCAGTTTTGGTATTGAATATTTTTTTCTAAGTTGTTAGTCAATTGGTCAGGTAATATAAAGAATTGAGGCAGGTGATCAGAGAACATGTGAATAAGGTTACCAGAGATTGATGGTTGACCAGTGACAGAGAAAAAAATATTATCAATTAATGTCTTGGAAGTCGCTGCTATTCTTGTTGGTAATAAGATCTGGGGAAGTATAAGGTGGGAGCCGAGTATATCAATGAAGGCAGAGAGTTCTGCATCTTCATTGAGTTTTAACAAATTTTTATTGAAATCCCCCAGTAGAAGGATTTGTTTCTTTTCAATGCTGACTTTATTGAGAAAGGGTTTTAAAAAATCACGATTAAAGGAATTTGTTGACATACAAGGATGTCGATAAATGCTACCGACAATTAAGTTGGTTGTGTTAGGCAAGATCATCTCTGCAAAACTTGATTCCAAGTATTTAGATTGGTACATAATGTCATCCAAGTCTGTACGAGGAATGAAATTATACTGGTCAGAAATATACAACAAGCTCCCTCCTGCTGAGGATTCAGTGGGGGTGGATAAGCACTGGTAACCTTCTATATGGTAATTGAAAGTTGGTGGTGAGCCTTTGATAAAGCGGGTTTCAGTAATACCAATGTCTCAAAAGGGCCAAAAGGGTGTTAAATTCATCAAAGTGTTTAGCCATTGAGGCAATGTTAAGATGAAAAGCTGAGAGCGACCTTGGATTTAGATTAAGATTGTTAAAGTCCTCACATTCATAGTATTTACAACTAGTTGTATGAAAATTGATACTGTCAGCATCGTTGTCCATGCTATGAACAATACTATTAAGATCAGAAAGAAGGGATCTCACATTTTCATTAATACAGGATGTAGAATTTGGGGTTGGTTTTGGTTTACAATTTGACAGATGTTCTGAATCAAAAAATGGTAATGTCCTGTCCAAACATTTTGGACAAGCCCAGTTACTAGAATTGTGAGATAAGGCATCAAATTCTGATACTGAAAGTCTAGAGCAGTTTTGAAAATTTATCTAGGAATTACAGATATCACAAAAAATTGATGTTTTACATGATTCATCAACTAGCTTTTTGCAGACATTACAACTAAGCATAAAAATTATATATAGGGGGGAAACAAAACTGGCAGCTTTAAAGGGACAACAGGGTCTAAAAGTAAAAAAAAACAAAGAAAAAGTGAAAACTTACCAGTTAGAACAGGCTTTGGGCTTCAAACGATTTCACAAATAAAACAAACGCTATATACTGACTGCACAGCAAGCTTGCGCCATATTGAAGTTAAAATTACCTGAGCGTATATCACCGATAAGATTAAACAAACAAAGAACTTTAGGCAGGAAAATCGTGTGTAGCAGAAAGAAGAGAAAAGTGAGATAAAGACAACAATCTAACTCTCTGTGTTTCCGTAGTTGAGCAATTCATTTTGGTAGAACCCAGGAAACCATTCAACTATTTGATCCACATGTGTAATTTTTTTGTGTTTTTCATCCGTTTTATCAAATTTTATAAAAAAAGCTTCATTTTGATATTTGTAACTGTAGATGAGTTTGTTTCTTTTCAGTTGTCTGCATTCAAATCCCAGTCTTTGATAAAATTGATTCAAATTTTGGGCAATGTAGATTTTGCTGTTTGGTGGCAGCTTAATTTCCTCGAAATTTATATTTTCAATATCCAGTTCCATTCCACATATAGACATAATAACATGAAAACGAGGTTAGTTTAGAGACAATTTTAATTTTGATACACATATAGTTTGTTTACCTTTATTATTTCTCAAATTAACTTGTCAAATCAGCTAATTATGAACTTTTGGTAAAATAAATAGAAAACAACATTATTTTATACCCATTGGGCTTTTTAAAGTTGCTGGTTTATGTTTTTTCTAGTGTTTAGCTAGCTATGGCGCTGTAGATTAGTTTTATGGCGCCGTAGATTAGTGGTTATAGCTCTCGTACTCTGTGCGGGAGACCTGGGTTCGATTCCTCTTGACGGCAATTCAACATAGGCGAGTGGATGTTACCATAGCCCTGGGTTAACCCAAGTTGTGTGAGGGAAATTGGGAAGATGGCACATTGTGTGGGCCATTGGATGTGGAGTTGTCTAGTAGAGCGCTGGCCCTAATTGGGTCTGCGTAGCTCAAAAAGAGCATTAAATACTCTAAGTTTGGTTATTACTAGCTAGCTAGTTGGAGCTTTAACCAATGTTGTTGACATATATATACACTTTATTCTTTGTTATTGAAAATCTTTTAAAACATCTTTAAATAACATTATGGCTTGGCTATCCCAGCATGTTGGGTTGGTGGTATTTGGCTGACTGCTAGTCTCCCGTATATTTAACAAATCGTAATAAGAGCAATGCAATCACCCAAGGTAAAAGCATGCTTACACATAAAAACCCTTGAGCCTTAATTTTTTAAAACGTTATGGCACATAAGAATGTTACTGTTGTTGTTGTTTTTTAAATTCACAAATTGTTCTGTCAATAAGTAGTATTACTATGAGTATTGCCAGTAATATTATTCCTATAAGTATTGCCAGATTGTTATTCCATGTGTCAGGTATAGCTATGGGTATTGTAATTTATTTGTATGTAAAAGTAAAGATCAACAACTTATATGAAATTATTTTTTTTTAATTACGGTGCTCTTCTTAGACAAATCTGATGGAATTAACATAAAAACTTTTCTGTATTATATTTCTTGAATTTCCAAATTTAGGCATTCTGCTGTAAGAGGGCAATAGATTTTATAAAGAAAACTATAGAATTGTAGAACAATAAACCAGTCACAATTTGTTTTAAGTCACATGTTGTTACAATGCACTCCCTTAGAATGTTTAATACTCTATCGATTTACCCCAATTACTTAACCAGATGGCCTAAGGAAGTTAAGAAAGTTTTGAATATATGCTGACTGAAACAGTCTTTGTTTGTTTATGTTTTTTATGTGTAAAGTTATGTGTAAAGTTCATGTATCTGTTTTAATGTTTATGAGTGTACTGAGTCTCTATGTGTATAAAGGTTTTTGATTCATTTTATTTAGTTGTGTTTCTTAGGGACTGTTATGCATTGAGGCATGCTTATTGTCATTACCTTTGTTCTTTTACATAATGGTAATGGCCCTAGGTATGTCTCAAGGGACATATATATATATAATGTTTTTTGCATTTTGCAGTCAGTTGGAAATTAGTCTTCTTACTAGTAAGACATGACATAAAAATTGTTTCTGTCATATTTGTTCATTCTTGGTGTTGACCAAGTATTTGTTCATTCTTGGTGTTGACCAAGTATTTGTCATTTTTGGTGTTTACGAAAAACATTGTTCTTGTTGCTTCACTGCATAAGTTAGGCATAAACTTTACCACCGTTGAAAACAAGTACGAGTTTTGTTAAATTGTGTCGCTTACTTTGGCAGCAACACAGACGACCTTACAACTAATAAATGACTTTGTTTTATTTTTTTAAAGATAACCCTGACAACATATACCTTACAAGTTTAACACTGTCACTATCAAAATAGTTGATAGAGGCCTAATTTCCAAAGAGAATAAGAACAATTTTAAGAACCGTGAATCTATAATCTTAGAGAAGACAGCAACACTACACCTACTAAATATTTTTCAAGGAATGATAAACTTACAATACTAATATGAATCTGAAAAGACAAACCAAAAAAATAAACAATTTGTGATTACTGAGTACACTGGGTTAAGCCATATAAATGTATATTAAATGGAATGGTTAAAGCATATTAGCAGTGGAGTGTGACAATAATAACAATACATAGCTGGGCAGCACATCATCTCTGTGTACATAGCTAGCTATAACATCCTACCTATAATATTTATACCTATAATATCTGGCTAGAGGATGATGAAAAGCTGGGTAACTTTTTTAGGATAAATTATAGTCTTTATAATTATACAATTTATTATAAAATCAGCCAAAATTCTTATGTAATTTCAAAGAAACACTTTTTTAAAAAAATTAAAAATATATGAAGCTTTTCGTAACAGCGTTACATTATCAAGTAAAAAGCTTTGTATATTTTTAATTTTTAAATAAAGTGTTTCTTTGAAAATACATAATTATATAAGTTATATGAAGTTTTAGTAAACTAGTTAAACATTTTAGACCTTAAGGAAGATGTTTGTTGGCTAGCTAGGTATAGCTAGCCATCATTAAATTTGCCTTAAATTACACACTTAATATCAATAAATATTCATAATTTTTGTCACACTGCCACTACTAATACCCTCTATATACTTTTATCCACTATGATTCTTTCAATATGGCAGTTGAAAATTTTAAAACCAACATTTGTTGATAATGACTAATGTCAGGAACAGTTAGTAAACAACTTGGCGTCCTGAACTTTATCTAAACTAACGAAAGAAATCTATAATTATGCAGTAAGATGATACGTTCACACTGAATTTAATTCTCGAACAAAAGTTAAGATTTGTGACTTGGACTTGGACAGCAAGGAAATTTTAGAATTATCTTTATTTATGTATGATAAAGTATGATAAAAACTAAAATCGTCATGCGTTTATTTTTCGCATTCCCACCTATAGTTTTAACTTTAAAACTTTCAAAATAAACATGTTTATCAATTAAAACATTGGTTGGAACCAGGCTTAACTAAAAATGACGTGGTAGACTGCCGTAGGTTGTACTAAACAATAATCCGGAAAAAGTTCATTTTTTGAGCTGTTGTCAAATGAAGATATGTACAAAAAATTGATACATGTTTTGCGAAGAACAAATTTACCTAAGAAAGTCTTTGTTTGCTCAAAACATTTTGAAGGAGAACGCTGTTATTCTTTTTTTGTAGTTTCACTTTCCTAAAATATATATTTTTTGCATTAATTTTCTTTTTCATCTCAGCTACCTCTTTCCTTTTTCTTTTTGACACAGCTTCGGCTTCGTGCCTCTTCAATCCAGTAATAGATATTCTTCGTTGGTCAAAATCTTTGTCTTTATGTGAACTTTTTTTTCTATTCACCACTGGTTCCTCCACAAGGTACAGCAAGAGTCATAGTGTTCTCTCCCAGCCCCATACTTTGCTTTATAGAATTTTCTGTAACTACTTTTGTGGGTCAGTAGGAAACCCACTTTTGTTGCAATTTAACACTCAATTTGGTTGCACATTTCTTGTCTTTATATTTTTATTATATTTATTCTTTATTATATCAATAACATCGTAGAAGTCATTAATTATTGGCTGTGCAGAATTTTTGTGCCACAGAATTTACATTTGAGTTTTTCAGAGATAATCAAATTCATAAATGCTCTTCCAAATCTTTCCCAGGGCCACTGTTCTTAAATGGAGTTGTCAGGTTATTGATATAAATATAACCTCTCACAATTTTGTTTATTTGACTGTGATGGGTTAAAACCAAGTTCACACATTGCTCCTATATGCAATCTGCCAGTTTTCTTCCTGCATTAACTAAAAAATGGCACACTGCTTTCATTCAAATATGCTTTTAAGTACCTTTCAGACATTGGGGCTTTAGGGTAGCACTTCTGATTGAACTTTTAACATTGGTTTCTGTTAACTTTAGGGCATGTGCTACAGTGGTGAAGCTGCAATTGGTTGTTATTTTAGTAATACTGTAATGGTTCGAATAAACGCCCCCCTCGAATAGACGCCCCTCCTTTTCAGTCATTTTTTAAATAAACGCACCCTTGAATAGACACCCCCTCGAATAGACGCCCACGAGGCGATAGTAAAAGTATACTTACTTACTTACTTTTTTCCTAAATCTTAGGTTTAAGGTTGGAAATTTAGCTTTTCGCTTTTGAAGTTCATTCTCTAAAACATGTGAATATCTTTTATTTTCAGTTGTGAAGATATATTATAGGTATCTTTAAAATGTCAAAAAATTTAATAAACGCCCTGGGCGTCGAATTCGAAGCATTACAGTATATTCAATAAAATGGTGACAGAATAAAAAATAATCTTCACTTTTTACGAAACATTTCATTTACAGTCCTAAGGGATTTAGTGTGTCATGGCTTGTTAGTGTGTCAAGTCTTGGCTTTGGAGAGAAATTATGCAAAGCGGGAAGTTTCTAGTTGGTGGTCCCTGGATCTAGAGTGTTTGTATTTATGTGACAAAATTTGCTTTAGAGTATCAGTATGTTTTTTTAAAACAGAATTTTGTTTTCATAATAGACTGATGAGAAAAAGACTGGATTACCATCATATACCTCACTAGATGAAGAACAGCAAGTGGCCACCATAATGCGTTCTGTTTCTATGGATGAGGACAATATCATTACCGCAAATTCAGATACTCAAGATTTGTTTGTCAAAGTTGACAGTCCTGAAAAGCATGTTGAGGGATACGTTAGTTATGCTGTTACGACAAAGGTGCTTTTCTTTCTCATTTATACATAAAAAATATAAAATATTTGGTGGCGAGGGTATTCTTTTCTCAGTGCAATTCGGTCAATTTTGCTTCCTATAGTTATTTTCAGTTAATGCTACTGTTTATACACCAAGTGCTTCAAAAGGCTGATAATAAACCTGAGCTAAAATTTTGTTAACAACACTAATTAACTTTCTTTTCAGACAACAAGGAATGAATTTGATTTACATGAATACAAAGTACGAAGAAGATACCAAGATTTCTTATGGCTGAGACAAAAGATGGCAGATTCCTGCCCAACCCATATCATTCCTGTAAGAAACACATACTTAATTTCTTTGTTTTTATTTACTGTGTTGGTTTCTAGAGTGTGATAGTTGTAAAAAAGCATTGGTCATGCTACAGCACTGTCTGTACATTGGTATTATGGAAAAGAAAGTTGATATTTGTCAAAGTAGGATGGCACCAACCTATTCTGTGTATATAACACAAAAAAGTTCATTTGTAACCATTTAATACATAATTAATTTATTTGGTTCCATTCAAATTCTGAAATGTTGCTTAACTAATAGTAACAACTTCATGGAAATAACAGTACAAAAAAGTTAACAGCACTAGCAACAGCATTTTAAACACATATGAATAGAAAATATAAATAGAAAATAAACCCTTGGTTTGCTATTTTTTTAATTTAATAAATTTTAGCATAAAGCCACACTTTAGCGAGAAAATACGTGAGTTGTGAGAAAGTAGCCTGTGATTTTTGTGCTATGGACTCAAATAGTCCCTCACAGAAGTGTATTAAAATAAAGAATATCTGAAAACCAGTGCATTTATAAAGTATTTTAGCATGTTATCGGTATACCAGTGTACCCAAAGTTTAGCCATTCTAAGAAGCAAAACACACATCAGTCACTCTATAACAGCAGGGGTTGACAAATCACTGTACGTCTATGTACAAAAATTGTTCCTCACACAACATTACTTCACACAACATTGTACTTCGCACAACATTGTACCTCACACAACATTGTACATCACACAACATTGTACTTCACACAACATTGTACCTCACACAACATTGTACATCATACAACATTGTACATCACACAACATTGTACATCACACAACATTGTACCTCACACAACATTGTACTTTACACAACATTGTACCTCACACAACATTTTACTTTACACAACATTGTACCTCACACAACATTTTACTTTACACAACGTTGTTCCTCACACAACATTGTACATCACACAACATTGTACTTCACACAACATTGTACCTCACACAACATTGTACCTCACACAACATTGTACCTCACACAACATTGTACTTCACACAACATTGTACCTCACACAACATTGTACCTCACACAACATTGTACTTCACACAACATTGTACTTCACACAACATTGTACTTCACACAACATTGTACTTCACACAACATAGTACTTTATGTACTTTAGTTTGATAACAATAACAATAACAATAAAACAGAAATCTTTTTCTTTGTGTAACAAGGTATATCCTGTCTGTTTCACCAGTAACACCCACCTGTTTCTACTTACTAATACATGTTTAAGAAAAGAAAATATAAATCTGAATTAGTAACAAAGTGATGCTAACAACCAAAAATTGTATAACATTTTTTGTGGTATGAACAAATGACGATAAAGTTCTAATTTTTGCAAATAACAATGTTAAAAAGGCCTTATGTTTTCGTAAGGCACTTTTTGGGTCTAATTTGCAATGCTAGCTGCAATTTTGTCCACCATAGCATAATTCCAATATAGCAACCAACAGTTTAAATGGCTCCATGAATATCACAAAAGAACTAAACTGTTTTTTTCTTTATCATCACTATTTTGTGAATTGTATACTGTCATGTGAGGTTAAAAAGTCTTTTCAATTCCTTTCCTGTAAAAGAAGCCTCAGCCTGAAATTCATGCTGATTCATATAAACACTTTCTGAAAACCAGTTAAAATGAATAGAAAAAGTAGATAATTGGCTTGAGAAAATCTTTGTATCTAAATAATTGTATTATTAACAAAATATTTGCAGAAGTGATTAAAAAAATATATTTAGCATTCACATCTTCAAATCACCCAGTATCAATACAAAAATCTAAATATAAATTTCAAAGGCTGGAAAGTACAGTAACATTTTCTTTCTGTATTTAGGCACTTCCTGAAAAATTCACATTTAGCAAACACATCACGGATAAATTTGATCCTGATTTTTTGAAAACACGACAAAAAGCATTGGATAAATTTATGTCTCGATTGGTTGATCATCCTGTGATGTCTTTTAATGAAAATCTAAAGACATTTTTAACTGCAAAAGCATGGGTAAGTGAGTCATAATTATAAAGTTAAACTTATTTAGAAAATGGTATGTGCAGATAGTATATGTAACATTCTATTGGAACAGGAAATGTCAACCGCACGTAAAAAAGGACCAGGTGCAACCACGAAAGTTGGTGGAACTATGCGAAATACAGCAGCTCAATTCATGATGAAGAATCGCGATGAAGAATTTAACCAAATAGGCACTTACAACATTCAATTTCAAGCTAAGATGAAGAAATTTTCAACTATTGCTGACACTGTTGCACAGGAGAGATTTTGTAAGTTGTCATTTCCGTGTATCTATTTTCTATCTAACAAAACGACATAAGTAAAATTGCTGTATAGGACTTATGCCAATAATATCAGCACTTGCAAAAAAAATATTTTTAAATCTTAACTCGTTAGGAAGAAAAACATGTTGTTTTTTAAACTTTTCTCTTATTTTGTTTGTTTTGTAGCCCTGATTGTTTTTTAGGGAAGAACTTATTTCATTATCTTGCCTCTGGCAGAGCTAAATGCTTTTAAAACAATATGCCATATTTCCTCTATATACTGACTCTATTTGATCTATTTACCTTTCCTACAGGACTGCCTCATTTTTGCAATGATTAAACATTACATCAACGTAATATTTAGACAACCTCAGATTTCTTTGATATCATTTTACTTTTTAAGGTTTGTTAGTTTCGATGGACTTATATGAGACTCTCCTATTTATATAATCAGTGTTCTATGTACAAGCTTAGTGTGTGACGGTGGGCCTAATCAACTCCAAAGCTTCTGATTTTTCATTAACTCTCATTGCTCATTTGGTCTTCTCGGCTAATAAGTGCACGTCAGTTCTGCATGGCTAATAAATGCAGGTCAGTATCACAGCCTTCCTGTTACGTCAGTGGTCTAAGGTGAAAGTAATTTGATGATGTGTTGTATATTTCAGACTTACTTGATGATTATGCAGAATACGGTTCAGGTTTTCGCTTATGGGCAAATTCTGAATCTCGTTTGGCTGACACATTAAGTGCAGTAGCTAACAGCTTGGACAAAAGCTCTGAAAGTCTGAAAAATATTGTAAGTGTATAAAATGTGTATAATGTATGTGTTCATTTACTGAATATCTTTCTAATTTTTATGTGTAATAATTTTCATGGAGTTAAAAATTTATTTTGCACATAATAATTTAGAACAAAAGCAAATCTCATGGTATTGTTTGTGGAAAAAAAAGATTTAAGTTCGCGAATATAGCTTCAAGTATTGTGTAAAATGCGAAATAAAAATTACAAATGCGAACATGTTTGTTGAAATTGCAAAATTAAAGATTGCAAATTAATAACCTTTTAATTTGTTTATATCCTATATCTACACGAAATTTTATGCTAAAATTAGAGAAAAATTGCAAACAAGTGAAATGCGAAAAAAAAATTGCGAATTTCTTGTCTAAAAATACAGAATTTTAGTTTGCAAATATGAAGCAAATTTGGAATCAATAATTCTGAGTTTCTGCTATTTTTTCCTTCACTTTAAAAATTAATTTTTGTTATCTATCTTTTCTTTTTAGTTGCGCGTCCACGAGCAGAGAATATGTGAACCATTGCGAGAATACGCACTCTACTGTGAATCCGTAAAGGTATGTAATTTATTTTAATTTTTTATATGCATATCGATGTATCTTTTTTGTAGATACGTGGTGCTGCTGTGATTGCGGTACGAATAGCTGTCTATAAAATTCTTAGCTTAGTTTTTACAGAGTGCGATTTACCTCAATGCTTGTTCAATCATATACACCATCATATATCACATACACTGAGATGTAAGACTTTTAACAACTCAGAATAAATTTACAAAGCAGAATTTGACCTTATTGTATTCAACACATTTTGGCTCTCTCGTCAAAACTGATGTCTTTAAACCCCAGACCTATGAATTCCATCTTTCTATCGGCTGATCTGTCATGCTTGTTACTTTTCGTATTTTCTAGAAAATATTCTTGCATTTTAACACACTTTATATTGTTCATTTTCCCTGTGTTGTGTGGGTGATAGAATGATCATTTTAAAATTTGCTTTTTTACCTTTCACGTTTTAAATCTCAACTCAATCGATACCGGCGTTTTTTTTAATGAATCATGCTTTGTTGTTGCACGCTATACATTATGCCTACAAAATTTACTATATAATACAATGTTAATTTTGCTATATACCGTGTTTAGTTCAATTATACATGTTGATCTCGAGAGGATTTTAGTTCAATACATCAGTATGTTAGCCAGAAATCTCTAATTTTTAACCATTGTTGCTCTAAAGAAGTTGGGTGTTGTGTGAATGTTTTGTTTTTACTGAATGCTTTTGTTAAATCGTGGCAAGGAGAGAAAAAACGCAGTTTTTACGTTATGTATGAGAAGGCTGTATGTTTGAGCTGGCTAACACACTGAACATGTAATGTTACGCGAACGATGCATGCTAGCATTTTCCACGTTTTCTTGTTTGTTTCAAGCCCAGTTTTTTTGTTTTGTTTATTCTGCTGCATTTACTTTCGCAATTTTTTTCTCCCATCTTTGAATTTTCTTCGAAATGGCGATTGACTGGATTGGATTAGTTTCTTTTGTTGGTGTTGTCTTCCACGCCTTAAAAGATAATCTTTCATTGATAATCTCACAGGATTTCAGGATACCTCCTATTTTTCATGAAAATTTCTAATTTTTATTATGGAGATGCAATATATACTAATATATGCCTCAAATTATTATAGAGTTTGCATTAATTATTAAGGAGTTGTGGGGATATCATAATGTTTTGTAAACCAAAATATTATGGAATACCTGTTTTGATCTGGGTGTTACTCTTTTTTTCTCTTTCAGCAGATAAGTATCATCCTGATCTGGGTTGTCTGCTACAGTGACTATAGGCTTCTTAGATGTCCAAAGTTGATTCAGACCTTGTTGTTTGGCGCGAAGAATTTGCATTTCCCATTCTCTCTTTTTTTTCGCTCGTTCCTCCTCCTCACGCAATAACCTGTTACAAAAGTTGGAAATTTAACCTTTATAAATTATGATATAAAACAATCGATTTTACCTGCACTGAACTGTTTACCATTTTTGGTGTAAAAAGCCCTGAAATCGTGTGCTCTCTGCGTGTACAAGTGCTCTTCACCATGGTGCGCATTTTAAAGTGCAGTGCCACCTCGCTGCATTTTCTGCAGGGTCCTACGACTAAATTCCGAATTTATTTATAGAACTAATTCTACTTAGCTAAGCTAAATTTTTGGCAATTTATTAGATCATTTTGTAAAGTGATACCGCATTCAAAAATTAAATTCAAAGCGGGTGAGATATGCATAATGATTCGATAATGTTGCACTTTTCGAGAATTTTTCAGAGCTCGTCAGCTCAGGAAAAATACGTTCACCTCTCAAGGGAAACCTCGGAATTTTGGACATTATATTAAAGTTAGACTTCTTCAACATATTTAAAAACTAAAGTCTACTATTCTTCACTTATCATTTTCTGTAAATGGCTCTCATGTTCAGCTTATCACTTACTGTAGTTGCCTCTCGTGTTCAGCTTTTTCAGCAAGATATCTCAAACGCTCTTCTTTTCTTTCTTGCAATTCTAATTCCCTGGCTCTTTTCCGTTGCCTCTCCTCCTCACCTTTCTTTTCCCACTTTGCAGCTATGGGGTGAATGTGCCATATTTTGCTACTGTTCGGTCCCTAAAACAAGACCCTTTTTAATAAGCTGCAAAATAAGGACATATGGGTTTTGGGCTTTCAAGATGTAAAGACGTCAAAGGCTTATTTAGTTGGTGTGTACTTAGATCGGCTTTATGTAAGGCCAAGACATTGGGGTGAGTTTACGCAGGTGTATTTAATAAGAAACTATCAATATGATGAAATTAGGTTGGAACACAAACACATAACGCAGGAAGAATTTCCAATGTATTAATAGCGTACCTGTTTTTTGCTTTTCTCGTCAGCTCTTGTGTTACTATTCATCTTTTCTTCTTTGTTAACATCTTGTGATAGCAAACCTTTTCGTTCGTTCACGCTTCGCTTTCTTTGTCGTACCAACCTCTTTTTGGAAGCCTTCATTGGTTTAATTTCGTCGTGAAAGTACGGTTCGAATTCGTATGTTTTGATATCCGTTTCATGATCTATCAATCCGCCATTTTGGGTATTACCGCCATTTTGAGTTAGGGCGTTGTCGTTATGGTTGACATAATCTTGTTCGTCGTGGCTGTTCTCCCTATGGTTCACGTTTTTTCGATTAGAAGTGCTGTTAGAAGCAGCCTTTTTGCTATGTGAAGGACTTTCATAATGTCCGGAATCGTATGCCTTATTTTTTTGATTTGCCTTGCTTGTTCGGTTTCCCTCCCTTGTTCGACTTGCCTCGCTTGTGTGTGTGGGTGAAGTAAATACCTTAGGTATTCTTACACGATTCGGACTAGGTTTGCGTTGCGTTTTTTTAACCACATTGTGGTCTTCAGAATGTGTCCCGTAAAACGCGACAAGATCTTCTCTTGATCCAAACTTCTTTTTGTCCGTATCTTTTAAACCTCTGGCGGGAAGTTCTCTCGTCTCTTCTAGCTGTTCATCAGGCATCATAATAACCTCATAGCTAGGCTGTTCCACGAAGGAGTAATTGTAGTGTTTTCGCAGTTCTTCTTCTCTTTTTTTCAAATCGTATATTTCTTGATTAATTTTATCTCGCACGTCCAACTGTTCATCAGGATCCTCTAGTTCTTCTCTGCTCAAATTTATAATGTCATATTCTGTTTTATAGTCATCGTTAGTCCGCAATTCCTTTTCTCTGATTTTTAATTCTTCCATCTCCCGGTATATTTTCTCGCGTATGTCAACATCTTGCTCAGGTCGTTCTTCCACTTCTTCGAGATCGTTTATAAGAAGGAGATTCTCGTTGCTTAAAGTTCGACGCATTTGGTTGAGTTCTACCTCGCGTTCCTGTTGTTCTCTTATCTCCTGCTCGATCCTTACACTTGGATCAACAAAATGTCCCTGCTCCTTTTCGTCACTCTCCACCGCATCGATGTTATATTTATATATATCGGGATTTAAATGTTTAAGTTCGTACTCTCTCTCGCGTAGTTGTTGTATTTCTAGGGAGATCAAATCTCGAGGGTCATATTGTTCTCCATCGCTTTGCTCTTCTACGTCTTGTTCATCTTCATCGTCGTGTTCAAAGCCATATTCTTGGTTCTTAGCATGCTGTTCAATCTCCCGTCGCTTTTCTTCGGCAATTTCGCGCATAATTTTTTCGCGCGTATCTTCCATATCCTGCTCCTCTTCTTCGGATTCAATGTTGTCATGTAACCGATACACATCTTCAACGGACCCTCGTTCAAATTTTAAAAGCTGTTCGCGACGTAGATCCTCCTCAATGTCGTGTTGCACATCTTGTCGTTTGTCTAAAGAATATCGTCTTTCTTCATAATTGTCTTCATCCTCATCCTCATCTTCGTATTCCTCTTCTTCTTCGCGAAAACTTCGGTGCCCAAGTTCTTTTCTGTATAACTCATCGTATTGTTCTACCTGTTGACCAAGCATTTGTTCCGTGCTTGAGTCAGACATTCGCCATTCCTCGGCCCCGTCACTTTCGTTGTTACTCTTCTCATAGCCACTATGGTTGCTGTTCATGTAAAGCTGACTATTTTGTTGGTCAGACTCAAACACTTTTAGAATTTCCGCGTCCTCCTCATTGTCGCTTAAGTATATTAATGGTTCTTCTTTGTTTGGATTTGTTTTTGATAATCTCGATCTTCGTCTACCGTCAATTTCTTCATCTTCTGCTTCCTGGATTTCTTTTGTTTCGCGTTTTATTTTAACATATGCGCTATCTGAAAGCTCCCCATAGCTTTCTCGATATTTCTTTGTGTCTTGGTTATATAAATCTTCGAAGTTGTTCATAGCTGTGCTACCATTATGTTGAGCGATTACTTGCACTCTTCTGTTTCCCATTCTTGCTTCTAACTGTCTTTCGCGTTCTTTTAATTTTTCCAGTTCCTTTCGCGCTTCAATGATTTCCATATTATGTTGGCCCACCATTTTTAAAAAGGCATTTATATAGCAACTCGTTAGTTGGTGCAAAATATCAGTTTTCTTTATTTGCGATGACGCACTTTTCTTTCTCTGTTCCAGCTATATACAGTTGCAGGTTTCTCTCATCGAGCCTACTTCGAAAACATACAAAATGTTTGAAAAGCAAACTCAATAGAAATTTCAAAGCTAAAACGCTTTTTAAAAATACATGAGGATTTTAAGAATAGTTCTATTCATTATTCTCGTTATTACTTCTCTCATCCAAGTGAATTCATTAAGTTTTAATTTTCTTTGTGTATAGTAAACTTTAAAGAGATTACTCTTTTACGTTTCTTTTATCTCTGATTCATCCTCCTTATGCCTTATATAACATTCATACTTGTGTCAGCTTCGGGTGCCGTTAAAAAATACAAACTTTTCAGCTACATTTATTTTTTGGAATGTTTATTTAATAATCTTTATTTTATATCGAATACTAGCACTACCCTGAAATGCTATTCTTCTAAAATTATGAAAATTTTATACATTTTATACGCGTGTCATCTCTTTCCGCTAACATAAAGCTCAATGTTGGTGCATATAATAGAAAATTAATACCAAAATCCTTTAGTATGAAAGTTATTAATAGTGTGTTTCTCAGTTTGTTTGTTTGTTTGCTAATATTTTATTGGTTTTTGTTGATGGTTCAATTTTAATATTATTTTTTATAAAAAGTGTACCATAAACTCTGCGTTTTCATGCACTATTCCATTGACGTTTTATAGGTCGCTTTAAAACGTCGAGACCAAATTCAAATCGAGCACGAACTGTCTTCAGAAGAGCTGCAAAAGAGGAGAGCAGAGAAGGAAGAGGTATGTAAGCGGCCGCACCCCCTCTGCACAAATGAATTCACACGCAAGATTTTCAACATTGTTGACTTTAGATTTCAAAACAAACTCAGAGGAGTCACGTGGTTTTAAAAGGGATGAACATTGTAACATTGGCAATAACTTTCAACAATAAAACGTAGTTTGCTAATCTTTACACTATCTGAAACTCATTGTGAGATTCTTTTCGCAATTACTCGTATCTTTACATTATTATAATAAACTCCATTAGATAAAAACCCGATTTTAAAACACCGATAGGTTTAATTGCAATATCTTACATAGAAACCCGATTTTGCGTCACCCATATTTGGAATTATAATAAACTCCTCTAGATAGAAACCCGATTTTGCAACATCGATAAGTTGAAATTCCAAAAAACTTTTCTAGATTGAATCAACAGGTCAAGCCAAATCTTTGTCAACATTATTTGGTAAAGATCCTGAACAAGTTAAAGAGGAGAAACTGACAAAACTTAATGAACAGATCCGTGATGTATGATACTTTTTATATGTTGGAATTTGCTTAACATTTTCGTTGTTATTTTTATTCTTTTGAGGTGTAAACAAGGGTGAGTTCTAGCACTTTCTTTGATATGTCGTGCCTAGTGTTTTTCAGTTCTATAGTGGATGTGTATTCTTTATAAGACTAGTGGATGAGCCCTTATTGATGAAATTTTAATATTATTGACGTCAGTTTTCAAATTTGCGCATTACTTAGGAGTAAAGAAATGTCCTTTTAATAGCCGAATTTTGGCCTTTTTACTTACTTTCTGTCACAGATAATCTTCGAACATTAAGAGATTTTGGCGTTGCTGAAGACAACATGTTTTTATTCATGCAGTTTTTTATACATACGCATACGTTGTGATCTAAATTATAGGTGTACTTTACCAGATAGTGAATTTCTTGATATGGTGTTAGTTTCTTTATCTCCTTTAGTTGCAGAGCGAGTCTGAGGCACTCTCAGATAAGCGTGCTACAGCCGATCAGGATTTTAGGGCTGACATGGAACGCTGGCAGAAGAACAAGAAAAGAGACATCAAAGCACTTCTGCTGGAGATTGCTGAAAGACATATCAAATTTTACGAAGCTGTAAGTTTAAAATGAAAAAAAATTGATTGAAGTGAAAGGTCACTTTGAATGGTTACTGAAGATTACAGTAAAATGTTAAGATGTTAAGACATTCACAATGAATATAAGCGCAAAGATGGACCCTTTCGTTGTGTTATTTTTGATTCATAACTAACTCAATTTGATTTTTTATCAGGGTTGTATATTTTAAACAATTGCCCTATCGCTCTTAATTTCTAGGGCTGCGTTTAAAATAGTATATTTTCTGTCTGACGGCAAATGTTTCCTTGCTCTTATAGAACGTTGCTGCATGGCAAACAGCTTTGGATGTGATTGGTCAGCCCAGCGGTGGAGAGTGAACAATATGGAGAATTTATTATTTTTTTTTATATTAGAAATAATGACAAATTTTATACTTTCTTCGTAGAAAATTATTTTCACAAAACACCGAGTTTCCTTGTTGGTCGCAAATATTTTTTTAGCTACCATGCACTTTTAGGCTTTTATTTGTCAGAAAATTTCGCGAAGATAAGCTTTCGCAGTTCCAAAGAAAAACCGTTAAGTTTTAACATTTTTGCGAATAATTAACAGTTAATGTTTACTTGTGATGATACGCGGATTTTTTTTTCGCGGTTTTGTAAAGAAATACCAAGCGAAACCGCAAGATATTCTTTCCACGAAACTTTCTGAGTCGTTTATTTGCTTTTTAATTTTCTCACAGAATTAAAATGGGAATTTCTTTATATATTTTGAGTAACTAAATTGATTCACAAACATATATTAGATGTTCCTGCGTTGATTGGGACGTCTTAAGTTTTGTTCATGAATCTCCATTTTTTATGTGTTGACGTAAAACAACTTCGGTCCCAGGCCAACAAATATGCTAGGGACGGGGTCCCTTGCCATGGCCATGTGGGATCGAGATTGTAAATAAGAAATGTGTATTTTGCGGAATATGTTATTGTTTTATCACGTGCACCAACAGGACGTCGGAATGTTGATCAACAAACATGTATGTTGTCCGTGCACGGCGCGGAAAAAACGTTAGTTATGTATTAATAAAAAAACTTTTGAAATTATTTATAAAAGCATCTTTTGTGGAGATATGTTGTGTTTTTTTTATGGAGGGTACAAATCTGTACCAATTATCCCTCCCCAAATATTTTCATCTTCATGTAGCAGTTGCATGAAACATTGTAAACGACCTATAAAACAATGTAAAGGGAGCTAAAGACGGCAGCCTACCATTTCTTTGTGAGGATTTTACGAAATTATGCTAACAACAAATTGGTGCCATGTGAAAGTAACAAAGATTAGTTTTTAACGCCATAATTTTCATGAATTTGGTTTTCGTAGAATTGGTCTTTTTGGCAGTCGATATATTTCATCTGCAGGGTGTGACTAAAAATATCTAGAATGTGATTGGACGAAAAATGTCTCGAACGTGGACAAAAATATCGAATCTGATTGGACGATGAATACATCGAACGTTTTTGGTTAGAGTAAGTATCATTACACACGGATATTTTCGAAGTATTTTTTTTGTATCTTTTATTAGAAAGCTTTTTGAAGTCAGTTTTTTTTACTTAGCTTTTTCCAGTGACAATTTATGCTAAAAGTCGATATTAAATATTCTTTAACATATCAGACTAGTAGATCGAACTGTGTGCGGTGGAAAATTTGTAGTAATTAGCAGAGGACATAAAAGCAAGGTTTCCTTGAGCAAATTTTAAAAATATCTCAGTATTATTGAACAGACACAGGAAAAGAAAAAATTAAAAGTACTTGTTTTCCAAACAAACGTTGATTTTAGCGGAAAAGTCATTCCTACCATTTTCGCGAATTGGGACGTCTAGGAATTTTCACGCAGAAACATTTTTGCGAATATAGATATAATATAACCACACAAAAAAGAAATATTCAAAATGTCAAGTGTCCATGCTTAGAGTAACATGTCTTGTTTTAAAGAATGAATTGTTGATTGGGGTTATTTTAATTTTAAAAAAAAAGTCATGGTCATCAATGAGCATGTTTTTCGTGCTTCGTTTCAAAACACTTTCTTCAAAATAATTTCGTTTAAATTATCCATTTATCGTATTGTTGTTGGAGTACCAAAATGAAAGCCATGTAGAAAATTTATGTTTTACTGAGATTAAGTTAAAAATTGTTTTTTGATTCGCTCAAATCGATTTTCGTGTGCCCTGGAATATTTTGAGAATTATTATTTGTAAACTTGATTTAGCGCTTTGTCCTTTCCTGCGTAATTAGAAATAAAATGTGACTGAATAAAATAATTTTAACTAAACTAATTTTTTTAAACATTGAACTCACTAATTTTGTAAATATTCGCGGGCCTAAAGACAGTTTACTTCGCGAAAATATTCACGCTTTCTCTCCTTTATTTTGCGAAAGTAAAACTCGCTGGATATTTCAGTTTTTAGGGGACAATGACAGGGGTCAATGATACACACGGGATGCACGAGGTTAAAAAACTTTATCTTGGTCACACCCACCTTACAAAATTTTTGAATTCTTGAAATAATAAGTTTCTAGTGGGTAAAGCCATCCCATTAAATAAGATCAAAAGTGTAAGCTGAGCTCGGTCAGCTGCTAATGTTGTTCTGTTGCAAAATTTGCTTAACAAATCTGGGTGGAAGCTGGCTATATTAAGAATTTTTTATAATTACTTAGTCGTCTTTATTTTGTAAGCCATACATGTGGCTAGCTAATAGTCAAAAGTGTAAAAAAATAAACAGTTTCCTGGGCCATAAACTCAAACAAACGACAATGCAAATAATTTGTTGTGTGTTTAGTATGCACGAGGTTTAGGATTCCCTTCTTAGTACAACAACAATTTATTAAAGCAAAATAGATTTTTACCTTACTTTATTGAATAATTAATAATATATATAAGCCAATAAAATTAAGGCGAGTGAAGAAACAACGGGCCTGTGTTGTGTGCAGCACTTGTTTCTTAGGTCACACCTTTACCCAAATAACATCCTTTCTGTACATAAGATTCTCTGAATCATCAACCAGAGAGTAGGGACACCCAATCTAAAGACACTAATAGATAATATCTTTGGTTACAATTCCAGCGGTAAGCTATTGTCACTTGAAGACATTGTTAGAACTGTAAATGAAGTCAGAAGGCATTAATCTATACTCAATAATAGTTTAAAACCTTAGACAATGTTTCCATATGAGACCTCTCCACTAAATCCCAGCATAATTTTTCCTGTCATGAAAATTAAGACATTCATGAAATATACAAAGACTTTTCTACTGTGGTTGGTAGCTAGCATCTCTTAACTGATAAATGTTCTAAATCTAAACTATATGCAAACTATATTTTAATTTCACAATGAAAAGATACCTCCACTCCAAAAAAAAGTTTGAATAGAACAGTTGAAAAATAACTTTTTGTCAGGCCACAAAATATTTATTTTTATTGTGCACGATAAATCGAGCTCAGTGTTCAAGTAATGGTACACAATCATGTACGCTCAGAACCTGGCACGTCAACAAGAAAATATGGGGAATTGGTGCCGTAATCATGTACATGTTAAAGGTTGCCTCCTGCGAAAAATCAAGTTAGCAAAAATAAAAGATTTGTGAAAGTTCCCTGGAAATCTTTTTTATTTTTTTGAAAAATCTCTATCTGTTCTCGAAATATTTGTCTTAAAAGTTGCGCTAATTATGCGAAATTAGGACACCATGGGTTAGCATTGAGCAAAATTATGGTAACTAAATATTGAAATTTATGTAAAATGTTCAAAGCATGTCAAAGTTAATGGCCAGAAAACATTTTTAACTCTATATGGCTTGTCAACAATGTTAAATATAACACCCTCGCAGACCATACTCATGACATCATGCATAATTGGTGAATCTTCTTAGTCCAAATACTAAAGAACCAATCAAGATGATGATGATGATGATGTGCATATTTTACATGGCTAGCCTCACAAATTTCTAGGGATATACCCTGTCTATTATTTGCAGGAGGGGCCATGGCTTAGACGGGGAGTCCTAAAGTATTTAATGCTCATTTTGTGCTACACAGACTCAATTAGGGTCCGTGCTTCACCAACTTAAACAACTCCCTGCAACATCCAACCGCCCGCACAGTGTGCCATCTCCCCAATTTCCCTCACATGGCTTGGATTAACCCGGGGCTGTGGTAACATTCACTTCCTCATATTGAATTGCCGGCAAGAGGAAGGGATCCCAGTCTGTGCCAAGAATTATAAAAAACATATTCGTTATCTCTCCTTTTTAACTACATATAAATATATATCATTTACCTGTAAATGTTACAGCGGCAGTGCTTCTTATGCTTGAAGTTTGTTAATTGTCATTGTAGTCTCGTCACTTTTGAGGACAAAACACGCAAAGGGAAGACACAAATCTTACTTTATCAGCATAAAAAGTCCTGCTGTGTTTTTTTTCAGCTTGTGTTCAGATAGTTCTAGTTTGCCTTGATTGTTCTCAGGTTTAGGGTGTCAGTTTTTTCAGGAATGTCTTTAATATATATTGTTGAAATGCCAGGAAAAACTTGTGTAGTTTTGATACATTAGGAAGATGTAAAGGGTCAATGAAATATTGGCAAGGATAAAATTTCTAATTTTAGTAATTTTGAGTTAATGCTGTTTGTCAACTTAGTAAAATAGCTAAAAAAGTGCCATTCCTCAATATTTGTGTGAGAGATTGCAGCTTTGTCTAGGATATTTTTAATATGTATGTTGCGCCAAATTTCAAGTTGAGGTTTTTTTTCGGCAACTTACACATTTTTTGCCGGTGATCTCATGAATAGCACAACCGGTGTCGATTCAATTCTACTATTGTGTCACTTCTTCGAATTGCACTTGTCGGCTGTCGGCTGTAAACGAAAACAATCTATTAGCAATAGAACAAACTCAAAATTTAATAATAGCACAATATTAGAGAAGCCCGATAATTTTTAACGAAGGGCTGAACCTTAATTACATCAAGTAAGTATAAGAAAGTTACTTGGATATGTATTTAAAAAAATTTTTCAGATGCAAACTTAATGCATGGTACATACTTTAAAAATTGCTTTAAAACAATTCAAAATTATGTTGCGTATAGCACCTGTTGAAACTACTTTTATGTGGGTGCAGCTCAACTACACTAAAATAATAATTTTTCAGAAGAAAAAGTTTGAAGATTAAATTACCCCATGTCCACAAACAAAACAGGTCAAATTGTATAAACCTGAGTCTTTTCTTTTAAGAAAACTTTCTTTTGGATTGTAATATATTAGATAAGTTGTCTTCATAATCATATGGTACATAATATAGGTATATACCGTGTAGACAATAGAGAGATGTGCATTTACCATGAGAAATGGTTAGGTGGATGTGTAACGCCAGTCTGAGAGAGAAAGAGTTCAGATGAGTTAAGAAGCTGGCTAATATATATAGCGTTAAGATTTTTTAAAAAGAATTACACTTAGAAAGAATAGAGGAGGATAATTGAGTAAGAGAGTGTTAAGACTTGTAGTTCCGGGGGCAAAGCCCTGAGGTATAGGCTGAAAAAGACTTGATAGGAGGAATTTCAGTTTAGATCTAACACAGACTAGATTGGAAGAGGATTATTTATATCCCGTCCAACCCATGCTAGCGTGAAAACAGACGTTAGCTGGGAATGATGTTGATGATGAATCCCTGAATTCAAATCGACTAAAAAGCACAAAGCTAGTGTGACCACACCATAGATGTGCATATTTTACATGGCTAGCCTCACAAATATCGAGGGATATACCCTGTCTATTATTTCCAGGAGGGGCCATGGCTTAGATGGAGAGTCCTAGAGTATTTAAAGCTCATTTTGAGCTACGCAGACCCAATTAGAGCCCGCGCTCTACTAGACAACTCCCTGCAACATCCAACGGCCCACACAGTGTGCCATCTTCCCAATTTCCCTCACATGGCTTGGGTTAACCCGGGGCTATGGTAACATTCACTCGCCCGTGTTGAATCACCGTCAAGAGGATTTATTATCTTTGTTTGTGTAAGTGAAACCATTCACCCAAAAAATCCAAGAAAAAAATAATTTCTTGAGATTTGGGAGCAGAAATAAGGAAGGGGAGAGATTGCTTGAGTTTGGAATGGCAACGGACATGGTGGTTTGCAACACATCATTCAGTAAGAGACAGAGTAGGCTGATAACATATGAGTCAGGTGGTTGTAAGACACAGATAGATTACTTTTTGGTTAGAAAGTCAGACAAGAAAGTGGTGAAGGACGTGAAAGTTATATCGGGGGAAGAGTGTGTTTCCCAGCATAGGTTGCTGGTTTGTGATATTATCTTGAAGAGTGTCAAAGAAGCCAAGGGAAAGTACAGGCCCCGTCGAAAAGTCTGGAAGCTGAAGGAAGAGATTGTAGCAAGACAATTTAGTGCAAAAGTTCAGCAGTTAGCCTACAATAGTCAATGTAATAGTGACAATGTTGAAAGTACTTGGACTACTTTGAAGAATTGTCTTCTAGAAGCTTCTGATGATACCTGTGGGTGGACGAAAGGACCAGCTAGACATAGACAGAGCTGGTGGTGGAATAATGAGGTTGACCAGTGTATAAAGGAAAAGAGGAAACTTTGGAAATAGTGGAAGTCGGGTGGTAGTAAAAATATTTACTTAGAAGCTAAGCGTCGGGCTCGTACAGCAGTGTATAAGGCAAAATCAGAAGCAGAGAGAAACAGATTTGCAGATGTGTTAAGAAGGGAAGACCAGCGCAATGAGGTATTCAAGATAGCAAAGCAAATGAAGAAGACTAATCAAGATATTGTAGGTGAGAAGTGTATACGTAATGATGAAGGTGTTTTGGCTAGCACAGAGGAGGAGAAAAGGGTAGCTTGGAAGAATCATTATCAGAGGTTGCTTAACACTGAGTTTGATTGGGACGAGGATAATTTGTCTGATGATGATGTCGTAGAAGGGCCAGCTATGCAGATCAAGACAGAATGGGTAGTGGAGGCTATTAGGAAAATGAAGATTGGCAAGGCTGCAGGAGTATCAGGTATTGTTGCAGAGATGGTAAAAGCATCTGGATATATTGGAGTTGAGCTTATTACAAGTCTTGCTAACCAGATTATAAAGGATGGTGCTATTCCGAGTGAGTGGCAGTCGAGTGTAATAGGGAATTGTTTCAAGGGCAAGGGTGATGCATTAGAAAGGGGTAACTATAGAGGTTTGAAGTTGGTTGATCAAGTAATGAAAGTTATTGAAAGAGTGATTGATAAGTTACTTAGAGAAAGAATTGATATAGATAAGATGCAATTTGGTTTTGTTCCAGGGCGTGGCACTACAAATGCAATATTTTTACTCAGACAGCTTCAGGAAAAGTATTTAGGAAAGAGAAAGAATCTCTATTTTGCCTTTGTAGATTTAGAGAAAGCTTTTGATAGAGTGCCACATAAAGTTATTTGGTGGGCTATGAAAAAATTAGGTTGGATGAGTGGATAGTTACAATGGTACAGTCTATGTACAGCAATTCTAGAAGTCGTGTCAGAATTCACTTAGTGATGAATTTAGTGGAAATGTTGGTGTACATCAGGGTTCTGTACTTAGTCCTTTGTTGTTTATTCTAGTCTTAGAGGCGCTGTAGATGGAGTTCAGAACAGGTTGTCCATGGGAGTTATTGTATGCAGATGATTTGGTTCTCATAGCAGAGTCGATGGAAGAATTAGTTGAAAAGTTTGAGAAGTGGAAGAAAGGACTAGAAGAGAAAGGGCTGAAGGTAAACACAGCAAAGTCTAAAGTCATGATAAGTAGCATTGCAGCCAAGTGTGACCTTGTAGTTGGAAAGTGGCCTTGTGGAGTTTGCAGGAAAGGGGTTGGTAGTAACTCAATTTTTTGTCAGACTTGCAAGCATTGGGTACATAAGAAGTGCAGTAGTATTAGTGGAAGGTTAAGAGCTGGCATACAGTTTGTATGCAAGCGTTGCAAAGGTGAGATTATAGAGAATGAAGTATTTCCAGCTTTAATGATGTACAACAGTGGCTCGTTAGAGATAGTTAAGAACTTCTGTTACTTAGGTGATATGTTGGGCAGTGAAGGGGGTGTTGGAAGAAGTGTTACTTGCAGGATAGGTTCTGCTTGGAAAAAGTTTAGAGAGTTACTTCCTTTATTGACTAGCAGAGTCCTGTCAATTGAGGTAAAAGGTAGGTTGTATGAGGCCTGTGTAAGAAGTGTTATGTTGTACGGTAGTGAGACATGGGCAGTGAAGCAGGAAGATCTTGACCGTTTAGAAAGGAATGATATGAGAATGGTTAGGTGGATGTGTAATGCCAGTCTGAGAGACAGAAAGAGTTCAGATGAGCTAAGAAGCAGGCTAAGTCTCCGTAGAATTAAAGATGTTATCCAGATAAGAAGATTGAATTGGCTGGGGCACTTGGAAAGAATGGAGGAGGATAATTGGGTAAGAAAGTGTAGAGACTTGATAGTTCCTGGGGCAAAGCCCAGAGGCACACCGAGAAAGACTTGGCAGGAGGTTATAAGGACAGACTTGATAGAGAGGAAGTTGAGTTTAGATCTAACACAGTCTAGATCAGATTGGAAGAGGGTCATTAATATACCCCGTCCAACCCATGCTAGCATGGAAAACGGACGTTAAGCTGAGAATGATGATCATATGATTAAAGAAAGTAATCAATCAACAAGGACAGTTAGTATTCTGACCTCAAAAAAGTTGTTCATGACCCAGTATTATTTCTCCACACCATATCTTTTTAATTTCCCAGTGGTAAAAAAACTATGCTAGCTTCACTTGCCATCACTAAAACCAATTAAAGTTTGTAAATTTTGTTTAATGTTTTAATTTTAGAGTAGCTGCCTATAGCTTGTAAATTTTTTTCAATGTTTTATTTTAGAGTAGCTGGTTATAGCTCTATACACTTACTAAGCTGCAACAGTCACATTGTTAACTATGGTCAAAGAAAAAATCAAGAAAGGTATATTATAGATGTCGTATAGCTGTGCCGAAATTAAATTAGCTCATGAATTTTCTAACACAAGTTAGCACACATTCTAATGTGTGCTAACTTGTAACACTCAGAGTTGTGTTAGCATTTTTAAACATTATTGAAGGCATTATATAAAGTGAAAAGTACTTGATTTCGTAGATCATCAAGTTTGTGAGGTTATTTTTTATGTGTTTTTATTAGGTGTGACCAAGGATGATGAAGCTGTCAGTAAATTTGATGGCTTTGGTGTGGACTTCAAGTGCAAAGTAAGTTTGTTGAATTAATTTTTAACATTCAAGAACTTTAATAAACAGAGAAAAAAATCTATTCTTAATATGCGAAAAATTTGATGTGTTTGTGAGGGACAATACTGATATGTACTTTTTCTCCTTAAAATAATTGAGAAACTCTGCAAAATAACATGATCCTAATACATCAAAATGTTTTTGATTTTTTTTATGTTTATTAACGATTCTTGGATGATGTTAGAAAAATTAAAGCATGATATTTTTTGACCACTGATTTGATCAGCGTTATCGGCTGTACACAATAGCAGCAAGGTACTTTGTAGAGGGTCTGATTATTTCTGACATCATCAAAATTTTAAATTCCCTTAATAATAAATTTGTTAGAATTAACTTTTGTGTTTAATTATACAGTAAAAGTTTCCTTTTAAATAATGAAAGTTATTTTTCTTAATGTTTTTACTTTTTTAGCTGATTGGCTTTACAAGTGTACCAGCTGCTCGTGGAGATGATATATGTCAAGAAGCTTTAAACCAATTAACAGTACGTCACTACTTACCTTCAATAATACTCGATTTCTGTGTTCAAAATTATAATTATTATGTCCATGATCCTACTGTGGTTTAAATGTTTTTAATAAAAATCCCTTGGAGTTAAACATGTTCCACATGGTCGGAATCTGTTCTGCGTTTTTAGTTTTATTTCCTTTTGTTCAATTTCAAGGCTCAAGCATTACGAAATAATAAAGAAAAGAAAAGTCACAAGCAAAAAATTACAGTCAATATAACATTCCGGGGCATTAGGTTACTTGATGAAGCTTCAGAGGTATGGAAACTAAATTGTTTTTTGTCTTTTTGTTTTTCCTATACACTGACTATATTTCACGGCTTACCATGAAATCAGTTGATTATCAGGAATTTAGACCCGAAGTATCGAAGCATGGCAATTACAAAACAATTGAATATTAAAACGTGGTATTCGAACTGCATCCATCTTTTTAATAGAATTTTTTTTTCTAGCGAATGGAATATGCACATCCTATACAAAGAATTTCCTACATCAGTCATGACAATAATGATAAGAGAACTTTTGGATATATCGTTGGTACTAAAGATGGCTACAAATTGTTTGCTATCAAGGCGATGAAAGAGGTAGGTATCAGTACCTTGTTCGTTAGTTATTATATGCTCACTGACAGTTTAACTTCACATATTTTCCATTGTAAAAGGTCAGTTTACTTTTGATGTATGTTTGGCATGAAGTAAGCAAAATGTTTGTCTCAATCCTTTTTCTTGACAACATAAAATTCATTGGAAATTTTACTGAAAGTTTTGTCATTTATAATAATTTGTGATTTCCACTACAACAAATTAGAAATGTGTGTGGTAACAATTTTTAAAGTGAGGTGTGTCTTCTCGGAGTCAATTTGTAAACAGAGACCTACTGGGGCGTCTAATAGAAGCATGTAATACATGCTTTAAATTGAAGGCTTTTTCATATTTTTAAGGCTGAACAAATAACAAAAACATTAAAAGAATTATTCCAGGAAGTATTCGAGAGGCACCAAGCACAGAAACGTGCTCAAGAAAACATAAAAAACGACACACCGGTAGCCGAACCTGCTAAATTAGCAGCAACTGAGGAGAAAAAAGCAGAAGCGCCATCAACCACTGGTCTAATAGATGTTGGAGAAGAAGCTAAACAGGTCTGCTTCATTTACATTTTGAAAATACAGTAAAACAAGCGTAGCCAAAAAAATCTTAAATTTTTTAGGATTGGGTTTGTTTCTCTTTGGGTTTTTTATGATATTTATACTGTCTAAGTCGAAATGTGACTATTGCCTAACCGAACAACTGTTTTACACACCAAATAAAAGTTTTCGGCCAAATAATAATTTCGGTAAGTTTTTCATGGCTTTAAGAAATGTCAATATAAGGTACTGTTTTGCTGCTATTATCATCGTCCTTTGGATACAAACGCCATTTCTTTATGGTTTGTCATTCTTTCTTTTTTGTACCTTTGATGTATTTTTCGTGCAGGATGGAGATCCATTTTCAGTGGATTGGGGACAACTTAACGAGCAGATACAAGTTATGCAAAGTGTAAGTACGTTCTGTAGAAGTTGTTTTGTAAACCCATCTTGGTCATAGATAAATAAGAAAATGTAAGTAAGGAAGTAACGGAAAGTTTTAACGCCCTTTGGGATTCCATCCTAATGGCTGGCTCTTCGTCCCCTTTGACTGTAACTACCGCCAGAGACACGTATAGCTTTGCTCTAACTTACTTGCCTGCCACTCAAGCCGGTTAGCGGTCAATAGATGGCACCAATTGGGCAGAAAACATTACATTTGAAGTGCGCCAGAGTGAGAAATTGAACCTGAACCCTTATGATTACAAGCCGAATGCGCTACCACTACACTCTCTCCGTAGTAAAAATGTATATTGAGTTCTTTAATAGGACGGATTGTGTATTCCATTGAGAAATAAAACGCACAAAGGCGATTGGAGTTAGTACAAAGTGGGAAAAGATCTTTGCCCGTGTTTTGTCTGGAAACTATTATTTATGTTTCAGGATGGCATTCCGAACTCAGATTCATCTGATATGCTGTCCGACTTACAGTTTGGGAATACGAGGGATCCCTTTGCTCCTCAACCTGCTCTGAATGATCCCTTCGCACCTACCACAAATACAAGTAGTGACTTCAACCCCTTTGGTGGCGCTAACCAGCCAACACCTACTGCTGCTGCTGCATCAGCAGATTTAGATTTCTTCGCATCACAACCACCAACTGCTACGACCACCAGCAAAAGTTCTGACGAGTTGTTCAGTCTTACCGCACCGCCTGCTGCCACTACAGCAAATGATGCAGCTGACGGGGCTTTGTTAATGAATGACCCTTTTGCTGAGCTCAAGAAAAATATCAACGAGTTACACAAACAACAACAGCAGCAACAACAGATATCATATGGATTTAATCCGTCCTTTCCACAATCAAACGGGTTTTCTTCCCAAACAGCGAGTAACCCGTATGCACCGCAACCTGCAGCAAATAACCCGTTTACTAATCCGAACCCGATGTATGGCAGTAATCCGATGGCTGCTGGAGCTTATGGAGCAGGACCAAAACCACCTGCCACTTCTGTAGCTCCGAATCCGTTTTTATCGCAACCAGTTCAACCACAACCACAGCAAGATATGGGGTGGACAGTCACCAGACCGACTCCTGCGCCACGCGTAGACGTGAAGAAAACAAATACCGCAGTGGCTGATCCATTTGCATTTTTGGATCTTCAAACAGGAGAGAAAGCGGCGCCAACTCCGCCTCAGCCGATGGTAACAAACACCACTAACAATACAATGAATGATCCCTTTGACCTGCTAAGTTGAAGCGGTTAGTAAGTTTTGTGTTAAAGATTGACTTGCTCAGTTTATTGATGATGGGTGAGTTTTAATTCTACAAAGATTGAGTAACAAAGTTTAAACTGCGAATTGAAATAAGACATCTTTTTAAAATGTATGTGCTCCGATTGTTTATTGTTGGGCGCCATTTTACGCCATCATTGATTGCGCATTGGGGCGGTTAAGAAAAAGTTAAAATAATCTTCTTTTCGTGAGCTTCGTTTTGCTCTTACGGTCAGTAAAGCAAAATTGAAAATTCCTCTTTTTTATTTTTGTCAGACAAAAAAAACGTAAGTAACCTCTGAACTTATAAATCAAAATTATAAATGAATATTATCAATGAATCGTGTATATTAAAAGTCATAATAAAAGGAGTCCTTTGAAAACTATACGTTCTTACCAACCTGAAGTAGACTCTTAAGTCTTTAATGCGAATATTGTACAGACATGATAGTTTTTTCTGCCTATCATTTTTTTACCTTTTCACAAAATGCTGCTGTGTGAAAACCAACCTTTATGAACGCCTGTTACACTTGACCCATGTGTCAGCAGCCTTATGTGCTTTATCTTTCTGGTCAAACGTTTGAAGGAAATGTACTTATTCTTCTCAATTTGACTGATGAATATTTACTTTTTTAATTAGGTGCGTGAAACCACGATGAACATATTGTTTTAAGATGTATGTATGTTATTTTTTTCTTTTATGCTCGTATATGTTTCGTTCATTAGCACTTGTATTTTGTAAGCTAGATATTAACTTAGTATATAAATTGATCACACTCACTCACGCTCTAAACCAATATTGAGTGAAACGTTCGCTGTTTTGACCAGTATTAAGTCACTCCTAAATCTTTACCTCGAGATAATTCATTGAAGCCAGATTTCTGTCCCACGAATTCTCAAATGAGATTAATGATCTGCAGAATTTCGTTTCCTAAACCCGCATGAATCTTCTTAAAGTTTAGTCCACTCTGCATCAAATTCTCTGTGTGTTCATTGGCTGACGCGCAGTAATGAACTGGCATGATTGGTAGAATCCGCTATATAAGGATGATTTGATTGGACGCTTATATTTTTTGTTTATACCGATAAAAAATAATTAAAATTAATTCTGATGAAATTATTCAGTTCCTTGAATCTACGCCGGAGAATTTTTTTACTTTTTCTCTCCATCGTAGAGTTTTTTAATAGTTTTATAGTTTTCAAGATAGCAAATTAATATATCGAAAATACTTTTTGCTTTTAAACTTTCGTATTTCACGTTTTTTTTCTTTGTGACTAATAACTTTCTATACTCGCTTTCTCACTTGCAAATGCTTGGTTGGCAATTTTTAGGGCCCTTTCTGATTGCGATTTGATTGCTGATAACCTACAATAAATCTAATTGATTGGTCAATACGTAACAATTAAAACACTGAGCAAGGATATGTCTATTTTTGTTGTTGAGGTTATCTTGAAGTGGTTTTAGGAAATTGAGCTAATTCAGCAAAAATCTACCAGGCCTGCACTTAGTTCCCAATCCCTTTATTAGTCAATTTCATCAGTTTTAGAAATGTATTATTTGGTAAAAGCTTTATGGATATTTTTGTATACAAAAGAGAAATTTTTTAAATTTTTTTTTACTACGAATGAATTTTTAATAGTAGATGGTAAATTTAGCTTTTTTGGATAATTCATTTATGTGACTTATGATGCGAATGGCTAGAAATTACGCCATTAACTGCATGCGTCAATCAAATATCTACAAGCACCAGCCTTCCTTATTTAGAATATTTTCTACACGCACAAATATTTCAGATATTTTTGTTGACTTTATGATTACTGAAATTGATTATATTGTTTCATTTAAGAAAGTGTTGACAATGCAAGATATATAACCATGGTTAAACGGTAACAGAAAATCTTGTGTTTGAAACCTCAGAAATAGCGATAAAATGTTTGCCCCCATCTTCAGTAAACAGTTTAGCTTCTTAAAGATGAGGAATGACATGAATTTTTGTGTTTCCCTCCTGCCGTATTGTCTACTCTCTAATTATAAATTTTTGTTTTGTTTCGAATCATGTAATTATATATAAGATATATAGTCTAAATAAATATAATAGAATGTTTTAATAATCTTTATTTTCTTTTTTTGTTCTTTCCAATATACATTTTGCTATCATATTTATTTCTTTTTCTTTTTTTTTAATTCTTTCTCTTAATACACGCTTTTATTATTATTTCATAAAAACATGAGGCTGAAAAAGTGTTGAAGAAATAAGCACATCATTTTTTTTTTGAACAACTTTTACTTAAGGCTGCCATTATGAATGTGTCCCCAGTGAAAGTTTTATATATCTTTTTTAGCAAGTATATACAAGGAGGTTTGACAAGAATAATGAAATATTTTTGTATGTAATAGAGGAGAGAAGTTGTTTATCAAGTCATTTGGAATTTGAGCGAAAAAGATTTTTTAAAAAAAAAAAAAAATATTTCATAGGATTTGTGAAAAGCAACTTCTTACCCTCTATACTATACAAATATAATTTTTCAATGCAGGAATCCCTTGCCACTGTTATACCAAAAACGAAGTCATTGGCGCGTGGTGATGAGTTTTAAAACACCTTAAAACCATTGCATTGCATTTGTTTTTTTGACGCGCTATGTTAGCAACAATGGGATGTCTTCTTTCACATAACAGTCACTTCCAGTTATTCGTTCATCGCTGAAGCCCGCCATGGTTGGCGCTTCTAGGTTCAAAATATTTCTCGTTCATTAGTTATAATGTACTTTATTAATTCTTTTCCAATATTTTTATCTTTTCCATTAGCTGTGTATTTTCATAGCCGGACATGTGTTGAAATTTTCTTTGCGAGAAATTCGACAGGTATAGGTAACTACTTTGTACTACATCCTTCAGCAGATTATTATATTTTATTTATTTGACAGTATTTTGACACTTGCAGCTATTCTGCATCCGAAGATATTTTTACTTTTAATCAAAGAGCTTTGAGAACAGGAAAATTCCCGCTTATGGAGAAATGTAATTTTCACGACTAGACTTTAGCTCCTTTACCTGTTTCTGAAAAAAACAGCTATATAAACGAGGAAAAACGATTGTGCGTGTTTCAAGCTTGCTTTGTAAGCCGCAAAGCCACCGATATCTTCAGGAAAAAAAGCTTATTCGATAGTGTGGTCAAGAAAAAAGTGAGAATCAAAATTTTATTGCTCAAACATCGGCAATTCATTTACTTCGCCAGGTGTTTTGTGAAAATTGCGTTTGTATATTCTTGCATGTTTATTTTTTACGATGAAAATATACATTGGTTTCTAACCGGATAATGAGCTATTTGTATTTTACAGAACCGATCGGCAATACTATACCATTCGCGCCCAGTACTGAGAAAAATATATTTATTAATGACAACGTGGAAATCCTGGGTGAGATGTTACGGAAAACTTCGCTGGCAAAGGAAAATAGAATAAGCTTTGTTGATTTGTCTGACAACCCTGGGGGTGCAACTACCAGTGAGAACGAAAAACAAGTAAATAACGGAACAGATTCTGTCTTTAATTACTTGGTTTGTAAGTATTCTGGCTTTTATATCCTTCTGCACTTTCCCGCACATTCACTTTTGCGTGATTCGACGTATATCTTCGACTTAAAATAATAAACAGGTTTTAGATTCTGCTGTGTCAGCATAAAAACACAAAAATGGGAAGCACTTTACTTAGAATGATCTTCTGAAATACAGCCTTTTTAAAACTATGTTGAAAACATGATTCTGTGGACGAGAGTGTTTTAAGCTTTATTAACAGAATTTTATTTTCATTTTTTAGTTTCATGGTGGCGTGAATACAAGAGCCTTATTTCAGTGTTATACTTTCAAACAGCAGTATCGCTTTTCTCTATACTTTTAATTCGTTATTCGCTAATTGGAATTTTACTAAAGATCACAGCGTAAGTGAGTTTTTTTACAATTCGTTTTATTTGTTACGCAGTTGAGTGGATATGTGGTGAAAGTTTCAACAATACAACTTCAGGAAAGAATTAAATTCTTTAAAAAATGAGTGTAATATATTCATTTCCTCAATGACGGTTAATTTTAGAGTTTTTCGCGCCCTTTTTTATGCTCGCCTTTACTACAAAAAGCGCGTCGAATAGTAACGCAAACTATAAATATCTATCGTTTTTCGTTTGTGCGTCTAAACTTATGAGAATAGGGTGCCGGTCAGTTCATCAAACCAATTTTCGAAAAGTAGGACTGGAAAGAAACTTCTAGTGTTTTGTTTATATGTTAAACAACAAAGGTTGTGTAAAAGTTTCTCGCCGATTTTCATAGTGCATTAAAAACTAAAATGATTTAAAAAATAAAATGATATAAAGAAAGGATATTTAATTTTACATGTGAGTTGCAACTGTTAGATAAAAATGAAAAATTGTTAATTTCCATTGCATGTGTATTTGTATTTTTATATTTCTATTTTAACCTTGCTTTGAAAAAATATTGTTCACTAATTATTCCAAAATCAGTTGACAAAATTGTAAAAATTTTATTTACCTTTTTAGCCGAATTATTTAACGATATATTTTTGTATTGTAGAAACCACACCAAGGAAAGTTTGTTAGCCCTGCCTGCAATCCCTTCAAAGATTTCCACGGAAATAAAAAAGAAGCTCTTTGTACAAGTATCGGATCAATCCGAATCGGAAAATTCGGACGACGAGATTTTTGTTGAGTGTTCGTCTACTATGCTACCAAGCGTGGAACGAGAAGAAAGCGTTCCGAAAGCCAATCAGGACGAAGAGAAATACATGAAGACGATCAAAAGCGATATAAGTAAAGAAGGCGTAACAAGCACGCCATTTTGTGAACGAAACCACGATCCTGTTTGTGAGGGCATAGCGCTTGATAATGAAATGCCTTTTGTACAAGATCTTGACGAATCGTGCGGATTTACAACGTCGACCCCACGCGATAGCGTCATTGCTCCTATTGGAGTTATGGATAGCTTGAATGAGATCTCCCCGGAGAAGTTCCGTCGCTATCTACACGAAAAAAATCAAGAAATTGAACGACTTGGTATTAGTTTCGACGAAGATGGTTACATCAAAGAAGACAATGATGCTTCAACTTCAGTTCCCGCCAAATCTGATGCAGTCAGCAAGTTGGATTTTAGCATGTCAAGTCTTCGTCAATCCATCTGGCATAGAATTAGTTTTGTTTTTTAAAGTAGAACTCTCCGTATGCGTTTTTTTCCTTCTAAGACCGGTCAAAATTGTACTATAACGTATAAATCTTTCTTCCTTATCTGGTCAACAATTAAAGCAACCTTGTACCTAGCTGTATCTAAATGTGAGAGTAACAACTATCTGGAGATCTGGTCCACCATTTAAGCAACCTTGTACCTAATTCTATCTATATGTGAGAGTAACAACTATCTAGGGATCTGGTCAACAATTTAGGCAACTTCGTACCTAGCTCTAACGAAATAGGACCTTGGAAAAGTTACTTCCAAAGTATTTAGTTTCTCATGACTCCAAGAAAACAACGCTGTTATTATATATGCTAGAATAACTCTTCTGTTTTCTTTATATTCTTTTGTTTCGTCTTTCCTAATTCTTTTTTCTGTAGTTCTTACGTTATTTTTCTTTTTTTTCTTAGGCATTTTTTTTTGAAAGATACTATCTTATTTGTGAAAGTTTGAATAGAACCAACTTTGTTCCCAAGGTTTTTTAAGGTTTTAAAATGCCTAAGAATCCCTGGGGACGAGGTTGAGGTATTCGCTATTATTTGTTAGTTTTCTTCTTTTTAGTCTTTTGTTGTGCTGTGGTGTTTGTTGTTTTCTCGTCGCCATGACCAAACGCGCATGCGTATGGAGACACGAGGCTATTTACTTCCGGAGGTTAAACGAGAGAGCTGGGAACTAACGTGGTTGCTAAAATTCTTAAAACATTTTAAGGTTTTGTGAACAAACCTTTTTTTAATTTTTTCCTACATGTGTTAAAAAATACGACCTACTTTTTATCAAAACTAATATATTTTTTTATTTTTTGCCCGTCAACCATGTTCCCAGATCTTGGGTAGGTCTAGACATGGATTGATTACACTGCCTCCTGCTCTATGTGGCGGGTGCATCACACCCGCCACATAGAGCAGGAGTAAAGAATTGTTCTACAAGATGGTCAAATATTACGACAGCAGCGAAAACGAAACATGCTGACTATATCCTTATATGGAATGACGTAAACAAAAATAATTATTTGGCCTATCATGATGTACAATGTTTGGTTTACACTAAGTACAAAATGGGGTGTTAAGACCGAGTTTTGTACGAGGTGAAACTTAGCTTAATTATCTGCTGGCAATTTTCTTCTTTAAACGTTGACAATGATTTTCGTGTTAAGGATACACGAAAAGCCAATGTTGAGATATTATCTAGATTCCCTAAACTGCGAAATAAAAGTATATATTTTCTGAAAGTCAGATAAACTTCCTGTCGAATAGTTCATAGTGCTTCTCTGTTTTCGATATGGTCTAAACTGAAATATTTTAGTTACGTCTCCAAAGGCTTATAGCTTTTAGCCTTAAACGTAGAGGTGTATCAAGTAAAAATTGTTTTGGAGATTTAAACTTTGTAAACAGATTAATCTTATTTTAAAAAATCTCTGTTGGTTGATTTTTTCCCTTTTTAATTTTTCATTTTTTATGTTTTTAAAAATTTATATATTTTTTTATTTGAAATTAGTATTTTTGAATTACAAACTTCCCAATCATATAAAAAAAATATAAATTGACAACAATATCGATTTGTGTGGCTCTACAAGGAAGTGTAAAATGTTGAAATAGTGTAACACAGGCGTTATTGAAATTAACATTGTTTTCTAATATGCACCAATCAAATGTCAGCAGTGAGCGATATAAATAACTGGCAATCAGTTAAAAATAATCACAACATCAAAAAAGATAAACAAGCAAAGAGACAGGTAGGTTATTGTTTTTTTTTTAAGTTTATAGTCGTGAAAGTAAAATAAATGAGCGAAATAGAAAAAACTTAAAGAATCGCATTTTCTCATTTCTCGAATCTTTCACATAATTTTTTTAATCAGAAACCCAGTACTGAGAGCTGTAATATTTTAGATTCTTTTAGCGCAGCTTATCAACTCAACAAAATCAGGAAACTTTCGGTTAGCTTGGCATAACGCACTGCAATTTCTCTTCTACGATTAGGAAGAAAGCAATAACTCCACAGCAAATGGCACTTGTTTATAAAAGCCTAATTTGGAACACTAACGCTCTTAAGTATTATGCATTAGAAAATTTTTTTTTTTAAATCGCGTAAAATAATCCACCAAACACTTTATTTAATTTTCGTTTTTTTTTTCGAATTTTACAAAACCGCGGAAAATGTATGATTGCGTGTTTTAGCCGCATCTTTCTAGATAATATTATACAGTCCAAATTGTAAAAACAGCGCAAAGCACGAAGCTGCTTGAAATTATGTGCGGTTGCGTATTCTGGTAAAAGAATATGAACAAACTCTTGTAATCGGTTACGATAGGATAGTATACTTTTGTCGTAAATTTGGGAATTCTGAAACAACAAATCGCAAAGCTTTTATGATTTAGGGAATTTCCTAAAAGCATTTTGAAATCATTACGGGGAAATACCCTCGCTGATTAATATCTGAGGGAATACAACTTCCGTGGTGTTGGCAACGAATGAAAAAATTATCAATCTCGTCCCCAAGCCTTCTTTTGACGTGTTTTCATATTTATACTTTGAAGCCCTGGTAGTCCCAATCGCGTCTTTAGAGCTCTTTAAGATAAACCTCAGGTTTGTCTCGAAGAGTTCTGGTTGAGAATAATGTTGTATTTTTGTCTATTATTTTGTAGAAAAAGAATTGAATAAATGGCCTTGACGCAAAGCCTTATAAATTTGATTTTCTAAAAGTCCTTTTGTTTTTCTTTATTTACATAAAGAAGAATTCTTTCTTGCATTTTCGTCCCTAGAGCTCTTTTTCATACAAATCGGTTTATCCTAAAAAGGTCTGGGGAGGAGAAGGCCTTTTGAAATGAAAAATTTGACTTTAAATCTGATCGTATTCTTTTTAGAAATTCCACAATATGCACACTCATCCAATCCAGCACGAATACCAACACAAATTAAATTGTCTATCAATAGAAGCGGAAAATGCAGCCTGTAAACTTCTTGAAATCCTCTCACTGCAAAATCCAATATCTCGAAACAACAAAGTGAATGATCCTGGGGAAGCGTTGAGTTTGGTTCTTAATGAATGCTTAAGGAATCACACCCTTTTACAAAAGGTAGAGAAGTTGTCATATGCTGATTACAAATGGCGGGTGTTTGATCCTAGCAATGTATCTAGAATTAGAACGAAGATTGACATTAGCCAAATGGATTTAACATTGTTATATGATATATTGAGAAATGTCGAACAGTTTAGAACTTGTAAATCTAGATCACGCAGGGCAAGATCAATATGTGTTAATGCTAGCTCAGGTGGGAATCATACACGGAAAATATGTTGTAACGTATGCATGTTGTGCTCAAGGTGTTTATCTCATTCTGGCGCATCATGTGAAACGGAAGCTATTGTGGATGCTCTTGTTTTTATGAAAGATGCGCGTAATATGAGCGCCCATATCACTTCCAGTGAATGTGAACTCATTCAAGATGGCAGCTATGGCACGATTTCCATTGCTCGGTGTAGCACGTGGAACGATGTTATGAAAGGGCTTCCAAATGCAGTGGAAACAATTCTCAATTTTATTCATGCACAAAATTACATATTGAAAGAAACTGTTAAAAAGGCTTGCTTGCGGATGGAAACTGTGGTCAACTTTACCGTGAAAGAATATTCCAATTTTTATTCTAACCAAATAGACAGGATCACATGGGGTAACAACGCCATAAACGCGGTTGAAAAACCTTTAATCGTAAGAAAAACGTTAAGCATGGACTTGCGTGGCCAAGAAAGCCTGTGGACGCGTGTCGCACGCAGCATGTGTCTAGGTCGCGAGACAAGTGATATTGACTCGCCTAGAGTGAAAGCCGTGATAGGGTATTACACGAAAAACGTTACACAAATTTTAAAGAAAGAGCTTGGTAAAAACGCAGAGCAATTTGAAATCTCGCAGCCTTTTGTAGATTCACTTCCTCCAGAGGATGGCTATTCATTTTTATATCACGTTCAAGTTGACATAACGTTTAATAACACAGTTCCAGATTGTTATAAAATGCAGTATTCGAGCGAATCAGAAAATTTGCGAAGCTACTTCAGGATTGCCCTTGAGGATTTGTTATCCAATGAATTAAATCAAGACGTCAAAGTAGAAGCCACGAAGTATCGCTTCGCTTCAATACATATAACATTTAATATCCGCAAAAAATTTAAATGGACCAACGAAGAAGTGCAAAAGGTCTCCGCCGCAGTTCCTAATCTAGCGTCCCGATCGCCATCACTTCTGAATTATTTAAATCAGCAGTTTGGTAATTGGTACAATCTGACTTGCAACTTCATCCCTGCAACTAGCAGTCGAGAGCACACGTTCCTGTGTTTTGATCTATCATCCTCACATAAAGAAGTTATTGAGCAAATAGATGCCGTGTGGCCACGAGTCTGTGAAAAAGCAAAAGAAAGTATTTTACAACAGACCAACACGGTATGTACCAGTTATGAGCAGACGAACCCGTGTTTTATACAATTGTTTTCACGCAATAAAGATAAGGAGAAAATACATGACGTGTGTTCACGAGTCTTTGAGAAAGCAAAGGACCCCGACGAGGTGTCTACCATCTTTACTACAAAAGGTATGTTTTTTTTTTAATTTATTTACTTAAATTACACAAATTTGTTAAATTTACATAAATTACATAAATTTACATGAATCATATAAATTTGCATAAATCACACAATTTTAGGTATTGCAGTATTTCCATTTGTGTTTTTATTGGTTATTGTAATTGTTGTGAACCTGTTGGTTTTCCAAATATTGGCGGGAAGTTTGATTTTGCATTCAAAGAGAGATATCGAAAGATACGAAGACTGGAAACGAGATTGTAAGTTACTTTATTTTTGATTTTTAAAAATAATCTTAAGTCTGGTTTTCGCGCTCTTTCTGAAAGTTTTTCTCTCACTTACTAAATTATATAACACAAAATACGTTTTTGCTTTATTTTAGACAATCTGCGCACAGCTGCAAAAGAATTGCGATTATATTACCACAAAATGTCTGATCAGCATGATAATTTCAATAATGGTAGATGGGAAGACAGGAATTATTTCTTAGATAAGGACATTATAAGTCATCAGGAGTTTAGAAAGATATTTTTTCTCAACACCCGGGAGGAGCAAATCTCTCAACAACTAAACCAACGAGGAAATGTTAAATTAGCGCACCTCTTAAAAGAAAAGAAAGAAAACATATTCCTTCTTCAAGGCGCAGGAGGAACTGGAAAAACATTCCTCACTCAAGAAATTGCGATGCACTGGGCACAGGGCAAATCATGGACAAATTTTAAATTTGTTTTTCATTTTAAATGCAGGGATTTTGGTTATTTTAATAAAAAGAATATGTCTTTTGAAGAAGTATGGAAATTGAAATATCGAAGAATTTTTAAGCATATTTCAGTCGATGACATACTAACAATTTCCCGCCAGATATTGTTCATATTTGACGGTTTGGAAGAATTGCCTGGTTTCACTACAGACGGGGTGATAACAAACCCGCATAACGTATTTTATAACATTCGCCTAAAAAGTAATCTTTTCCGTGAGAGTAAAGTCATAATAACAGGTCGACCAAATGCCGTGACCGAATTTCAGAAACTTCATTCCAGCTTACCCATGGTGCTTATTCATATGACCGGTTGCAGCGACCACTGTGTAGACGCATACATTGAGAAAAGCTTCAGACATAATGCTTCAAAGTTACTCACAGTTAACAATTTGCTAAAAAAAAATCAAAGTTTCAAACTCATGCTGAAATTGCCCACGAATCTAGTATCTTTCTGCCACACCATGAAGTACAATAACATGTCGATCTCATCATATGATATCTATACTTTTCAGCTGTTGAACTATTTGAAAAAACATTACTATTACGACAAAACTCTACCTAATAATGCTAGACGAGGTTTATTGCGAATTGCGCAGCTTGAAGAAATAATGAAAGCTGTAGCCTGTGCGGCTCGATTATCTTTCGATATGTTAGCAAAAAGAAGCACTTTAACATATGGAACAAAATTGGCTAGTAGAGAACAGATCAAAGAAATGGAAAAAATTGGATTTTTTACAATGCTCAAACTGCAAAGTGGACAAATAATGTACAAATATGTCCAACCAGCAATGCAGGAGTTTCTTGCGGCAGTTTATGTAACCTTGGAAACAGTGAAAAGACCAAGTGCATCACAGAAACTGCGAAATATCACAGACAATATGAATTTGCGTTTATTTGAAAATCCTAAAGAGATGCGAAGCGGAATTACGAATACTTTTATAAAGAAGATTAGTGTTGCAGGGACAATATGTTAAATTTATTTCGCAAACGCTTTTATTTACCTCTGTTACTGTTAAAACTCTCACTTTCTACTAACATCTTAGCGTTAATTTAACTTACGATTGGTGGAAAACAAAAGGGCGCTACAACCTTGTTCCCAGCGCATGTTTTTTCTAGCTCGAGCCAACATGTAAAAACAAAGTGGACTCATCACTTTTTTATCGCTAAAATTTCCCTTCAATTGGCGTAGTATAAAAAGTTACATTTTTTTTTTCATTTTTTATTCTTTTTAATTCTATCGTTCATCGTCAAGGAAAAACAATTTTTCACTTCTTAACAAAGAAATTTGTAAGGGTTCGACTTGTCTAATTATAATATTACACTATGATATTTTAGGATTGTAAATATTTTAATAAAAAAACATAACATAGAAATATGAACTTTCTCTAATCGCGCACTTCTCTTTCCAAATATTTTGTTCACAACTGTTGTTAATATAGAGTCCTATACTTGGAGAAGGAAAAATGAGCCTGGGGACGAGCTAAATGAAACTAAAGGTTTTAATTGTTCCTTTGACCTGCTAGTAGCTTCTCAATTTGGTAGCTTCTCAATTTGAACTTTATTTCCTTACATTTATTTTTAGCATTCATTTTATTTCTGTCATCAAACAGGCCTTAAGTGACAGGTTTATTAGGTAAACGAGCTGAATTTATTTAAAAATATGACTAAGTTACTTTATTTGTCAACCTCGTTCCCAGGTGTCAAGGTTGTTTATTAGTAAAAAGAGTCGGTAATAAGCGACCGAACTTTGAGCAGGTCACTAATAATATTACGTGCCCACTTTTTTTATGCCGACATTTCCTTACTAGGAAAAAAACAAGATGCATTTTTTCTGAGTTTGCAGTTGCTCTGTTGCCAAATTAATAATTTGCATTTCTTTAAGGGTATTTATTAACAGTGCTTGCAAAAGCCTAAAAATCTTACAGAAAGCAGACATTTTAACAAGGATCTGGAAAAGTTGGGCTCATTTTTAATATCTCTACGATATCTCCGAAAGTTTCTTGCAAAAAGCAAAAAACATATTCATTCTGTCCACATTTTAATATTGACACATTGGTGTGAGCATAATGCAACCCAGATCTTCCAGAATAATATTTACCCTGAAGAAAAAACAACAACAAAATCCGCTCGCAAACTGCTTGAACCTAACTACCCTCCATTCCAGGGCTTTTTTTGTGTATCTGTCGCTCAGCGGCTGTTAGGAGACAAAAATTCCTGGAAATGAGGTAAAAACTTAAACCGTCAGATTTCCATAACATAAGACCGAAGCTGAATTCTAAAGTAATATCGACGGAGAAAAATTAGAGAAACCAGTGAATTTAGAAGTTGAGAAAGTGAGGAAAAAAGGTCAGGGAACTTTGTTGACTAAAGTCAGCTGCCTACTATGCGAATATAAATTAAATATTCTTTAGAAATTAAACAAAAAAGTTTCTACACGAAAAAATATTAAAGCGTCCAAGCTGGAAGAATAGAAATGGAGAATGTTCTTCCGTATAGTCTCGGATATATTGTTATTTAATCTCGGGTGATTCGGCTAATATGTTTACGCAATGATGTTTGAAGGTCCTCATTTTATTACTTTTTGTGGTCACTCAATTGCGTTCCGAAAAGATTGAAATTTCTTTCTCGACTACTAGAAGGAACTCATTTATTACAAAAAATTTACAACTAAAACTTATATATTACACATTTAATTCAAATAAATATATTAAAAAGTACAAAAATGTATTAATAAAACAGTCCATTAATCCCAATCTCGTTTCCAGAGCCGTTCCATAATAACGGCTCAGGGGCTTCGTACTTACACTACTAAGCATCGCCTGGACACTAAGTTGTGTAAACGTTTGACGTCACATCTTAGAGTATATATTTTTAAGTGGAGCCATATAGCAATGTAGAGAAAAAAAGGATCTCTTTTTAGGTCTCTTTTTAAGTTACTTTAAAATATGGGAAAGTAAGCCAACTATTGTCACTAAAAGCGCGAAAAACAATTTTTTGATCAACACTTTTATTTACGTGGATTTATAATTTACAACCTCTTCCCCAGGATCTTTTCTTTTATTATAACTAGGTATACGCTTAAAAGGAGAACAAATCATTGAACTGAGGAGGAAGATGAACTTTAAATATTGTCATTCGGTTCGGGTTTTTAACTCGTTCACAAAAACCTAAATTGCCTGAATTTAAAATACTGCTAGCGCAAAGAATAGCATCCCAGATGGAGAACATGAAATGCAAGGTTGCATTTAAAAGCCCATTCCACGAAGAAAGTCCGGGGGAAGAGGTTAATAAATTGGAGTTTATCTCAGATAAACAAGTAATATTCTATTGACCGGGTTCACACATACTGCGTTGCTTCTGTTTTTAGAACTTGCTTACTACTGTTTCCATGATTTACGAGTTCGTCTCGCTTATCCTTCTTTCCAGACAAAACAACCCATTCTTCGTTCAGTTCAACCCAGTGGTTTATAAACGTTCGGGCTCGCTTAGTCCAATAAACAAGAAACAACGTTCCCAAAATGACGCCGATGCAACCAACGGCGTAGAAAACTAAACACGGCGTTGACGAGCATAAACGGGACGCATCTTTAATGACCGACGCCAAATTCAACGCGATTGCCGTGACAAAGACAAATACCCATAACACAGGTGTCGGCCGTTGTGATGGAAGTTTCCACTGTAAAGAAAATTGATTAATATTATTTACCATACAATTTCTATCGTTTGTAACTTTAGCTTTTCCTAAATTTACTTTGTTCCATCTAGGTCACATGTCTACCAATAGCAGCCATTTGCGGGACAAATATATTTGATGGTTGCTAAAGGCTGTATATCTGATAGCTATGTTTTAGGAAAGTTTCCCTGTAGACATGTTACTTGAATATAAATAAGACTTATGACTGTATTTTTCAAATAATTATTATATACATATGTTGTACAATTCCAGCCTCATCCCCATTGCTTTTTATCAATTTTTTTATACTTCTGGTTGCGTTTCTGTGTAAAAACCTGAGAATCATTAGAGACGAGGTCGCATACCTTTCCGTGACGAAAAGTTCAACCAAGTAATACTATTTTCATTCCCAAAATTTGTTTTCAGATTGTGCAACCTCGTACCCAGTGTTTCTTTTCGACATAAAAAAGGAGCACTGTAAATGAGTTTACCAATCTCTTATTTAACAGCATTGTCCTTTCCAGGATTTGTGCCTAAATGTCAGAGGCGTTAGCGTCTACCTGACTGCCGATATTTTGCTTTCGTCTCACACGTTAGACGCCTGGGGACGAGGTTGTATATGTATTTTCTAGCACTTTGTAGCAGTTTTCTGTTAAGGAGATATTAACCAATAACGTCAATGCGGTTAGTGACATTGTTATTTTAGGTAGTTTCAGATAAACGACTTTGTCATGTTTTCTTAGAATCATTTGACATCCTGGTGGTAATTAAGTAAACCACAATAAAATAATTAATCCTACTATATAAATTAAAAAAATTACCAAACAAAGATGGTTTAATTTTAAAAATTAACTCCCACGATTGATTCAGTTGTAACACTTTTTGGTTCTTGTTGTTCCATTCTGTTTTTGTTGTTCTTGATGTTGTAAAACTAATCATAAAGTAGGTGTTTTATTCATAAATTAAAAAAAAGTAAAAATCAAATAGCAGCCGACAAAGTTTTCAAAACAAATATGTACTGTTTTAACCACGTTTTATTTAAAATATTCTGGTTGGCGTAAAAACAAGGTAGCTAAATAGTCAAGTATGCTGATCAGTTGACGTAGAAGCTTTTTTAGAATGTCTCATAAATATTTACTGATCAATATTTTATTCTTCTTTTAGTCTGCTGATAAATTAAAAATGACATAAAAAGCTTGGAAAGTTGTTTTTTTTTTGTACACCGTAAATCCTTTTTTAAAAAAAACAGGACGGAAGCCTTCTTATACCCAGATTTTTTAAACACGAATTGAGGTTTTTCGTAAAAAAGAAATGGGGACGAAATATGGTCGAAATTAAACAAATGCGTCAAATCTTGTTGTCTGGTAAAAAGAATTGGTGCGAAAAACTTACAATCTCGATTCCAGGACTCTTTGTATCTCCTTTTATAACAACCCAATATAAAAAAGGCCCTGAGGCCGAGGCAGAAAACCTTACCTTTGATATCGGTCTCCTTCGCTTTGCAATATCGATGTGTTTTCTACATAATTCACACGAATCTTTACAAGAACTTTTCATCCATTTAATAAGACAACTTTCGTGCACCCACTTCACGGAACCAGAACAATAACATGGACTAATCAGTTTTTCTTCTTCATCGTCACACTGACATACTCGACAACACGGTTCAGACAGCGAAACAGTATCAAAGATTTCAATGGAAGGCTGCACGCTTTTTATATTCTGAGAGACATTATTTTTTTCTGAGTCTGTGTGAGAGCTGCACGAACGTGTTTGTTGTAATAATACTGTGTTATTATTATTTTCTGTGATAATATCTATACGTGTTTCTTCTTGAAGCGCCGTTTCACCATTTAGTACTGAAGTATCGTCATCACTAATTCTTTCTTTTAAAGGAATTTCAACAAAAGATTTAAATTCAGTTTTATCTCTATAATCACTGTCTAACTCTAGTTCTTTATCTCCATAATAGCATTCTGCTTTCAAATCTTTATCTTGCAAGAGAACTTGTTTTTGTTCAATTTCAGTAACTTTTCGTTGGTTCATGTTACATATGATACAAGGTTCGAACTGACAAGTTTCACAACTTTTATTCAATTGGCGATTTTCGATTCCACTTGACTTATGATGACACTATAACATAAATAAAAACAATGTGTAAACTCTCCACCATAGATGCAAAAGTTAGTAGTTCTGTAAATATAGACTGTGATAATTTACTTTTCCAGCGAAGGAGATTCTTTGGCTTTCTAAACAAACTTAACAATTCCTAGTTATCATATTCCTGTTAGCATAGGTTATTCATAATTCTTATCTGCTAAACATACATATTTAAAAATAACTTCCTCGTGTGACGGTGTGAATGTACAACGTAAAGAGGGACTGTCTACATACAAATCTTTTTGTATCACAAGATTCTTTCTAGAAGAATTTTGTTAACAGTACATTCATGTTCAGTGAGACACTCAAGGGGGTGCGAAAATTCGTCACACTAAGCGAATGTCTCACTAACCGAATCTCTCTCTAACTAGGATTTTTTTATAAAAAGTTTAAAATGTTCCACTTATTTTAAACTTCTTTTAATATCCTGTATTTTTCGGTAAATAACTATAAAATTATTTTTCGTTTTTGTCAACTGCTGCTTTCAGGCAGTGACAAAAGCTTATTTTAAATTCGGTCAGCATTTTGTTGTTGTTTTTGTTCGGTTTTTATCATTCGAATTTTATTCATTTAGTTTCACTCATTTTTTTGCTTTTTTGGGGGAAAGCCATTGCACTAATGTCCAACTTAGCGCAAGTTTTTTGTTCAAGACGGTAAAAAAGGGACAAAATCCCACTTTATCCGGGTTCTCGTGTAAGGAAAATATTTTGCTTGGATTTAGTAAGGAAGTTCAAGGGACTCAGAAATTTGGTCCTAATTAGTGAAGATCCCACATATTGGGCTCCTACTCAGCGCGTGTGTACTGTATTTACAAACCTCATTTCTTACGTTTCATTGGTATCAAAAAACCTATGAACTCTGAGAACGAGGTTGCCTTAGTCCTCATCCTTCTCCCGCACAATTTAACACAAGGACCTTAAAACTGTCTTAATAATTCATATGTTTACTACATCTTATTTTCTTTAAATTGGCAGTTTCCTTCTTAACACTATATTGAATAACGAATCTGTTACATCCCGTATTTTCTTAAAATGGCAGTTTCCTTATTAAATAATTTCTTGACTAATGTAGCATTGAAACATAGATGTTTCCTGGCTATGTTGTCTGATGTTAGAGCTTCTAGTGTTGACCTGATACTTTGCAGTCAAAAAGGCCAAGCAAGTATACACGGAGTAATGGATTGTCCGAAAGATTGAGAAGTTCCTTCAGATTAAACCACGCTCTTTACTTTAATTTCCTTTCAGCATTGATATCTTAGGTGGTTGTCTAGTTAAGAGATTGCTGTGCTTAAACGACTTTCGTTGCTCAAATCAGATGTTTTTATGCACTAGGGCTCCCTTCGCAGGACCCTCATTGATAACAGCACAATTAGGAAATGACGAAGGCTATCCTGGGTTAATAATAACAATAACAATTATAATAATAATAAAATATTAGCTTAAATTACAAATTCATACCTGTCGATACAATAAATATATTATTTCATGGTATGTCCTGGATGGTTTGAACCCTGAGATGATAATATATTTTGAATTTCACAGACCATGCTTAAAAAGTTGCTCTCCATCAATCAATCAAAATATATCGTGATTTAGACACACGCATGATTGCATTGGCTTAGAAAACAACCTGTGTCACAGCTGAATGGTTTAAAAAATCGTCCTGAAAACGAGGCATTAATAAAGAAGGTAAATGCTATCATTTTTGAATGCCGACGACGTGTAACTTTTTCCAGCACTAAGAATTCCAAATGAAGTGAAATCGTTGTCGTGTTTGCATACAGTTTGTCATATTAGAATGCAAATTGCACATGCGCAAACTTTCTACACGTGCGCAATAGCTTTTTAAACAAGTAAAATAACTTTGTACACATGCGCAATGGATTGTGCTTGTATGCGTAAACATTACGTGCTTGCATGAAATACAACTTCTTGTCGCGGCTACCTCGACTACATACTGTAATATTTTGGCGAAAAAACAACTTGCAAAATTCTATCAGCAACTTATCCCCAGTCTCTTCTACTCCTATGATGTGCAAGATACCTTTCTTTCTGTTTATTTGTTTTTGAAATCAAAACTTTTATTTATACTACCCCAACCTCGACACCAGGGCTCACTCTTTATGTTGTACACTAGCGTGTTTAATTTTTTTTTTTTTGTATTCTTTCCAAACGAGATTTTAATTTAGACTACCCCACCGTCATCCCTAAAGCTTGATTAAATATATAAGCATTTCTTTGTACTTTTTTTATCAATGCTCTCAGCTACTTAGCTAAGTCTTCACTCTATATTTTTGCCAGATAGAGTTCTTGTTTCTTGTTTGTGTGCAAAGATTTTGTTCTCGTAAGCATTGCGTAACTTTTCATTATTAACATTTGTAATTTTTTTTAAAAGTTTTTCCGCTTCTGTTATACCCGAAGGTACCTAACCTTTCTCTGTTTGATTTTGAAATCATGATTTTAATCTATAATCCCGATGACATCATCCACAGGACTATTCTACTGACTGATTCACTAATTCACACCACATAGTTTATCGCAAATAGGTAAACAAGTGGGCTATCATCGTACAAATCTGGGCATAGTTGGACAGGACAGGTCTTCAGCCGTCTCGTTAAAGTCCCATTCTATTGCTTAGTTTGCATCATCGTACAACATTGGGCAGGGTTGGGCAAGATAGGTCTTCAGCTGTTTCGTTAAAGTCTCACTCTATTTTTCAGTTTGCACACAATGGACTTTTTTATCTGAATGAATATTGTTCCTTTCTTGAATAAAAATGGTGATCATAACAAAGGCCTGTTTAACAAATTCTGACGTCACAAAGCACGCACGCGTTTGTCAGACGTTCAAACGTTCAATCTTAATATTATACGACAGTAATATAAATTATTCGATCTTATAATACTGTTATTATGTGAGCTAAAACAGAGGACTGTAGTAGACACTCATTTTTTTCTAGGGGATGGGGAGGGGGTCAAGTGTATTTAAGAATTTGTATGAGGCACCGCCAGGCCACCAGGGTTACAGCTGCTTCTCCCGAGAAAATTTTAAAAATCTACCCTCTCAGAGATTTTCTAAGAACTTATCCATCACACAAATCTGTCCTTTATACTACAAGTGACTGTAATTTCCTTATGTGGGTGGGTTTTGAATGGGTGGGTGAGTATTGAGGGAGGGACTATGGCTCGAAGGGCGGTAAAACAACTTGTACCATATTTTGGCTTAACAGCCATTTAAAAGTTTGTGAGGCGTAAAAAAAAGGTGTGTTTGGGGGGGGGGGGAGGGAGGGGGGGGCTTCTACAACTTTGTCGTTTTGATTTTCTTGTCATTTACATAAAATATAATAAAAATAAAATATAAAGGCTTTAATATGCATGCATACCCACATATTGTCCCTACCAGTAAACCAAAACTTCCATTAAGCCGGTTTTTTGTTTATATATATTGATATTAAGATTTATAGCTAAATTAAATCATGAACTGATGAAAAAATATTGTAACGATAAAAATTATATATATATTATTATAATAACTATATACTATTATTATTTTTTTTTACCTATTTTTTTGCTTACCTTCCCAATTTCATGATTTATACTTTTCTGCTCTGCCATAACCGATGCCATAATAAAAAAGCGTTTAGAATTCTTATTTATTTTAGAAAATTCAACCTATTTCCAATATAATAACGCTATGAAATTTCGTCTCGCATGAATTTAAATATATATATATATTGGTGTTTTGAGTATATTTTATCTTCGTCTAGCATCGGACCACAAACATATTCTGTTCGAAGAAATGCATTCTATATGGCTATGTCAATACAAGTCGTCTTTTTAACACTCCATCTGAGATGATAGTATGAAATACTTCACTTCTTATATGCTTAGAGTCAACAAAATAGCATATGGATGGAGATTTTTTGCTACCATGGTAACAGGCTTACACCTGCGACAAAAGAAAATATTGGTCAATTGTAAGTTCTTCAAAATCAGCTGCGCTTAATTACACAAAGAAATATTTTGAGTCTTGCTGTCGCAGTTATGAATTAAAACCTTTTCATGAACTTCAAGTGAGGAAGCATGTTGTGATGGTTTCTTGCATGTATTTCCTGTCAAAAATGACATTCTGACATTGCTTGAATTTTTAACTGGAAGTCATGGCAAAATTACGTGATCACGTACAACAAACTTCGTGCTTAGGCCTTTTAGAAGAAGAAGGAAAAAAGAAGAAGAAGAAGAAGAGGAAGAATGACAAATGTTAGCGATACATCAGTAACAATATGAATACCACGGATATAGTATATTGTTATAACGCTATTATTAGAATTGATACAAATATACAACCTCGTTCCCAGCGCCCGTTGTCTCTTTTCTATAACCGGAACGGCGAAAAAAGATACAAGATGTCCTGGGGACGAGGTTGACAAATATATTTTAGCAGTACTGTTAATAAACAAATACATTAGAAGTCGGGGAACGAGGTTTTACGTATTTAGATAGTCCAGTTTCTACCACGACTAGATATTATAACAGCTAGTAGTGGGTCTGGCAACAATCCAAAAACCTTGAAATAAAAGCTGTAATAAACAACATCTTTGTCCCCAGGATCTATTGACACGGATAGTTAATTTTTTCAAAAGAGTAACATGGCCTGGGAACGAAGTTGAAAAACACTCTACAACTAAAAAATCTCACTTTTGCGCCATGTATTAAAAGAAATTTGAACAGATTGTTTTAGGACGTAAAAAGCAACAAGGCTTCTTCAAGAATTTCCACAAGTTGTATTATACTAACTAACCTTAATACATTCTCGTCCCCAGAGCTCTTTGAGATAAACAAGAAGCTCTCGGGACGAGAATAACCATAATATATATATTGTAATAATAATGATAATAATAATAACAATAATAATAATAATCATAAAAATAATGAAAATACAGTTATTTATCACCTAATCTTCTTGCAAATAGACACGTATCTTTTTTTCAAAAACTTCAATCCCCTGTTATCTAATCACTTTTTGCGAATCCACGTGTAGATGCCAACGAAAATCACAAATAGCCATTGATGACGTCATCAATAGGTTTAATTCAAACATATTTTTAACCTGCTTAATGAATTCAATGTTCATGAAAGAATTTTAACTACCTCAATAGTCTTCGGTGCAATTCATTGAATGGATTTCAGAATGCAGCCTCTTTCCCAACCGCTTTAAGTTCCCATAACGTGTCTTCTCGAATGGCAGAAAACCTCTAGTTACAAAGTGGAGATCAAACACTCTCCTTCGTATTGTACGTTTAAAAGGAATGAGACATGAAGCCCAAAATGAAAGTATGACCAATCAATGAATAAATAATGAAAGTAAGAAACAAAAGAAATGAATTTTTCTTCTTCACCTGTGTTGTGTCTTTAGATCAGCTTTCGTTGAGAACCGTTTCATTAATTATCGTTGAATTACTTTCGACACAGATTCGCATAGTCAGGGAAATTATAAACTTCCTGTTTAGCAACTTAATTCCCAGGCTTTCTGTGAGTAATAAAAAGGTCTCTCTTGAAAATAATTGGCTTTTTAACTACACATGTTTTTTCGTCCATTTTGCTTTGAATCTTATGATTTTTAGAAAGTCGACTTTTTGTTGTCTAATATTATTTTATATAAAAATCTTCCAAAATCATGGCTCACTAAGTAAGAACTAATAAATCCAATAACAATATTTTTACTTCTGTGGCGTCAATTACTTTGAAAGTAAATTTTGGAAAAATACCTTCACCCCCCCCCCCCCCCCATCCAGTCTCCAACCTCCCCTCTCTCCCCTCTCCTTTTCCCTTCCCCTCTCCCCTTCATTATTTCCCAATTCTACGTTCGCCGAAAAGTAAACATTTCAGATTATTCAAATTTTACAAAAAAAAAAGTTTATGATTGTCTACTCTTTAAATATTCTTAAAATTTCGGAAAGAAAGCCTTGTTAATTCTTATAAAAATAATTATTACAAGGGTGTATTTAATTTAATCCGTTTGGGACATGAACATCGTTATTAACTTGATCTTTGTAGCCCTCGACACAGGGATAAAGAGGAGGGGTCATATTTTAGTGACGTGGAAGAACTGTCATGGTTTTGTGCGACGAAGCAGAGAAAATGTTTAAACTTTCACTTTCTAGAATGCAAAAATATAAAGTTTTTGGTCGCCCTGTAGTAACCTTGTAATTTTTAAGCATTTTTTTAAGCATTCATTTTTAAGCATTTAGAGTTTTAAATTTGTATACATAACACACATTCTATGTTCTCATAGGCTATACAAAATAGTAATAATTTTTAATACCTGATGATAAAGTAAAAATAAAAAATTGGTATCGGTATGGTTTATTCCTTGTACATTCCTTTTAGAACATTTAAAAAGATTAGAATTTTACCTTATACTCCATAATCAACCGTGACTATATTTCTTCATTGATGTAAGGTATATTCATAAAAAAGAACCACGTTTTCAGAGCATGAACTTAAAAGAGCCTAAGAACGAAATTGTCGAGAGGAAAGTCGTTTGTTCTTGTTTAACGCACTAAATCATTTATTTATATCACTAATTTTCATTTATTTCCATGGTAACGAGAAGAAAGTTGTCAGAAGTATCTTTAAAACGCCCAATTTTTTATTTATGTTTTCCTTACTAGACAATACAAGGGCCACTGCACAATAACGCAACGCCTTGTGAGAACAGTAAAAAATAAACACATAAATTGACAGGGGCGGTACAAAACCTGTAAAAAACTTAAAGAAGGGGAACAAACATTCTAGTCAACAGCGTCATTATTTAGGTAGGAAAGTATTTTTTTGTCTTACTTTGCAAAAAGAAGTTCTGAAAAATTAAAAATCACGCAAAAAGGTCAATCACGAGTCCAGCCTTTTTCAAATTACAAGGACAGGGGTAACGGCAATCTCGTTTCCAGCGCCTCTGCGGGATTAATTTTATAGAAGTCTGGGAAGAAAGCTGCGGTTACTGCAACAAATATTCGACATTAAATAAGTATAAAGAGTTAGAAATATATAAACAAATTCATGAAGAATATTACTTTTGTCTACATTCAGTAAAGAAGATTAAATTACACAAATAAGGTAGGGTACATAACAGTTTTCTGGATCAACCTCGTCCCAGGGTATCTTGTATCTTTTCTGACATGCGGGAGGACGATCTGTGGACGAGGTTGTTGTCTAAATATAATTAGTGTTTAAAAGCGAAATGAATATTGTGATTTAAAAAAAGATTGGACAAAAAATTGGTGAGCAACCAGGAAACAGTATAGAAAGAAGAAACCGATTAATATTTTGCCACACTCCCCCCCCCCCCCAAAGAAAAAAAAGGTAGTGAGAGCAGTGTCATCGGTATATAATAAACAGCGGTTCAAGGGTAAATGTGGGGTAAATGTGGATGCGATCTGGGTGGGTTGGTAAGGAGGGAAGGAAAGGAAAGGAGAAGAAACTTGAACCCTTGTTGAATAAGATTTAGTAGGTCTCCTCTTCTAATTATAGTGAGGGAGACCGTGAGAGATAACAACATATGTCTGTTTCGTTACTAGTTTCAGAAAAGTGTCTTATTGGACGAAGAACAACTCGGCCTTAGAAGAGAATGTATATTTAGATATTGATGTTTTGCAGCAACAAAAATGTGTATACATTTTACATGAGTAACAATATTAATTGTGTATTCTTTTAACCCATCCTCGTCCCAAAGGCTCTATTGGCCTCTGATCCGTGTTATTACAAAGAGGTAATAACATTAAAGGCAAAATGCCCTGAGAACGAGGTTGTTTAAAACCCTGTTTGTACACGAAGGGTGGTTTTCGCCATCGGTTCCCTTTTCTTCCTACTTCCTAAAATAATACTCTTTAAATATGGCTAAAAACTGGCTGAATTTTAACATTATTCTAACCCAAACCCTTAACATGTTATATTTTTTGAAATCATGGTAACGGAGTTGATGTGGTCTGAGAAAAAAGCTGATCTTTTGAGTATGTTCTTAAAACACAATCTAATTATTTCTCAGAAAAATAGTGACGGCATAGCAAAAATGGCTGATATCAGCAAATCTTTATCCCTGCAAATCTTTTTATTTTAATGCTAATTAAAATCCTAGCAAATTTCACCAATAGCAAAACGTTTCAATGTTATCTGTCGTGATTGAATTAAGCCCACCCTCTAATACTGAAAAGTCAGCTTAGAGTTAAATACTAATTAATTGTTTGTGGTTTTTATACTCGCTTTCACTACTGTAATTTGATGTAAATGATTCCTTAGGAAAAAAAGTCAATTTAATCGCATAGTTTTATTCGTATACCTCGTTTCCAGCGCCCGCTATCTCTTTTTTTATATCGGACGGAGAGGCGATGTCCCCGATGTAGGAAAAGTTACAAGATGCTCTAGAAACGAGGTTGGTTTGCTGTCAGCTTCATGCCAAGTGTTGTTTTCCGGCATCGTTTGAAAAAGCGGTTAAAACAACCTCGTTTCCAGGGGTTTTCTACGCCTAAGACATTTTTGACGTCAGAATATCACAGGCGTGAAGATTCCTTGGGACAAGGTTGGTAAAAACCAATTCGTTCCAGGGCTTTCTTGCCTTTGTTTCCATAGCGAGAATTAGTTAAAAAAAACTAGGAACGAGGATGAATATCATTTGTCGTGCATTGTAACTGTGCAAAATTTGCAAAATTTGTCGGTAAAAAGTGACTAATCAATTTTGTTCAAGCGACTAATATATTTTTACCGAAGAAATTTTTTTACTGACTTTCTCTTTTGCCGGCTACTTTTTATATTTATTTTTATTCTTTTACCAAAAATCGCTGAGTACTTTACTTTAAACTTTTTTCAAGGTATATCAAGCATTCTAATATGTCTAAACTTTAAAATAGAAAGAAAATATCACTTACGGCGTTGACAATCTGACGCAAACAAAAACCTCTTTGTAAAGTTATCTTGTCTTATGAATATTGAATTTTTATGATTATTTTATCTGTCATCGAGCTTCAGATTTCTCGCCAATTTTCGCTGCTCGGCAACTTAATAATAAAATAAATTACATAGAAGAAATATTCCGCGGTCACATTGTGATGTAAATTTAAAGAAGTTATAAAGTATTCATACTTAAAATAGCATTACTGAAAGAACGACCACGTTATAAAAAATTGATTTCCCTCTAAATTTCTTTTCAGTGCAACCGATAAAAATCGCACTCGCTATATCCGTTAAAATAAGTCGTTCATGTATGAAACTAGAAACAGACCCAAAATTGTATTATTTTGTATTTTAAGTTATAAAAGAATATATGCACGCTCGACCATTTTTCATGTTACCCCGCCCATCAAAAATGTGGTGTAGCAAAGCTCAAGAGTCGAAGTTGAGTGTATGTGAGCATAGTTAATAGAAAAAAAAAACATTATTATTATGGTGTGAACGACATTGTAAATGGCACGAAAGTATCACGACTCCATTCCCAGGCCTCTTTCCATCTCACCAGCGCTGTGGTTCCAAGGTCCTAGGATCGAACTTGAATTAGTTGCACCAACGCCTCCCACAAGAAAATAAGTTACCAGGTGTGTCTTGGAAAATTTCACACAGAAAAGCCCTGAGACGCAACTTCGTTCCCAGGACTTCTTGCCTTTTTTATATATTCTAATATAAAAAAGGAAAGAGTTCCTGGGAACATATTTGTCGATCATTTATCAAAAAGAAGTTTAACGTAGCGCATATATTTTGCTTTTTAAAGTTTATTTACATCCATCAAGTTGCATCAACAAAAACAGAACTTTTAAAAATGAAATTTACACGAAAAAAGATTATTGAACACAACCTTGTTCAGAGGGTCCTTTTGGCTTTTGATATCAGAGACGACGTCGACATCAAAAAGCGAATAAAGGCTCTGAGAACGAGGTTGTAATAAATATTTAGAATAAAATTTGCATTCGGGAAGATGAAAAGAATAAGCGTATTAAGGGGTGAGATGTTCCTCAGTGAAATAAAGTTTACTTCACAGCGAATTCTCGCACCAGGCTCCTGAATAATTAATTAAAAGTGGTTTTTTCTTCACTGCAAAACTCAATAAAACAGTATTTTAAATTCATCATCTCTTTTAACACTTGGTTAAAACTGAAGCCTTAGATGCTAAATATAGTTTCATCTAAAAATATTCAATTTCGAGGAAGACTTAATTGCAAGGGCTTTTTTATGCTTCGTATAAGAACATCATCTATTACAAGCTCGAACCCAGCACCTTTTACCGTGGCGTAGAACTATCAGAAAGCACAGCGCCGTTGAGAAGCAAATAGTCCTGGGGACGAGGTTGCATCTATCATTAACCGTATTATGTTCAAAATGGTAGTTTGACATCAAATACAATTACACTTGGATATGTCCAAATTATTTTTACTTTGACGAATGATAGGGAAGGATGATCAAGAAATGACAAGCCTAAGATATAAATATTCTTTAACAAATTGGCAGAAATAACGCCCTAAGTATTATTTCATAAAAGGTAAACAATAAAAAATGTTGGGCAAAAGTGACGAATGTAGTCCGACTTATTCTTGTGTTTTCGTTGTAGATTAATGGTTATACCTCTCGTGCTCTGTGCGGGACACCGGGGTGCGATTCATTTTGACGGCGATTCAACATGGGCGAGTAAATGTTACCATAGCCCCGGGTTAACTCAAGCATGTGAGGGAAATTGGGGAGATGGCACACTGTGTGGGCCGTTGGATGTTGCCGGGAGTTGTCTAGTAGAGCGCAGGCCCTACTAATTGTGTCTGCGTAGCTTAATACGAGCATTAAATAATCTAGGACTCTCCCCTCCTGGAAATAATAGACAGGGTATATCCCTCGATATTTGTGAGGCTAGCCATGTAAAATATGCACATCTATCTATCACCTCTGTCTACATGGAGATGCAGTTTAAGAAAGTGACTAAAAAAACAAAAACATGAATCTTAAGAAATGGACAAAAGTTACAAAATTTTATCTAGGTGGCAAATAATTTTTGTCCGTCGACCGATAAGGTAATCTAAGATATTCTTCTAACTTGACTTGAGAGGTTTCCTCTTCTTTACCTCGTGCTTTAAGTTGTAGTTTTCGACGACAGCTGCATATTTTGTGAAGTGGTACATGAGCCAAATGTTTGTACATAAAAATAATATGGATGCTAACCAAACATACAGAATAATGTTCATTTTTCGAAATTCCAAAAAATAAGCAGAACAGAGCCAAATCGCCTAAGAAGTTGAAAGTAGGAGATTAATAAATGCAGAACAACAACAACAGCTGCAACAATAACAAAAACAACAACATACCTGGCTGACTAACCAAGCCACAATCATGGTCACACCTTTCTTCACTGGAAACTTTATATAAGGATATGCTAACGGAAGCAAGCTGATGTACCAAATAAAATACTAAAATGTTGACAAAGTATTTTTTATTATCTCAATAACGTAAAAATGCTGCATTTATAAAAAATACATTGTCATGAACGACCTGTATAATTTTTGATAGAGCTAGTGATACAAGTCTGTAGAAGTCAAAAGTTTCAAAAAATCTAGCATTTACAGGAGACCACAATGACTGAAGAAACCCTTAAACGTTTACACATATTTTTAAAGAAACTTGTTATAAGAAATCGACTACTAAGGTCTTATTTACCCAATAAAATTCAAGGAAATATTTTGGGAGCTTGACAATTATGCACTGCCTTGAAATGGCGGTTTTCACCCATGCACTGCATTTTTATATTCCTTGTTTGTTAGATACACACAAATTTCAACTACGAAAAATGACACTTGCAAGCTCTATATTTAATATTTAATATATTGGCTCTTCATACTTAAGAAATCACCTAAGGAAGTTGTGGTGCTAAAATTATATATATATTAAAGAAACTTAAATATCAAACTTAACTTACTTGTGAAGTACAGACTTTATTTAATGACACAAATGCAAAAGTCTGTAGAAAACAAGCTAATGGCAGCACATGGTAATAACGTATTCCAAACCAGAAAACAGCAATTAATTGTGGTATAAAAGCTAATCGATTCACAATATTAAGCCAAGGAGTATCTTGAAAAATTCTTAGGATGTAGAAAAACGGTGAAAAATTATGCTGAAAATCTTTTCTCTTTATGTGGAATAGATATGTGTTTTCAATAAATTCAAAACCATGCCTAAACAACAGAGAAAGTTTGTTAGTATACTATAGTCCATGTCAAAACAGATAATAAAGTCATTTAGAATTTCTTTTAAATTTGACGTATTGACGGAAACACTTAAACAAATTTTTTTTCAAATAATTAATTTCAATCCATGGATTTTCCAAGTTGTAAAATCCATGGTTAAAGGGAATTCTATTCTTTTTAGTTCTCAACAATAATTTGTAAACAGCTCTTTTTTAAAAAATTTGCAGACTTAAACTTTGATAAAGTGTGTACAAAATTAGTTTTTTACACAAAGAAATATTTTTTTCCCAAAACAAAGTTTCCATAAAAGTTTTATATGGTTGAAAGCTAAGCATGTTTTTAAAAAAGCACTAAAATTAACATACGACACACGAAACAAACAAATAAAACAGACAAGCAAACAAACAAACTTACTTAGTATACATTGCTGTTCCAATAACGCAAAATGTTAACAAGGAAATGACTCCAAAAGTAACGGTGTGTCTGTTTACAATACAACAAAAGAAATCTATGACTACCCTTTTAGTTGAATCAGTATTCAAAGTTCGCCCATATTGTCTACTGATATACAGTAATATTGGTAATGTGTAGATAACAGGATACAACTTAAAATGGACAGAACTTCCAAAACATACTGCAGCTAAAAGATTATTCTCTCTCATTATAAATAACAATGTCAGTAACACAAGAAATATCTGTAACGACTCTGCATTTCCTCGACTTGAAATTGTTATTGTGAAAGGATTGTACAACCAAAATATACTGATCAACATATTTGAAGAGCTTGTGCTACATGTCATTTTCTTTTCCAAAATATACTTTAGAACGAATGCAACAAAAATATCTACAGTACAAAACAGCCATTTACCAAATAATATATGTACATATATGTTTGGAGTAAGAATGTAGGCTAATAAAGGCGTGTACTTGTATGTGTCTTTTAAATATGGTGATTTTGCATTTGTGATATATTCTGCAGCTTCTGTAAAGACAGTATAATCTACATCTGTATACTTGACTTCCATTAGTTTATCGTGGTAAGTTCCATAACAAATGAATGCCAAACGTACAAGATATGCAATAACAAAATAATATGTCATTTTAAGCTGCCAGCAAACTAATGAACTTCTTTTGTTACCTATAAATAAAATGTGATAAAATTGTTGATTGGTTGAGATCTGTTAAAAGTGCTAATATAAATACCTTTTAAATTAGTACCATAATTGATAATAAAAAAAATTAAGTTTAACACGATAGAAAAAAAAAGATTATTTTAACGTTTTTGCTTACATCAGCAAAATTGTAAACCCATACATTTTTCCTAATCTTTTGCAAAAAGCACACAATCCTATACATTTTTTATCAGGGTTTTAAGCTCTTTACAATAAATACAACAGGTTAACAAATTTCTAATGCTTATGGGCTTATCAACTGAAGTAATAGTCTAATTTGTATAGCTTTTCCTGACCGAGGAAAAGTCTATACCATTAAAAAATAAATGTCGAAGGAATTGATACCACAGTTTACTGCTGTCTGCATCACAAAAATGCCATCTGGGAAATTTTTATTATCTATTATCTTGCTTCTGCACCTTAAGGGGTTCCCTCTTCTCCACAAGTGAAAGTTATTTAAAGAAACTTTGCATATTACCATCTACTGTGACACGAAGTTAAGGACACTATTCCTTATGGCAATTCATTCTTCAACATTGGACTTACTACATGCCAAACCAGACCTGTGCATCTAAAGCATGTGCGACAGAAGCGGCGTTGCAATTGGTTTGTATTTTATTATTTAGAGGTACAACTTCCTCCAGCCTCATTGTCGATAACATGCTGTCTAAAATCAAACTGGGGTGCTTACTTTTTTAAAGCCGTTTAATGTGTTTGTCTTCTAATTATTTTTGGAGTAGACAACAAGGTCATTCATGAAACTGAAGAGAAGACCCAGCCTGCGTTTTGTTTTGAACAAACTTCTGCGGACTTACTAGGAAACATATCTCCCTGGGAAAGGCTAGGAGGAGTCCCTCATTGAAGACTTGGATCAAGAAGGTTTTAAACCTCTTTACTTACATTTAGGTTAAACAAAAAAAGTATAATAGTTATAACTTCTGGAGGAATAAACTCTTTTTTATAAAAAAGGATTCAGAATATGTACCTACGCAAGATATCTGCCTAAATTTATTTTGTGCAACCTCACAAGGGCTTGGAACGAGGTTGTGTCCGTTTATATTTGAAGGGGAATTGGGGAACGACTTCATTTAGCACCGGGCTAAATGGTCCCGACACACGACGTACAACATAACTAGTACCCTTCATACTTTATCGATATTAAAAGTCCGACAGACGTTCAGTCATACTTCTCCAACCAAATGAAACCGCATTATCCGACATCCTCTCTATATAACAAATACATATTTTTTCTGTCAATAATCCATAACCAACGTAATATCGCATAATACTGCATAATACTGCATAATACCTTTATAATTCATAAAAAATACATAAATTTTCTGTCGATGGCCATACCAACGTAATATCGCATAATACTGCATAATACTGCATAATACCTTCATAATTCAAAAAAAATACATAAATTTTCTGTCGATGGCCATACCAACGTAATATCGCATAATACTGCATAATACCTTCATAATACTCTCTGTCGTTACATAAAAAATACATATTTTTTCTGTCGATGGCCATACCAACGTAATATCGCATAATACTGCATAATACTGCATAATACCTTCATAATTCATAAAAAATACATAAATTTTCTGTCGATGGCCATACCAACGTAATATCGCATAATACTGCATAATACCTTCATAATACTCTCTGTCGTTACATAAAAAATACATATTTTTTCTGTCGATGGCCATACCAACGTAATATCGCATAATACTGCATAATACTGCATAATACCTTCATAATACATAAAAAATACATAAATTTTCTGTCGATGGCCATACCAACGTAATATCGCATAATACTGCATAATACTGCATAATACCTTCATAATTCATAAAAAACACATAAATTTTCTGTCGATGGCCATACCAACGTAATATCGCATAATACTGCATAATACTGCATAATACCTTTATAATTCAAAAAAAGTACATAAATTTTCTGTCGATGGCCATAACAACGTAATATCGCATAATACTGCATAATACCTTCATAATTCATAAAAAACACATAAATTTTCTGTCGATGGCCATACCAACGTAATATCACATAATACTGCATAATACTGCATAATACCTTTATAATTCAAAAAAAGTACTTAAATTTTCTGTCGATGGCCATAACAACGTAATATCGCATAATACTGCATAATACCTTCATAATTCATAAAAAACACATAAATTTTCTGTCGATGGCCATACCAACGTAATATCGCATAATACTGCATAATACCTTCATAATACTCTCTGTCGTTACATAAAAAATACAAAAATTTTCTGTCGATGGCCATACCAACGTAATATCGCATAATACTGCATAATGCCTTCATAATACTCTCTATCGTTCCATAAAAAATACATATTTTTTCTGTCAATAATCCATAACCAACGTAATATCGCATAATACTGCATAATACTGCATAATACCTTTATAATTCAAAAAAAGTACATAAATTTTCTGTCGATGGCCATAACAACGTAATATCGCATAATACTGCATAATACCTTCATAATTCAAAAAAAGTACTTAAATTTTCTGTCGATGGCCATAACAACGTAATATCGCATAATACTGCATAATACCTTCATAATTCATAAAAAACACATAAATTTTCTGTCGATGGCCATACCAACGTAATATCGCATAATACTGCATAATACTGCATAATACCTTTATAATTCAAAAAAAGTACATAAATTTTCTGTCGATGGCCATAACAACGTAATATCGCATAATACTGCATAATACCTTCATAATTCATAAAAAACACATAAATTTTCTGTCGATGGCCATACCAACGTAATATCGCATAATACTGCATAATACTGCATAATACCTTTATAATTCAAAAAAGTACTTAAATTTTCTGTCGATGGCCATACCAACGTAATATCGCATAATACTGCATAATACTGCATAATACCTTCATAATTCATAAAAAACACATAAATTTTCTGTCGATGGCCATACCAACGTAATATCGTATAATACTGCATAATACTGCATAATACCTTTATAATTCAAAAAAAGTACTTAAATTTTCTGTCGATGGCCATAACAACGTAATATCGCATAATACTGCATAATACCTTCATAATTCATCAAAAACACATAAATTTTCTGTCGATGGCCATACCAACGTAATATCGCATAATACTGCATAATACTGCATAATACCTTCATAATTCATAAAAAGTACATAAATTTTCTGTCGATGGCCATACCAACGTAATATCGCATAATACTGCATAATACCTTCATAATAATGTCTGTCGCTTCATAAAAACTACATATTTTTTCTGTCGATGGCCATAACCAACGTAATATTCCAGAATATTTCGCATAACTGCCATTTACGGAAAGCTGTTTTTATAAAGTAGACAAAGTTTGAGGTTGGATACACATCCATACACAAACAGAAACGATATTTCGCTCAAATATCCTTTTGCAACAAGACATAATAACGGCCCTATTGCAGGCTAAACAAAGAGGCGTTTTTGTACAATATATTGAACAGGCGGTGGTGTTCTATGCCCACCGATAGCCAATAGAAAAGATATTTTGGACTAATACCCCCGCGAAATTACATATCACAAGTCCTAAAAAATGCAAATCTGAGGCAAGGCATTATACTATAAATTTACCGGGCTTTACTGTTATGTACTTATCCGTGCAGCAGTAGAAACAAGTGTCCTCCCTGAAAATGACGCATCAAAAGCGCTAAAGCAGGCCAATCAATCCAAAGACATTACGTGTGTTTTTTATTTCTTTTTTTCGGTGCAGTATTTCAATAGTATAGCTTGATTAGTTCTTAAACCAAATGAATTCTTAGATGCATAAAAATTTAAATGTTCCAATGATTTTTGTCCGACTGAAGAAGCTGCTGCCGTAGAGAAGCTATATCACATTAAAGTTTAGAGCCGTTTACGATGAAATTATTCCATTGTTTGTAGTTAAAATTTGACAGGTCATAACTTTTTACCGGCAAAGGCTCTTAGGCTGAAATTCTGTAGAAGGCATGTCAGTAATATAACGTATCATTAGGAAAAAGATGGAAGAATTCCAAATTAAAAGTCAAAACTTCTATTTACATGAAACAAAGATGTTCCAAAAAGGCATAAGTATAAAATTTATCTCATTTAAAGAGTCTCCGTAGATTTGATATTCCATTGAAGTTAGGATCAGAGTACAAAAGCTGAAAATAGTTCTAAATAATGTAATTATTATTGGCTATTGTTAAAAAATCATATGGTGAGTTAACAAGATCAACTTTATGAGCAACTGACCGAAAAACCAATAGACGTATGATATCGTTAGTCTTTTTATTAATAGCGGTATTTTGCCTGTTTGTCCGCGAAAAGCGCGTCCTGTTAATTAATCACGAAATTCTTATATCTGCACAAAATACCAAATGCGATATATATTTACCGACTTTGTTTTATTCTCCCGCGTGTAGCATTCAATTGCAACGCCTGATTTTTTTTGAAAAACCAATCCGAGATTTTGCAGCCACGACAAAGGGATGTGTAAAGCAGAGAGCAGTGTTATTACGGCCATTTTGAAAGTTGCGTAACGTTGACGTTGCTAAGTCTGTCCTTGTTTTTTTATATATTTTTACATTGCTTGGAAGCCTCGACTTTCGAATTACAAATCCCACATTAAAAAGAAGATACCATCTTGCAAAGTTGTGAAACATTTTATTGATGAATGCCCTAATGCCTCCGTGCAAAATATTGGGTTTATTATAGTTGATGTTGTGAACAATGGAGAGAATTTAACAAACAGGCAAATTGATAGTTTGCTATTAGATAAAGAAAAATTCTGGATAGGGACACTCGTCACACAACATCAGGGACTTAATGGTTCTCATGACTGGAATAGAACTAAAAGAACAGAAAAATGCAAGTTGTAGAAACCGTGTGTTAAGTTGATAGTAGGATGATGGTGATGGAAACCAGTTTTAAACCCTTGTGTATTTAATTGTATATAATTTATTTTTATCACTATATAAGATATTTTAATTGTTAATACTGTATTGTAAGCGATACTGAAGAAGTCAGTCGATGAACTGACGAAAATTTTAAATAATAAAATCTTTTTACTTAATTCTTGATGTAGTCATCTATCTTGTTGGTTATTCCTATAGCTACAATTTGTGTTCATATATATATATATATATATTTCAAAAATCGAATTTACTAAAACAACTGAATTTTATATGTATGGATTGCTTCTTAATACCGGTAAATTATCTCCGTAAATGTTTTTTCTAAAGACCGAATTTACTAAAAGAACTGAATATCATGGATTGCTTGTATGGATTGCTTCTTAATGCGGGTAAATTATCTCCCCAAACGTGTTTTTTTCAAAGACCGAATTTACTGAAACAATGTGTATGGATTGCTTTTAAATACGGGAAATTCATCCCTAAGCTTTTTTTGTGGTTAATCAAAACAAGCTGAACTATGGATTTGTTCCCTTTTGGCAGCTTTTTCCAATATGCAAAAAAATATTACAAACGTTTTACACTACGACACAAAATGAAAAATATTCAAAAGGAAGTCGAACGGAAAAATATTTTTAGGCCCTAATTTTTACTTGTCTATTGGACTTTAACTTTAAGATTGCAAAAGTTAAGGCCTGGTTGACAATTGTCTATCTATCAATAATTTTATATTTTAAATTTAACTGAACCACCATGAATTCGTCATGCTTGCTGTGAATCTAGGTTATCGCGACTTTGAGTTTCTTCACTAAAGATAAGATAAATAAAAATGGAACAAATCTTATTCGTTAATACGAAAGGGTTTCTTGAGATTGATAACAACGAACATTCGAGCATTTCTCTAACATGAAAACAGTTAATATGTTCGGACTAACCTTCACTTGTTGTAAAGATTCTTTGTTCTCTAATGCTTTCACCATCGTTTCTGTCGGCAATATCTTTTGTCTGTTCTCTATAAACCATAAAAAAAGCACAACATAGCAATTAAATTGTTATATCCAATTAATTATATTCTATCACGTTGATTTTTGGACTTTTTAACTGAAAGTAATAGTACGTGCAACCCACTACACAACATTACTTTTATATTTTTTTTCAAATTAAACCTCAAATCAAATTTCAAATCTCAAATCAAATTTAATAAAAACTTACCATTGGCTGCCTAACCCAGTATTTTCCTTTTGGCATTACAGCATTTATCTAAACAAAATTACTTAAATAGTTATGTGAATGTTTTACAAAGATTTTCCTAAAAAAAATAAGTTTCCTCAAATAATTATTTTTTAACATAAAAAATAAATGAATGATAAACATTTATCTTATATACATTATATATATATATATATATATATATATATATATATATATATATATATATATATATATATAACAGGCAAAGTGGATATGTTCATTTTCCTTTGATCTTACCGAAATTTTCTTTGAAGTAACTGAAAAATGCATGTCTAATATGTTAAATTTTCTGACGTTACGGTGCGACGTCAATAAGACTACTTTAACGTTAATATTCTATATTAAATAAATGAAGCCATTACAGTGCACTTAAAGCTTTGAGGCCAAATAACTTGAAAACGAGGTGGTGACGTCAGTGATTTTTTACCACGTAAGTAACTAGGGACCACCCGGGACCAATTTGGGTAAGTTTCCCAAGCCTGGGTCCCCGAATCCGTTTCGGAATGGAAAGGTTGAGGACGTCATCACAAAACCTTCAAACCCCAATATCTCTGCAACCGCCAAATAACTTGAAAACGAGGTGGTGACGTCAGTGATTTTTCACCACGTAAGTAACTAGGGACCACCCGGGACCAATTTGGGTAAGTTTCCCAAGCCTGGGTCCCCGAATCCGTTTCGGAATGGAAAGGTTGAGGACGTCATCACAAAACCTTCAAACCCCAATATCTCTGCAACCGTTTGTCAAAAGTCCATGTTCCTATACATTTTCTTGATCTGCATTTCAAGATCTATACGATGAATGCATCGGGTGTACGAATTAAGAAATTTTTTGGAACTTTTGGTAGGGACTTTGCTGACGTCAGAAAAATTTTTAAGCCCTTATATCTCCCTAAGCGTTTGTCAAAAACATACGATACCATACATTATTTTGGTCAACGTTTCAACCTCCACACCTTACAGACAACGAATGACTAATTTTAACCAATTTTCTTTTTGTATATGCACTGCTGACGTCGGCAAAAAATCTAAAGCAACCTATTTTTCCATTGTTCTTCTGCCTTAGTGGATTTTCACATGGGCTTTATCAACTAGTCTTGTATAAGTAATCAGCTAAATTTACACTGAAAACACGATTCTTATACAAGCTGGCACTTTTTTCTTCATACAACCCATCACTGCACCTAAATGAACAGGGTCACTTTAGAGAAGGATCATGCAATCATTACATGCAGTCTTTTATGAAGTTTTTTTCCAACAATTTTTTTACTTCTTTATCCACAGAGACTGTAAATACATTCTCAAACACACATAACTTACTCGTAACACACATTATATTGCCATTACAATCTATGGAAATCTATGTATAGTTAGTTAAAAAACCTTAATGACACTGATTTCTCTTGTGTATTTAGTGTTAGTTTATTTCTTTTAATGGTTATCACTTCTGTTGTCCATCTTCTCTTTAATAATAGCCGTATTCTGTATATTCAAAATGGTTGTGCGCGGCTTTTATCAGAAAATTTTGGGAAAACCCCGCAGAATCAGATTTTTACCAATGAAGGAAAGATAAAGCAATCTGAGCTACGGTCATTTTAAAAGCTGTGGCATTGACGGTTAATCTGTTTTTGTCTTCAAAAAGGTTTTCATTTTTGTTTTTTTACATATTTTTACATGTTAAGATAAATATATTCTCACGTTTTGTAGCTAAGTACAAATCTCAAACCCAAAAATTTCTTGATTTTTGGCTAGGAACGAAGATTTTTAAGGAGCATTCTACAATCAGCTAGCTAGCTAGCCTTAGTTATTACTATTCAGTTTAGTATAACAGCTTTATATCCTAGCCAGTATTATTTATTTTTATGTTAAAGTTGTGTTTACCTAGCTAGCTCCTTAGCTACTTCTGACCAAAAAGTGAAAGTAGCCAAATGCAGTTTGGCTGCAACACAATTCTTAATTCTTATGCTAAATGAAGTTAGGCAGATACCACTTTTATTACTGTTATGAAAACTTATGGTGCAAAATAAAATTGCTGAGTATTTTTTTAACTGAACATGATAACAACAGCGGTTTCCTGGACTTTTTTTAACCGAATTTGCGATGAAGTTCTTTTGAAAAATAGTGTTACGCCTATACTCATGTGTGACATGGTAAATTGGTATTACATCTGTATGGATGTGTCACATTATTTACCCGTACTAAATGGTCAGCTAACACTCACCGGGAACATTATCCGAAAAATAAAAAAGGTTTGCCAGAAAGTTTTTGCTATGACGGGGTAACAACAAATTGTAATCTGTGTTTTTATTTCAGCTTAAGTTGTGGAAAGTTATTTGATAAAAAACATATTACACTGGACACACCATAAAGTTGTGTGCACTTCATTTGATTTACTACATACTACATAACTTTACTAAAGCGCTTTACCTGAATATGTGGCGCAGTTGACGGCTCTTATTAATCACTCATCCGGGTGTTCAACGGCGGGTAACAGTTACCTAGCCTTTTTACAGAGTGTATTCTGTGTTCTGTAAACCAAAGATGCAATGTAGTTTTTTTGAAAAGCGTATTAAGCCTAAAAGCATGTGTGATACAGTTTAGCCAGCTACAACAAAATTCTTAATTAGTAATTCTTATGCCAAAAGCAGGTAGCTACACCAGACTTATTCCGCAAAATAAAATTGCTGAGCGATTTTTTTAGCTGGACGGGCTGTTTTCTGTGTTTTCACCTAATTGGACGAAAACTTTGTCGGACAAAACTTTTGTCCGACAAAATTTTTCGGACACCTGAAGTTTTCGTCATTTTAGTCCGCGAAAAATTTTGTTCGACGAAAATTTTGTTTATTTTGGATTTTTGTTATTTCTTATTAAAACAAAGTTTGTACAATAAAAAGTTTTCAAATCAAGTGGCAATTCAGTTGAAACGAGGCATTGATCCTGCGGATGTGAAGATTTCCTCAAAGTTGTTAGATTTAAAACCAGTCCACGCTTCCTGAATCGTTCAACTTTACCACTATTTAAGCAACGAAGCAGAAATTATCATCAACGGGTTCGATGCATCTTAATTACAAAAGCTGTTAAAAACGCACAATCTGTTGTGGACATGTTAAAAATCCGGTTACAAGCATTTAAATTCTGTAAGAAGTGAAGGAATGCTTCTGCTGTCCTTCTTCTCTTCTCTTTAATAATAGCCGTATTTTGTCTGTCTGTCCGCGAAAACCGCGTCCTGTTACAGAAACACGAAACACGAAATGCGATATATAAGGGACGGGCGACCCCGTGGATTTTTCCACGGGTTAACGGCTAGTTAATAATAGCCGTCGTCTGTCTGTCTGCCATTAAAGACGCTTCCTGTTACGAAAACATGAAATGCGATATATAAAGGACAGGCGACCCCATGGATTCTTCCACGGGTTAACGACTAGTTTGTAATAATTGCCGAGTTGTTTGGTTTTAAAAGGAATCGTAGAATCGTCCTTTTTCACTGGTGCATGACCGCTCTCCACCACGAGCCTATATCCCACTGACTCAGCCCCTGGCAAACTGTATGGTACTGTCAAAGTACACAAGCTTAAAACAGACGACGTTGCCGATTTACCTCTCAGACCAATCATCTCAAAGGTTGGAACGGCATCATACGAATCATCATTATTATAAAAATCGCTGAATGTTTTAAGGGGGCTGGCAGCACATTTTAAAAAGTCCAAATATGATGGAAATCTTTTAAAAAGTGCCAGCGCCCCTAAAATTCTTAGTGTTTTTATCATATTTTGTAAAAAGAAAACGGAACTGAGTTATCCCTATTGTGAGAACCAAACTTAACTTTGGAATAATAATGGTTTGAACTAATGTTTAAAATATGTAAACACTATAAAAAATATTTCAAAAGAAATAATATATGTTTTCCTTGTTTTAATTTCTTTCGTGTTAATTTCGTAGTCGTTAATTTTGTTCCTTTGGTAATTTCTCTGATAAGGTATGTCATTCTTGATTTTAATTCGGAACGTACCGACTTCTAAATTTAATGAATAGAAAAAGTTTTGAACGATCGTAACTTAACGGATAAACATCGTTTGCCGAGTTATTATTTTAAACAACCCCAAACCACCCTGTCTGCCTGCGTTAAATTTAAAAGTAATATTAAAACAAAACAAACCATATTTTTAATGTTTTTCTTTTTCTTTTTCCACTTTAAATTATGAAGAACGTTGTGAACTGTTATTTATAGCAGTACATTGTCTTCGTCGGCAGAGTTTGTTGCCTGTGGCAAAGCGGCTAGCGCTTACTTGACGGCTAAACAAGAGCATAATGCAGCTAATAAAGGAACTTGATCAAGCCCTCGTTACACAGGCGAGGGCGATATCTGTTGTTAATGTTTTTGCAAACTTGACTTGAAAGTTGTATTTCAAAGCAAGTTATTATTTGTTTACCCTGAGACCATATTTCATAGTGATAAAATCTTTTAAGCATTATTTTCAACGAATTGTGAAAACGTGTGGCTAATTTTGATGGAATATACTGATGCATAAGATAACTTTTAACTCAATTTAGCCGGCAAGTTACATCAATACAATTTCAATGCTTCCCTAAAAACATTTCGAAAGTTAGCTTAATTACTTTTGGTACAAACATTTTTTCTAAACTTTTTTGTCTTCCAGTTACCAACTTTTTTACTCACAGCAAAAAAGAAACAGGAGAAACTAAGGAAAAAAGAAAACCGTGTCCTTTATGGTATATCTTTTCTTTCATTAACACTTTTTGCTTTTAGCGCGCAATCAACTTGCCCGCGCTTCTCTAGAAATTGCTTGAGGAAATCAAAGATGTTTAAAATGCATTTTAGAGGTGATGACTAAAATGAACAATATTAAACTGACAGATCTTTTTTACTTTAAAATCTTCGACCAAAGATGGAACATGGGGTTGGCTATTTTTTACGCATACTTAAATGTCAAATGGGTATTGCTTGCGCTCAGCTCGCTAGTTTCAGGGGCGGCGCCACTAGGGGGCTGGGGGTTCAGCCCTCCCTCTTTGAAAGAGAAAAATAACAGAGCTTTTCTGAAGTCCAAGGTGTGGCCGTTTTACGTTGGCTTCCGTTGCGTTGGCTTGATGTAAGTAAAAAAGCTTGTATGATCTGCTGTTTTCTTTCTTTTTATAAATAACATAACAAAAGAAAACAATATTTACAATTATTTTCTCTAAAGATACGATGCGCATGGACATAATCGAACAAAAAGATGTCACACCCTTACCAAAATAAAGATATTTGTCAGGGCTAAAAAAATTCTCACAACAATTAATTTTTTGTCAGAAGGTTTGATTCCACTTCAAAAACGTTATGAGCATTTCCTTATTCTTTCTGTTTGAGAATGCGCGGGAAAGCAAATCTTGAAAGATGATGTCCGGTTCATTTTATCACAATGTCTAATGTAGAAACTTTACACAGCATAATAACTTGAATAATAAAGGACACTGAAAAAAGAAATTAATTTTAAACAAAAGATTTTAAAACTTCGTAAAACCATCTCGTACAATAAAATATATCGTAAAATTCCTAGAGTAGACATCTGCTAACGTATTTTCCAACTGCACAAAAGGCCACTCCACTAACACTTTCGCGCATTCTTTAAATTTTTCGAACTTTCTTTTTCCAAATCTTGAGACCATGAGTAATAAATACAAGAAATTGCGGAGAAAATCAAAACTGACTTGAAGTATAAGAACTTTAATTAAACTTTCTCATAAAATTTGTCCACTTCTGACACTGGCTAATTTCCAAGGTGAATTTCCATTTAAAAGCGAAAGCGGATCGGAACGGACAACATTAGCGCGCTAATAGCTAAAATTAAATATAACCCTAAACCAACGTAGACATCATAAGACGCGATGGTTAACTTGGGCTTCAACTTGTCCAAATCTAAACAGGGAAAAAAGAAACAATTTACATATCGGCCTTGCAGCATATTGCGAAAATATTGCAGCATATTATTGCCACAATATAGTTACATATAATAGATATTGATACAGTGTGAATTTATGGTAAGTCGTCCACGTATTACTTCCTGAAAATGAAGGAAATATAGTATTCAACATGCGTTAGACCTATGTACGTTCCCAAGCCTTGTAGAGATAATAATGTGCTATTCTCCATAAAGCACATTGTAGTGAGACTTATCAATGTCTGTTGTCGAGTGTAGCAAGCCCTTTCTTTCCTTGTAATACAATGTAGCAAAGCGTAATTTTTCGTAGCGATGTGTAGCAGTACGTTATTTTCTGTAGCAGGCCGTAGTAGAACGTATTTCTTTGTAGTAGAGCGTAGTAGCCTGTAGTAGCATCTGTAGTAGCCTGTAGTAGCTTGTAGTAGAGTGTAGTAGCGTGTAGTAGAGCGTAGTAGAATGTATTTCTCTGTAGTAAAGCGTATTTCTCTGTAGTAGAGTGTAGTAGCGTGTAGTAGAGCGTAGTAGAGCGTAGTAGAGCGTATTTCTCTGTAGTAAAGCGTATTTCTCTGTAGTAGAGTGAAGTAGCGTGTAGTAGAGCGTAGTAGAATGTATTTCTCTGTAGTAAAGCGTATTTCTCTGTAGTAGAGTGTAGTAGCGTGTAGTAGAGCGTAGTAGAGCGTATTTCTCTGTAGTAGAGCGTATTTCTCTGTAGTAAAGCGTATTTCTCTGTAGTAGAGTGAAGTAGCGTGTAGTAGAGCGTAGTAGAATGTATTTCTCTGTAGTAAAGCGTATTTCTCTGTAGTAGAGTGTAGTAGCGTGTAGTAGAGCGTAGTAGAGCGTATTTCTCTGTAGTAGAGTGTAGTAGCCTGTAGTAGCTTGTAGTAGACTGTTGTAGCCTGTAGTAGAGCGTAGTAGAATGTATTTCTCTGTAGTAAAGCGTATTTCTCTGTAGCAGAGTGTAGTAGCCTGTAGTAGCTTGTAGTAGAGTGTAGTAGCCTGTTAAGAAGCGCAGGGGCTTACAGCAGTTAAGCTTCATACAAATAGTTTCAAAAAATATTCTAACTTTTCAGTTAAATTGAACTGGGGAAAACGGTGACTACCATCGCCATGATGGTCTCGCACTATATACAAACGAAAAATTATCTGGACATCTTCCCACAAAACGATTCTTATCAGTACATCAATTGTAGTTGGTAGATAAACAAGCCATGATGGCCGATTCGCCAGTGGTCATCATAATATCAGAGACAAAGAAACAAATTTAGCAGACACGCCTAAATATTCATTCTCAATTTCACATCTTGTGTTTTACTGTGCTTACCCAACGAGACATGATCAGTTTGTTTGAGTCTAACAGAATACATCACAAGCAATGTATGTTCCAAATACCAGTAGTGAAGGCGAGTGATCAGTATTACGTAAGAGATACGGTTGTTTCCGTAAATTAGACCCTTGATAAAAATTTAGAAAAAAGCTCCTGTTTCTAGAAGCAATCCATACATCTCAGATTCAGTTGTTTCGGTGGATTGGGCCATTGTTAAGCATTCAGGAAAAAACTCCTATTTCTAGAAGCAATCCATATATCACAGATGCGGTTATTTCGGTAAATTGAGCCATTGATAAACATTCAGGAAAAAGATCCTGTTTCTAGAAGCAATCCGTACATAATAGAATTACTTGTTTCGGTGAGCTAGGCCATTGATAAAAATTCAGGAAAATGGTCATGTTTCTAGAAGCAATCTATACATAACAGGTTCAGTTGTTTTGGTGAATTGGGCCTTTCATAACCTTTTAGATAATACTTTTTGACATTCAATTTTGGCCGGAATATAAAATTTCAGAACAAAAGTTACCGAATTTGGCGCTTGTCTATGATAATATCAGTTAAACGCTCCATGTTTCTCTTGTTTCGTTCAATTTTGACAATATAAAACGAAATTTTAGACCAAAAATCACCGAAGTCGGCACTTGTCTATGCCATTATCAATTAAGCGCTCCATGTTTCTCTCGTTTCGCTTAATTTTGGCCGGAAAATGAAATGTGTCTAAGGTATTGTCACATATACGAACTCTACTTGTCTTGTTTCGATGAATTAAGACCTGAATACTTTTGTATATGCCGATTATCTCTTGGTTGAAAGAAACCTTTTTTTGTTTCACAACATTAAAACTTGTTAACGTATACCGGAACAAAGTTTCGGCAAATATGTATCACGCCGTCTTCGCTAAGGATTAATCTGTTATGCTTTCGAATATAGAAGAATCCGTTTTTTGTCAAACAATTGTTAATATATATTGAACGATTGTAGTTTATAGTTGTAGAGTCTTGATGAAATCTAGTAGTGTTTGTGTATTTCACAGACTAAAAGCTACTTTCTAAAAATATGCTCATGCACTACGAAAGTCAAAACAATTAGCATCCGTGGCATCACAGAATGTTTCACAAGAAGATTGCTACTTCTTTATGAATTGCTTTTTGTTAATATAGGAAGTTTTTTTATGATTACTTCAAAAATAATATGATCAAGCTTGTGGTCATCCTTTTTAATATATTACATAGGGAATGATATTTTGAGACATTCACTTTTCGCCCATTGTGATTGATTTTAATTTATTTCCACAAATGAATATGTATAATACAGTGTCACGTATGAGGTGTGCTAGTTTTACGTATATTATACGTCTTGTATTATTCTAAGAAGCAATTAACTACTTGTTAAAAAGGAAAAATATATATTCTACAAATAGTTGAAATATAGTATAGAGCTAATAGTTTTTCTCTTCTTGATTAAAGTAGAATGAAAAGTCCTTGCAGGCTAAAAGATTTCGGAACAAATTCAATTTATTTCATTCCCTTTATAGTTCAGAAACATACTTTAATGACTTGACACAAGTTGATAATATAAATTGACTAGTCGTTGATTAGTCGCCCGTCCTTTATATTTACCTGTCGCAGCAAAGTGGATAAAAACATATCGCATTTGATATTCGTGTTTCCGCAACATCATTTTCTAACTCAGCGGGGGGTCCGCGCAGAGACAGACAGACGACGGCTATTATTATAGAGACTAGTCGTTAGCCCGTGGAAAAATCCACGGGGTCGTCCGTCCTTCAAATTAACCCGTTGCAACAAAGTGGACAGAAATATATCGCATTTGGTTTTGATGCGCATTTTAAAAATTCGTGTTTCCGTTACGGGACACGGCTTTCGCGGACACACAGACAGACAGACGACGGCTATTATTAAAGAGATTACAAACAATAGAACATACTGTGTGAAATGAGTAAGAAGGATAAGAAGGAAAACGAAGGAGGAAAAAGCCCGTTTAAACAAGATTTCGGATACGATACGAAATCTTAAAAAAATATGTAATCCCGGAAAAGAGCTATGGTAGTTCAAATAATAAATACAGACGATAAGAGCTACATTATTCCGGGTCACTGTCTGAGCCGGACAGGGAAAAATCGCTTTCACTGTCACTTTTTTGTCAAATCATCTTCATTATCTATAGCAGATATGTTTTGATCAATGGCAATAACACCAGCAATTCCTGACACCCTTCCAACAGTTGCCTTTCCGCGAAGTCCATGCCTTCCTTCAGGATTAACCTTTTCGCCATTGGTAAGCACTGAAATATAAAAAAATGTCATAGAAAAGCATTTGAGAAACCATATCTAATCCTAAGTCTTAAAACTGCAAGAGCTGTTGTTAAGATAAGATAAGAGAAGCACACAATAAAGAAGAATCCTGAACATTTGACAAAACCAAAAAAAAATAAATATAAATATAAACTAGCACAATTAGGCAAAAGAAGCATTCAGCATACCTCATTCGCATAAAAGTTGAAGCTATTGACATCTATCTCATTTTCCAATTATACTGTAAAAAAGCCAGTAGCTAGACATTTCTTTTTTGAGTATGCTGACTTCTTCTTCACATCTTTTCAACAACTGATTTTCGTTGTCGCCACTATTTTTTAAACCCTACAGTACCTCAACCCGAATGTTTTCACAATGAGTGTAAAATCATGATATATGAAGTGTCAAGAAATGTAACAACAATTCTACTTACCATCAATCTCTGTATTTTCCATCCATGGGAAATCAAAATCACTGTCTTCGCCAGACTTCTCCTCAACACGAGGTACACCAATGTCCCCGCAATGGTGTTATAACATTTCATGAAGTCTTTATCAACGTCTCCACAGATTTACATACTATGTAATTCAATCCTCCTTTTATTATCTGCCTTCTTTGTTTCTTGTTTGTCCTTATATGCATTGCTTCTGCCCATGAAATAAGGTGTCGTTGTCCTTTTCTCTTGCTGTTGTTATTTTCAAGTTTTTCACGGAGCAACTTTTCCATTTTGCTAGCAGGATAATTCTTTGTTGAGATCCACTCTAGATCTTTTGCATGAAACAAGAAGATATATTCAGATGATAGAATATATCTTACCTACTTTAATCATAGAAACTTTGCAAGATTGAATTGAATTGAAGAAAACGTTCGAAAAGTGAATTTAAATTTCATGAAATAGATTTTCGCAGTTTATTGTTTTTCACTTTCATATTAGAATCTTGATTACCTGTAAATAAACATTACCTACGTCCCCTAAACGACTATCGTGCAGAGAAACGCACAGTTCTGTGAAAAAACGAGTCTGTCTAGCCACAAATTTAGCCAGGAGACCCAGCGTTTTCCCTTCAAACCGCCTTTATGATCAATTTTTTCTTTCTCTATCAAAGAAAGCTTAAATAACTAGGCTAGTCATAAAGTATGATATGAAATGTTATGGATGGTTGAGCTGGCTATCCTGGCTACAGACTCAGCCTAGTGTAAGTGGCGGCTTCTCAAGTTTGTAGATGCCTGATGATGACGTTAATAAATAAATCTTAGTGTTATATTTCCTTGTTTGAAACAGGGAAGAGGATGGGAACAAGGATGCAGTAGTCCGTAAACCGCGGAACGCCCTGCAGTGCAGCGGATAGACGCAGCAGTGATGCGCTCCGTCCTGACATAGTCACCAGGTCTCTATATTATATGGATTCTCGGATCTCCCGAAAAAATCATCAATATATCCATTTTTCATACATATGGTCAATATATCAATATTTAGAAGCCCGTTCATTCCAGTGCATATGGACATAATATCAATTCTACATTATCGATATATTGTCCGTTTTTTATAGTGAGTATGTTGTAAAAACAAAGCCCTTAGAAGTCAAAAATGTCTTAAGGAGAACATTTTAAACCTTGTCAAAACCCAACAACTTTACTATTCAAATCTGGCTGTTTAAATCTTCGTTGTCGAACCATTAAAAAGCAATGTAAAGAGCCTTAACTTTTGATTAATCACGGTAGAAAAATTCGAAGAGCTTAAATTTCTGATTTGTTTCCATTTTAAAAAAGCAGCAAAAGATAAATAAGAATCTCCTCCATATCGTTACTTATCGGTACTGGCTTGGATAGAACTTGATGATGTGGTTACAAAAGACTGGGTAACAAAGCGTACGGCGGTTCTTATGATCAATGGCAATTAAAAATAATTAAAATACCGGAGATTAATGTAGCTTATTCTATTACACCGCAATTTTGCACACAAAAAGATAGAATAAGTGTATTACTGAATGAATCACAAATTTTGAATTGATTTGGATTATTGTTTGTTGCAGTATGAAACTAATTACTGCACACCATGTTGTTCTTTAATTTGAACTACCACCTTTTAAAGATGGATTGGATTCGAACCAATAACTTTCATAGTCTTGCAACAATAGACTTAATTTACTTGGAATTCACAAAATTCAATGTCACTTCAAATAAAAACACATCATAAAGCTTGTTGTTACAAAATTAATTGTGAGTTAAAAACCGTAGCTAAGTATTACAGGTTTGTTGAAACTGTTGTCTCCTTGAATTAACAAACTTTAGACTTTCGCCAAATTTTTTTCTAAAGTAAAGGGTGTAGCCACCTATCTGAAAACTTTGTTTTAGCCAACTGGTTTTCGGCTATTTTCGCTTTTTAGCCAGACTTTTTTAAAAATTCACGTTAATTTAATGTCCCTTATTAAAGTGTAACGTAAATATCCAGGACGTTTAAAAAACTACTAGTTGTATTTTTCTGACATCGCAACAGCGATTATAGCCAGGGACGAGGTTGTATTATTATAACCTCGCTACGGACGACGTTGTACTTATATAACATAACACAAGTTCAGCTGGGAAGAGGCCAGGGAAGGGCTGCAGAAAGTTAGTATGTATCACCATGCTCGGCAGCATGGCTGCATGTATTAATGTAACTGTGTCTCTTTTATTACTTGCAGAGTAATTAATTACCCAATGGGTTATGGCATATGCTCGTCATTCATAAAACAACGCATCCATCCATACCGTACCGTACGCATTTAATTTTTGCAACGTGAAATTCATCGTTAAACAAATTTTGAAATTCTGGTTAAATACTAAGAATTAAAACGCAAAGGCCTACTAAATATCTCGATTAACATTTAAGGTCTTTTTTTATCACATGAAATGTGTACAAGTGTTCTAAATTTTAACGAGTTTGTTCGGAAACAAAAAAGCAAGGGGAAACTTTATTCTAGTCAGTACACAAGCAAGCGAATTGAATTAAGTAATTGGGAAAGATGTCCTATTAGGGTAAATATTTAGGCAATTAGCCTGGCACATCCACACCTACACATACAATACTGAAAACAAAATTTAGGAAACCATTCCCGCAATATATACAATATTGAATGTTTTGTGAAGCTAAACAAGGCAAATCTTATTCTGATTAAAAAACAATTAGACAAGTAGCGAAACCTATCAATTCATCATTAAAAAAGTATTTTGGGGAATAATCTTACGCAATATAAAAAAAAGAACAGAATAAAAAACGGTCCAACGATCACTTTTTTCTACTCACAAATCGAAAGGGCGAGTAGCACGCGCGTGCGTATATCATTGCATGTGCATACATCAAAGATTTTGTTAAAGCTCTCTCGAACCTTGTAGGAAGAAGCTCGTACCAAATGAAATGTTCAATGTTCTAGCAAGCGAATAAAAAAGCCTTTCTTCTACTTTGTAAACAGGCAAGGGAGCAAAAGATCCTGACATACAACTTAAAAGATATCTGATAAAAACGCTATCGCGAAAGGTGAAGTATTAAATCTCTTGGTCGGCCAATTCGAGAAAAGACTTTATTCCACTCAGAAAACAGGCACGGGAGTGTTAGACCTATCCATACATCATTTGAAATGAGAATTTTGGAAGTTGCCTTTCACGCTGAATATAATGTTAGATATCCATCCATACACTACTAAAAAGGAGATTTAGCTAGTAAGCGAATCAAAAGCGAAACTTTATTCTACACCACAAAGAAGCAATCAAGAAAAAGACCCTACCATATATGTCTAAAAACACTTCATTCCACTCCGATAACAATCACGCGCGATAATATCAGATGTCCTAGCATGTAAATTCACGGGAAGACTTTATTCCACTCAGTAAGAAGCAGGAACAAGGGGGACCGATCCATACCACCATACATAATTAATAGGATATTTTGCAAAATACCTTCAGGCGGAAAAACATACAGCATGTCCTAGCAGACCTGTGTATACAAAATTAGTTCTACTCAGTAAACAACCAATCAAATGAGAGATCCATCCATACCTTATAAAAATAGAGATTTTATCAATATACATGCATCATTTGAAAAACGCATTTTTTGATCTTACCCTTCGCGCGAATTAAAATATTTAGCACGCCAACCTTAGATGTTCTAACAGCTCAATTCACGGAATACTTTATTCGACGCAGTAAAAATGAAGAAATGTGGGACACCTATCCATACATCTATCAAAAGAGAGATATTGAAACAAGCAGTAGAGTTGAATAACTATCCATACACAAATAAAAACGATATTTTAGAAAAATACTTGTGTGTATCATATGTTTTTTTTGCTGTTCATAGGAAGCAGTGTAATGTGATTTTGAACTTTCAATATTTTTAAAACTAAAACCTTATGACAAAAATGATAAAAATGTATATGGACTTTTTTTGTTCGTAGCTGTTAGAAAAACTATTGGAGGGACATAGTTATTAATATAGTGTAACTAGCTAAATAAAATTGAGTTATGACTGTTATGGTTGCTACGAAGTTAAGTTATATTCTGCTGTCCTAGGCCCGTTCTTAAGGCTCTCTAGCCATTGAACGCTACGACTTTCTCATAATAACCGGTTGAAAATAGCTATTAGGTAATAATAGTATGAATAGAATTTGATTTAGCTAATATTGGGTATATTTTGACTCCTAAAAAGAAATAGTACTCTAGCATTTTTTTTTTTTGCAAAACAGTAAAATTTGTTGAGTTATTTCTAAAAGGTTTTAGTAATTCTAATAGACTAAGGCATTTCACAAGATAGTTAGCGTATTGCTCTGAATAGACCCGTCATCATGCTCCATCCATACTACACGAAGGTAGCATAGAAGCACACAGTATGTTACAAAAAAATTATGGTCCTTTTTTGAACATTATATTTAATTAAAACGTATATACAGTTGACTCTCTCCAATCCGAATCTCTATTATCCGAATCTTTAACTATAATCCGAACAAATTAAAAATCAGCGTCGATTTTCCTTAAGAAACTCTCATAATCTACTTTCTACTATCCGACTCTCTGTAATCTGAAAGAGAATTATCCCCCTTGAGATTCGGATTAGAGAGAGTCAACTGTACATACATTTCAATAAAATAATTTGTTATAATTTTTCTATACCGAAATATCGCCGCTTTATTAAAAGAAAAATGCTATTCAGTTGATGTCGACATAAGTATGATATATAAAGGTAGCAGAACTACTTTAGGATCCACTGACAGAGATGCGACAAGGTTAGATGAAAAGACTGATCGACTTCCTCGAACACATATGCATATAGACTTGATAAGCGCAAAACAAATGTTACGTCATATCCATGCCGAAAGTTTTAAAAAATGTTGTTTACGCTTTTCAGAAATCATTTCGGAAAGCCGAGTATAGAACTTTCGACACACGCGACCCATTCCGCCACACACGGATATCGCTAGTGGCGTTAAAGTTTCATGCTCTACTTGCAAAATAAGTTTATTGTAATTTTTCTTTTTTTCCTTTTTATTTACATCATATGCTTTTGGTAGCACACCTTCGCATCTAAAAATGCCATTTGACCAGTGTTCCAAAAGCCTCTTGTGCATACATAACTCTCGATTCCTGAGAAACATTCGCTGTCCACTGGCTCAATGGCTCACCAGGTAACTGTTGTAGACACGGTTCAATGCGTACATCATGACAAACCTCTTTTAGTTACATCCCAGTGACATTACGGATTTCATTGTCTAAGCGAAAGGAAGCCACATTATTTGCATGACAAAGCATGATCAATTGTGAACTTGAAATTCGAATCTGAGCCCAGAAGCATAGCTTGTTAATTGTGTATCTCTCGTTCCTTGAAGGTAGTCAGTCAACTAGATACACTGCTTCCTGGTTGATATCGTTCAGTCTGATTTCCTGCTTACACATTTCACTTCTGACATGATCAAGAATGACACTAATCTTAGCAATTTATTTTGTTTGATTGTTTTTTCTTTTGTTTCAGTTCTGGATCTTCTTCATATTGTCGAGTCTGTTTTTTTATTTGTTTACCAAGATATTCAGTTATTTGTGATAAGTTTTAGAATATTCGTAAGACGACCAAGTTTAACCGGGAGTGACAGCAGTTGTCTCTCGTTATTGTTTACTTTAATACCTCCCGTCAGTGCTGGTATTAATTCGAATTAATAACTACGAGTACTTCTTCCAATAATTATATATGTGTGGTATGTTCGCATACAGTATGTTAATTTATGCTTGTAGCCAGCCACTGATAAAACAACTTTATGTCCCTTGCGACTCTGTTTTAGCAATTTTACTCAGCATCTTTAATTCATTAATCCAATCTTCTACCTTATCCAAAATATATCCACCTTTCAAGCTTCTTGAACCAATTACATTATTACATTATTACCAATTACATGTTACAAACTGCGGTGTGATAAATTAGTTTCCTCAAAAAATTATTTTTTTAACTAAATTTTACTTATTGGATTTGATTTTCACATGGCAACTACAATCATGTTCATAATAGTTTTGGAAAAACCACTTTCCCCCTCCCCCCACTCTTCAGTGTTGGTTGGAGGTCTTTTCCAGAGTCGCCGGCAGTATTTTGGGGCACAAATCAACACAAAATCAACACTGACTGTTGGGGGAGAGGGGGGAAACTCTGAAAAAAGCCTCAAAAGCCGTTTTTCCAATAATTTATGAACATGATTGTAGTTATAGCTCAGCAAAACCTGAATAACTGAACGTATATCCCGAGTAAATTAAAAAATTTCCTTCTTTCATTTCTTTTCTTATAGTTACCTCTTTTTTTGAAACATTTGTTTGTAAAATTTTTTGAATTGATTTGCATTATTGTTTGTTGCAGTATGAAACTAATTACACACCATGTTGTTCTTCCATTTGAACTACCACCTTGTAAAGATGGATTGGATTCGAACCAATAACTTTCATGGTTTTACAACAATGGAAATATTTTTTAAATAACATAACACAGAAATACAAAAGGTCACACATAGTATCAGTATTTACACAAAACTAATTTTGTTACCAGAAAACTTCCTTGTCCCACTCTTCCAAGAATCATTTTCATCAAAGTTTTTTTTGGTTTTACCTGCATTAGAAATACAAAAAAACAAACAAAAAAAACAGCAAAAATTACCACCAAATTGATTAACATAAAAAGCAAAGTATAAATTAGAACAGAAAAATCCCGAGAAGAGTTGTGAACAAAAAACATTGCGCATCATCATTAAATTAAAACAACAGAAATTTATCTAGTTTTTAAAATCATTACACTGTAAAACTAATTCCACCACTCCACGACTGTTATAAATTAAAACAGGATGTAAAAGTTTCAGAAATTGCTTATTCAATTTTTCAGCATAAGTCGCAATAAAGCCTTGAGGTAGGAAATTAGCTGACTGAAAAGAGGGATATACTTCAACTTAGGGGTATTTCAACTGGCAATATTACCTGTACATATAACATCCCTCCTGAAAGTCAATATACTGAATAAAAATTTGACTACTTATTTGAATAATTATGGTACCAAGTTAGCAGTATCTCTACACTGTCTCAGTTTAACAAGTATTGTACAGATTTCAGACATGTCTAGCCTAGTTAAAGGGGAACTCCAGTAAAAATCACTTTTCTTTTTTTTGTTTGTTTTATACGTACTCAGAAAAGCATAAGAAATCAAAAAAAAACTTACTTTACTTGTTTTTCTTATTTAAAATTGTTGTACAAGCCTTCGCATATTCAATTTTTTTCTCATAAAAAACAGACAGGCGCGATTTCATTACGGACCGGACCCGATTATAAATAATGACATCACATCGTGCAGAAAGTTTAAGCGAGCGCATGTTAAGACCTATAAATACAGCTTACATTAAATCGCTTTTTGTATGTAATTTACGTTTAAATCTTTAAAAAATGGTTAGTTGCTCTGTGTTTCTATGTACCGATCGATCAGAGAAGTGTAAAGAAGTAAGTTTTCACAGAATCCCGTCTGTGAAAAAAATAGAACTCAAAAACGGCTAAACAAAATACGTTGTGCAGGTGATCTACCAAGCGATCAAAGTTTTTATATTTGGTTGGCGCACTTCACAGATAGTTCTTTTAAAAGATATCTGCAGGAAATAAACTTCCATATTAAGATACTCTGCTACTTTGTAAAAATGCCATTTTAGCTAGTGAACGCGATTAAAGTTTCTCATTTCTTCTTATCTCAATATTTGTACTTATATCCACAGAACTCAACCAAATAACGTTTTGTACATTTTTATATTAAATAAGAGAACATTATACGAATTTCCAATACAAACACCGACAAAAAAGCTTTCTAGTTACACATGTATCTTTCGTAGCGCTCAAGTTTCTATTCTTTGTTTTTCAAAAAAGAAGCTTTTTTGATGGAAGGACATGCCAAGTATTTTCAGGAGGTAAATGTACCCATTTTCTTCAATCTTTGTAACTTTATAATGGCTGCATGTAATGCTGATAATGCAGTTTCTAAAACAGCTTTGTCAAAACAACCACTTGTAAGTCAGTAGCTTCTGCAACACATTTATGACTTACCATAATCATAAGATTGATTTTTATTTATACAATAATAATACCCCGTTTTACCAACTTATCTAGCCCGAACATATTTGATTTTATATCACGCATTTCAATGGTACTCCATCACGAGAAAAATTTAACGTTACATAAAATTTGTTTACATTTGTGCGCAAAAAAAGCGCGTGCAGAGGAAAAATATTGCTGAACTGTAAAAAAAAATAAATTGGCTTGTAAAGTATAAAAGATTTTTTAATGAAGCAAATGATAAAGTTTTTTGACAAAAAGAATGTTAAAAAAAGCGATTAAGTATATTTATTTCTTAAAAAAAATAAATATTTTGCTAAGAACGTTGCTTGAGCCAGTAAAAGACACCTCATCACTTTGCATCATTATTAATTTCTCCCTTGTGAGACAGAAGAGGTTTGAAGTCGTGTGGCTGTAGCTTTGTAAAGTCTTTCTCATGAAGAGAATTATCCGATTCTATGTTTTATATAACATTTTTTTTTAAATATTTTTTTTTCACTGGAGTGCTCCTTTAACTAAGTTTTCTTTGAGATATTAAAATTGAGTTTTTTATATAATAATTTTTCAGTGCAACCCGAATTAAAATCAACCAATATGCATAAAGCCAGCATGGCCACATCTAACATTAAAGAAGAAAAGATTTCCCAATAATGATCACGTGAGCAAAGAACAATAGAAGTTTTTGCCTTAAAGTATTGTCCAAATTTCTTTCATACAAGACAAAAAATATCTTCAGATCAATTGTATTTCAAGTGGCAAAAAGTATTCCTACTACTAAGTGAACACACAGCACTATTTGTCTTTCTTTAAAAAATAAGCTTACTCAAAATAATTAACAAAATTCAATCTAGCTCAGGCTACAGAAATATAATTATATGCTTAACTCAGATATCTTTGAATAGATGACGTACACTGTCTCTTTTTTTCAAAAATAAATATAAATGTGCCAGCTCTTTCAGAACATGTATTCAGTATGGAATTAGCTGCATTTCATGTTGGTGGAAATTATATTTAAAAAAATATTCTCTTTATATAAAAAATCAACCCTGGCCTACTTTTCCACCACATCAGATTTTAAAAACTAACGTTTTCCTCAAAAAATTATTTTTTAATCTTTTTATAAAATTATTATTCAGCAGATAATTGAAAAAAAAAACACCAATTTAAACTTTTTAATAGGAAATTTCCACAGTTAATGTGTACTATTAATAGCATGGCTTTCCAATGAATGGCAGTAATAAGTATTATGACAATCAACAGCGCAAGTTATTGTTGCCAGAAATTGTATACTGGAAAGAATCAATTTTTATATGTAAATTATACCTATTATCATCATTTTCCTCAAAAAGTTATTTTTTGGTCCTATAACAGCAGATCACTGAAAATTTACGGAACTAAAAATCTTGTGGTAACATTTTTAAAATTAAAAATCTTGATTTTGTAAACATTAAACGCACAAATCCTAACAAATTATAATTTTTTTAAAAATAAATTGGAATAATCATCTGTTTTAACCCTATTCGGTCCGGGGTTTTTCGCACAAACTATGACTGGGGGGGGGGGGGGGCGGATTCCGATTTAAAAATGCCACTATCTGCTTGAAATATAATTACTTTTGTTCTAGAGCGAATTTTTACATTCTGTTTGAAGTTTCTGAAAGCTAAATAAAAGTTATTTAACATATCTTCCGGTTTTTACATGGATCGGATAAAAAATTGCCAAAAATTTCCAGAAAATCCGTTTTTTCCGATTTTCGGGTAAAATCCGACAAAATCGGGAAATCGAATTAGTCACGTGTTCAAATTATTCCAAATGATTCTTCTTGATAAAACAAAGTTGTGTTGCAAGTTTCAAGTTCTAAGGATAATCCTAACAGGAGTTATTATATTTTCCCCATTATAAGGATTTCATAGAGATTTTTAGGGGTAGTTTCGAGTAATGGCCAATATCAAAGCCTCTGAAAGGTATGGGACCTAAAAAATTAGCATGCAGGTGTCTAATAGATAAATGTTAAAACTCAGTAAGTATCATAGCCATATAACAAAGCAATCAGGAGTTATTAAAAAAAAACCGTCAAGGGGGTTAAAATTTCAAAATATAGGTCTATACTTCAAGTTTAAGTATTTTCCAGGTTATTTGAAACCCTGGTTTGTGTAAAGGAGGAAATCTCGAGGTTACTTGTGGGGCCGTAGATTAGTGGTTATAGCTCTCGTACTCTGACCGGGGCTCGATTCCTCTTGATGGAGATTCAACATGGGTGAGTGAATCTGAATGTTACCATAGCCCCGGTTTAATTGGTTACCAGAAGTTCAGAATAAAAGAAGTGAAGTTTATTCAAAAGAAATACCACAGCCCATTTATCTTTTATCATTCAGCACAGTGGGTGTTCTTTTTAACTTACTAATTACAGGCTTTTTATTAGTAGCTAGCTAAACATTGGCTTTATAGTAAAAATAAATATACAGCTACTTTACCACCGAAAGCCTCAATACAAGCTGGAATTCAGAATTGACAGTTCTTTATGCATTTCAAGCCTTCAAAGAGTGGAAACACTTTGAACGATAGCTGGCATCCAAATTACATAAGGCGGACGTCACAAATATCGGGTGTTAGAGTCATTTGAGCACCAAAAATAGAGTCGGTCGGTAGATCGGCGAATGATAACTCAAAATTTCAAAAAATTTTATCCAACCATCCAGCCATTAACGCGCGCCATTAAATCGCCGATATTTAATGATAACTTTGGCATCTCCGGCAGTTTCCGCGTGAACACTTTTCACATTTTAAAGCGAAGCACAACAATCGCTGCAATCGCTGTGGAGAGACAACAAGCGTATAATATTTTTTGTCATTTTAGTTTTTCCGACTCAGTATATCAAAAATTTCGATCAAAAATTAGGGTCAGTCAGGTGACTCTAACACCAAATATTTGTGACGTCTGCCTAATCATTAATAAACAAATACTGACCGGTTTTGATAACGTACTGTGAAATACAAAGCCTGGCTCAAAAGTACAGACCAAGCTTGTGAGGTCTGTGCCCCTGACAAATGGCTTTGTATTTTACAGGGCAGAATCAAAACCGGTCAGTAGCCATTTTATAGCTGAAATCTATTCTCATCTTTAAAACAACAATCAAATTTTGCACATGATTAGATGGAATACCAATACATGGAATCACAGTCCTGATATTTACTTGCGCACGCATCTAAGTGATTATGTAATGCCCGATGCGCACGCAGAAATGGAGGTAAAAATGTAAACAAACTAATCAGAAAAGTTACCTCAATTTCTGCGCGCGCAGGAAAAATACGGCACTATAATTGAGTGTATGGCAAATTTTAATCCACAACTACTTAAATTAGAATGTACAGTTCAAATTTTAAAGGGAGAAGAAAACGTTCGAAATTACGTTAAAAACGAACCAACCAAAAAGGGTATTTGTTTCAGTTATTTTAAACCGACTTACCCTTCCAAACATTCCAAGTCAGCTCTTCGTCTGAATCAAATGTCTTTTCGCATGTTACGCAGAAGCAAATTGTATGTTCAGCAGTGGCTTTTACTTCTACTTTTTGCTCATGAGCAATCAGAGCTCTTACAGCCAACGTTCCATGTGATCCAGATGTTGGAAGCCCACGCTGGGAAAGGAAAAATTGAAGTTCAGCCATAGAAAGTTCTAAAAAATTCTGCAAACATTTAATATCTTCAACCGAAGCCATCAAGCTCACTTGATTTAACTTTTTAGCTTTTTTAATTAATTTTTTTGTGTAAAATATATAAGAATTGTTTAAAAATTAACTTGTATAAACAGGAAAACCACGCCACCACATAAACTTCGCATCCCTGCTAGCAGCGGTGTTGTATTTTGTCATAGTGATTACCCAGAATGCTTTGCGCAACCGTGAAAGATCTATTACGTCTACCATTAATGATCGATTAGGCCCCTGGGGGCTTATTTGTCAAAATGGGTTTTGGGGGACAGGGCTTATTCGGGAGGGGCGTGGCGGGGGGTTAAATGGGAGGGGACTTATAAAATTATACAAAAGTCTTAGTGTGCTAAAAAAAAACAACAACAATTTTAATAAACACAACATATATTTCTAAAGTATAATAAAAACAAACACTAATCGATCTCAATATCACTATTGCCTTCTTCGTCCTTGTCTACGATCGTCTCTAAGGGAGCCGCATCAATCATTTCCTCGGCATCTGGGATAAATGGGTTGTCTTCCGTCTCGTTTACCAGTTGTATTTGTTCATTGAGCATTGAGGGTATTTCGAACTCGTTGGGTGAGCGCAGAAGAACACAAGATGTGAAATTGAAAAGGAATATTTAGGCGGGTCTCCTAAATTTGCTTCTTTGTATGTGATATTATGATGAACACTGGCAAATCAACGTTTATGCCTTGTTTATCTGCCAACTACACTTGATTTACTGAGAAAAAGCTCTTTGTAGGATGTAAACATATCCAAATTAGTTTTGCTTCACCCAGTGAACGGCTATCATGAATCGCGTTTGAACATATAAACTACATTGAAAAGGCTTCATTTATTTTTTCCATGAAGACTTTTGTAGTGTTTTCGCAAATACTAAACATGGTAGAGCAATTTTAAAGTAACAATTTCTGCACTTGAAAATTATGAAGTATGGATGACATTACACACTGGTTGTTCACGTTCCAGCTCAAAGACTATTCTTTCATAAAACCGCAACTAGACATTCAACAATCAAGAGCAAAATTAATATCCCCAAAGTAACTTGTGAGGAATTGACGATTGATGTATGAATACAAAGCATAATAGTGAACACTCATGGTATTTAGGACATACATTGCTTGTAATGTATTCTCTAAGGCTCACACAAACGGATCATGTCTCGTTGGGTAAGCGCAGTAAAACACAGGATGTGAAATTGAAAATGAATATTTAGGCGTGTCTGCTAAATTTGTTTCTTTGTCTCTGATATTATGATGACCACCGGCGTATCGGCCATCATCCCTTGCTTATCTACCAACTACAAGTGATGTACTGATAAGAATCTCTTTGTGCGAAGATGTCACGATAATTTTTCGTTTGTATATAGTGCGAGACCATTATGAACGCCTCTTTACTACAGAGAAATACGCTCTACTACAGGCTACTACACTCTACTACAGAAAAATACGCTTTACTACAGAGAAATACATTCTACTACGCTCTACTACACGCTACTAATTTCCTATTTCTCTATTTTTATTGTTTAAGTTTTATTCCATGAGTTACTAAAACTAAGGTTCACAAATATAATTTTTTAAAAAAAATTCTTGATGATTTGAATTCTGATCGATTTCCATTTTCTCCTTAGAGAAAGCCTTTGTCTTTATACCACCTGTTAATGTTGCTGATAATATCTTACATTCTTATATTACTTTCTTAATGACTAGTACTGTAAATAGTTTTTAAAAAAAATAAAAAACAAGAATTTCCAAGAAAGACATATTTTCTTCAACCATTGTCTCATTATGATGTCATTACTTCCTGTGATGACATATCAACTTAAATATTTTGTCACTAATTAAGTCACAACATATTGATGCTTCTTTGTGCCAAGTTTTGTCACTTAAAACCAAACTGAACAAAAGTTACAGCCCGCAGGCACTTTATGCCCCCCCCATACTTACAAGGGTCAAAAAAGCCCATACAAATAGTCGTTACCATAGTGATCAATTATTATGCAGAAGTATAAAATTTCTGTAAGAAACTTAAAAGCTCTTTCACAGTGTTAAATTTTTAAGAGAGTATCACTTACATTTTAAATCTCTTTTACAAAACTATAAAGGATGTGGGATGGAAAGCACGCTTAGCGTGGAGAGGAATGTTTGATCTAAAAAAGCTTTTTTCTTCTTCTTGAGAGAATGAGTAGAACGCAAGTTATGATGAGTATTCTGACAATTGGAGGTTAAAAATTGTGGAAAAAATTTTAATACTAAATAACTCCAAAAGTAAAAAACAATAAGAAAAAATTAAAAAAGCATTTTTAGATCAATGTCTTGTGATCACAAAAAAGCAAACAGCAAACTTCAGAAATTAGTAGTTTTGTAAAAGAGATTGCATTTGTAGGAGAGGGGTAATTTTTTTGTGTCTATTAAACCTTCAAATTTTATTTTTTCTTAATAAATAAATATAGGTAATCATATAGGCTTTCTAAAAATATATACATTAATATATCAAAATAAAGTTTTGGTGAATTAAAAGCATTTTAAAATATCACATCTTTTTTGTATATTCATGCCTTAACCTTAAACTTACAGTTTATAAGTAATATGAATTGATAGAGTATAGAGATTATCATAAATCTGTGTATATATATAAAAAAGTAAACTCTTTTTAAAGTCTGGATTTCAGCTGCGAACGTGCTTAATTTTTGGCAAAATCTCAGTCTCAATGTTCGTAAAAGCCAGGTCCTAATATATTTTGGTTTCTTTCATGAAATCTTGAAAATTAATCTTGCAGAATTGTTCAAATTGTTTATTTACAGAAAATAATCTCCATGGCATTCTTTTTTGTTTTTGACCCCACAAAAAAAACTCACATTGTTTTCATTTGTTAAAGTTCGATATGACAAGCATTCCGTGGACAAAATTTTAGAGAAATTTTTTTTTTACTCAGTACGTCAGTAACCATAGAGTTATTTTTTTTCAAGCAACAATTTTTAAATTGTTTCGTGAAGTGATCCTCTTAAGGAAAAATGTTTTTGACTGAGTGAAATCACTGGACGATTTCATTTGCCTGAAAAATACCAAGATGGTAACTCTCTGAATACAAAATTTAAGAATTAGGATATCATCCCTTTTGTCAACCTTATATTTTGGAATTTTTAACAATTTTTTTTACCAAATATAATATGATAGAGGCCTAAAATGTGACACAAATAAGCAAGAACATTCCCCACCAAATTAAATTAGTATACTAATTCTGAAATCACAAATGTGTAAAATGTGAGTTATGTAATCCTGGCTAATGTTTTTTTCACAGATGTTGTTTAAAAAAAAGGTACACTGGAGACACAGGATATATACCAGCAACATCACCAATTTTTGTAAACAGCTTCAAATTTTACGTTTGTTTGGAACAAGTCAACATGCCAACTAGCTAGCTACCCATATCATTATATTCAAATCTAGCTAACACCTAGCTCATTTAACACCAAGAATAATACACAAAAGCATTAGAATGGCCCAGTGATGCATACTATTATCCCATATTATCACCAAATGGTTATAACAATCTGTATGACAAATTAACTTGGCAAATATGGCAAGTAAACAAACCATGTTTGCACTACTTCGCTGCAAACTTAAAATTCGCTTATAAGTAATCTCGTTTTCATGTTATTCGGTATTATATAATATATTATATAAGTAAACCAGTCGTGATTTGTTTTAGGCATGGTGTTTCAATGCAATAATATATTTGGCCTCATTTTGAGCTACGCAGACCCACACAGTGTGCCATCTTCCCAATTTCCCTCACATGGCTTGGGTTAACCCAGGGCTATGGTAACATTCACTCGCCCATGTTGAATCGCCGTCAAGAGGAATCGAACCCCGGTCTCTCGCACAGAGTACGAGAGCTATAACCACTAATCTATGGCGCCACAAAAATAAATCTTACAAATATATATACTTATGGGGACCCTTTTTCAAAAATTTACCAAATACTTACTTAAATTAATGAATTTCTTCAAGAAAAAGAAGAAAAGGGGAAATCTATGAATTTCAATAATATATACCTTAACCGTATTTATGCAGAGGCAGGTAAAATCAACCCACTCACAACTTAAAAAGATGCTGATTTCAAAAGGTCACCTAAATTTTCCTTAAATGTCCTGATTTTTCTTCTCAAATCATCTGAAAAAAATTTTAACATTTGGTTATTTTTTTATAGTTTTTATATTGTTTATTTTGAATCACCACTATCAAAGCTCCTCAATTTTGTTAAAGGGGAACTCCAGTGAAAATCACTTTTTTCTTTTTCCTTTTATACGTACTCGAAAAAGCATAAGAAATAAAAAACAGCTTACTTAACTTGTTTCCTTATTTAAAATTGTTGTACTAGCCTTCGCATATTTATTTTTTTTCTCATAAAAAAACAGACATGCACGATTTCATTAAGACTGGACCTGATTATAAATAATGACGACACATTGTGCAGAAAGTTGGAGAGTATATATATATTAAATATAAACTTATAGTTTACATTTAAATTGTTTGTTTTTGTATGTATTTAACCAATCGATCGGAGAAATGTAAAAAAGTTAGTTTTCATAGAATCCCGTCTTTAAAAAAGAAAGAATTCAAACAAAAAATGACTTAAAAAAATGTCGTGCAATCAAAGTTTTTATATAAAAAGTAAGAAAGATTTTTTACTGAATTTTTGACGAAAAGAATGTAAAAAAAGCGATAAAATATATTATATATGGCTGTAGCTTTGTAAAGGTTATGTAATGTTCGTCATTATAACAAGACATCTTATCAACGAACAATGCAAACAGTAAGTAAACAAAACTTTTAGAAGGCGAGCTACCAATCTTACAGACTTTCTGCACGATGTGGCATAAGCTTATTTATTAGGACTTATTGAAATTAAAAATGTTTTGTATAATTAGTTCTTGCAAAAATAATTCTATAAAATATCCTGTAATGGTTCTGCTGTTTTACGTAACAGAATGTCTAAGGGAAGCTTTTATGATATCTGAAGCTGTCTACATATATATCCTTCTCTTTAATTCTTTGTTTTTTTCATGGTTCAAAACACCACAAAAATAAAAAATCTTTTCATAAATTTGATTTGAAACCTTACAATTTTCATAAGTTTTCAGAGTTTTTTTTTAATAGAGTTTACCTAGCTAGGTACTAGCTAGCTAAACTATATTAAAGTATATGTAACCTGCTAAAAAAAGGAACATATTTTTTAAAAATTGAAAGACGCTTATTACAGTTACCAAGATAATTTTTCTTGCATATTTTCTGGAACATAAATTAGAGTTCCGCTTTTGTTAGTCGCATAAATTAACGTGTTTGCATAATCTGGCGATATATTGGCGAAAAATCACTAAATCATACCAAGGTATTTTTCGTTGTCTTCTCTCATATCAAAAAGACAAAAAAACCTGGGGACAAGGGTCCATATGTTTAATACTCCACAATAACTCTTTTGAATGTAAATGAACTTTAGAATTAGGTTTTTACATGTTATGAAAAAATTTCTCTTCTCAGCTAAAAAGTTTTTGGATATAGATTGCTCTACAACTAATAAAATAGCTTTGTTTTAATTTTTTTTGGAGTATCCCAAGAGATCATGTTTCCATTACCGATGTTTACTGTTGCACAGTGTCAAGTTAATTTTAAAGATAATAAAAACAACTTTAAGAACCATTAATATTTTTAGAGAAGGCAGCTATACACCTACTAAACATTTCCAAAGTTTAATGTTCAACATAAAAATAACTTTTCATAATTTTTTAATTTACCAGGGAAAACTATATATTTAAAACAAGGAAGATAAGTCAATTTAACAGCTCTTATTTAAATAAAAAACAAAATGACAAACAGAAATTTTATGCCAATGAACAGGAATCGAAATAACTACCAGTCATCGGTCATGACCAACCAAAACTTGAGTTATGACTGACCATCTTTTCTCATTCTTACCCTGGTGATCAGTCAGTAATTGTTATTCTTTCTAAGTTATAATTTTCAAGTTTCTGGGAATAAAATGAAGTGAAGCACACCCAACAAATACTTTCTTTGGAGTGCGAGTTTGTTCCATACTCGATCAATCTCCACCATTTTTCGAAATTTACTGTTAATATTTTTTTTCAATCACGCAAATTATTACTTTCAGGATATAACTTTTATTTGTATTAGTTTATTAGTTTGTTTATCCTGTTCGCAGGGCACAATTTTTTTCCTCACCATGTGTTATTAATCACACCAGTGAACTGAATTGTATGGATAACATGTTAAGCTCCCTTATACTGTCGATTACACACCTGCCTTTCAAATTTCTTATTTTGATCCCTGATTAATCCAAGGTTTTTTAGTAAAATAAACCATTCATTTCAGCAAGAAGATCCAAGTTCTAACAGCCATTACAACTGGCTAAGCAAGTAAAAAAATAAATTAAAAATTAAAAAAAATCACTTCTACCTCGTACAGGTTGCTTTTATAAAACCCAGATGAAATAGAATTAATAAATAAACTATTTTCAATTTAGTTCATTTTAGCTTTTCAAGTTGGACTTATGGATCATCATGTCTCTCAATATAAGGAATTGACACGAATTGAGTCTTTCCTGTATCGAAATTAAACTGATCTTGGAAGATTTTTTTTTTTTTTAATTTGCTTACTTAAGACAATTTTTGTTAATTTAGCTTGAATTTAAACAATATTGCGAGACGAAACCAGACGATATCGGAAAGATAAAGTACAACAAGAAGAAATGATTGTTCTGAGCCTACTAATTTAATTTTCCAAAAGAATAAATATTTTGAATAGTGTTTTTAGTTTCCTCCTAAATTGTGCGGATGTAAAACAAAAACAATAATTTTCGTTATCATATCTGTTACATAAAACGCTCAAATTAATGACTTTTACTAACAATTAAAAACTCCTTTTAACAAACAGGTTGTTAAAAATTACTTATCTATACTCTATCAACCTAGGTGGGATATGATGCTCAAATAAGTATTGCCAGCCTTGTTCTTAGGGGTTCTTAGAAAACTAACAATCCGCGGGGGCAAGGTCACTTAAGTTACTCAGATATGGATTTAGCTGATGAAACTTTTGAACTTAAGGTGGCAGTCAGAATTTCTTTTGTACATAATTAGTTACATAAAATTGTTTTCACACTATATATATTTATATATTTCTGTTATAACACACTTGTCACGATTTTATAGCTATATTACTATTATCTTTCACCAAAATACCTTAACAATTCCTCTTTAAATTAAAACTTATAATAATTAACTTAATCTAAGGCCAGGATACACCTGTATAATATCATTAAATATATTTTACAATAAATTTATAATTTTTCTACAATATACTTATAATTTCTTGTATTGTGATACTTTCATACCATCGTTGCCACAACAACGCTAGCAGATAATAGATATATCATCACACAAACAAAAAGGCATTCAAAACCATATTACCAACAATATTATTAAAATCAAATTGGTTTGATTTTATTTAAATATTATAGCTATGCTGCAAATTATGAGGTTATGACACACATACCAGGTGTTGACATTATACATATTAAAACTACATATTAAAGCTATATTATAAGAAATTATATATTTCAGTGATATCATACAAGTGTATCAGGCCCTTTAGTCTGCGTGCTTGCAAATTATACAGAAAGGAATGAGTAATTATTAAAAAGAAACGTTAATAACAAAAACAGTGCATTATGTAGGAATTTAGGCGATCTTCATTATGCTACACTGCACAAGCTTTAACTTTTGATAGTATTTTTGTTTTACTTTAAAAATTTTATTCAGACAAAATTTAAAAGTCAAAATGTTTTTTTAGAGTTTTTAGTTTCAATAATGGCAAATAGTTCAATTAGTATTATTAACCTAAGTAAAGTTGCATTAAACTTTGTTTTCATCACATCGAAACAAAGAAAATAAGAAACAACATTTTACTACTAAATGACTCGCTTGAAACAAACATATTTTTTTTGAAAACAACTTTAATCAGTATACTGTATTTAACTTCTTACGTTTTATGTTCAGAAAAACTGGTTAAGAACCTCTGAAATAAAAATTACATTTTGTATATTTTCTTACAGCATGTTATGCTATAAAAATAAACTTATTTCATTTTTGCAACATTTTTTCGGCTATCGGAGACAAGAAAGTTAATACTGAGAGAGTCCCTAGCTGAAACACTAAGTTCTCGTGTTTGGGGTTCAAAAGTTTAGTAGTCCCCCACTTGTCTCCAACATGAAAAATAAAAATGCAGGAAAAAGCTCCCAGGTCACAAAAAATACAAATTCTCGTTGAAAAACAAGGATTTTTTACATAGAAATTTCTGGTGACTCATCAATTTTGGTTTCAAGTTAAAATCATTTTATTATGTATTGAGGCCTATATTTTTAGGAAATGTAAACAGGCATAAATAATACACTTAGTAAATAAATAAATGTGGACAGCTAAAAAAGGGTTATTGCCACCTTAACAAAACACAAAAACATGTTTTAGCTACCCCCTTTTTATCAGAGAAAAATATTATATTTATATAAAATAAAAGCTATAAAAGTAATACACAAAAACAGGCCTATCAATAAGAAAATAACAGCAGAGCAATAAATAGCTCCCTCAAGGTCACAGTCTTTTTTATTTATTTTATTTTATCTTTTTTTATATATTTTGGTTCTTTTTTTCTGTAAATAATAAAAAAGGGAACATTGATTTCCATGTAAGATGAATTGATATTGTTCAGCCAGAAAATTTTTTTGGAATTGGGGGAGCAATTAATGGCTCAGCTAGTTTCTCATTTCAGAATTATGCGAATTATTGATAGGCCTGCAAAAAGTTGGTAAATGCACATTAAAGTTTAAGGTAGGAAAAGTGCCATTTTATTAAATATATTTTAGTGTTTTCTGCAGTGATATAATTTATCCACGTTTGTGGTGACAAACGTAAAAAAAGGTAATTGATTTTCCGCCAAAAGTTTGTTTGTGCATTGCTTTAGGAGGTAACTTAGCTATACTCTGGAAAATCAATTGAATTCTTGTTACATGTCTTTGGGTTCTTTCAGCTCATGCAGTCACACAAAGTTATAGGGACTTCTTATTTGTAAATTCACCAAGCCATAAAATTACCAATGGTATATGTTTTGAAAACACGCTGTTTTGTATAAACTTATAATTCCCAACCTACATCTCTAAAATGTGCACTTGTAAAAGTACCTTGACAAATGTGAATATGAGGAGACAGACAATCAAAGCACAAATATAAAAAAGGCAGTGTAAGGCTTCCATAATAAATTTCCTTGAAAGATTTTTTAGGTCTTAGTAAAATGATATGATTTACCACGTAATTACTTTCCTGTTTTAAATAGAAAAAGAAACAGTATAGACAACACTACAATTATACTGTTAATTCTGTGGTAAGGCAACTGCAACTTACTTAATTGTTCTATGGGCCTGACCGACCAATGAAAACAAAAAAATAATAAAAAACAAAAAGGAAAAAAAAAAATTTCCCCTTCCCATTTTGTGAAAATATAATGAGTATAGAACATAATCAATGTTATTTTTTGTTAGTTGAATGTTAATTTACAATGATTTGCCGAAGGACCGTAAGCTACTATCAACTTTGCCGTAGAACAACTAATTAAGTTGAGTCATCCAACAGTAATGTATGTTTGTCCTTTTTTTAACAGATAAGTTTTTACAGAAAAATTAACACGTCTTACAATTGAAAAAGGGTTGAGAAAAATTGTTTTAGGATCTCTTGGCCACTGAGACATTCATCATAGAGGTAAAAAATCTTTGGGACGAAGTTGAAAAAAGACATGGGAAGCCTGAAAAATATTTGTTTGGGAAGCATGCAAAATATATGCATAATCAGTACAATTTTGTCTAAAAATTGCAAGGAATAAATATCAGTATTATTCATTAGTATTAAAGTCTCAATAATAAAAACAAAAAAAAGAACTCAGTTTAAAAGTCAGTAGTGATCAGAATTAATTAAAAGCAATTGCCTGAAGCCACTAGTAAAAACAGGAGAAAAAAATAGGAGTCATTGTGCTATTGTGATTAAACAAAAGAATTTAGAAAACAACTGTTTCGACTTTAATATTTTAGACAGCTCTTGGTTTTAAATTAACTTAATATAATTATATATAGTGGATAATAAAAAACGATTTTGAATCACCTCACATCCCTGCGTCAAAAAAGATAATAATTAAGTAGTAATTTTTGTCGTTCACTCATTCATTGAAAAAACATAGAAAAGACATGACAGTATTTTTTTTGCCATTGTCATTGCAAATTAAAGACCTTGGATGGCACATCTCTGTGAGCAGTAGTTGAAATTATGGGTAATTAGTCCATCATGGGTATGAACTATTTTTCTCTCCAGGTTATATACATTATTTAGTTTAGTCATTTAAACCCTTTTTTACCTTTCTATTTCATGGTCCTGCTATGTGACTTTACCAAAACCAATAAAATGATTTTTAGTTGTATATAATTTTTATTTGTATTTTTTCTCACCCGTCCTTATTTGGTAAAGCCCATGCCTATAAAACTGCATGTTAGTAAATGTATTAGTAAATAGATGGATTTTGTCATCATTTGTTTACTTTTCAGCAGTAAGCTTTTTGCCTCTGGCATTTGCGTTGAAGGAAGAAAGATGCTAGGATTTGGTGAAGAGAGGTTTTTCCTGTGGATTTCTTCCCATAAAAAAATGAGGTTTAAACTTTTATTAAGTCTGAATTGATGCCTTTGTGTGACAAAATGGACTGATAATCACACTGCTTCACATAGACTAGAGCCCCCATATTTTATAGCCCAAGTCAAAAGAGCATACTGCTGAAAATGTAAACAATGAAATTCCTCTGTGTGCTTGTGCTTATAATATTTACAAAAAACCCTTATACAGCACATTGTACAAATAACTTAGGAATAGTGTGTTACTTTATATTATATATTAGAGGCTTTTTATCCTACGTACTAGCTAGTTTTTATATCTGACATTTACGACTTGTGAAACTTGCATTATAAACCTTATTTCTTAGTTCCTTACTTAGCTATTATAACTCGAAAAATGGAAGGGGACTTACAGATAGAAAAATAGTTTATAAACTTACTTTATATTCTTCTTAATAGTTCTTAAAAGAACTGTTTTTTTATGCTTCTTTGATATTATATAATTTATTTCTTGTTCGACTGTTCCTTTCTTTTCCTTCTGGCCGCATAATACAACAAAGTGCATTTCGGGCAGGTTCGGGATCGTGAAAATCTTTGACTGACGTTTTTATTGGCTTATATCGACCACGTGACCGGACGCTTCTATTTTAATCGTCTAGATTTTGCAAAGCGGGGAATACGGGATTTTAGGCATTCTGGTTGGCCTAGCGCTCTCAGATATGATATCCAACCCCCCAGGGCTCTTATTCTCTTTTTGACAATTTCGCCAGGTGGTGTGCATATATATTTAACCTTTTTACGATCATATAATTACTCCAATTATATGGGTGAAATATGTTTTTACATTTTATACACGACGTAATTGCATATAATTGATCCAATTACGTTGACTATTGTTACAATCAACCCTCTGAAGTATCATCACACATGTTCAATAAGCAACAATAACAAATTTTCCCCCTTTGAAGTAAAAAAGTTCTCTTTGAAGTAGGAAAAAGTTCTTTGAAGTAAAAAATATTCTTTTAGTTATTATAAGTAACTATAACTAACTATATGTCAAGTTTAAACCTTACAAATTTATGTTACTGTAAATGGAAAAAGTAAACATCAATCTATCATGAAATAGAAAAAAAGTAATAAACTGCCCTTTTCAAATGTGAATAAAATTTGCTGCGTTGGCGCCTCAAACGAAGGGTCTTAAAGTAAGCCAAAATAGCTAAAATGTTTATATAATTATTAAAATTAACATTATTTTTGTCAATATTTACAAAAAAAATAATAAAAATCTATCATAAGCTACACAAATGCAAGAGAAATAATGCTGACGTCCGCAAAGAAATTCTGACAAAGTCAGCATTTGAATCATGATATTTAATTGTCATGTGACAGATATCATCCATACCAAGTTTTATAATTTATAACCTAACACAAGGGAAGTTATGATGTTAGGGCACTAAATTATTGTGCTTGAGCATTTAATACTTTTTTCCGCGTTTGGTTACTTTCGCAGAATATCTCTTTAGTGATGTAGCTATGAATGGGTATCCGATTTGCCTTTTTGCAAAAGTAAAGATTTACTTCAAATGGTCTGCTAGAACGTTATCTTCTTCGCGCGCGATATTTCTTAAAAGTATCTTTCTAGTGATGTATGCAAGGGTATATTCCACCTCTGCTTGTCTACTGTATCGTACATATATTTTATTTGTCTTGTTCTGCTAGGGCATCTAATATTTCAATGGAGCTAAAAATTCTCGCAAAATTTCCTTTTCATTGACTTATGAATGGGTCCAGCATTTCTGCTTTATTACTGACCAGAAGATGGTTTTCCTTTGAATTTATTTGCCCTTTTAAAGGATCTAAGATTCTATATTGTGTAGTGTATTGGTCTGGTTTCGGACCTTTGATGTGTCATTACGCAGGAAGGTATTTGTCCAAAACATCGTATCTCTTGGTGTATGGATAAGTATAGAATAATACCACTTGTTTAATGTATAGTATATCGTCTTCCCTCGGATTGTCATGTTTTAGGACATCTAATAATGTCAGTTCGAATGAACATAGAATCGCTTCTAATGAAGTATGAGTGGGTATAGCACACTGCTGTCTGTTCAATGTATTGTTTGACGACTTCCCTAAGATCGACATGCTTTGAGACTTTTAATATGTCATTTCACGAGATGGCATTTGTCTATAATATTGTTTTTGGTGTTGTATCGATGGGTACAGAATACTAACTGCTGTTTAGCATCTATTATGGGAACATATCTTTCTATTGGTGTATAGATATGTATTCAACCTCAGTGGTCTTATACTATAAAAATAACCGTTAAGGTTGCAACCACTTTCTTTGATTGGTCTGCTTTAGGACATCTAACATGCTATTCAGAGAAGAGTAATTGTCCAAGAGATTGTTTCTATAGATGAATCAATGGGTATAAAGCACTACTGCTTGTTCAGTGTATACTATAACGTCTGTCGTCAGATTGGTCTGCCTTAAGACTTTTAATATGTTTTTTCGCGAGAGAATATTTGTCCAGAATGCAGTTTTGGTATTTTGTCAAAATATCTGTTCTATTAGTGGATGTATTTGTATCCTACCTCAATACCTCTATAGTGCAACGTGTTCCCTCAGATTGGTTTATATTGTAAAGCTTTCGCATTGATTGGTCTGCTTTAGGACTGTTGATGCGTCATTTCCAGGGAGGGTATTTCTCCATAAAATTGTTTCTATTTGTGTATGGATGTATTTCCAGCATAAGTGTTTGTGCAGGGTAAAGTATAAAATTTTCTCTTTGATTGGTCTTTTAAAATATCTCAGATCTTATTTTGCACATACCTCAACTTCTAAAAGTGTTACCTTAAATGACGTATGGATGTGTCTCACATTTACAGACTTCTTTTAATTTTTCTGCTAGGATTTCGACCTTTACTTTCATCCAGGTTGGTTTTTAGCCATGTATTGTGGAATATCCCATTTACTTACTGGTTTAGGGAGGCTTTATTTGAATAGATCTATTAGGTCATTTTTTAAATAGTCTTATCCAAGCTGTCACTGTCGTCTCTATTGCATGTGTATATAGAACAAAACCGCCTTTTTAGTGCATACTATACATCTTTCCTCAAATCTAACGGCTTAAGACTTTTACTGTGTCATTTGCGAGGGGGTATTTGTCCAGAATATTGTTTCTATTGGTGCATAGATGTGCACCCAACCTCACTGAATGTTTAATTTAAGGCGTAAAGTCTTCTCTTGATTGGCGTGCTTCATCTTTTCGCGAAAGCGTATTCGTCCAAAGTATAGTGTCTATTTGTGAATGGATTGTTATCCAACATCAGTGTTGGTTTGGTTTATAGTGAATAGTTTTTCCTTCGATTGGTCTGCTTTGGGACTTTTGATGTGTCATTTTCTTGGAGGGTATTTAGTCAAATATGACTTCTATTGGTGGATGGATGTGTATCCAACCTCAATATTTGTTCAATTACAGTGTAAAGTCTACACATTGATTAGTCTGCTTTAGAACTTTCATTTTTTTATATCGCGGCAAAGTACTTGTCCAAAATATAGTGTCTCTTTGTGTATTGACGTGTATTCAACATCAGTGTTTGTTTAGTTTAAAGTATAAAGTCTTCTCTTGATTGGCGTGCTTGAGGACTTTTAATGTAGGACTTTTGATGTATCATTTCGCAGAAGAGTATTTTGCCATAATATCATTTCTATTGGTAAATGGATGTATACTCAACCTCAATTGTTGTTTTTTTCAATATGTGATCACTTTGCATTAATTGGTCTACTTTAGAAATTTTGATACGTCATTTCCAGGGAGAACACTTGTTTCTACTGCGGAATAATGTGGCATATTACGTTGGTTATAGCCTATCTACAAAAAAATGCATTTGTTATGTAGCGATAGAGAGTATTATAAGGGTAATATGCAATATTATGCGATATTACGTTGGTTATGGATTATTGACAGAAAAATATAATATTATTATGGAACGATTGAGAGTATTATGAAGGTATTATGCTGTATTCTGTGATATTACGTTGGTATGGCCATCGACAAAAAAAATTTGTATTTTTTATGAATTATGAAGGTATTATGCAGTATTATGCAGTATTATGCGATATTACGTTGGTATGGCCATCGACAGAAAATTTATGTGTTTTTTATGAATTATGAAGGTATTATGCAGTATTATGCGAAATTACGTTGTTATGGCCATCGACAGAAAATTTAAGTACTTTTTTTGAATTATGAAGGTATTATGCAGTATTATGCGATATTACGTTGTTATGGCCATCGACAGAAAATTTATGTACTTTTTTTGAATTATAAAGGTATTATGCAGTATTATGCAGTATTATGCGATATTACGTTGGTTATGGATTATTGACAGAAAAAATATGTATTTTTTATGGAACGATAGAGAGTATTATGAAGGCATTATGCAGTATTATGCGATATTACGTTGGTATGGCCATCGACAGAAAATTTTTGTATTTTTTATGTAACGACAGAGAGTATTATGAAGGTATTATGCAGTATTATGCGATATTACGTTGGTATGGCCATCGACAGAAAATTTATGTGTTTTTTATGAATTATGAAGGTATTATGCAGTATTATGCGATATTACGTTGTTATGGCCATCGACAGAAAATTTAAGTACTTTTTTTGAATTATAAAGGTATTATGCAGTATTATGCAGTATTATGCGATATTACGTTGGTATGGCCATCGACAGAAAATTTATGTGTTTTTTATGAATTATGAAGGTATTATGCAGTATTATGCGATATTACGTTGTTATGGCCATCGACAGAAAATTTATGTACTTTTTTTGAATTATAAAGGTATTATGCAGTATTATGCAGTATTATGCGATATTACGTTGGTATGGCCATCGACAGAAAATTTATGTGTTTTTTATGAATTATGAAGGTATTATGCAGTATTATGCAGTATTATGCGATATTACGTTGGTATGGCCATCGACAGAAAATTTATGTATTTTTTATGTATTATGAAGGTATTATGCAGTATTATGCAGTATTATGCGATATTACGTTGGTATGGCCATCGACAGAAAATTTTTGTATTTTTTATGTAACGACAGAGAGTATTATGAAGGTATTATGCAGTATTATGCGATATTACGTTGGTATGGCCATCGACAGAAAATTTATGTGTTTTTTATGAATTATGAAGGTATTATGCAGTATTATGCGATATTACGTTGTTATGGCCATCGACAGAAAATTTAAGTACTTTTTTTGAATTATAAAGGTATTATGCAGTATTATGCAGTATTATGCGATATTACGTTGGTATGGCCATCGACAGAAAATTTATGTGTTTTTTATGAATTATGAAGGTATTATGCAGTATTATGCGATATTACGTTGTTATGGCCATCGACAGAAAATTTAAGTACTTTTTTTGAATTATAAAGGTATTATGCAGTATTATGCAGTATTATGCGATATTACGTTGGTATGGCCATCGACAGAAAATTTATGTGTTTTTTATGAATTATGAAGGTATTATGCAGTATTATGCAATATTACGTTGGTATGGCCATCGACAGAAAATTTAAGTACTTTTTTTGAATTATAAAGGTATTATGCAGTATTATGCAGTATTATGCGATATTACGTTGGTATGGCCATCGACAGAAAATTTATGTGTTTTTTATGAATTATGAAGGTATTATGCAGTATTATGCAGTATTATGCGATATTACGTTGGTATGGCCATCGACAGAAAATTTATGTGTTTTTTATGAATTATGAAGGTATTATGCAGTATTATGCGATATTACGTTGTTTTATGGCCATCGACAGAAAATTTATGTACTTTTTTTGAATTATAAAGGTATTATGCAGTATTATGCAGTATTATGCGATATTACGTTGGTTATGGATTATTGACAGAAAAAATATGTATTTTTTATGGAACGATAGAGAGTATTATGAAGGCATTATGCAGTATTATGCGATATTACGTTGGTATGGCCATCGACAGAAAATTTTTGTATTTTTTATGTAACGACAGAGAGTATTATGAAGGTATTATGCAGTATTATGCGATATTACGTTGGTATGGCCATCGACAGAAAATTTATGTGTTTTTTATGAATTATGAAGGTATTATGCAGTATTATGCGATATTACGTTGTTATGGCCATCGACAGAAAATTTAAGTACTTTTTTTGAATTATAAAGGTATTATGCAGTATTATGCAGTATTATGCGATATTACGTTGGTTATGGATTATTGACAGAAAAAATATGTATTTTTTATGGAACGATAGAGAGTATTATGAAGGCATTATGCAGTATTATGCGATATTACGTTGGTATGGCCATCGACAGAAAATTTTTGTATTTTTTATGTAACGACAGAGAGTATTATGAAGGCATTATGCAGTATTATGCGATATTACGTTGTTATGGCCATCGACAGAAAATTTATGTACTTTTTTTGAATTATAAAGGTATTATGCAGTATTATGCAGTATTATGCGATATTACGTTGGTTATGGATTATTGACAGAAAAAATATGTATTTGTTATGTAGCGACAGAGAGTATTATGAAGGTATTATGCAGTATTATGCGATATTACGTTGGTATGACCATCGACAGAAAAAATATGTATTTGTTATATAGAGAGGATGTCGGATAATGCGGTTTCATTTGTCGGGTCCATTTGGTTGGAGAAGTATGACTGAACGTCTGTCGGCTTTTTATGTCGATAAAGTATGAAGGTTGTTAGTTATGTTGTACGTCGTGTGTCGGGACCACTTAGCCCGGTGCTAAATGAAGTCGTTGCCGGGAATTGCCGTATATAAACATTTCGTGTTCATTTCCAAGATGGCGACATCTTTACTTCTATTTCTTATTATTTTCTCTGCAACATTCGCCCATTGTGAAGTTAAAGTAGTTAGAGGAGTTGACATAAAACGTAGGTGACTTTTTTGTACCATGCTCTCCCATTTTCTTGATTTTGTTATCATTGTTGTTAACTGTCAGACTAAGACAGTAATGTTGTTATTTGTTTTTACTTTTCCAGTCAGGGAAAACTGCTACCGCTAATTAGGAGAATCTCCAAATTAGGCGCAGTAGATTAGTGGTTATAGCTCTCGTACTCCGTGTGGGAGAGCGGGGTTCGATTCCTCTTGATGGCGTTTCAATATTGGTGATTGAATGTTACCATAGCCCCGGATTAACCCAAGCCAGGGAAATACACCTCTTCAAAGTGTCGATATTCTGCGCTATTCTGTTCCGTAAAATATCAATCATCGCTCAATATATCACGTGATCAAATAGCTTTGGTATGTAAACTTTTGGTTTCAAAGGGAGATAGCAGTCAATAGCTTTTGAAAGAACAAAATAGTTGTTAATATTTTTTAAAGTTTTTTAAGTTTTTTTAACCACAAACGGAAATGATTCTCATTTATATTTTTTAAAAAACATGCTCACCAAATGTTACCATGCGGAGTGTTTTGCTTTCACTTTCGCGCTCCCCTTTTGAGTAGAAGACATCTGATTGGTAGATTCGATAAGCCTAGTACTTACTTCCCAGTTATCGCCAGCAATACGAGCCAATACAGAGAATCTGTAAATTAATGCTGAAAACCAATTAATTCTCAAGGAGATACAGTGCAGTCTGAATGTAATCTACAGCGGATGGGAAACTCACATGAATAGTTACACGGAACAATAACATTGTGATACAGTACTGTGAAAAGCTTTGTTAACATCATGTTCGTGTAACGAGCGTGGTGCACACGAACCACGATAAAATCGTGGTCTTTATGTATAACAAACATTCAAACATTCTATCGTGGCCACCACGCTAATATTATTATCTCCACAAAGGATCGTGTGTCACACGATTATTTTGCGCGAGCTCCACGATTTTTATAGCTAGTATAATTTTTTTTTCTTTTCAAAAAAGTCTTTTATTAAAGTTAATTTGTTTGTTTCAGGTTTTATTAAGTTAAAACCATATTCGTAGTTTTTGCTTGGTGTATACTTTTTCGTTGTGGACGCGATTGTATTTTTACCAAATGTCATTTGTCTAGAAAAGTTAAATTTGTCTGCGCCGATAGAAATGCTTTTTTAGATCGCATTTTAAAAGTTTAAAAAGGAAAAGCGGCGATAGAAATGTTTTTTTTATATCGCATTTTAAAAGTTTAAAAACGAAAAGCGGCGATAGAAATGTTTTTTTGATCGCATTTTAAAAGTTTAAAAACGAAAAGCGGCGATAGAAATGTTTTTTTAGATCACATTTTAAAAGTTTAAGAACGAAAAGCGGCGATAGAAATGTTTTTTTAGATCGCATTTTAAAAGTTTAAAAACGAAAAACGGCGATAGAAATGTTTTTTAGATCGCATTTTAAAAGTTTAAAAACGAAAAACAGCGATAGAAATGTTTTTTTAGATCACATTTTAAAAGTTTAAAAACGAAAAACAGCGATAGAAATGTTTTTTTAGATCGCATTTTAAAAGTTTAAAAAGGAAAAGTGGCGATAGAAATGTTTTTTTACATCGCATTTTGATTCACAAAGATTAAAATCTATTATGTAGGTAGCTTTATGACAACGAATTAAAACAACAAGTGTTAATTTATTTTTTTGCTGTCAGTTTTTGATTTAATTGATGAACTAACAGTCTTTGTTGTTTTACAATGGCAGTTATCTATCGTGGAAGCCACGATGTAATATTTAATTTTCGTTCATGTAGTCCACGAAACATGATCGTGAGGTCCACGATTGTTAAAAAAAATACGCATCGTGGGCTATCGTGGTTCGTGCGTAACATGAAATAAACACGAACCACGATGTTAACAAACCTTTTCACAGTACTGTAGCATTTGTTTTTTTAAGAAAATAATTGCCTCACTGATAAACAATGACCCCACATGATCGATTGTTTAATCACAATAGGTTGCAAGATCAATTTTAGCAATCTATTTTGTGCGAACCCTTTTGAAATTTTTAATAGCAGTAATTGAGCGTTTTCTCAGATCGCATTTTAAAAGTTTAAAAACCAATAGCGTCGATAGAATTGTTTTTATTAGATCGCATTTTAAAAGTCGAAAATCGAAAAGTGGCGATAGAAATGTTTTTTTAGATCGCATTTTAGAAGTTGAAAAACAAATAGCTGCGATAGAAATGTTTTTTAGATCGCATTTTAAAAGTTTAAATCGAATAGCGTCGATAGGAATCTTTTTTAGATCCCATTTTAAAAGTTAAAATCAAAAAGCGGTGATAGAAATGTGTTTTCACATCGCATTTTAAAAGTTTAACGAATAGCGGCAATAGAAATGTTTTTTTAGATTGCATTTTAAAAGTTTAAAATCGAAAAGTGGGGATAGAAATGTGTTTTCAAATCGCATTTTAAAAGTTTAAAAATGAATAGCGGCAGTATAAATGTTTTTTTAGATCGCATTTTTAAAGTTTAAAATCGAAAGGCGGCGATAGAAATGTTTTTTCAAATCGCATTTTAAAAGTTTTAAAACGAAAAGCGGCATTTAATAGTTGTGAACAAGTCTTCTCGTATGTTTCTTAAATTAAACTCTCTGGAATCTTTTTAAGTAATTAAATCAACAATACATTCTCGCGCAATGTATTATAAAACTTTGCGAAAAATTTTTATTATTTAATTAATTCACGCTAATACCTAAAGGAATAGCTTATCAATACATTTACACAATGCATCTCGCTATTACAAGAAATATAATTGCTCCGATATTTCTTCGCGAGCGCATTGTTTTTTAACACGCAAATATAAACTCGCAAAACCCTTAAGGGATTTAATTATAACAAGACAAAGGACTGCCGTCCTCTATGCAAAGGTTGATATTAGCGTGTATGCGGTAGATTACATTCAGACTGTACTGTAATGAGCATCACCAACATTGCGCATTAAGGTGTATAATAAAAACAAACTTTGACATAAATGGTAGAACAGGAGCGTAATGAATTGCGATTAATTGAAAATCGCATCAAATCTACTAACTTATTCAGTACTTTAGACTGTGGCTAGCTTTGTTTACCTACCATAGGTAGCCATATTTAATTTGGATACTATAGCAACGTGTGTTTGCGCATGACCAAACGACACTGTGAAGAAGTGTATTGGGGATATGGCACATTGTGTGGGCCAGTAAATGTTGCCGGGAGTTGTCTAGTAGAGCGCAGGCCCTAATTGGGTCTGCGTAGCTCAAGAAGAGCATTAAATACTCTAGGACTCTCCATCTAAGCCATGGCCCCTCCTGGAAATAATAGACAGGGCATATCACTCGATATTTGTGAGGCTAGCCATGTAAAATATGCACATCTATCTATCTAAGACAGAAGACTAATTAAGCATCACTGCGCCTATTTAGGATAAAGTAATTGCTTAAGGGCCTAGTTCAGCCCCTTAAATGCAAAATCGAGCGACCAAATCAATAATATATCTTACCTTCGTAAATAACAGTTGTATCTTCCAAATTAGGATTATATCTGCCAATTTTAGATTAAATTATGGTTATTATTATTATTAATATCAACTCCTTTTTTTGATTTTTTGATTTTCATAACAAATGACGTCATCATCATTAATTTTTCAGAGCATGCAACCTCGGAAAGGCACGCAGTTTTGGTTTATCTTATTTATGCTTATGTTTTTTTGTACCTTAATTGGACGCCCTTTAACCAAGTTAAGCTGGTGCATTCTCTAAATTTCACATTACACTCTTAGTTAGAAGTGTTCCTTGTTATTTTTTGCTATCTATCTAAATTTACGGTAGAAACGCTGCATGCGCATAAAATTTTGACAAAAACGCATCATGTGTATAATATAAAGCAAGAATTTGCACAGGTTTGAGCAAAAACGAATTTGCTGAGAAACAGTCAGAACAGGACAAGAACAATAGCTATATATAATTTTCTTATTTCAAACTCTTCATCAATCCATCCATCCATCAATCAGATGACTTTACCCTGATTAGGGTAAATCATCTGATTGAGCGAGTGTACCACCCTTTGTTCAAGTGAGACTGACCTGAAATGGGTGAGTATTTTTTTTGCTTAAAATTAGTCTTAAAAAGGACAAGCACTGATATGGTTCATATTTTTATTTGCATAAATAGTCTAGATGCACATATTTAGGTTCTCAAACTTTCCCTTTTGAAGAAAGAATAAATATTTTAACATTGTTGCAAAGAAAAAAGTGTCCATGTATTATCATATATGACTCAAAGTATGGCACTGTAGCTTAGAGGTATAACTCTCATACTTTGTGCAGGAGACCGGGGTTCGATTCCTCTTGCTGGCGATTTGATATAGATGAGTGAAGTCCAGGGTGAACTCAAGCCATGTAAGGGAAGTTAGGGAGATGGTATAATGTGAGGGGTAAGGAAGTCATGTTTACATAAAAAAAACTTCATGTGTCTATTGTTATTACATGTATTATGCATGCCTCTATTGTTATCTATAATTGGGTGTGAAACAATAATATATACAAAAAACTTTTGTTCAAATTTAAGACATGTATGTTATTGTTTAAATGTGTTAACAATCACAAAATATCAAAAGTGTTTTTTCTTATCGCGCTAAAAAGTTTTAATTCTTCTCAAAAATTTTTTTTTTTCATTGCGCTAAAAAAGTTTTGTTTAGAGAAGTATTTAAACAAACTAATGCTGCTACTTTTAAAACTTTTAGTAACATTTCTTTATCATCGAAACATATTTTTTAACATGCAAAACTTTTTAAAGTTCATCATCATCATCATCATCATTCTCGGCTTAACATCCGTTTTCCATGCTAGCATGGGTTGGACGTGGTATATTAATGACCCTCTTCCAATCTGATCTAGACTGTGTTAGATCTAAACTCAACTTCCTCTGTATCAAGTCTGTCCTTATAACCTCCTGCCAAGTCTTTCTTGGTCTGCCTCTGGGCTTTGCCCCAGGAACTATCAAGTTTGTACACTTACTTACCCAATTATCCTCCTCCATTCTTTCCAAGTGCCCCAGCCAATTCAATCTTCTTATCTGGATAACATCTTTAATTCTACGGAGACTTAGCCTGCTTCTTAGCTCATCTGAACTCTTTCTGTCTCTCAGACTGGCGTTACACATCCACCTAACCATTCTCATATCATTCCTTTCTAAACGGTCAAGATCTTCCTGCTTCACTGCCCATGTCTCACTACCGTACAACATAACACTTCTTACACAGGCCTCATACAACCTACCTTTTACCTCAATTGACAGGACTCTGCTACTCAACAAAGGAAGTAACTCTCTGAACTTTTTCCAAGCAGAACCTATCCTGCAAGTAACACTTCTTCCAACACCCCCTTCACTGCCCAACATATCACCTAAGTAACAGAAGTCCTCAGCTATCTCTAATGAGCCACTGTTGTACATCATTAAAGCTGGAAATACTTCATTCTCTATAATCTCACCTTTGCAACGCTTGCGTACAAACTGAATGTCAGCTCTTAACATTCCACTAATACTACTGCACTTCTTATGTACCCAATGCTTGCAAGTCTGACAAAAAATTGAGTTACTACCAACCCCTTTCCTGCAAACTCCACAAGGCCACTTTCCAACTACAAGGTCACACTTGGCTGCAATACTACTAATCATGACTTTAGACTTTGCTGTGTTTACCTTTAGCCCTTTCTCTTCTAGTCCTTTCTTCCACTTCTCAAACTTTTCAACTCGACTTTGCTATGAGAACCAAATCATCTGCATACAATAACTCCCATGGACAACCTGTTCTTAACTCCATCGACAGCGCTTCTAAGACTAGAACAAACAACAAAGGACTAAGTATAACCCTGATGCACACCAACATTTACACTAAAATCATCACTAAGTCATCATTAATCCTGACACGACTTCTAGCATTGCTGTACATAGACTGTACCATCGTAACTAGCCACTTATCCACACCTAATTTTCTCATAGCCCACCAAATAACTTTACGTGGCACTCTATCAAAAGCTTTCTCTAAATCTACAAAGGCAAAATAGAGATTCTTTCTCTTTCCTAAATACTTTTCCTGAAGCTGTCTGAGTAAAAATATTGCATCTGTAGTGCCACGCCCTGGAACAAAACCAAATTGCATCTTATCTATATCAATCTTTTCTCTAAGTAACTTATCAATCACTCTTTTAATAACTTTCATTACTTGATCAACCAACTTCAAACCTCTATAGTTACCCCTTTCTAATGCATCACCCTTCCCATTGAAACAATTCACTATTACATTCGACTGCCACTCACTCAGAAAAGCACCATCATTTTTAATCTGGTTAGCAAGTAATAAGCTCAACTCCAATATATCCAGATGCTTTTACCATCTCTGCAACAATACCCGATACACCTGCAGCCTTGCCAATCTTCAATTTCCTAATAGCCTCCACTACCCATTCTGTCTTGATCTGCATAGCTGACCCTTCTACAACATCATCATCAGACAAATTATCCTCATCCCAATCAAACTCAGTGTTAAGCAACCTCTGATAATGATTCTTCCAAGCTACCTTTTTCTCCTCCTCTGTGCTAGCCAAAACACCTTCATCATTACCTATACACTTCTCACCTACAACATCTTGGTTAGTCTTCTTCATTTGCTTTGCTATCTTGAATACCTCCTTGCGCTGGTCTTCCCTTCTTAACACATCTGCAAATCTGTTTCTCTCTGCTTCTGATTTTGTCTTATACACTGCTGTACGAGCACGATGCTTAGCTTCTAAGTAAATATTTTTACTACCACCTGACTTCCACTCTTTCCAAAGTTTCCTCTTTTCCTTTATACACTGGTCAACCTCATTATTTCACCACCAGGTCTGTTTATGTCTAGCTGGTCCTTTCGTCCACCCACAGGTATCATCAGAAGCTTCTAGAAGACAATTCTTCAAAGTAGTCCAAGTACTTTCAACATTGTCACTATCACATTGACCATTGTGGGCTAACTGCTGAGCTTTTGCACTAAATTGTCTTGCTACAATCTCTTCCTTCAGCTTCCAGACTTTTCGACGGGGCCTGTACTTTCCCTTGGCTTCTTTAACACTCTTCAAGATAATATCACAAACCAGCAACCTATATGCTGGGAAACACACTCTTCCCCCGATATAACTTTCACGTCCTTCACCACTTTCTTGTCTGACTTTCTAACCAGGAAGTAATCTATCTGTGTCTTACAACCACCTGACTCATATGTTATCAGCCTACTCTGTCTCTAACTGAATGATGTGTTGCAAACCACCATGTCCGTTGCCATTCCAAACCCAAGCAATCTCTCCCCTTCCTTATTTCTGCTCCCGAATCCATAGCCTCCATGCACACCTCTATAACCTTCAGATGACTTCCCAACATCACCATTAAAGTCGCCGCCCACCATGACAAGTTCAGTATCTCCAAACTTTGATGTGACTGCTATTAACTCATCATAAAACTTATCTTTATCTTCCTCACTGAGTCCACACTGTGCAGCATAAACTGGCAGAAAAGTGACAATCCTATTACCTATCAAAAACTTTATCACTATAATACGACTATTAACACGGATAACATCTATTACTTTTTCTACCCACTTCTCTGCAACGAATATGCCAACAAACGAATATGCCATCACTATTACCAATCCAAAAAAGCTTATACCTTGTCCTCCTACCTTCCACAAATCTCCTCTCCACCTTAATTCCTGAACACAACACATATCAACAAATCTACATTCTAACATTTCAACTACTTCACCTGCTCTACCTCTCAGAGTACTAACATTTACACTAGCCATCCTCAACCTAGTGTTATCTACCTTGTGATGTGATAGCTGGGTAACGGCCTGACGATGCTCACACCTGACACCTGTCTTACCGTGCGCGGCACCTTCACTCCTTAGAGTTCCAGCCCCGTTTACGCAGTTTGTCTGATCAACTATTCTTACGGTCATTAATAAAGAGTTTTGGCATTAAATTATTAAATTATTCAAAGTATTTGAAAAATGAAATTGTTGTTCACAAAAGAACTCTTCGAAATGCTGACGAAATTCGATTAAAGACATCACTTCGCAAAAACACTTTCGAAGATGTAACAACTACGTCTTTCAATCGACTTCCTAAAGACATTCGCTCGATTAAAAAGCTGATAACATTTAAAAGAGAGACAAAATTATTTTTACTGAAAGAAATTTAAGTAAATTTTTGTGGATCATTCTGTTGTTATGCGTTAATTGACTTTTCCTTACTCTAATCGCGCACTTTCTCTTCTGTGTTTTTGTTTTTGTTTTTGTTTTCTCGTCCGTTTCTTTTAACAATATTATTATTAGTATTTTTTTTTTTTAATATATATTAGAAATTTCTTTTAGTGTAAGCATAATGTATATATATACATATATTTTAAATTTTATTGATCTCCTTGTTTAAAATTTTCTGGATGAAGAGCTATGTATATTTGTATATGGATATGCCAGAATATAGTCTTTTAATAATAATAATAATAATAATAATAATAATAATAACATTCTGCCTTAATAGTGGAAATTAAAATTATATAATCCGTTCTAAGGCTGAAATATGACCACCATTGAAAATATGTTTGTGGTGTGAACTAAGTCAGAAAAACCCAGAAAAAAGGATTTAGTTATTTTATGTTCCTTGAAGCAAATTTAATTTTGCCACTTGGAAATCCTAGAAAAAGATTAAGCCAACTGACTCATTTTTTCAAAGAATTCAGGATGCAAACATGACATATATGTTTTATGCTGGCCTATATGTAAATAGATGTTCGGCCTAATAGGAGATTGCCCTGCCCAAGCTTGAATTTCAATCATCAGTGAAGTTGTGACTTGCCTTTGTATCTGAGTGACTTATATCATTCACTAATTCTATTTATGTGGTGTGCATACAGTTTTACAGCTTTTATCTTTTTATTCACATTACACTGCATAGCAGCTGCTTTACCTTGAGAAACATACATTAGGCAGCTCCTTACTTTGTGTATGACCAGAAATTTCAACCTTTTTCTGAAAGAGTTGCATTCTGCTAGTGTAAATAAAGTTTTAGGGTAATTGTTTACTTCTCATATTGTAGGTTGTCTTTCCTATCTTTATATAAGTGGTTATTCTTGTCAGATCATGTTACAAAAAATGGCCTTGTTTTTAACCAATATTAGATATTTTACTGAACAGAGAAGAAGTTGGCAAACTTGATGTGCTTTTGTGTGCTTCACAATTCACAGGTCAGCTTTATACAAGTTGCCATTTTTGTTTTTTAATGCAAAAAGATTGGACGTAGTTAAACAATGTTTTAGAAATAAAAATTTCCTAACTTTATGTTAGAAAATTTTCAAAGAGATTTTAAAATAGAAACTTGTACCACATACTGGAAGCATTATATATAAATTTACATAAACAAGGGGTCTATTTATTGCAATTCTCTAGGAAATCTTGTATAAATATATTACCCTTGTTTATGCTAGCTTCCATCCTCCAGAAGATTTTCTAAACAAAAATCACTGTCATATTATCCTGTTACATTTAGATCAATCATTTTACGATCCATCCAAAGATTTTACTTGTTTTGATGGTTCTAAAACAATTCCGTTCTCTAGTGTAAATGATGATTATTGTGACTGTCATGATGGAACAGACGAACCAGGTATACTTTTAATTTTGCTTTGTTACGATGTTGTGTTTTAAGTAAAGATATTAAGAAAGTCAATTTACTTTTGTATAAAAATACTGACATACTAGTTGGTAGCCCATGGAAAAATCCAAAAATTCGCCTGTCTGCTTTATACTATACTGCGTGCATCTTGCTACCTATGATACCATTTTTTGCATGACAGATAGGAGTATACAGGTATTATAATATAGATCACTGTGTGTTCTACAAACTTTCAAGTAAAAAAACCTCTTCCGTTTGTTTTTGAAGGGAAGAATTACATATTCACATTGCCTCTATAAGATTAAATAGAAGCATGTTATAATGTTGTTATTGTTCAGGTACATCTGCTTGTCCAGAAGGAAAGTTTTTCTGTGCGAATATTGGATTCCAACCATTATATCTTCAATCATCCAGAGTGAATGATGGTATTTGTGGTAGGTATTTTTGTTGTTTAGATAAAATTATCTAAGAGAATATGCTAAGAATTAATAAGAGAAACTGTTTACTAATTTTCCATGACATCCATGACGAGAAGTATCTCAGTCAAAGGTCTTTTTATGGTATTTTTTTAAGACATTTCTCGTTTGCATATACAAGTTTTTTTTTCTCTGCAACAACATGTTTTGTCTGTGTATACTACAAACATTTAATATACTTTTTACTGCTAAGCACTGATATTCAGAAAAATTTCTCGATTTCTTCATTTTGAAAGATACTTGATGTGTTATTTGAATGTTAAAATTGAAGGTCAAATACGTTTTTTGCATTTTTATTTTAACATACTATTGAAGTGTTGACAAAAAAATGCATTGAAAGAAAAAGTTATAAATAAAAAACTTTTCTTTTTTTTTAATAATTCTTTAGACAAGTGCCCCAAATAATTACCTGCCTTGATAATTCATAAAATTAATAAGTGCCCATGCTTAAACATTTTAGCTGGTTTTTTTTCAGATTGCTGTGATGGAAGCGATGAGTATGACAGTTCTGTCGCTTGTTTTAATGAATGCCAGTAAGTAATTTGCTGTAAAATGATAGGGAAGTATTTATTTTTAATGTGTTCCAATAAAATATAACTTTTTTTAAACATTTCTTAATTTCATTTTCAGAAAACATGGAGCTGAAGCTCGTGAGAAGCAAAAAGAAGCTTTAGCAGAAGCAAATGCTGTAAGTTTTTCTGGAATTGTTCTAGACCTTTTTATCCCTAATATGTGATTTAGGATAAAACGCTTACAAGTTTTGGAGTAAAAGTTTAAAAAATATTCTTGAGTTTTTTCGGAAATTTAGTCATCGTCTTTTAACGTGTTTCTTCAGACATCTTTTAGACTTTAATTCTCTTAATTTTTTTGTCTCTACAATTTTTATGGAGAGTAAATGCAGAGAAATTATAAAGGGGTGAAAGCTGCCCTTTGTTATGTAGGTGTATTCATGAAAATTAAAGAATATTATCTGCAAAATTTCGAAGCAGTATATTTCACATTTTTCACAAGAAATCTAAAACTATCATTCTACCATTTTTTAGAATTTAAGAATTATGTAAAAAGTTGTCAATTAAAACTTAACAGTTGACTTGACTTCGGTTTAAGCAATCAAGTTTGAGTAAGTGGTTCATTGTAAGTTTATTATTGTTCTGTAGGGCTTTGAAATAAAACTGGATTACATAAAAACAGGAAAAGAGAAAATGGTGGAGAAACAGGTAAAATCATTTTCTATGTTATTGTCTGCTGTCAATGAAATGAACAATTATGAATTTATTGATCATCAGGAAAAGTTGGAGATATTTTAGACTTTCATTTCAAATCTGGGGCAAATTTTAGGGTGGTAGCAGTTAGATTTTTTATTTTGGGCTCTTTTTATTCTAAATTAAAATCTGTAAAAAAAAATGCAAAACGTAATTAATAATTAAAAAAGGGAGGTGTTTAGGGGGAAGTTGTAAACTAATAAACGAAACACCCAAATCGTTTTTTTTTTCGAATTTTTGATCATTTGGAAGCTTATAATTCATGGAATTTAGAGTAGATTTAATGTGATTTTTATGCGATAAGCTGTAGATGCCTGTACCTGATAGGTTAGAATGCCTGTGAAAAAATCCAATAAGACAGAAGAACAATGGAAAAACTGTTGTTTGAATTTTCATGGTGTCAGCAATGACCCTTTAATACACATTTTTTTTAAAAAAAGATATGTTTAGCCGTTGCCTCTTGAACACTGATCAAAAAAATATATAGGATTATGTACTTTTGACAAACAGTTAAAAATATATTAGGGTTTAAAGGTTTTTTTGATTTGACCCAGCTTTAAAAAATTAATCCCATTTACTTACCTATGTGGTAAATTATGTCAGTTTTTTATTAACTCTATCTACTTATTATTCTTGCTGCAGAATTAACGTTTCAGCCTAAAAGAAAAAGCGAGTTTACTATGCAGGATTTTTTTTAAAACATGGAAATTTGGTTAATATTATTTTCAACAAAAAAAAATTCAGCAAGTTTTAAAAAAAGTCCGGATTTATGATGTGTAAAATGCATAAAAACAAAAATTAATTGAGCACAAATCTGTTTTGTACAATCAAAAAACGAAATTTTTACATCCTTTTATTGAAATTCTAACATCTATATCTTCAAAATTGTTATAAATTGCTACTTACACTGCTATGTGTGGCAAATATACAAATTGAAAATTATGATACAGACTCGATACAAATTACAGTAATCCAACATGCAGGAATACATTTTTGCAATCCACTGCATCTACTGCATCCTGAATTTGAAAACTATAAAATGATAATACACAAACTTTAAAATAAATAATTAACATCTAGGTATGTCTAATTTTGACTGTGTTAATTTCTTCAGACCAAATTAGATACAATCAATGGATTGTTGGAAGAAAGAAGAGAAAAACTTGAAGAACTTCGAAGTAAGTTTTTAAATAATGGAAGAAAGAAACTCTATTGTTTTTTTTTTCTTTATAAGAAATCAAGTATATAAATTCATAAAATATATTTATTGCTAATGTTTTCATACTTCTAGTATCTCATCAGGCATTAAAAACATTTATCAAAACTTATATACATTATATACAGCTAAGAACAATTAAAAGAATAATTATAAAATAATGAAATCCTGTGGGAATCCATGTTACGCCATTTCTAAAAAGGTTCAAAAATTAATATCCAATTGATCATTTATGGAGTGCTTAAATTACTTTATATAGTACTAGTCGATAAAGAACCATGGAAAAATCCACTTAGGCAATAGGACATTGAAAAAGTTGGTTGTTTAAGACGTTTTGCTGACGTTGCCTGTAACGTGTAGAGGTTGAAACGCTGATCAAAATAATGTATAGGATCATATCTTTTCTACAAACGACTAAGGACATATAAAGGTTTAAAAATTTTGCTGACGTCAGAATTTTCTTGTCAAAAACCCCAAATTTTTATCAGAAATTTGTATACCTGTTACCTTCATTGTATAGATCTTGAAACGATGATCAAGAAAATGTATAGGATCATGTACTTTTGACAAACGGTTGCAGAGATATTGGGGTTTGAATGTTTTTTGATGACGTCATCAACCCGTCCATTCCAAAACGGATTTGGGGAACCAGGTTTTGAAAAATTACCCAAATTTGTCCTAGGTGCTCCCTAGTTACCTACATGGTGAAAAATCATTGACGTCACCACCTCGTTTCCAAGTTATTTGGCCTCAGAGTTTTAGGTGCACTGTAAGGATATTGACGTTAAAGTAGCGTTATTGAAGTCGAGCCGTAACGTCAGAAAATTTAACATATTACACATGCATTTTTCAGCGACATCAAAGGAAAATGACGATATCCACTTTGCCTCTTACGGACAGTCTCTGTATTACTATAAGAGATGCTTCTAATATTTTTTTATATTTTTCTATTTTTTTTTTTAAGTTTTGAAGTTGACATATTAAATCAACTATCTATTTTTAACTAACTAATGCTTACAATTTGTGAAATACACTTGACATGCAGTACAAAACCTATTGGTATATGTTTTCTAATGCGATCAGGCTGTAGTGACTTATATATAGAACTTTCTTTACATCAGAAAACGAAAGAAAAAAAAAATTCAACTTAATTTCTTAAAGCATTGCAGAACTTTTAAAAAGGAATATTTGCACTTCGATGTTATATAACACAGCCTTAGTACCTCACCTCACAAATATTAAACTTGACTGTTTCAAACGCATTTTAGTACAAAAAAATTAAATGCAAATTTTTTTATGTTTTTACAAAGCACGGTGTCTTGTAACTTTTAAGACCTCAGTCTTGTAAGACCAACTCTCTAACCTTTTTATACAGCACAATTGAAAAAGTAGCAAAGGATGTATTTCCATGTAAACCACTACGACAAAAAAAACACCATTTTGCACTTTTTTTGACCATATTACCATTCTTTTTTAAAGCTGTAAAAGAAGCTGCAGAAGCTCCCGAAAAAGAAGCAAAGGATAAACATCAAAAGGAGTGGGACGGTAAGTAGATTAATCAGTTACTTATAAATATTTTTAAATCAATGTGGAATGTTCTATTTTTGTTATACGAATCTGTTGAGCTGAATGTTCGAGAGTGTGAAGAAGGTGTTAGAAAACTGTAGCTGATGAAGACTTTAATACCATATAAACTGTTTTGTATGTCTGTATCAAGAAATATTACCATGTTGTTAAAATCAAGCATAATGTTTTTTAGAGGTACAAGCAAAGCTGAAAGAAGAAAGAGAGACTGTGGAAAGAAACGAGGCGTTTACATTGTTGGATACTGACAAAGATGGATGGTTAGTTGATTTTATTTCACTTAAAACAGAGGTGTTTTTGTACTTGTTTTGCAGTATTGTTCAGTATTTCTTAAGAAAAGAGGGGATTGAAATTTCTAAACCAAAACGAAAGGTTTATTTTTAATGGTAACACCAAGATAATAGAAAATTCTCTCTTAGGGTTACTATTGGCGAGTTAATGTCACATCATCATCTTGAAGCTGACATGTCAGAAAATGAGGCCAAGGTATCATTTTTATCTTTAAGGCTGACGACTTATTGTATTCTCTGCAGTTGTTTTGTGTTTAAGATTAATCTTGTACTAGATAAAAATTTTCTTTTTGTATTAAATTTTTGAAAATGCTTTTTTTGTAATTTTTCAGAATCATTCCTGGTAAAAACTGATATATTGATGTTAGATACGAATTGTTTTTACTTTTAATGTGTAGTCAATTCTGTTATTAATTCAGGAAAATAAATTTTGCGAAATCTACCAAATTTTGTAAAAAAATCGGGACTTTTAAATAAATCTGACCTTTACTTCTCGGTTGTATAATTCAGCAAATTATTTACAGGATTTTTTGGGAGGTGAGGCCATGGTCGATACTGAAGGCTTTAATAAGGCTTGGACCAACATTAAACCAAAGTTTTTGAAGGATGGTCGAAAGGTAATTGTTGCTCTAAGTTGTTGTTAGAATGTAGTTTACTGTTATAAACTTTTTATGGTTACTGTTCCTGGTGATAAATGTGTCAGAAAGTATTTCTAAAACTGTTTGGTAGTTTTGTTAGTGTTCAGTTAACTGCTACAAAAACAATCATCAATCTTGTTTGTATATGACTGCTACAGTTTTAAGCCTTAACATGATTCTATTAAGGAACCTACTGAATCAGAAGAATCAACAGCCAAAACATCAGATGAACAAACTAGCACTGATGAAGTAGATACAACAACAGAGGAGGGTGATGAGCCTGTAAATGACGGTGTGGAGAAACCTGTAGATGAACCAGCGAAAGAAGGTGAGTCTGATGAAGAGTTCAGTAAAGATCTTTCTCCTGAAGTGTTAGAGGAGTTTAAGAAATTAAAGGAATCAAGAAAAGACGTAGAGGAACTAGGTTATCCAAGTGAAGATTATCTTCCGGATGAAAATGTGAAAGATGATGATGATGATGATGATGATGATGATGACGATGATGATGATGATGATGATGATGATGATGACGACACTAAAGTTGTTACAGATAAAAAGAGTAAGAAAAAGAATGGTATGAACATGAAAGCAAGGGGAGCATGTTCATAAAAAGCTGCAGTGAAAAAAGCAAAGCAAAAACAAGAACAATGTCTGTTCGAAAAAAATATTTGGACCTTGTTTTTAGATTCTAGTACTATATCTGGAAATTTATGTTTTATTAAAGAAATATGATGTTCACTTGACTAACGTTACAACATGTTTTTTTGACAGTGTGCACTCTTTCTTGCTTCTTTCTTATAAACTGTTGTGTGGACATGCTCCCTCTCTGAATCTACCTTCTTTTATTTTGTGTTTTATACTCTCCTTTATTCCTTTCTTTTTCTTGTTTCCTCTGACAAAACAATGATCGTATAACACAAGACCTTGTATAAAAATAAGTTAATAAATCATTTTATGCACTGTTATTTTCAGATGAAATGCCTGATTATGATGATGCAACAAAACAGCTCATTGAAGGTATGCTTGTGTTCAAAGCGATGCCTGTATCATATCTTTTACAATTACTTTGTGCTTGTTGTACCAATGTTAGCTAACTGTGATACTTTACAAGTAAAAATGATAATTTTTCATTTTTTGGATTTAAAAAAACATTTTGCTTTTTCACACAATTAATTTTAACGGTTGACCAAGTTCAGTGCTTTTTTGCAGGGATTTATTTTTAAAGATGGAGCGTTGTTTTACATTTTAGCAGAAAAATTTTATGACTTAAAACTTTAAAAATTTTTGTGGAATTTTTATAGGTGTGGAATTTTATTTTTTTGTTTGCAAAAAAAACTTAATATTTTACAAAATTCACTTTTGCTGTGAAATCACAAAGTTTTCATGAATTCTTTTGCACAGTTTAAAAAATATATTTCTTTGTTATTGTCAGTTTAAATTTCTTTGAACATAAATATCTTGTCAATCTGCAAAAGGGGTTATCTTATTCTATTTATTTCAATTGTAGCCGCTGATGCTGCACGACGATCATTTGATGAAATTGATAAAGAAGTTAGAGACTTGGAATCGCAAAAGAGGTAACTGACCCTACGTTGGTTAATTTTTTTATTCTTTGAAAGTACATGTTTACTTAGAGGTCTTTTTTATCTGTTATTTTAAGGGTAACCAGCTTGATTTTTATTCTAGAGAGAATGAGGAATATGTAAAATTAGATTTTGGTAAAGATCACGAGTTCAGTGCTTTGAAAGGAGAATGTTTTGAATACACTGATCGAGAGTAAGTGAATATGTGTAGAAGTGTGTTTGTTGTTACATGAGCTCATAAGGGATCATTTCAAGATTGCTACACTCAACTGCCTCTTTTACATTTTCTTTTCTAATATGAGGGAGGGGTGGGAGGTTGTTGTTGAGGGAGGGGGCTTATCGGAGGAGGAAGCTTTTTGGGTTTACAAGGAGAGCTTATTAAAAAGTTCCAACATAAGAAATGTTGGAATTGAATCTTTGTAAAGCTACAATGGTTTCTTTTTGATATTTAGTTTGGAATTTTACATTAAACTCAAATTATCATTCAACTTTGTTTCATTCGTCTTGTTTTGTTTTTGGAGACTTGGTTTGATTTGTTATGCATTACTTTGAGAAACCATAGTATACATATTTCCGCTAGGTTTGTCTAAAGTCTTATGATCTATATTTTAGGTACACATACAAGTTGTGTCCGTTTGATAAAGTCTCACAACGTAATAAAGATGGCGGAAGTGAGACTGATTTAGGGTAAGTGGAACTTCTTCTAAAATTTGCTAGGTAGTCAGATTTGTGTAAACTTTTGTAAGAGGTGGATATTTTTGCTTCCTGTGCATATTGTTATGGAAGGGAAAGGTGATCCAAGTATTATTTCTTGATATTTTATAGAAGAAAGGTTAATAACTTTTGTAGTTTCCTTTCATACTTCTTTGCATGTGTTTTTTGCATGTTAAATAACTATTAAAATATAACAGCAGAAGATTATTACAGTCTAGGCCTTGCATCTATATGAGACCTTTAAATGTTTGTTTCTGAATACAGTTATCGTTTCGGTTCCAGATTAAAGAAGAGAATTCTTCGTGGCAGAACAGAAGCTATTTTACTAGGAAAACGCAACATTTAGGAACTAAGTTTTATATTTGTATTTTGTACCTTTTTAGTCGCTGGGGGCAATGGTCTGGACATGACAATGCAAAATATAGTCGAATGAAATATGAAGGTGGACAAGGATGTTGGAACGGTCCTGCTCGGTCTACAGTAGTAAGTCTTATTTATATTGTTCAAACGCAATGTTTTGGTGGTGGTGGTTAGGTGGCAAAATAAATAAAGCTTAAAAAACCTTTTATTTTTTAAAAAAACTAGAAACCAATTTTAGTTGGTTTATTATGATATTTAATTTGTTATAATCTATCTTGATGAGCCGTCTTGAGAGGTACTAAAAGTGTTTTGTTATGAAATTAAAGCTGCCTTATGAAACCATAAGATTTTGTAAAAAATGCCAGTGTCTTTCAAATTTTAGCTAGAATTTCTATTCCATGCATGTACAACAGTAACTTTTTCAGCTGTAACTCAAAAATGTTTAAAGAAAGAAAATTATAAGGTCTGATCTTTTTTTATTTTTATTTTTAGGTAAATTTATCTTGCGGTAAAGACAACGCAGTATTAACTGTATCTGAGCCAAGTCGTTGCGAGTACGAAATGGATTTTAAAACTCCGGCATTTTGTGAGAAAGTGGAACACGTGCATACTGAATTATAGATGTTTTGATACTGGATAGAAACTTTTTTTATTTAGCTAGGTTATTTTAATTTCTGATTATTCTCATTTGTCTTTTGTTTTGTTCGGTTATTTATATGGAAGTTATGATCTTGAAGTTGACAAGATGTTGACAAGAGCAGTTCTGACGTGAAACTGGAAAATATTCTTCTTTATTTAGCTATCTCTGTTTATCTTTTCTCGCTAATGATGTATGTCTTGATGTAATTTTAATTCATCTTTTTTTCCATGTTTAATTGAAACACATTTTGTAGAATTGACAGTTTTTGAAATAAATTCACCACTTCCATTTGTGATTGTTTTCTGGTCAACAATTTGACAGATGTTGTTGTCACACATAAACTATTTCTATTTCATAAGACAACAAGAATGGTCATCATTCTTCTTTCCGTATTGTTTTGAATCTGAAATGTCAGACTAACGTTTAAGCCACGTGTTGATAGAGTTTGGAGTCAATTACTTCCCCTTAAGGAGTCTGCTGTTAAATAGTTCAGCTTACCACTGCAAATCAATTTATATTATATTTTTAATTTAGCTGAATTTTAATTGAAACGATAAATTTGGACTTTGGAAATTAATTCTCAACTTCTGTTTTGTGTTTATGACTTGATGTGAAATATAGTATGTAATAGATTAAAGATGGCAGCTGCAGTTGCGCACAGTCATAAATTTTCAGTGGCGGAAGTAAGTTATATACGTAAACAATTGCTGGCGTTTTATGATGCAAATAAGAGGAACCTACCATGGAGAAATTTGGTAAGTTTCTTACATGCATTTTCTATAAAAGTTTTGAGTTCATCCTACAGTTCCCGATTTTCTGAAACTTTTCACCATTTAAAATTTTCAATATTTTTATTTTTTAATTTTTTTGCAAGTTAGGCGTTAAAAATACCTACAATCTCAAGTTAACAAACGTTGTGTATCCTATAAAAAACCTTGTGATGCTGGTGCAATATCCTTTAATAACTCTACGCTTCTCATTGCCGCCATCAACAACATAGTTGAGAGAAACAAAGTGATATTCTTTGGAATCGACTTTTTGTTGTTTGGTAACACTATCTTTTCTCTGTAATAATAGCTGTCTGTCTGTCTGTCTGTCTGTCTGTCTGTCTGTCTGTCTGTCTGTCTGTCTGTCTGTCTGTCTGTCTGTCTGTCTGTCTGTCTGTCTGTAACGGTGTTAACCATACGAACAATCTTCAAATGTGATATAGTTTACTAGAACCTATTAGCCTTGTGAAAGAAATGTTTTTTTACAAAAAGGTTGTGCAAGGTTTGAAAACGAGAAAAGGTTGGACACATGTTGAAAACTCATAATCGATGCTCAATGTAACTTGCTTTCCTCTCAATTTTTTTTGATTCTGCTGAATTTTTTAAAATAACTTTATTTCGATTCAGAAAGTTCTACATGTATGTATTCTCCCTCTCTGTTATTAACATAATTCAAAAATTTTGCAATCAAAAGCTTATATCAAAAAATCTATCTATTTCTCAAGCACCATATTTGTTAAGTTTTTTTAAATCTCTTTATCTTTCCTCCTCTGATTGTGTAGTTTTTTTTTAATATGCTATGTCTACTAAAAGATAGTAATGAGTTTAATTTTCAACGTGCATAACCTTGATCTCTTTCTTCATCATATAAATTTTTCCTCCATATTAATAATTTTGTATTCTTCAATAGCATTAAAGAATATTCAAGAACATAATTTTAACCTGATCTTTTTTGGATTAATCATTTATAGGCAACTTCCATTGAACATTTAGACGAGAAAGCTTATTCAGGTATAGGGATTTTACTTTATTAAAACTGCGATTTTTTCTATATACATGCATACATTTTGTATTAGAAATATCCGGTAAATCTATCCATTTACTTTTTCAAATTTCTCAATATTTTGCGAGTAAAAGTACATAATCTCACCGTCAAGTTGAAAAACATTGTTTCCTTTAAAGATGCGTACAGCTTTTTATAAAAAAAATAATCGAATAATGAGTGGCTCTGCACACTACTAATCAAAGTTGTTTAGTGTTCCCCTCTCTCAGAAATTAAAAAAATAATAAGTTTGAGTACTGTAGATTCGAAAGTAACAAACTAATTGTTGATGAACTCGAGGTATGCAGAGTCAGGGGATCAGGGCCGTGGTCAATGGGGAACTGGAGACTCAACCTTTTTTTCCCCAAAAAAATCCCCAAAAGAAAAAATATCTCACACGAAAAGTCTTTTAATGAAATTTTAGCCTGTAGCCTTAAAATTTAGAGTGCATTTTATCTGATCTTTTTATCTGGTTTGTATTATCAAATTTTCTTTCAAATATGAAGGATCAAATGCGAAGGATTGCCTATAATTTTACAATTTCTTTTCTCCAAGAGAAACCTATGGCTACGCATCTGCCTCGGACCTGATTTACTTTAAACTCAGTTTGATATCGAATTTGTTCGTTTTGTTTTTATTGCTTTAATAAAAATCTACCATTGCTCTTATAAAAAACTATTGAAGTCAAAAGATGAAAAGATACGTAAATTTAAAACTCACTTTAATCTTTTCATACAGAATTTTTGATCTGTTGTGTTGTACTGAGGTATGCAGTTTTTTAAGCAGTATGTCTACAACACAGTTAATCACTAACATTTCAATTTTCTTTAGTTTGGGTATCTGAAATCATGCTCCAACAGGTACATTAGTTCAAACTATAGCTTTAAGTATGCCACAGTGCAAGAAGATGTTGTTGTTTTGATATAGGCTCATCATAAAACAGAGTCTGATTTATTTTTGTTTGAGATTGTAGATGTGCCTTATTTTCAATATTTGTGACCATTGACTCTTTTCAAACGTTTTTATTTATAATACGAGCGTAGGAAAAAAGCCCCTTTACCAAATAAATCCGAGATTTTATTGGTGTATACTGAGCTTAATTGCCAGATAATTAATAGTTGTAATGAGATAATTTTTTGTTCCTTCATTTCAGAAAAACTTAACCTAAAGTGCTCACCCTTTAAATTTTTTAATCTTTAATTTAGACTCAAGTGGCTACAGTAATTGATTATTATAATCGATGGATGCAGGTACATGTTTACCCATATTCAGCAAAACAACTATTCGTTGTGTTTCACCAATTATTCAACTGTTGCAGTCACCTTTACAAACCCATAGATTTAGATATGTTTGTAGAGCATCACGCAATAGTTAGAACCGTTTGGGAATAACACATAAGAGTTTATTTTTGCGAATATGCCCTTTCTGTAAATCGAAACTTTTGATGTAAGACGTGTTAAGATGCAAACTTTTTTGAACTAAATCGACAGAATTAGATTTACTTAAAAGAATTTTGGAAAAAATTTTTTTTTGCGGCATTTTAAATTTTGCAAAGGTATATCAATTTACGAAATTTTGATCGCCATTTATTTTGGCAACAAAATATTTTATCCAAGTAGAAAAGTAATTCCTGTATTTTATATTGACTAGTCTGTGAAAAATTTCAATGTTTGTTTGTTCTCAGATTGCTCTGCTGTAGATATTTCGGAGATCTGTTGTAGATATTTCGGACATCGATATTTCGTGCATCTGTGCGGTATGCTGGACTGGCTCAATTAAGTGTGATGAAATTTGACCTGCGAAAAGTGTTTGAAAAATACTAAATGATTTATTCAAATTTGGCACAGTAAAATCAACACTTAACAATGTGACACTTTAATAAAGTAGTAGGAAAAATACACAGAGCCGCCCTTTTTTATCTATCGTATTTTGTGTTTCCGTAGCACGACTTTTTTCTTGCGGACAGACAGATGACATACGGCTATTAATAATTTTGAAAAGACAGGGTAACGCCCTCAAATATCTTGATACTAAACGATCTTTTCCCCGGGCGTGTTAATGTAAGAGAATGTTCTTTTATTTAGAAATGGCCGACGTTAGAAAAACTAGCAGATGCGAACCTAGAAGTACAGAACCTTGTTATGACAATTTTTGTTGGTGGTCTTTTGATTAGTGGTCTTAAAATTGTTAAAAAATTACAAACTGAAACGTGAAAACGCTATTTTTATTACCTGGATCTAAATTACTTTAAAAGTATTAAATTATTTTTTTAGGAAGTGAATGAAATGTGGTCAGGACTTGGTTATTATTCCAGAGGAAGAAGATTACACGAAGCCGCACAGAAGGTATAACTCACAAAACTTCTGGATGGTATTGATTACCGCTGATTACCGTTAGCCAGAGTACCCAGCTATGCTCTCAACTCAATGTTAGTTTAGCTCAAGCAACGCTGAGTCACAGCAGGCAAGATTACTGTCAATATATCTCCGAAAATGTTAATTGGCTATTGTCTGAATGAATTAAATCATTTTTCGCATACTTCTTCTGTCCATCCTTTGGCATTTGTTTCTGTATATCCGGCAAATTTATCAGCATCATTACCCCCTAATATGAACCTTTTAGTCTTCCAAGAGAAAAAGAAGTTTCTCTTTCCTTTTATTTTCTTTCTGTCGCTTTTCTGAGGGTGATAATACACGGTAACTTCTTTCTCGAACACATGCTCAACATCTCCCAATTGATTTTTAACATTTTTGCCACTGTTAACGCAGCAGTCATAATATAAAATCGAAAAAATGTTAAGTTATAAGTTATAGTGTTACAAAGTTACATTAAATGTGTTTCAAGGGAAAAACGAGCTTAGTTTTCAAACCTTTTTTTCAAATTTGTGATTCAACAGCAGATCTGGCGAGATAAGCTTTTGTGTCACCACGTAATATGTGCACACGCATATCCAATAACCCAATTATCGCTACGTTTCCGACTCTTTCACGAACGTCGGAGACGTCGCATAGTGTGGACTGATTATATGGAGTAATTCGTTATTAAAATTAAAATTTTAGTGTTGGGGTGTGTGACCAACGTCTGCATCAAATAACAAGCATAATCTCCTAATGCACTTTCATAACAAGAAAATCAAAAGCAATGTTTACATTTTGCCATATTTTTAAAAGAAGATTTTAACCATGTTAGCAATAACGTTGGTTTGTTATCTGCCGTAGGTAGAAGCAGCTTTTGTGATCCTTGGTAACGTATTAACCTTTATCCTTCACTCTTTTATGGATTTCTTGTTCGTATTAAGAAAGCCTGTAGCTAATGCACGCCTTTTTAACAAGGTTGGTGGAACTTTTTACCAACACCAAGTATTAAGACTAACGTATTAACCCTGTACTAAAGCATCGAGTTCTACTCTTTGTTCATTTTTCATCTGTTTTTATCTTTCACTCTTTTATGGATTTCTTGTTTGTCTCTGTTATAATAGCCGTATTCCGTCTGTCTGTCTCTGCGCGGACCCCCCGCTGAGTTAGAAAATGATGTTACGGAAACACGAATATCAAGTGCGATATATTTTTATCCACTTTGTTGCGACGGGTAAATTGAAAGGACGGGCAAACCCGTGGATTTTTCCTCTGGCTAACGACTAGTCTATATTATAATACCCGTATACGTCTGTCCGTCTGTCCGTCCGTCTGTCTGTCACGCAAAATGGTAGCTTAGCTGCAAAAGTAGCGAGACGCATGGAATGCGGTATAAAAAGGACGGGCGAACCCATAGAATTTTCCACGGTCTAACGACTAGTATTAACAAAACCTGTAACTAATGCACGCCTTTTTAACAAGATTGGTGAAACGTTTTACCGATTCCTAAGTATTAAGATTATACTTTCATTCAATTTATTTCTCAGGTACGCAAGGCTGGTAAAGGCATGCCACGATCATCGAAAGAGTTGATGAAAGAACTACCAGGCGTTGGCCGATACACAGCTGGTATTATTCCCAATTATGATAGTAGCTTATACAGTTAAAACCAGCTATAATCAGTTTTTTAAAATCTTCCTTTTTGTCATACATAGGCTAAATGATTTTATGATTCTGTTCTTGATACTTTTTATTATTATATACGCCTTTTTCTGTTATTTAGCGATAACTTTAGGAACTAAGAATGACTTTATTCGGTGCAACAATCTTTTCAAACTACGCTAACTTTAAAAGTAACAAAAACGGTTGCCTAACACAAAGTGAAATCCTAATCTAAGAGTGAAATGCACTGATATTTATTTTCGTTTCTTATTTTGTTTTAAAAATTTCAGCCAATACTGGCGTTCTATTCAAATCGATCTATTTCTTAAATTTGAATGTCGAGAATATAAAGAACACGCTCCATTTTTAACTTTTAAATTTTGTTAGAAGGGCGTTCGTTTATTGGAGACGGGCGTTAAATAAAGACTGGACACTTGTAAAAGAACTAAGAAATTTGAAAATTCATTTTTGAAAAATTACATTTTCATTAAAAATATTATTTATTTTGAAAAACTATAATTTCATCATAAATTCTGGACAAGTAAATTGCTTGGATGAGAAAAACCCTAATAAATGCCCTTTTTCTGACTGAAAAAGGGGGCGTGCATTGGAGACGGGCGTTTAATAGACACTAAGCATTTATTACGCCATTTACGATAAACAAACTGCTCTGGAGAAAATTTGTTTCGAGATAGTGAAATTTTGATATAGCAGTCGTTGACTAATGTAGGGTTTGTTATTGTGTCACTTTATATTATTAAAAATTTTTTTTTAGGAGCTATTGCGTCGATAGCTTATAATGAGGTAGACTGACATTTTTCAAAATACTAAATTCTATATGACTTAGAAAATGATTGATTTATTTCGTAATATTTAGGAGCATCCTTTGTATTCTTGCAACTTTGTAAAATTATCTTTTAAGTAATCTTTATGTTAAAATGTGTACGCCTTTTCGAAACTAATAACGTGTACTTAAAACCAAGCGAGTTGTACATATTTATATCTGTTAGGTCACTGGAGTAGTTGATGGGAATGTCATTCGAGTGTTGACTAGACTAAGACTGATAGGTGCTGACTCAGCATCTCAAAGAGTAACTGAACTAATGTGGTAAGAATGGTTTTCCATATGTTTTAAAAAAAATGCTTTTTATAAAAAATGTGTATATACATTGAAATGTGAGCGGACAAGTTAAAGTAAGTTTCAAACGTTTTAGCAAATGTGCAGCCTAAATCTTCTTAAAAACAAAGTAAATTGTCAAAAAAAAAAAAATTGACACCCAAGATTTTTTTTTTAACTGCTAAAATAAGAAACAACGGATTAATTGAATTTTTGGCATTTGATTCCCACGAAAAGCAATGACGTTAATATAATATTTGAGACATGAAAAGAAGCAACATTCTGCTTCCTTTCTTAAAGTTTTAAAAAATAATATAGCAAACAAATATTTCCTCGTGTTTTATCAAATACAATAAGAATTTACTTACCCAGGGAATTGGCCAACACCGTTGTTGATACAAGCAGACCAGGAGACTTTAACCAAGCTATGATGGAGTTGGGAGCTACGGTTTGTACACCAAAATCTCCAAGCTGCTCAACCTGTCCTTTGTCCAAAGTTTGCAAGGCTAAAGCACGGGTAAAGATGAGAATTTAGTTTGTAATTACTTGGCGTTGATGTTGTTATTTTGCCCTTTGAATATTATAAATAATATCATGTCATAAACTGTTGCTAGGCTATATTTCGACACCTACAGCTGTTATCGAAGGGCTATCGGGTTGATCACAGCTGTAGGTGTCGAAATATAGCCCAGAATAAATTCTCTTTTTATTGATACTATTATAGTATTCAATGACTGGAACAGATACGTGGTAATATTTTTAAAGTTCGATTTCCCTTTTTTGACTTTGTTTGTCTTTTTGAATGTTCCGTATGTTACCTTGGTCGATGTTATTGATTTTTAGACAGTTCATACCGAAAACAAAACACAATCTAGTATATTTTCAAGTTCTTTGAAGAAAAACTCAGATGATAATAACTATACAGACCCACTCGATTTAACTGACCTGGAAGATGGTTAGACAGTTTTTCACGCGTTTAAATTGTGCTATCTTTGTCCTTATAGAACAGGATAATCTAAGTTTCTTTTTTATTTGTTTTATTCGTGTATATGTTTGTATTGTTTCTAGTGGCAGAATGCAAGTATTGCTTCACAGGAGAAACTAAATGGCGACAGAGGTACTTAATATTTCGCGGGCATTTGATTTTTGTCTCACTTTTTGCTGCGTTTTGAGGGATCATCAATTTTGAAATACTTGGTAAAATCAGAAGGGAAATAGTGTAAAACTAGTCGTAAGCCCGTAAAAAAATCCACGGGTTTGCCCGTCCTTTTTATACCGCATTGCGTGCGTCTCGCTACTTGCGCAGGTAAGCTACCATTTTGCGTGACAGACAGACAGACGGACGGACAGACGTATACGGTATTATAATATAGATATTTTTCAAAAAAGAATAAAAATTTAAACTTCGCAAATAGCGAGTTTCTTAGTGACTTTCTCGGAAACTAATTTTCACGAAATTGGCGAAAATTCATAAAAATTTCGAAAAGGAAATCCAACAAAAATTAATTTTCTAAACTAAACGTTTAATGTTAGCTACAGCGGACCCTCTCTAAAGCGGACATGCTCTAACGCGAACAATTGTATCAGACGAAACGTTGTGTTTGAACAATTTGTTACAGAAACTCTCACAGCGCATTTTCTCTGAAGCGGACACTATAAAACGACCACTTTAGAGCGATGAAGTCAACTTTCATAAGTAAAAATTGACATTCTATATTATTCGCTTAATTTTAACAAATTTACAACACTTGTTCATTTGAAATACTTTTTTCCATTTTTCAGTGAATAGCTTTCTTTTGACCAGTAATACTTGCGCCGTTAGACAATAAATAAAAGCCACAAAACTCTTAAACAGATCTAAGCTAATTTTAGATATGTTAAGATCAAACTTCATAAAGCGAACGTCTCTTTTTGTTCTACAAGTGTCTGCTTCAGGGGGCCTTCACTGCATGCATTTATGTTGTCAATATAGAAGAAAAACAAGTTGAAGATAGCGGATTTGATTTATATTTGTGTATTTTCAGTCTTGGCGTTTTAAATTATCCTTCAAAAGTAAAAATGAAGCCAGCGAAACAAGAAAAGGTAGCTTTTTTATGTTTTTTTTTTTACCTTTCTTGCAATGTAAAAAATAGTATGTTTCCTAATTAGACTGAGGCGAAACTTCTTTTCAACACTAAGAAAACCTCTTACATCCTGTAACAAGATAGAATACAAGATAGAATTTATATCTTTTATAGTATTTTGCTGTTGTGATTGAATGGAATAAAAAATTTCTTCTCGTTCAAAGACCTAATAAAGGTATAAATTACAATTATCTATCTCTGGTATTTTTCTCGATCAGACAATTTTTAACTGAATACCATATTACAATCAGCCGTTTGTCCTGACATTTTCACGATGCAACTGTCTATCGTGACAATTTCACGATGCAACTGTCTATCATGACAATTTTACGATACAACTGTCTATCATGACAATTTTCACGATGCAACTGTCTATCGTGACAATTTCACGATGCAAATGTCTATCATGACAATTTTCAAGATGCAAATGTCTATCATGACAATTTTCAAGATGCAACTGTCTATCGTGGACATTTTCGCGATCCAACTGTCTATCGTGACAATTTTCGCGATGTAACTGTCTATCGTGACAATTTTACGATGCAACTGTCTATCGTGACATTTTCGCGATCCAACTGTCTATCGTGACAATTTTCGCGATGTAACTGTCTATCGTGACAATTTTCGTGATGTAACTGTCTATCGTGACAATTTTCACGATGAAACTGTCTATCGTGACAATTTTAACGATGGAACTGTCTATCGTGGACATTTTTGCGATCCAACTGTCTATCGTGACAGTTTTCGCGATGTAACTGTCTATCGTGACAATTTCCCGATGCAACTGTCTATCGTGACATTTTCGCGATCCAAATGTCTATCGTGACAATTTTCACGATGTAACTGTCTATCGTGACAATTTTACGATGCAACTGTCTATCGTGACATTTTCGCGATCCAACTGTCTATCGTGACAATTTTCGCGATGTAACTGTCTATCGTGACAATTTTCGTGATGTAACTGTCTATCGTGACAATTTTCACGATGAAACTGTCTATCGTGACAATTTTAACGATGGAACTGTCTATCGTGGACATTTTTGCGATCCAACTGTCTATCGTGACAGTTTTCGCGATGTAACTGTCTATCGTGACAATTTCACGATGCAACTGTCTATCGTGACATTTTCGCGATCCAAATGTCTATCATGACAATTTTCGCGATGTAACTGTCTATCGTGACAATTTTCGCGATGTAACTGTCTATCGTGACAATTTTCACAATGCAACTGTCTATCGTGACAATTTTCACGATGCAACTGTCTATCATGACAATTTCACGATGCAACTGTCTATCCTGGATAATTTCACGATGTAACTTTCTATCATGACAATTTCGGAATGTAACTATCTATCGTGACAATTTCACGATGCAACTCTAAATTGATTGGTTAAACATGGTATCTCTTAGGAATTTGAACTAAAATATTTGACCTAATACAGAACATAAAAACAAAGTGGGTTTTCCTTTTGTGTTTGTCGAAAAAAAAAATTTTTTCAGGAATTTATTTTGACGCTTAAGCCAAAAAGTAATTCTTATGAAAATAATTTTTCAGTTTACCACATGTAAACATTTTTCCCTATAGAGAACCTGTCTATCGTTCTCATGGACTCTTTCACGAGGTAATAGGCTATCGCAGGAGGCCTGTAACAATTTCCTTTTGTATTTCCAGGGCTGCTAGCTGGTTTGTGGGAATGTCCATTATTTCTTGTACAGGAGGAAAAGAAAAAGAAAAATGAAACTGAGAAAGAAACTCTTTCAAATCACCTGTTTGAGCGTTTCGATATTCAAGGTTATGATTCCGTTAAATATCTGGGCGAGGTTAGTGAAGTTTTTTAAAAAGTTACTAATCAATCATGTAACGTTGTGTTTTTTAGATTTTACGTTCACAACAATGGACGCAAGGGTGCATGCACAGGGGCAGGAATTGTAAACAACAAACCGCCGTTATCAATAAAATCTAGTAAATAAAAAAGCTTAAGTTGAATTTTTTAAAGCATATTGTTACTGAAAAAAGAAGTGAAAAGCTAAGAAATTAATTTTAGTGCTTCTCGTGTTGTGTGTTCTTAAAAAAAAATATTATAATAATTAGCTAATAGTTTTAAATGTAGTCCTCCTTTCTGTAAACTTGCGCATGCGTTAGTAAAGTTTTGTAAACAAAGTAAACATTGTTACGTTTCTCTTACTAGTAGAAGAAAATAAATAAAAAAAATTCAATTCAATTTTAATTCTTGTCATAAAATTAACGGTGTAAAATTTTGAACTTTTTTTGAATAGTTTTTGTTTTTTGTGCAGATCGTTCACGTATTCTCGCACGTACATCATACATATGTGACTTATCATATTCAGTTACCGGCTAAGCTGGAATTGCGGTGAGAAACGTTTTTGTGTATTGTTACTTGGTGTATCTACCATATTTTGGACGACTTTTCGCGTGCGTTACAATGTTTTTATTTTACGTTTAGCTCAATGGACTTGTGCGCGCATTCCTGTAGGAAGAAAATCAAAATAAAATCACAGTAATAAAAGAATCATTAAAAAAACGAATTAGTGAAATGTTTTTTAAAAAGAGGAGGAAATAAGTGTTTTTTGCATTTTGTGCCCACCCTGATATAAAATCTCATACAAAATGACAAATCTTCTATAATCTTCTACAATCACATACAACCCTACCTGAAAATATAATTTCTCATACAAACTCCTACTTTTTTAGATTTTCATTTAACCAAAATTTTGTTTTTAACATTTCTTCGGACCATCAAATAAAAATATTGTAGTCTCTAGCACTTGGCAGAAACTCTGATATTTATTTAATGTAATTCGAAATACTTTTCATCCATTCTTTCCTTTTTTACATGAATTATGTATGTTATACAAAATTAGCAATTTTTAAAGTGAAAGTTTAAAAAGAGTTTCCTACACTCTCCTACTTTTTTGTTTGTTTTTTATCAATTTGATTGCGTAATCTCACACAAATGAACGGAAAATTTACCTACAATCTAAAAATGAGAGATAAAAGTATGGTGGGCACCCTGTTTAACCGTATCTATGAATTTCAATAATCCTGTTATTTCACCTACCTAAATGCGTGCACATGTATAAAACAGATAAACTTTGTAATTCTTGTAAACATGGGCAATATATATGTTATATATTTCCTAATTTTGTTTTGTAGTGAAAAGATGGCGCAGTGTGCGACCTGGTTAACACGTGATGAAGTGCTGCAAGGTGCTATTTCAACTGCTGTAAGAAAGGTGAATGGAAACTAGGTTTTGATTTTGATAACGGGACCCTGATATGTGATTATGATTATTGGTTGGTGATTACGATTCATCCTACACGACAGCAGTTATATTTATATATATCCCTCAAAAAAAAGTAGATTTCCACACGAATGTGCTATCTATCCCAGCACCACTTTTGGATTCCTTTTCTTTTGCTAGGTCTTTGTTGTGGCTGCTTTTTAACGCATGCTCCGCCAACAGGAAATTGTGTCAGCGTTTTTCACCAGTATTTCTCACCGGTATTATTTCTCGATACATGCTTTCACAAGATGCGTTGCTCTGTGGTGGGTGCCCTGTGGTGGGTGATACCTTTTTGCGATTTAATGGCAAAAAGTTTAAGGGCATCCATGAAGTACAAATGAAAGCGTACAGCGGCGTCCAAGATGGAATAAGAAGCGATCGTTAATATTACCTACATGGGCCAAACTTGCAAAAATAAGATGCAGTACCACTTAATCCAGCGTTACTTTACCCTCGTACTCCGCTGAGGGAAATTGTATTGTGTGGAATTCTTTACGATTATCTATTTTTTTATTTCAGATCTTTAAATTATACGAAGCAGGTAACAAGGTAAGACTTATTAAGAAAATCATTTGTTTACTTGAAAATTAGTTTACACGAAAAATTTATCCATTAAACTTTCGTCTGTAAATTAATGGTCTGTAGATTATCCCTTGAAGTGATTTAAACAATAAATTGTGTTCAAAGAGAAAGACATTAGGGTGACCCAATATTATACCAAAATTCAACAAAAAACTTTGCTATTGAGCAGGTTATAGTCATTTTTGTGCTGAGTCAGCAAATTACCGGTCTGTAATTTGTACAAAGTTTGAATAGTAATATCTTTCGAACGTTACGTTTTAAAGACATGGTTCTTACATTTTTTTGATCCACTCGATCTCCTCTTTCCAACCATGTATAATATGACATACAAATGTGAAATTATTTTTGTGCTGAGTCAGTAAATTACCGGTCTGTAATTTGTACAAAGTTTGAATAGTAATATCTTTCGAACGTTACGTTTTGAAGACATGGTTCTTACATTTTTTTGATCCACTCGATCTCCTCTTTCCAACCATATATAATATGACATACAAATGTGAAATTATTTTTGTGATGACGTCATTTAATTTGGTCCTATAATTTGGGACCTAAGGAACAAGTTTAAATCAAAAAAATCACTTTTAACTGATTCTGCAGCGTTCACTTAGAACGGATAGATTTAAACCTAAACAAAGCGGACACTAAATGACAGACGGGTATTCTTTTGCACTAATTAAAGCAACAACATAATCTCTTAATTCACAATCCTCGTTAAATTAATTTCTGCCTAAAATTATATTTTTGACAAGATCTCTATGACCTGGACAATTTGTTCCCCATGTTATGCCCATATATATTCCATATATATTCATTTAATGTAGTAAATCTCTAATTTTCAGACTGGTGTAAAACGAAAGAGAAGCGAGGCAACACACAAACAACGTACATTGGATAACATGCTGACAAGAGTTACGAAATAATTCTTTGTATAAATTTCACCTAAGAACGCGCTTTTAATATGGCACATGCATTTGCAATCTTTTGTTACTGCGTTTTACCCGTTTAATTTCGTGTCGTTTCAAAGAAAAGACAAATATGCAACTTGTTTTAACTTTCACTGTCATGCGTATGCATATGTGTTTTCAAATTACTCGACTGATTAATTTGCCATCACATTTATACGGCGTCTCACCAGTATGAATTCTTGCATGTTCTTTCAACTTACTCAAAACATTAAATTGTTTTCCACAAACATCACATTTATATGGCTTCTCACCAGTATGAATTCTCTCATGTTCTTTCAACACAGTAAATTGTTTTCCACAAACATCACATTTTTCTGTCTTTGACTTCGAGCTATCAATGTAAATATTTCCCGTGGAACTTTTCAAAGTTATTTTTCGGCTGCGACAAAAATGCTGATGTCGAGATTAATATCTGCGAGAACTGAAAGAAATTTCACATCCATCACACCGAAACACTTCACCTAAAATAAAATAAATTTTTTATCACAATGTACAAAATTCTTTATAACAATGTACATTACTTATTCGTTTCTTAACTATTTTCGCGCCAAAATAAAATTAGAAAGACTTTTCCCAAAAACCATAAATTGAGCCCCAGCCCGCGGTTTTTTATTTGTTTAATAAATTCAGCTCGACAATGCTATTGTATAGAGTGCAAATATATTTAATACCTTAAGGAAAGAAATGTTGTAAGAAATTTTTACGATTTTGCACCCTACTGGCAAAATTAAACTTCGTATTTGTTTAAAAAAATAATGAAATTTCGAAAATATTTTAAATTCTAGGAGACCACTAGTACAACGATGATTCTTAAATAATGTATTAATACTTTTGATTAACATTTTTAGATTTTAATCGCAAAACGAGAAGCGAGTATTATGAAAAGTACTATCCCATGTCTGCCACATAAGATGAAGCGTTTATTTTTAGTCACAGAGCGCCAAACGCACAAAAACAAGCCAGTAATCAAAAAATTACTTATGCGTAACTTCAAGGAAAAATTCACAACATATGGGTGTTCGTAGTAATTTGCCCATGCATGCGACGGTTTTGTAAAAACAATAGAAAACATGACCGCCATCAGGCGGACGATAAACATTTTTATCCACATAGAAAATCAAAATGTATGCTTTACAATTTTTGTAAACTTGACGCAAAGCTATAGATTTCGAAGAAATCCTTCCCTATCGATGTAACTGTTTTTACATCTATTAATTTATGTTATTGGAAGCTCTACATTTAGCTATGCCCCACTATGAATACATTCTTATTGTACACACATGCTAAATGTTATGCTAAAATAAAATTCCGACTATTCTCTCCTACTTATAAGATCATCTGGCATTGTGTAAAATCATCTAGCTGATAAAACTAGAAGCGGGCGATACAGGTTTTTAGCCATTCTGATTGGCGCTCTTGATGGCGGGCCTATATGGAGCGGTATTGCCATCGTCAAGATTAAATGTTAGCTTAAAATGTTAACAAGCACACAAGAAACGTTAGAAATGATTATCTAACTCCTACGATACATTTTTCGATACATTTCAAGATAAGAAACAACAACAATGTCAAGTTTTACTGTTGAAGTACCCAAATTTAGCGTCAACACATTTGTCAGTAAACTTCTTCAAAAAAAGCTGGTAGACGGTTAAAAAATATAATAATAATCAATTACTCCATGTTGTACTAAAAAAATCGCCCTCAGTTATTGCACCTTAAACCTCGGGCGATATTTTACGACACAGCCCGGCGTAAAATAGAATGATAAATGCAGCACACTGAAAAGCAAATCTATACGACTTGCATACATGCTTTCTGTTAAGCATTTAGAAACTTTCCTATCCTTTGATTTCTGAATTTCTTGGAGTTTTCACTCCAAAAAGTTTTTAAAGGATTATATCAGCTGATATAGACCAGTCAATGAACATAACCTACAGGAAATGAGAAAAGGTGGAAAAAATCATATCCAGCGTTCTTCGAATCTCGTATTCTTAGAAAATATTGATAGAAACGTCCAAAATTTGTTTGGAATACACCTTTCCCGAATTTCGTAAATTATAATACTTTTGACGTCATAATTTTATAATGGTTCTATGCTCTTCAAATACGGATATTTAGATAGAATATCAAATTATCATGACAAAACTGAAGTTTTTAGAGCAAAATAATATTCTGTTTGGATTTTATTTAGATTTAAAGAAAATTATTATTTTGAAAACGAGTAAGCTCGACTATACTATACGAATGGTAACTAAAAGCGAAATTTAAAAAAGAAAAAAATGCGTTGAATGAAAGTTTGAACGCGATCAAACTTTTCATTCAACATTTACAGCTTCATCCAACACATTTTTCGTGTTGGATGCGTTTGACCACTTTTTCATCCAACATTACGCAATGATGTTGTCATTCTATTGCAATCAAATGCACTTTGAACGTTAAAACGTTCGAATTTCGATTATTGTGAAAAATATTTATTACGTCAATATCAACTATTTATCTGCCAATATTGACAGTGCACCTACAACTATAATTTCCTGTGGAGTTATTAAGTCTTGCAATGTGACCAAGTACAATTTCAAAGTCCTCCAAAGACATCCGAAACACTGATTTGAAGCTAAATCGATCTTAAATAATTAGTTCTTTATAATAGTCGCATATGCTCCTAACTCGTCCTTTTTTATTTTTTATCCATTTTCTGCTCCCTAGGATATATTTTCGGGGGGAGTAAATTTGTGACTTATTACATGATCCGCGAAATTTTTGAGAAATTGCAATGTCTGAAATCTCCACTTCCACAAGCGTTTGTACTTTATCATCACTGTTTTGTAACCTCCCGTCTTCCCATAAAATTGAGATATGATCTATTCCATATTTCTCTCGTCATCTATTACTGAAGTATTTACTTTTTCGCCTGGCTTGGCTTTCCTGGCTGGTTGATTTTGATCTCGTGTGGTAAATTTAAATTAATTGGTTTAAGATGTTTCGAAAATAGATTTGGCTGCTTGTCACGAGAGCTAATTTTGCCATTTTTGAAAATATAGTCAAAAATGTCTAATTAAGTCCTCGCAAATTATTAAAAAATGGCTGATCCGCGAAAGTAAGCCACCACGAAATGCACGATTTTCGCGGGTAAGCTTAACCGGGAAATTTAATCCCCGTGAAAATTTATCATAATAAAGTAGCCAGTTATAAGTTCAAAAAAAACAATACAATGAATTTACCAAACTTTACGATACACAACAACACCGCACGTTAGTTGGACAGCGTCATAATGGCGTACAAACCTAAGCTGGTAAGTAGAAAGCCCGCCCCTAAGTTTAGACCCCTGGGTCTTGGTTAAATTAAAATAATTAAGCCTTGTTAATTAATTAACTTGAACTTTCCGGTCTTAACCAAAATATCTTTAAATAACTTCGTGAAATATAAAATGTATATCGGTTGGGGCACAGACCTTGCAAGCTCAGTGTGTACTTTCGACCTCGTATTTCACAGTACAAACATCCAAACCGGTCAGTATCCGTTTATTACAACAAAACATACGGACCTAATAAGCTAATAAATTTGTGACGTCACGACAATCTCTATAAAAATCAGTCGAAAAAGGAGGAGAAGAAAGACTGCCCGTGTTAATAACATCTTGAAGGTAGAGCATTTCCGCTCAATTGTATAATTAACAGAGATTTCCATCCGTTTTTTAGGATGCTAAGGACAGTGCGAGAAAATAAATTGTATTTGCGTACCTATATTTTTGACGTCAGATTTTGTGCCATCAGAAAGCGCTTTTCCCAAATCTCTTGCATAATCACCTCCATACCATACTAACAATTCGGTGCCAGCAGCTACATCTTTATACAATCGATAATATATTTCACCGTGATATTGAAAAGCTTTCAGGTTTTGCTCTTGTTCAGTTCGCGAGCAATTTATATACCTCATCCAATTTCCATAACTTTCATCTTCACTATTAACGTAGGAGACAATCTTACAATCCTTCATAATCTACAACACACGCAGGAAATAGTTACGTTGTATTTGGGAAGAGAACATTTAGGAGTATACACTACACTCCCCCAAGTCATTGTACTTCTTTCTTTAAAAAACAGATACCTTTTAGGACTGCTAAAGCTTAAACAAAAACTAAGCCAATTATTACCTCCCACATGTAGCTTGTATCAATGTCATCCAGGGTATATCTGGTCGAACTTTTTTACCCTGGTAAGGTCCAAACCCAATGCCACTTTTTTATTATTATTATGTGGGGAGCCATGTTACTAGATAGAGCTGTTTGTTTAGATAATCACGTATAATTAGGACGGTATACGCTAGCTAGCTAGCTAGGTTGGTTTCAAATAAAATCCATCACAATTGTGCGCAAAAACCTAGCTGTAAATAACAAGCTTTAGCCAGGCTTTTCTTTCACAATAACAACATACACACAACATTTAAAAATGAAATATTAGCTACCTGGCTACTTTTTTATGATTAGTCAGCTGCTATTTCACCTTTTTCGCTTTACCACGGATTATGTTTACAATTCGCGGGCTTCATAAACAAACGAGATTACCCACAAAAGCAAGTAAGATTCTCGGAAATGTCGAGTCTAATTTCCGATTCAAAGAAAAATTTAACTTTAATTTCCCCTGTTCCCAGCGCGGAGGCTCGTGTTCTTAGGGCTTTTGCCTTTTTTAACACGGGACAACCTCATCCCCAGGGTTTTGTGGCCCCAGAGCCGTTATTACGGAGTGGCTTGCTGCTATCAACTTCATCAACGAAACAAAATGCCCTGGGTACAAGGTTAAACACGGGGTATACAAAAACACAAGGCACGAGGGGGCAAGTGTAGAGATAGAGAAATGTTCCTTCTGGCACAGTCGACGTCGACCAAAGGGAAATTCCCAATAATGCCAGTCACCAACACAAAATAATATGAATATGCCAATAACCAACACATAATCATATTAAATGCCAATAACCAACACATAATCATATGAAATGATATATATTCATATTATACAGAATATGAGTAAAGGGAAATTCCCTTACTCAAAATATAACCACGCCAGAAAAATTGTTGGTTGGAATCAGAAATATAATAAAGATGTCCATCAATGATCATCTCATAATGCCTGATCGAATAGTCCGTGCTAATTCGTAGCTTTTTACTTTTAGGCTACCTACCCACCCTAGCTACAAGATATATATTTTATGTCAATGTTGTGTCTCTTGAACCTGTGTTAAGGTATATACAACAACTTAAATGTTAGGTGCCTGATCATGTAGCTAGCTATAACCTAGCATTTGTTTTGCAGAACTTTAAAGTGAATATCATCAAACTGGCTGGACACTAATGTTCGTACCCGATCATTTCAAAACTCAAGAAATGTGTACTGCCGTAGTTCGTGAACATCCCTGGTCATTAATGTTAGTACCCGATCATCTCAAAACACAAGAAATGTGTGACCGAGCAGTTCGCGAATATCCTAATATTATCGAGTACGTTCCGGATCGTTTCAGAGCCATGGTTACCCGAAGCCCTTAAAATAAATGACTGAATATTGCGACGAGTGCGAGATTGGACTTGATAAATATGATAGATGCAAATGTGGACGGAGGCTAATTATTTATGGAAAAATGCTCTGTTGGCAACACTATATCATGTATATAACGTATAACGGAGGAATATGTCCTTGTAAAAAACCCTAGTTGAGGGTTCAATTTCCATAAATAAAAGGATGTTCAAATTTTATGGAAATAATATTGAAACCAGGGATTTCTATAGTGAACCAAGAGTACTTGATATTAACGATGATCAGCTTGAGAATATCGTGCTAAGCGATCCCATCCAAGCTTATAAGAATGACAGCAGGATATCATCGTTATTAATTCGAACACCGAGAGGTCTGTATAGCAATGGTGCATCCAGATATGACGATGGATCTTCGCTTACCATGTCATTTTATATACATCAACATCCAGAATGGCTTGAAAAATACAAGTGTATTCTGGCTAGGATCGAGAAATATATGGTAGTGAATTTTCAACCTCACCTGTTAAAAATGATAAATATATTAGTACCAAGGTCAAGGAATGGGATAGCAAAGTAACAACTGATTTCTATGACAAACAAGTACCTACGCGACAACCTTTATTTATCGACAGGGATCTAAAAATTATATGAAGGTCTTGCTTGAAGAGTGTAAATATAAGTCTATACAAGAATCTTTAAAAATTCGACATGTTATCGATTCAGATGATGACGAAGAAGAACCATTTCTTGTAATATAATAAAACCTGATATATCATAAATGATTTAAAAAAAGAAGCGAGAGAGCTGGGTATTAAGGGGTACTCCACCATGAAGAAGGCTGAAATTATAAAGGCGATTCATAAAATAAAATATAAAGATATTGCTATACAGACCGATAGTCCATACTGCAAACCAAGCTCGGATATAGCATCAATGAAGATCCTAGAAGAGTACATCAGAGGCCTCGAGGCAAAGCAGAAACGAACCATTATATATGACGGAGATTTCATGGTTGATGCAACTACCGGTGAAATACTTGGTGTCAATTAGTGTTTTGTACAAAACATTAAATTATGAATAAGTCGGCGGCTCATCTAGATACCGCTTGCATGTTGAATAGATTAAAGTTTTTTCATAAACTCCTGTTTGCCTTCCTCGCGTCCCTTCTCGACCAGCTGTTGTCTCTCACGTTCATTAAGCGACTCTACGATTTTTCTGGTTCTCTGACGTATTTGCTCCTTGAGCAGCATATAGCGTTGCTTTTCCTGCATAATTAAGCTAAATTCCATAATCACTAATAACTCCATTCTCCACAACTCTACTGATAAGGTCGATAACGGAGTTGAGTTTGGTCTCCGCCAGCAACCTTATACCCTCATGCTTCTTGCTTTTGACATCTAACCTCTTACCAGCATTTTTCAGACCTGCTTGGCCCAATCCCATAGCTATGGTGATGCCACCCATAGCCACGGCTAATGGTACGCCAATTCCGGATAATATGCTACCAATGCCAACGCTTGAAGTTATTACACTTACCGCTAGTAATCCATGATCGGTGTATCTAACCCACGTACCATGCATTTTGAACTTTTTAGCTAGCTTGTCCCGCTCTTTAATCTCGGCACACAGGTATTGTTCCACTTCTTCTATTTTTTAAGCCTGTATACATGCCTCTCATTTTCATGATCTGGAGCACTCGGTGGTAAGCTTGGGTAAAGTTTTGTAATATCTGTCATTATTTATTCTATATACACGCGCATCGTTAGTCCTACGAATAAAACGTTTTTATCGTGGTGATATTCATCTGTAAACATGAAATTTAGGTGATCACTGGATCCTTTAAGGGGGATATAAACAGGGTTAGGAAAAGTCCAAACAAGCATATCTCCCCATCTTACCTCTTTGGTCGGAAGCATAGCCAGTATCTTGGATTTATTACCATCCAGTAGGCATCTTTCTTCATCTAACTGAGGGCAAACAAGTCTAAGCCTCTGATAGACATCGGTCTTGTATAAGCTATCGTGGTCGCCTTTAGTGAACATTGATAAAGTATCAAAATTATATCCCATAAGATCCGTCAGTGTTTTATCTACTATTGCAACGTAACCGTTGCTAACTCTTACTTTACACACTTCGTTCCTGAGTACAAAAAGTTTGATCCTTCCTCCCGCATGCTCGTTGACTATGACAGCGATATCTTCTATTCTATATAGGCCTTTCTCGATCGTAATGAGAGTTTCAAAGACCCCAACGGTAAAATCCCCATCATTGGTCGATCCGGGTGCCGCTTTATAAATCTTGATATTGTTCTTTTTTTCGAAAAGGTTCAGCCATGTAGCTTGGATACTGATGGATTTCAGACCGATTCTCGTGTCCTGTCCTAGGTAGTCTTCAAAAATCGTAGGCTTCTCTATATTTGTGACATACAATTGCTTCATTGTTTCTTTTAAAAGAAACAATGAATATATGTAGCTATAACCCCGCGAGGCGAGTGGCCTCTCAACGTAATTAACTTGGAGTATCAAGACCTCTACGTGAGTATGACTCGGCACATTTTCGTGGCCTTCCCACAGTTTACCAAGTACCCAATCAAAGTTCCTACTAATCTGTTGAACGATCCCGTGAGTTTAAATTGGAGGGGCGAGCCTTGGACTAATGGAACATTCAGGTGAATTTCGCTTCTCATTGCGCGACAACGGCGTTGCGGATCTCTGCCACGCACATGACTGGCTCCGTACCCCTCGTTAACGCCATTTTCAAATTTCATATCTATTACCACATGCGTTGTATCCTCGCGAAAATGAAGGTACCCATTCTATACGAGGGAGGCTTTTCTCAGTACGATAACCCCTATTCCACCTCGGGGTATGCGCAGGTATGTCGCGAGTATGGTGCGGATCCTAATAGCCTCTACAAGCTTAAGGCAGTCATGTCGTCGTTAACCAACGGCCGTTGGTGGCCGTAGGTTGATGTGGGTTGGGCCAAATTCATCATACCAACCTACCAAGGTCTGACATCGGAAGGCCTGACAAAATTGAGTGAAAGTATACGCGTCTATGTTGTCTTATTGCTAGGATACCAAGCGAGTGTCAAGGCATCCTTACTCGGTTCTGGTGTGGATAACTATACAACAAGGCAAATCTTATTGCAGAAATTCGAGGATATGGTTTAACGTAAGAAAAACGTAGGTCAAGACATTATCGAGTTTCAAAAGGTGCTCCAGTATGCACGGACTCCAGTAAATTTCGCTGTAATGCCCAGCGTATACATGCTACCCTCCAATATGGACCTTCACATTGGAAAGATTGTAGGGTATAACAACAACGTCCTCTGATGTAGGTGTCGGTGTGGAGCTAGACCTGAATACCAAAGCTGTCAGCCAAAGTTTTATCATCTCCAGCTATCTTCATCAAGGTGTCTTTGATGTTCCTCAGCTGAGTATGAATGTTGGAGGCTAGTATGCCGCGTGCTTCTGCAGTAGCCTCTTTTTGACCTTGGAGTTGTTCTAGCTCTTTCTTAGCCTCGGCTATATTCCCGTCCCAGATAGCTAGCTGTTCGTTGGATACTCCGGGTGTGTTAGCCTTCTTACCCTCAAGCTCTTTGATATTCCCCTCTATTATCGTGATCTCATTCTCGTATGAAATCATCTTGCTTGTCAGGATTTTCAGGCTACCCCGGATCGCCTGAAGCTCAAGGTCAAGCCCCCTTCTCTCGCGATCGCTGAAGCCATCAAACTCATGCATAAGGCTCTCCGTGGCATCGACGACGTTCCTGAGCTCCCCCAACGATTGCATCGAAATATTTCTCAACCTTCTCGTACCTGTTAATGAGCCTGTTCACCCAGCCCTTTTTTGGCTTGGTATAATCGGTAAAGCCCAGGTTTTGTAGGCGGCGCACACCTAGATCCTTCTCTATCGCGGACGCTTTCCTAATTTCACCTTCCTTCGTCGTGAGCTTTATTCCATCGTAAAGAAGCTGGTTTCCTTCTACCTAAAACATGTTGTAATACCTCGCACTCGGCTCTCCCAGCTCCCCACTAAGAGCTTCGTACAGGCTTTCAACCTTCGAACTTTTCAGCATTTCCCTTGCCGTTGTGGTGTCTGTCTCAGTCGCTTCTATCCCATTCTCCTGGGGTGTAGTGCTTGTTCCGGAAATATCCTCAGGCCTAAGAATTTCGCTTTCACTGCTGAACTCATCAGGCTTGTCTTGGATATCTGTTTCTTCCGTAAAGTCATATCCTGGATTATCCATAGTTTATTTCAATCCACAATTGTCTATTAATAAATGTACGGAACTATCTTAAATCTGCATAGGGAAATCAAGACTATGTTTGCTATGAAAGGCAAGAGGCATAGAGTGAAAGTATCTCATATACCAAGCACCATTGGTGCCAATGAAGATTTGTACGTGGATGTACCAAACATGGGTAAGGATGATGTAATTTTCCCCGGCTCAATCAAGTTGCTTTTCGACCTCGAGCTGACTGGTACGAATACTAAACGAACCATAGTCTCTAATATTGGCAAAGCATTGGTACGAGGCTTACGTATTACGCTGAATGCTAACGAAATTCAAAATATCGCCGACTACGATGTATTCAGTGTGTACAACGCCCTGTGGATTTCAAAACTCAATAGAGAGAATAACTTAATTTTGGAAGGGATTAATCCTAATGATGGCACAATTAGAGCCCTCCAGGTAGGGGCGTCTGACCATGTTGGAACAAACGAAGAGAAGGCCATAGCCGCAGCGTATGGAAAGACCTTCGCAATACCTCTTGGCTCCATGTTCGAACTCACGAGGGATCTCCCATTCTACCAAGCAGGCTTACACGATAGACTACAGTTTGTGATTCACTTCGCTTCATATGGTGACGTTATAAAGGATGCCGGAACCCCAGCGGCGGTCTCAACAGCCGCGAAGGCAGCCGATTCTTCCTACAAAATAACAAATATTTGTTTGCAATTCGACAAGGTGACAAACGAAGAGCTCGCAAGTGCGATGATGTCGAGAAACTCGAGATTGGCTCTACCATACGAGCGGATACTTAGGAGCAAAGTGGTGACCATAAAAAAAGGCTTCCACCTCCTACAATCTACAACTCGATACGCCAAGCAAGAGTCTTAAAGGTGTCCTACTACTATTTAAAGATATCAATGCAGATAAGCCATATTCTGGGAATAATGAGAAATTTTATAATCCAAAGATCGAGAAGATCTCTATTACCGTGGAGGGTGAGACGAATGAATTGTATAGCCACGCGATGTTGCCTCGTGATCATCTAGAACTAGTCGCTGAGCTCTTCGGATCCCATGATAGCATAGTAACCATCGGGCAGTTTTTCACGGAGAGGTATGGGCTTTTTATCGACTTCAGAGCAACACCCGATCACAACCTACACGGGAGCGGAAGACCTTTAAAGAGGTTGTCGGATGGCATAACCCTCCACATCACGAAAAAAGCCGACGGTACAGGTGATATTAGATGTTACGTATATCTCTTGATGGACGCGCAATTGAATATCCTCGACGATCGTTTTCATTCAGTAGAATATTAGGGCCATATATTCAGCATCACGCGTTATTCTATAGCTCATAAACTATAGAATAAACATGGCAACAATCAGCGTTCTCGTAGCAGGCGCTGCTATAAATGCATTAGTGTTCAGTGGATCAAATTTTCTATTCAGCAAACTCAGCGGCCATAGCGACGAAGAGCGCAGACGACATGACAAGGCTATCGAACAACTTGAAGCGGCTTAGGCCCAATGGGTACGTGACAGACAAGCTCGCATTGATTGGTATAATCAGCAACGGGAGCTTAAGCGTCAAGCTGGTGAGAGTCTTAAAGAACTTGATGAAGGCATGCGACAGTACTATATCGCCACGATTAAGAAGGCTCAAAAGCTCTCTGATTTTTACACACCCTCCAAACAGCAACAAGACGGTGAGCTGACGTTCGTTCTAGGCTCCTCGGTGTTGCGGTATATAAGTGGGCGTAATCGTTTTTGATATGTAATAAATATATCATAAGCAAAGCATATTGTTACTAAGGAAGAGGTTGAAAAGCTAAGTCATATATATTACCAACCAGAACATCTATGGACTGGACGGAAAGCGATCAAATTACTCGCTGAAAAATCTGGTCTTTCCAAAAAGAAAGTCCTACATTGGCTATCTCGTCAGTTGCTCTGGCTCCGACATATCAAAGGCCCGAAAAAGATCAATTACCCGCATTTCACCATTACAAGACCGAACGAAATGCATCAATTTGACTTGCTCTATATGCCACATGATAGAGGGTATGGAAATACGTACAAATACATTTTGACGGGTATTGACGTTGCCTCAAGGTATAAGGTCGCGAGACTCCTGAGAACCAAAAAGGCTAGCGAGGTCGCCGAGATGCTCAAGGACATTTACAAAGCAGGACCTCTCCGATATCCTAAGACTTTCCAATGTAATAACGGAAGTGAGTTCAAATTGGACGTGACAAAGCTCCTGGAAGGTAAAGGAGTGGAAATCAAGCGGGCAACTACCAAGTACCATCATACGTTCACAGCGTTCGTTAAAAGCTACAACAAAGTACTAGCACAAAAACTCTTCAAACCCCAAGATGCGCAGGAATTGGCTTCTGATGAAACTAGTACTACATGGCTCAAACACCTGTACACTATTGTGAAAAGCATGAACAACACCAAGACCGCGATGATTGGTATGAGCTCCTCGAAAGCGATCAGGCTCGAGGAAGTATCCCAATGAGAAATGTCTGCCGGACGACGGCTTATACTTTTATCTGCTACAACCCGCCGAGGGACACAACGATGCTCGGAGACGGGCAACAGATGCCTGGTGGTCGAAGCGTACGTACAGGTTGGATCGTATCGTAACCGGTGGTACCCGTCTCATATATTATCTTGATGGAGGTCCTGATCGATCTTTCGTGTCAGAGCAATTGCTATTGGTAGCTGAGGGTGTTGAAATACCCCCAGAGCATGTGAAAGAATGGTAAATTTCACGAGCCCAAGGGTCATTTCACCGGTTCCCCGCTACGGGGGAACCGCTCAGTTGATACCCATAAGCGTAGTTAATGTGAACCTATGGCTTAAATTAATACAAAAAAATGTTCGGTATCCCTGGAGGAGGCTAATATCTAGTATATAGTATTTTCAAGAGTACGTCTAATGGTTCATTCTCTAAATTTTTATTCGGATCCCACAAATATAGTAAAGTGGGCTCTGTATAGAAAGGATATCCGTACACGATACCTCGAATAACATCAGGCTCGATATCAAGATCGATGTCAACTAAACGTCTATCTTCAATAGGAAATTTGAGTATTTCACTTATTTTATTCAAATCAGCCAGATCCGAGATCTTTAACTCAGGATCCTTAATGACCTCGTAACATAGCACACTCAACCTGTTTTTTGTAATATTTACAATATGCAGACCCTTGCGATCCTCGATGTCGTATTCGAACACTTCATCCTCCTCCTCACATGCAATTGTCGCCCAGGGCTTCTCTCCTGATTGCATTCTATTCAAAACCCTCGTAGTATGCACCACCCCTAAATCTAAAATCTTCCAGACAAGTGGGACAATAACCAGTGGTAGATTCTGCCTTTATGCAACATCTCAGCACGGGTACCTTAATACTATATAGTTTTGTTGGCCCTGTACATAGGTTTTCATTTTTTCTTCAAGTGTTAACTATCTTTTAACAATTGAAGTGGTCACGAAAGCATCGTCTCCTTCTGGCGCACCCCTGTTATGAACACACAAAACCACGCGTCTCTAATCTTCTAATGCCGGATCACCCAGGTCGTATAAGTCGTCGCGAGTAAGATCAATAAGTCTGAAGTCGCATATGTATCGCTCCATATGTCCCTCCTCATCAAACCGATTAAAAGCATGCGTGCCATTTGCATTATCAATAACAACGATTTCTTCCAAATGAGGAAATTGAACACTGATCCATCGTCTTTTCTTTAAAATACCACGTCTTTGTACACGGGCGCAATAGTATGGAAGATGGTGATATTTATCATCGTCATGTGTTGTATGTTTGCGAAAAATCATAATAACATTATCTTTGCCCGCATCATTGGCATGTGGTACATATCTCTGACGGAGTCCTGCAATTTCCAATGTTCGGAGATCTAACTGCTACTCTCGCTCTTGAAGGTCCTCCTCAAGGTTTGCTATAGTTACGTCCCTATCCTGAAGATCATCGCTGAGTATTGCAAGAACTTGATGATGCTCTTCGATGGTTTCTTGTAATTTTTCGATGCCCTTTTTAGTTAACCATTTCATAATCTCGACAGCCTTAGGCTTCCTGGAACGCCCACAAATCTCCAAGGCACCGTCCAATGTCACGAAAGCATCGTGAAGATTTTTAGTTTCCTTTGTCCCGGCATGGTATGCTGGGTTCTGAGCATTTAGCTCCATACGCGTCTTCTCCGCTATATTAAGCGCTCTACAGGATGTTCTTATATCAACAATACCCAAAAACTTTCCCTAACCAGTTCTTTTAAACATGGGTTGACCCTGATTATTTAATAATATCACAATGGTAGGCAATGTGTTTAAGGCAAGTGACATTTTATTATTTAACTAATACTCCAACCAGGGGGATCATTAGGACAGATATGAATCCGAAAAAATACATGTTCCTATGGATTCTTTTTCTCTCCAGAACATCACGAAGCTCTTCGTCAAGAGCTTCCAGCCAACTTTCTAGATAGGGTATCCTATTCATTTCTTTATAACAATTTTCCAATTGCCTTTCTAATGTTCTGATATATGACATATTTATTCTAATACACTCCAGCCCCGAGGATACTCGAGACGGATAAACAAACACGCGTGTTTTGACTTTTTTAGTTGAGCTTTAATTGTATCCCAATTCTCGATAAGGTTGCTCTCGTTATCGATCTGTATGAGGCCCGATCTCTCGCAGGGATACCATGTAAATAGCATTTTTTTTTGCCTCCTGAGGTTTTTAGGGATTGCCGTATACGATTGCATCAACAGCCATAACGGATGCTTCCTGTGCTTCCCGCTAATGGCCAATTCGAGCAGGCTCTGGCGTTTTTTATCCATGGATTCATTCGCGATCATGTCATCAACTATGAAGAGTGTGCTCTCACCGGCGAGGATATTTGATAATCGTTCAATCCATTCAAATAACTGATCCTGCGGTTCTATCAAAAATACATAAGGATCTTTCCAAAGCGATGGTCTATCGAGATAAGTGGCATTCTATCGAAGAGTAGGGCAGAGTATAACGATATTATGGAAATGGTGTCAGTATTCATACTTCAAAAGATCGAGAACACGCTGCGTCTTTCCACAGCTTGTAGGTTCTGTGAATATCGCTGTATGGGGTTCTTTAACAATATTCATGTTTGTTGTATACCCATTGGTATACAACAAAACCTTGAAGGTGCTTACTTGGGTTTTGGGATTATACTCGCGGGCAACCAGCCCTTACTCACTGCCATTTTACGACTCCCGCGTCCTGCTGTGAAATATGCTATCATCTTCATAACATCATTCGTGTCCAACTTTGTGCCCAAGGAATCTCTTACCAACCATGGCATATCCAAATGTAAACCCGAGGTCCACGATTGTCTCGTATATCATATCAATAATCTCTTTTTGCTGCGGGGTAACATTTGAAGTCATTTTCTATTATACCCTATTGCATGTGAAAAATATCAATATCGTGGTTTGTGGTAGGTTTTTGCTGAACCGCTGGTGCAGGGTGCTGGGTAGCCGCGGATTTTCTACGAGTAAAATAGTAGGCACCTCCAATACCTGCGATTATTGCAATAATACCTCCACCAATATATACACCACTGCCCATGAACTTGGAGGTACCTGTGGCAGGTTCCTGAATCTCTTGGTAAGTACCTTTGCCCATGTTCTTCTTCAACTCGGCCTTGTTCTTGCGATTCCATTCCGCAAGTCTCTTGCCAGCTGCAACACGACCTTCATTCTTCTTGGTAATTACTTGGTTAGTAGACTCTTCACTCATTTGTTATAGGCCGTAAGACCTGTAACAAATCACTTCTTTTTTACATTAAGAACGAGGGATAGCCCCTGTTCCTCAAGGATCTCCATGGTCTCTTTTTTCCCCGTGAGTATGGCTTCAGGAGTGTTTAAATCTCTCTCAAAGTATCGCAGGAATTCTCTAAAGGTCATGGGTTCTTTCTTGGGCGGCGCTCTTCCAAGCTTTCTCTCCCTCATTAGTGCCCCTGGGCAACCCTTCCCGGGTGCTTTTTGTGTACTTCAACAATTTTTTCGACGGTCTCGGTTTGTTGTTGGTTGATAATAATACTATACGCGCTGCTCATCTTTTTGTTGCTGTTCATTAACCTTCTCTTTAACTACGTTGGACGTTGAGTGCTCCGTGTGATTAATGGTATGTGCTGCAACGAGCAAAGGCGCGAGGAATCGACCAAAGGCTGTGTAAAGGACTATACCCAGGTCAGCCATGTTCTCCCTAATAACGGGGTCGTTTTCTAAATCATGACGAAGAGCCTCGGGATCATCTAAAGATACAAGGTTGCCGATGGCTTTAGTATACATACTTATCGCATGGGTACTGAGAGCTCTGGCAGTATTCTGCCCCTTTTCAACCAACTCACGCTGTGCAACCTCGGCGTGTACTTTATCGACTGTTTCATCACATGCCTTATCAATGAAGCTATCGCTACATTTTTTAGGCAGTAAATGTGGCTTGGTCTTTCGTATATCTTTGAGAGTTTGGCGCTTATCTATAGGTTGATCAACGGCCTCCCCTGGTGTAACGAAAATATCAACGAGATTTGACATGTTTATTATTACCCGTCTATATTTCAAATAACCGAGGATGATTAAAATATATGGGAGCAATATAACGATAAATATCAATACATCCTCCATTTTATTTCTTCAACCGATAATGACCCTGAGCAAGCGTTGTTATTTGATCAGCTTGTACGATCCGCTTATCGTCAGCTCTATTAAGCGCGATTTTTGTGACTTCCTGCGTGTATATATTGTGACCTTTGTTATTAATACAACGCCAAGTTTTTTTAATATCAATGCCTTCATTCAGACATTGCTCGTAATCTTCGAACGTTATACATTTCTTGGTGACAGCTTGTTTTACACACTTGGCTTTGCGATCACCACCGTCTTGCGTGAGACTCTTGTATGCGTAGGCTTTCGGTCTTTTGTCATCTTTGTTATAGATACTAGTGTCAAAACGTGTTTCCACATCATCGGCTATGTCCCGATAGAAATCCTCTGTTTTTATGTGGTAAATGAAACTGTCCGTATCCATATAGCACAGCTGTATTTTACTACCATATTTGGGTTGCATATAGTCGTAGTGAAATTCGTACATCACGGTTTTTGACTGTTCTAAAATAGCTTGACCAATATAGACGGGCTTGTTCATCTTAATACCCGTCCTACCCATCTCAATACCCATCAAATTTTTACTGAAGCAAATACCGCTCCTAAAGTTTGGTTGCATGGTAAGCTTTATATAGGCAGCGTCATTGGTGACCAGCTTGATGTTGCGATGATTCCGAATAATCTCCATGGTCTTGCCGAACACGTTCAGGTTCATCAGTTTATAAAAGTCCTTTTCAAAATCATTTTTGGCGGCAGTTCTCAGCTTGGTGTTGTGATCTATATAGTCCCGGAGCCAAATGGATTGATTAAACTGGATAGCGCAGTGTACTTTCTTAAGCTCGAGCCCGTGTTTCAGGGCTTGGTGAAGAGCCCCGATGTGTACCACGTATTTTCGCTTATGCTCGAGGTTTGGTATTAGTTTATCGACCCTGTATACAACCTTACGCTCCGGCAGGAAAGGAAGCTCATTGTGTTTGTCATGCAGACTCTTTGGATAATCGATGTCAACCTCCAAGATGTATCCATGTTTGTTATCAGATACCAGCTTCTCGATCTTCCTTTTATTAATTATCTCTACATTTAATATCCATTTGGTAGAGACTGTTGCATTGCCCAGCCGTATATGTTGTTGGCGTCTAGATACTGCAAGTATGACGACTCCTTATCAGGATCGTATTGATCCCCCATATACTTGTTACTTGCTTTGGCATAACGATGTACAGCTTGGGTTATACCACCTCGTATTCCGCGTTTGATCATGAGTAGCATGTCAGGGTCCGTTAGCAGCTCCAGCTTTACACCCGTATATTTAAGGGCGGCCTTCCATGCTAGACCTGGTGCGCTGTAGAAGTGAGCGAAATTGAGCTTGTAGTTCGCGTGGCTAGTGCTGCGAAAATTCTGAAAGATATCGGTAAGCAACAGAACGTCCGTCACTAAATAAGCATCGTGGTAGTCACCCATGGTATTCTCTGGGCCCTTTGGAGTAATAGCATTCCACACTTTTTTTGCATGTTCATAGTCGTTGTCACTGATACCCTTCATATTAAGGGTATTATAGAAGGTCTCCTTCGATGGTAGCTCAGTCTCCTCGAATTTTCGCTAATCTGTCATATATTCGTATGGATAGACGCCTTTCCTAAGCATGAGCCGGAATAACTCATCATCGCTAAAGTAGTAGCTCATGGCTGGTGTATTGGCCTTAACTCGATCCTTGTCGAGCTGCTTCGAGGTATTTGATTCACAACTGCTGCACCAAAAGCTTGCTATATACTCATCATCGATACATAAGAATTCCAGACATGTATCAGCGCACTGCTGGCATTTCATACCTGCCGTGTTCGTACCAATAAGGTTACTTGCCAATTTCTCCAATGAGGAAGCCATAAATCTACAGCTGTCTATGAACCTGATCTCAACCGTTTTTTACGTTTCGCCGTCGCCATGCCCCATGCCTGCAATGGGTACTTTGATTTTTACATTAAAGTTGATGTACTTCTCGGTGTTTTCGGCGATGCAGCCGATATCTTGGGTGTCGTATTTTTCACCGAGCTCACGTATAAATAAGTGAGCGTCGTACCCTGATAGGTTGTGGAATATTACAGGTACATGGTTTGGTATCCTGTATTTTAGATTGCAGGTATTGTGAGCCACTCCCCTGTAGATCTCTGTGTAATGACAATGATCTCGAACTTTTCTATTATCGTTGAGCGGCTTCATACATATGTGGCAGGTCGACGAAGCATATATGCATCATACTCATTCTTTTACATCTCAGTTAGTTCCGACATAGGCTTCTGAGGAAATAAAGAGTATAGCCGCTTCACTTCGTCCCCTATATGTTGAACGAATCGTTGAACGCACCCCTCACCCCTATGTGTATATAGGGGGTCCGGCACTTCTCCATATGCAAAAGTACTGTAGGTACACCAGCCGCATGGTTCATCTTTATTCAGCGTTTTAGTTTTCGTATCCCGGGCATTCTCTTTCATCGGGATCAGCAAGCTTTCAAAGTTTGCGTATATCACGAACGGAACCATAAATTTCTGCTGACCATCCTGATAGTATATCCATTTTTCCTTCTTGCTGGGCATCGTGATCTTTACCGTTTCATTGTCTTTGCAGTAGATATAGTGGTTATCCCGAGATTCTATCGTTTGGAAACGCAGGCAATTCAGACAGAAATGCATTTTCCCATGATTCTTCGATATCTCACGTCCTAGTAGTCTTGATAGATTTTTGATGGATACGTAATGGTTCCTCTTCTCATCGGTAAGTAGTAGCAGATTAACCTGAGTATCCCTTTCGTTAAATGCCGATCGCCATAAGATATTAAAATTTTTACCTGTTACATACAGAACGTTAACGGCAATGTCAGGATTGTTACGTTCAAATTTTGTGATGTCCTTGATACTAGTAGGGAATTCTATACCATCCCAATTATACCGCTCCTCATAAGGTCGCAGCTTGCTTATTCTCTGATGGTTTGTACCTATCTCTTCGTGATGTATGGCAGCTATAATTGCCCACTTAAAGCACTCATCATCATCATTAATAGGGTTGATGATGGCTTTTTTCATCGAGATCCATTTTGGTGTTTCGATATATGATGAGCCTCGAGTCAGCTTAAGCTTGTGAAAGTCCACATCAAGATGCTGGATGCGACCTATACTTAAGCCACTTTTCGGTAAAGCGGGGTTTTCGATATGTGTTTTCATTTGCGCGAACATCGTATTCAGCGATTCATCCACTATGGTGCCTTGAAATACTGATGCCATGTTGCTATGGAATACCTTATCAACCTCAATGAACTCATTGGTACCATCAATTGATTTTTTCCATAGGATCCATTGGGAGCACTGTATCTTTGCAGATTCCATTTCCTCTACTTGGTTCTCGATCAAATTTTTCACATGTGATCGTATCATACCAAGATATCCATCAATATCTGTTCTATCAATACCAGCTATACGATAACTTTTGAATGTTTTGTGTAATGCATGCTTATGCTCCTGAGGCGTAAAATCTTGGTTAGGTTGCTCTGAATCATGATCTTCCTTTGCCTCCTCCTTGACCTGGCCAATCAGTGTCTTCTTGGCACCATTATATAGTGAAAGTATTCGTGTTTTTATCGATGTATATATACTTTGTACTGGTTTCTTGATACTCTTTGGTACATGTGATAGTAACCACTCTGACCACTCCCGCAGCTTACTTTTAACTACTGGACGAGTTCTCTTCAGCTCCTGACGTTCAAACTCATTCATTTCCTCAAAAGTGGGAACGTAAGGCTCGATGTTGTTCTTAATAGGACGTGATCTATCCATCTCTTGTTTTTCAAAAATGTCCATGGCTTGTGGTGAGAATGGCTGTGTATCTAATAAAGAAATAAGGTTTGCTTTGCGTAATTTTGAATAACCCGTCAGCCCACGGTTTTTCGCGATGACGTGTAATTGTTTTACGGTATTTGAATTTAAATCCATCTCCTTTATTATATATATTTAATTTCAATCAGCAAAATTTCTAGCACGGTCATATTTTTGAGTAAGGGAATTTCCCTTTACTCATATTCTGTCTAATATGAATATATATCATTTCATATGATTATGTGTTGGTTATTGGCATATTCATATTATTATGTGTTGGTGACTGGCATTATTGGGAATTTCCCTTACTCATATTCTGTATAATATAAATATATACTATATATGCTATTACGCATGCGTTGATGACGTCGACTGTGCCAGTGTGACTCTGGCTCTAATCCAGGTCAAATTCTTACGTTTAGTCAAAGGTACTAAAATCAAAATCAGCAGGTAGGCTAACAAAGGCGCTTTGCATAAACGAATAGGTCCAATCATCTCAAACCTCGATCCCACTCACATCGAGTGTCTGTTTTTGTATATAAATCGGTATATATAAATTGTTCGTCAGACATGTCAATAAACGCAGCGCTGGTGAAAACAACAGCATTCTTTCCCAGAGCTCTTCTGAAAATTTGTTCTACTTTGTCAATCGGAATGAGAAAAAGCTCCTGATGAATAAAATAAGAGGTAAATAACAATTGAATTTACCAGTATAGCACTTCCTGCAGGAGTTTTCCCTATTACGGAATAAATGCGTATCAATTGCAACCTTACTGTCCACAAAAACTTGACGCTCGCCCCTTTAAACCAGCTATATTAGTTAAATGGTGCTGACATAACTATTCATCCACTCAGGGTGCGCCTAATTCAGCGTGTATGTCTGAGGGGTATCTTGCTAAAGGTACATTTGTTATTTCCCCAGGATAGCCTCTTCAGTTCTTATTTGTACTGCTATCAACGAGGGTTCTGCGAAGGATCTTAGTGCATTATAAGCTCCCATTTAGAGCTACAAAAGTGGTGCAAGCACAGACAACTGACAATAAATGCATTTTTCGCAAATAATTAATAAAATTAATTATTTAATATTGCTACAAGCAATCTATTCTGTTTCTTAGCAAGTAAAGGTTTACCTACCAAACACGCCGTCATCTTCAAAATCTTAAGCAATGTCAAGTACAAATTGCCTGCGTGTCAAAAAGGGCTCTCCTTTAAACGGCAACCTGGTGCGCAGGAGTTTTCGCCTCTTCGAAATGCAGCTTGTTTCAGGGTCTTTTTCGCCGTAAATTAAGCACTGGTGGCTTTAAAATCATGCAACAAATCCTGAGGAAGAGGGTAGCTGCAATGCATTACCTGAACCATACCAGAGAAAGAAACTTTGCTATTCGTTAGATTAGACTATTGCTTGATTTATTTCCATTTATATGTGTGTAAAATTTATAAAATGCATAAACATTTTATTAAAAATAAAACTTGCACTTACTTAAAATATAAAAAAAAATTTTTTAAAAAAATTCGTTCTCTGAGGAAACAAGTTTTTTTTTTAAACATATTTAGTTGAAAATTTGAGTAAAAAAGTCGACAAAATAAATATAATCGTTAAGTCATGCATAAATAAGTCTTCTCTTCGTCTTTATTTTTCCGTTCAATTTTTACGACATTCGTGTATTTAAACCTAAAAAGAAGAGAGACAACTAAGAATATTACTCCAAATAACTGGATGTTTCCCTAATTCTCCCTTCATGCTTGCAACAATAGAAAACGTTGACGTGGTTTAAATCTATTCTGCTCACGTAAAAACGAATCAACGAATTAAATTAGAGAAGCATTTTTTCTGTTTCTTTCAAGGGAAATTTATTTTTTGGATTCTGATTTTCTCGCCTTACATTTTGAGCTGCTTTTAAAGCATTGTCTAAATCTTCAATGAGATCTTCCACATCTTCCAAACCAACCGAGAGCCGAATCTAAAAAACAAAGTTAACAATATGAAATTAGCAAACAAGCGTGATTTTTTTAGATATAAATATATAAATATGAATCTTACGAATGTGTCGGAAATTCCAAGTTTTTTACGGTCCTCCGGTTCAACCGATGCATGAGTCATGATTGCTCTAAACACAATGTTTTTAAAAGTGTTACCACAGTCTCTTAGCACCTTGCGCGTTTATTTGGACATAAACAACGTCCTTAACGGGGGAAAAACACGGAAGAAAGTGACTAATTTTGAGGGTCGGGACTAAAGGGACAAAAATTTCCCCCGACTTCCGTAATCCCTAATAATTCTCTCTGACTAACTTTAAGATGACCATTAAACTTTTTACCAGCGCAATTATTGCATTTTCATACAACTAATAAACTTGAAGAAATTTCACAGCAATGTTTTTTTTTAAGAAATTGAATATCTCATGTGTTTTTTTTGGAGGAAGTGACTAATACTATACATTGGTGAAAACCAGAAAAATAAAGTTATTAAAGTTAATAGTCTGTCAAGTAAATCGGGTAGTTTCAGTAGAGGTTAGCGCACAATAATACAGCCATCCACTATTATGCGGAAAACTTTACATTCAAAACACAATTTGTAGAAATTCATAGCACTTACGGATGTTCAAGAAGACTTTCAAAACCACCCAAACTTTCAGCAAGATAGAAGATCTGAAAAAAAGGATAAGGTCGTAAACGTAATTAAAATAAAAAAAACATAGTAATAGAACCGTGAGAATGCAAGCTTTACATGGACTGCAGGCAGCCAGCCATATATTGGACATACCTTTACTGCCTTCAAAAAAGCTTTCGCTGTTTCCAAGTTTCCTTTTATGGTAAAAGAAATCATTCCACTGTAGCCACGACACTGCTTTTGAATGAGTTTGTACTGCGGATGAGATTCAAGTCCTGTGGAGAGAAAATGATAACTTTAGCCTTTAATTCTAGACTAAATCTCTTACTACAAATAAATGTGTGCAGGGCCGGAGCAGGCGCCAAGTTAGTTTTTTTGAGAATTCACTATCGTATGAAATTCTTTTGCGCTAGGGAAATTTTTTTTAAACCCTCTGACTTTGTAAAAGTACTAACCTATCCAACCAAAATGTAGAAACAAAATAGAGGAAATGTTGAATTGTAATTTGCAAATCTTGTACATTCACAAAAACCGCACCGGGGTAAGACTTTTTCTTGCTTTATTCAGCTAAAGTAGGCTTCCTGTGGGATGAGGATTGGGACGATGTTTTTTTATACAGTTCTGTGATAGGAGTTGATGCCAAAATGAAAATTCAAATTCTGTTACCCAAAAGAATTGATGTAAATTATATTTTTAAACAAACTGACAACATAAATTTTGTTCAGCCTCACCCTGGGTTAATTTACATACGTATTCAGATACTTAAATTTTTTGGCATATATAGGAAGTATTCCAGAGTGAATGGAAAACAGCATACATATGTGAAAAGGTATAAATTTTTTTTCATAGATAAATAAGAAGTTAAAAAATGCGGTTTTGACGATAATTTTTAATTTACTCAATTGATGACATTTACTTTTTTGGCCTCTTTTATCTGTGTATATATTGTGATTTTTAATTTACTTATAGTGTTTCTAGTGTCATTTTTATCCTGTATAAAGACTCGTAAATAATAATAACAGATATATCTCGAAAAAACGAGGTTGTAAATTTTTCATAAAATAGTGCCGCTTAAGAACTCCTAAAAACAACGTGATAAAAAAACGTACCAGGGTATGTAATTGACTCCACCATTGGATGCTTCTCCAGAAACTTCGCGATGGCGATAGCATTTTGTTGATGTCTTTCCATGCGGACATGCAATGTTTTTGCACCTCGGTTGGCAAGGTAACAATCAAAAGGACTGGGAACGATACCAGCAGCTAAAACAGTTCGCGATTACAGATCAGACAAAAACAGTGTAACTACAGTGCTAACTTGTAGTATTGGCTCCTAGACAACCCAGGACCAAGTAAAATTCTATAAAGGGTAAACCAGCGGATTTAAAAGCTCTATTTACAGCCTAAAGAAACCGCATGAGCAACTTTCGCGTTCGTCACATTTTTAAAACAAGCTATCTAATTATAATAGAAGAAACTTTTATGAATTGCACAAACAAAAACAGCCATTTGTTATGTTTTATGTTTAGCACTGTGGTTCGTGAGTCTGGGTTTTATACGGTGTGTCCCGTGTTATTGTTCAAACACGTTTTTTTGTATCTAAAATTAGTTTACGCTGAGCATACAAAAGAAAAAATTTAGTATTCTCTGTGTGCAGCTCCATAATACCATTCGCGAATGCTTTTCTCCAAAAAAAATTCTCTGAGTCGGCAAATTTTCCGTGAAATGTGGTGAAATATTTGCATAGACATATAGACGCATAGACGTTTCCCATCATTTTTTTTTCGAAAAACAAAAGAATAAATCCATCCTCAGTAGGGGACATTGCTTTCAAACGTAAACCTTCTTTTTAGCGACACATTTGAAAGCTTATAAAACATAATGTTTAAAATTAATATATCGGAAAAAAATTTCACAAAAATTGATCCGAGACCTTCTAGGTTTTGACTCCGATTAAAGCAACTTCAATATGTTTAATTCAATATTGCAAACAGGAAATGCAACGACAATAACTTAAAAAGTTTGCAATGACTAAAACATACAGAAGAACAGTTGTCGAAAGCATCGACTTTACCTCAGTGAAAACACGAACACATTTATAAAAAAGAAAAACAAAGTGAATGTACCATTTTGCAAATACTTCAGTTTTTCGTACAACTTCTCATCATTCATAACCATGACTCCCATAACGCAATCGCTATGACCTATAAAAGAAAAAATGTTAATCGCGTAAAATTCTACTCTAGAGTACAACACAATTAGGTCATATGTCCCACGACAATGAATTTTGAACACAAAAATTAAAAGGGCAAGTTAAAGTTAGAGCGGAAATGGCGTTTTTAGGAAAAAAAACTGTTAAAATAAAATCCTTAGTTTTTTTTAAAAAATGAAGAGTGGTTACGAAGCATTGTCAAATTATATACCTAACGATAAGGATCAATTTAGTGTCAGTACTAGAACTTGCATGTCTTTTTGTTAGATCTTCCTGTGTAAGGCATTCTTAAAAAAGGAAACCAATGTTCAATTAACAGAAATGAGGTATGACTATTATACGGCTCTAAGTGTAAAATATAGTTGTGGATTGCTTCGAGAAAACAAGCATTTGAATAAAATCAAGATTAACATACATTAAAAGTACCAGTGAAAGTACACTGATAAAAAAATTGGACTAACCATTGATGTACTTTGTTACTGAATGCAAGACGACATCAGCACCCCAAATTAAAGGACGCTGAAATAAATATACAAGTAATGATTTTTATTGATTTCAAGTGCAGTGAAACCTGTGGAATATTTCTCACAGCTGAATTTTTAAAAGTGGACATAGAAGGAATGGAGGAAAATACCTGGAAATATGGTGACATAAATGTGTTGTCTACAAGAACTGTGATATCCTAAAAATATGCATTATTTAACAAAAGTAAGTGAGGTGTATTGAATAACACTAAAAAAAACAAAAGAATCGTGCTCAAAGAATCAAAAATTTGAAATTACTAGTTGCAGGGACCCTGTAAAATGATATATATTTCCGAAGGTGTTTGTTTTAAAAATTAGCTTAGTTGTTACTTCTATTGTGTTACTAAAATAATGTCATGTGCTTTCAACAAACTTTTGAGGAGATATTAGGATCTAAAGCTTTTTTGATCACATCATCAAGCTTTCAGTTCCACATGGGTTGGTTGATCGAGGTCTGGAAATTTGCCCGAACTTTATCATTTTTGACTTTTAAATTTTAATTTTCTGAAACTAATTTACCATTACACACAAACTCAGTTGTAATCATCAGTTCAGTTGTAAATGTAGAAAGTCTCAAGTAAAATAAAATTAACTAAAAGACTCAACACTATTATTTCTATTGTTAAATGGAAATACGCTGTTGAAAACAGTCCATAATGCAATATTTTGAGTGTAAAAAGTTTTCATAAGATTCTCCTGTACAAGACAGCACTTTTTCTTTTTACTTGGATGCCCATCTTAGACAGATTTAGATTGTATATAAACGTTAATGTTAAGCTATTTTTTTCTTGATTTCTAGTTATTTTAATTGCGGTTTGCAGTAGTATTTGAAAGTATCTTTACATAGTTACTTTTTTCAACAGACAAGTTGATAGCAAATGCAAAACAAAGATAAACATACTTCATATTTATGTGCAATAGCAGCCACGGCTTCAATATCAACTATCTTCATTGTGGGGTTTGTAGGAGTTTCAATCCACAGTAACTACAACAACAAAACGGTATATGATTAAAGACATACATTGTTGGCTGTTTAATCTTTCTGCACCATTATTGTACCCATTTAGGGTAAATTTCCACTACATTAAAATGATGCAAATAATTTTCACCATTATATAATTTTCCTGCTGGGAAAATCTTGAACCAAGCGCAAATTTTATAAGTTACAGACTTTTCAGGAGAGGCGTGGCAAAGCACACACAAATCTCAACAACACACATTTAAATTGGTTAGGTGATACTAATAATGACAAATTTTAACAGAGGTTGATCATTATAGCAAACAAGAAAGCCCATCTAAAGCACCTGTTGTGTGGTTTTTCTGCAAAAATCTTCTTGAGAAAGGTTGATGCACAACTTTCTCACTATTGAAGAGTGGTTTTACCAAAATAATCAGTCCCTTAAAGATATTGTTGTACAAGATAGTTTGTTGTAGAAGGTTTTGTTGCATAATGATTATTTTTTGTTTTGTGTAGTGTTGGTCCTTTACGGCTAACCTGCCATTTTTTAAATAAAAGTCAGCACGAAGTCTTATTTCTTTAATTAAACATCCATACAACAATTTTGCATATGCATTGTAAACACACAGGTGTAGACCATGATAGCCTGTAACAAGTTGAAAAAGACAAAAAGAACTTTTCCCCTACATTTATGATAAAAAAAATACCTTGGTTACTCCTGGTTTAATATGCTTTTCAACCAAAGCAAGATCTCTCATATCAATGAAATCAAAGTTGATGCCATGTTTTGACAAGACTTTCGAAAACAGACGATTGGTGCCTAAAAGAAATTTATTTCTATTTATGGATATGATTCATCAGTTAGTTTGTTCAGTTATATAATTATTTAAAATCAGGTTGTAGCAAGACCATGCAAGTAAACAGAAATTTTAGTTAACATCTTATGATGCTCTGATTAGTTTACAAAATGTTTTTAAAAAAATTGATTTTTTGCAATGAACTACAATTCTTTGATGTTTAAATAACATAATAAATGTGTGGAAAACTAGGATATGCAACAAATAAAAAATGTAATTGACCAAGTAATGAAGACAATTCTTTTCTCCATTCACTACCATTTCACTATTAATAGGCAAACAACACAACACTTTATGATAGAATCTGATTATCGCTGCTAAATAATGTAGTGATATTCTGAGCAACTTCTTGACATGGTAAAAGTGATTCATAAGAACTTTGATATAACAACCTCAATGTTTGGCAGATTGGTAGACTCAATACTTTGTACAATGCAATTATAGTTTTTTTATACCTCCATAAACATCATCCATGCAAATGACATGAGCACCAGCCTCTAGATAGGTGATCATAGTTGTGCTGGCTCCAAGTCCAGAAGAAAATGCCAGACCTAAAAAAGTTGTATAACATTTCACATGTAACATTACAACCATGTTCCAAAAATAACCCATCAACACAACTTCAGAAAGTACAACACTTAGTTAATATGTATATGTAAAGACAACACAAAAGACGTATAACTTAACCAGAGTGGGAAAACAGCATTACTAACCATATTTTCCTCCTTCCATTGATGCAACACATTGTTCAAAGCATTCTCTGGTAGGATTGCCACTTCGTGAGTATTCATATCCCTACAAAATACAACCTACAGTCAAACTAGATAAGCAATTACATCCATAAGAGATGATCACATAATATCTAAATACTATGCACAGAACAACCTGTTTTATTTTACTTAACTAGCACTAAGTCAGAATATTTCAGTAATCCATTACACATAAAAGAAGCATTATATATTTTACTTAGTATACCGCCCAATTACGTGATTATTTAAACAAGTTGCTCTGGTGCTGAAAGGGCACTGCATACATTTATGGTTTTTACCGTACCATCACACAATACAACTTGACAAAAATGTTGGTAAATGGACAAGTATTTTTTTAAAGGGTCAAGCGAAAGGAAAATATATAAATAGTTGCAACTTGTCCCAAATTCCGATTTGAAAATCACCATGTATCTTTTTCTATTTCACGAGAATCAGACCTGTCATTAAAAAAAACTTGGTGAAGTTAATTCAAAGAGGATCTGTGAAGGAGAGAGCATTTCCCATTAAAAATAATTTTCTTTAATTTTCCATAATAATAATAATATGGCTTTGCTTTGTATTTAATGAATGATTACAAAGATATAATACAATAAAATAATATGCTCTGCAACAAATAGATTTTTCAAATGGCCAACATACCATTATTGTTCGTGTTGCATGCATTAGTGTATACTGCCCTATTATCACAACCAACTCTAATATTGTATATTTATTGGTTTTTCACATAAACAGATGCATGAAACATCTAAGTTAATGATGTAACTCCCTCACAAAGCTCTTTGTTTTACCCTGGTTAGGATGCATGTTAAAATTATTTGAATAAATGGTCTAATATTTAGGAGTGTAAGCAGCACTGAACTTTTAATTAAAAGCTCTGAATTAGAACGTTATATGCTTTATTTGAATAAATGGTTTAATATTTAGGAGTGTAAGCAGCACTTAACTTTCAATTAAAAGCTCTGAACTAGAACGTTATATGCTGACAAAGAGTAGGGTTGTATTCTAAAAGTTTTCTTTACAAATCTTTAATTCCTTTTAAGCCTCGATTTGGAGTAGTTCAACCCATTCGGCACAAAGACCTCTAAAAGACGTCATTTAGACATCTTCTTCATTTCTAAAAGACGTCTTTTTAGCGCTGATTTGTCCGTCTATAATGCATTTTTTTAAGCGTCTAAAAGAGGTCTTTTCAAAGATGCATTTTAAAAGATCTTCTTTAGACATTTTTTTAAAAGACGTCTTTCCAAAGACGTTTTTAAGAAATTCTTTTATGACTCGCCTTCTTAAAGACGTCTTTTAGACCTTTTACAGATGTAGAACCGACTAAAAATTTTTATTCAACTTTTTAGAAAATATAGGCATTTGATAAATAAATTTAAGACGTTTACGTGCATTAATGTTAAAACCCACACTTTTAATAAATTGCAGAAATAACAATATATCAAAGACGACAAATATTTTAAAATGAAAATATTTTGAGCTTTTCATATCAAACTTGTACAATAAATATATTTTACAATTACATTAAGCAAATATAACCAGATATAAATAAATGAAATATTATTAATAATAAACACTATACAATATATTATATTTATTAAATATATTTATCATATATTTACTAATTGAAGAAACAAAAAGAGATATAATAAATGTATAAATGACATTCATAAATGAGTTAAGTTTAAAGGCTTTTCCTTTGTTTTTTGGAAATTTACCCTTTATGTCTCTGATCCTTAGACTGGGAATGTTCCGCAGCTTGGTCCTAATTATGCGCCACATTTCTTGCTCATTCGCATCTTTGAAACGCTTGTTGACATATTCTAGAGAGAGAAAAATAGCTAATTTCTAGATAAATAATGGACTTTTATAGAAACATGGTCAGTAAATGCTTGGGAAATAGACCGATATTTGAAATTTTGGAATTTTTGACACCTGAGGCTCTGTAATAGCAAAAGGATTAGTACTAAAAACTGCTGTACTCTATTCCGAGAATCACAGAACAAAAGTACTTACTTTTTAAACAACAAGTGTCCTGCAGATGCTTTCATTAAAATACCACCAATTCTTAATGGATGTTTTAATGATCAACTGTTGAAGAACGCATTGAAATAAAAATCTATTATGAAGGGTTGCCAAAATACATTTGTATTTAAAAAAAATTTAAAGTGATAATTACCTCTTTCAATTTCATGAAAAATTAACTTCCAACAATAATAAACTTGCTAAGTAAGTTTGCGAACACCCCTGTTTTTTTTAATTGAATTTTTCATAGAAAAACAGCAGTCTTTTGAAAGACCACTTTGGAAGTAGGAGAAGACGTCTTTTAAAAGACACGTTTTAGATGCATTATAGCAAGAAGAGAAAGACGTCTTTTAAAAGATATATTCAGGATAACTTTTGGATATCTTTTAAAAAACGTCTTTCAAAAGATCTTCTAAAAGGCATCTAAAATGCGCATACAAGATTCAGATTTATTAACATCTGAAAGATGTATAAAAGATGTCTTTTGAAAGATGTTCTTAAGAAGATGCAATAAAGACATCTGAAGAGCATTTTCTAACAAAAGATTTAAAAAAGACATCTAAAGATGTCCTAAAGACGTCTTGTGCCGGCTGGGAACACGCAGAACAGACAGAAAACAATGATTGCAATACTGGCATGAAAACAGTTTATTTATCCTAGGAGATTGCGGTAACAGTGACGAGGGTTCCGACTTGCCGAAAACACCTCAAAAACCATGGGTGCTGTCAGCCAACTTCCAGCTTTTTAAAAAAACTTAAAATTACGCACAGAAAAACTCCAATCAACCCGAAACATTATTACCATGTATAATTTATTCCCACACATATACAACGCTTTTGGAAAGTTGGTGCCCTCTTTAACAGTGTGGTATACGCTAAATTAAAAATGTTTTTGGCAGTAAATCAAGTATTATCGACTTATTGATGAGAACAGCACATAACTGTTGTTAGCTACACAGTGTTACCAGTTAAACCAAGAGGAAACAAGAACACAAATACATGGAATCACAGTCCCGATATTTACTTACACATGCATCTAAGTGATTATGTAATGGCCAATGCCCGCACAGAAATGGAGGTAAAAATGTAAACAAACCAAGCAAACACGGAGGAAAACTTTCAAAACAAACAAAATCCACAAGAAAAACGTGGTGGAAATTCAGATTTCAACATTTATTCACTATATGTTTTAACCATGCTATACTTGCACAATTTTATTTTAAAGGCGCGTAATCACCCTGTAGGCAACTTTTTTTTGAGGTACCTATTTTATAGTAAAAATTGAAAGATATGCATGAGAAAACATTATCCTGAAAATTTTATTGAAAACTGACAACCAGGACATGTTCAAATGTTTCATAAAAATAGCAAACTCGCCCCATTTTCTCTTAGCCTACAGAACCACCATTACATTTCATTGCACGAATCATGCGATAATAAACGCACGGCAAAATCAATCACATGGTTGCTGGATTCATTCCATTACAGAAAAAATAATGAATGAGGGAGAGTATACGTAGCTGTGTTTCCATCGTAATGCTTTTATAAAGGCATCCACAAAGTTCCGAAAATGATAAATTAGATAAATCAATTAAAGTTTCTGTGTTATTCTTTATTTTTTAAACGCTCTTTGCAACACTGACCACTTCTTGTTGTTGTTTCTGAAGACAGCTTCGCCGCGCTAGCTGTCTTACTTTTTGATTATTTTCCTTTGTTCAAACAGTTAGTCGTTTCCTTACACAGACATTATCAGATCTAGACAATTAGAAAAAAAGAGCCTGATAAGCATTAATTATCATAATTTATAACCACGAGGTAATGCTGGGATATCTTCTTTTTTGTTTTCTTTGTCTGGTCTCCAAAAACAATGACAGATAGGATAGAAGAAAATTAAATTTTAGTTGAGAAAGTGATATGGATGTTTTTACGCACGCCACTTTTTTAAACAGAACCTAAATTTCTTCCCAATTTTTGATGCCATGTTTTGCAAAGATAAAACAAGCCAAAAAGAACAGCATAGGGTGAACGGAGCCGTCCATATTGGCGATTATATCGAACTCCATCTCAGAACTCATAAAAAGTTAAGGTCGTTTGTTTACCTACGGTTTCACACAAACATTTTCAAGTCATAACTCTGTCTAAACTTTTAAATAAATAAATAAATAAAATGCATATGTTAATTTTTTTCAATGAGGGTGATTTCGCGCCTTTAACATTCACACAAATAAAACATGCATTTAAAGCTTGACTTCTTTTACGTACCGCTCCGAGCACAGCATCTATGCGAAACCTTTGTTGTCATTTTTATGCTTGTTTAGCAAAGTAATTTTCAGAAAGGGATTACACAAAGTAGACATGTACAGGGTGGCCACTCAAAATTAAAAAAAAATCCAAGAACTAATCAAGAACAATTCAAGAACAAAATATTGGTTTTCAAGGACAAAAATAATTTTTAACAACTTCAACAAAAGCTAATATCTTGATCAATTCACTGACTTTATACATCAATATAGCATAATCTGTGATAATTTGAACAAAATAAAAGAGTGTAGACATGTAGAAACCTTGATAATAAAGTTGATATCGTTCCAGAAATCATTCTTTTAGGAGTACATAGTTACTTTGTGTACAAGTTTATAAATACTTATCAGAAAGCTAGAATTATATAGTAACAAAAGTGTAAAACTAAAAATAACAGAATATAAAAGTCACAAAAATAACAAAGTTCAATAAATAGTGTTCTTCTCTTCTTGTTTCTAAAATCTATTTATCCAGTATTATGGAAACGGTCCAAAGGATTCTATTTCTTGTGTTTTATAAAACTTTAATTCTCAATTAAAAATAGAACATATATTGTATTGTATAAGAAGATCTTCAAATTAGAAAATGAACCAGACAAAATGACGCTAATATGAAGCTAATAAATAATCCATATATCTTGAAATAAACTAATGTCAACAAACTACGAGTATTATAGAGGTTATTAGTTTTTGAGATCTTCCTCCAGTTTTTTAATAGCCTCATCTAAATCCACCATTGTCACTTTTTTCTCTGTAATGGCTTTTCTGAATGCATTTGCTTTCAGAAACATAGCAATGTCATGGCTAACCTCGCCCTCATCAAGACAGTTGTTCATATCTTTGTTCAATGATCGAATACATGTATCTACCTCCATTCGTTTGCGTTTCACACTATCAATCTCATATGCTATTATCTTTCTCTTGTTATTCGCTGCTTCATTTTCTTTTGATTTTTTTACTTCTTCAAGGGCAAATACATACCTAGAACGGGCTGTTTTACATGATGTAACCATTTTGGCAGTGATTTCAATATCATGCACATCTTTCTTGCAACACTTTAAGGCATCATATACCAACCGCTGAGCACATAGTGACTTGTTTTTAAGATTTTCGATAGTGACTTCTTTGTTGATGCTGAATCCTCTCTCGATCTGGCTTTGTCCATGTGAAATAGTGAAGACCATCACCATGACTTTCCATAAATCTTTGTATTTATCAGAACCGTTTAAATACTCGCGGTAAAAATGATCCAAACGATTATCAGAAAGGCTAAAGCCAAGAAACTTATCTTTATGAGTCTTAGCTGTGCGTGAGATGAACTCCTCCAACTGCAACTTGGCATTATCTGCTTCTTTTGAATTGATGTGATTTGTTGTGTAAAACTTGTCCACGACCTTTTCAAACTTAAGTAGACAGTTTTTACTTTCAATCATATTCTTTGGAACAAGACTAGACAAAGATCGAACAAAAAGGTGTTTCAATGGCGATCGTTCTTGTAGCTTTTCAATAATACCTTTAATAAGTGCAGCACATTCTCCTTTAAACTTCAACTTCTTTGTCAAACTGGCTTGAAGGGACGAAAGCAAGGTTTTGGTGGCAGTTGGTAACTTGACTAATTCCGGTGGTAAATGATTCTCTCGTTTCTGCAAATCAATTTTAATTAAAGAATAAGCTGAATCAGCTTCATCAATAACGGTTTTCTGAATGAAAATCTTCATTAACCGACGGATAATATTTTCTAATATTTCCGAAACAAATGGCATCATTGGATTATCCGTCTGGAATTGCTTCAGATACGAAGACATCATGCTGGCTACATCAACAAAGAATTGTAACTTTACTTGCATAAACATGTCAGTGTGGTGGGTGACCAAACGATCGCTTTCTTAAAGCATATATTACATGATGTAATATATGCTTTAAGAAAGCGATCGTTTAACTATAATTTGAACCATAACATGTGCATTAACGAATGGTGCTTTGCACAAGCACGAATAATGACATAAACCCTGTGAATTGAGCATTCGTCTCTTTTCATTTTTTCATTTTAGTAACTATGATTTTTCCAAGGAGTATTGGCTATTCATGAATCCTATAACACAGCAGTTAGTCGATCTTTTTCCTTTTTTCGCTTTGCTACCCTTGAGTTTTTCTGCACTAAAGCTTCGTTACCTCCATTTCTGCGCACGCATCTTTTTTGGATAGCATTACGTAATGTTATTTGATGCGCGCACAAGAAAAACACGGCACTATAATTGAGTGTATTAACACATAATTTAAACCTTAAAATAATATGGACTGTAAAGGCCAACAAGTTTGATAATGATGGTGAATTATCACTACATGTTGTTAAGTAAAGTTGATTTAATTATCATTTCACAATAGACTAATAAATGTAGCTTGTATGTCAACATACCCTATGGACTCCGGGACTGTCTTGTTTGAATGTAGTGGCCAATGAAATTGGTGGTATAACCGCTCGAGAGTTCCATTTTTCAGGCTCCTGACCCTCGTGCAATAACTTCGTGGCAAAATGCGGAAAATATGATTTATCTTGGTTCGACATTTCTCTGCTTTGCTGGAACTCGGACTGAGACACTTGCACCCCACGAGGAAGAGTTAAAAGGAAATTTAGCACTACTTTGTTTACGTTTACTTCTAATTGATAATTTAAGGAATGTAAGTTTACTACGGTTAGTACCATTCTGCAAAATACCTCTAAATGAAGGGTGAACCCCCCCTGCTGTAATTTCGTCCCAGGGGCTTTTCCACGTCCAACAGAGAAGTGGAAATGCCCCTGGGACAAAATTTCGTTACGCGCGTATGAAGTTTAGAATCGAGGTTGACTTTACTTTGAACACGCCTCTCAGACACCCCAAGATCAAAATATTCCCATCTATCAAATGGCACGTTATTAAATAGATAGGTTTTGGAAAAAGGGTGTCTAACAAAAATTCGAAAGAATTTAAGAACGTCTCCATTCGAAAATTCGCATTCAAAAGCGGTAGCAAGGAAACAAACAGAAAAACCAACAAAGTCTCTTGTCAAAAATGCAGAAATCAAAAACAATTCTGGAACACAGGTCTTAAAAACATTTTCTTTTAATAAACTTCCAATATCCCCAAAAAAAAAACAATTTAAGGAATTTAAGGGTCGAGCTTGTACTAATACAAAAGACCATTATGCATCATTATTTCTACTAAAAACCTGAAAATCTAACAATAAAATATTTGCCTTTTTTGCTACAACACGCATGTACCACAAAAATTTAAATATGTAACATGCTAATGTTATAGGTATCACCAAAAATCAACTTTGTCCTCTTAAAATGGCAGACACCGAGACAGCACAAGATGGTTGAAAAAGAGCTCTGGGGAAGAGGTTGACCGAACAGCGCAACGAATAAAAAACGCAGTAATACATCTACGACACCGAATAAACAGGATCCGATTAACCCTTTTTATAATAACATTGGTTACTAAGCAAATGTTAAAAAGAGGGTCTAGGGAGAAGGTTGGAATGATGGGACTGTCGCAAAATAACTTTTTTTTGCCTAATACCATTAAATAGTTTCCTCTTCCTCAAATTTTAAACCTCATTTTACGTCAATGTTTAAGTGTCAGCCTCTAGTGTGACACAACAAAAAATGGCTTGGAAACAAACTTCTCTTTCAATGATTTTACAAGGTAAAACAAATATTTGTTTGGTCTTTACAGCTTGATGTATTCTAAAAATAAAATATTTATGTATTTATATTTCATATTTATGTATCACACTTTTGGGGCGGTCTCTTATTTTCTATATATGTCGGACAAAAACAAAACTTTGAATGAGAAAAATAAACAAAACCTGACCAACTAAAAAACACTAAACAAAAAACAAGAGCTTTCCAGGAGTAGCGGTTACTTGGACTTTTCCGTACTTTAAAATCGCAAACTTTCACGGTAACAAACTGTGTCTTTTTACAAAACGACTTTTTTCTCAGTGGCTTCAGCTCAGAAGAGGAAAAATGTTTTTTGCCACGATTTTAGGGGAGGAAATTGTGCGTTGTAACACCTTTAGCTCGTTATCAACTTTAACGAAACGGTCCAATGGTAGCGAATGTTACTGATTCTAAAGTACGTTTTTCAAAAACAACAAGCAAAAAATCTGAAGAACATTAAAACTATAACATGCTTGATACAGCCTCTCTTTGGCACTGACGACTCGAAATGCACTGAAAAGGAGGCCGCTTTAACATAAACAAAAAACGGTGTATTCTACATAACAATCCTAAACGAATACTATGTAAACATTTGAGACTTACGATTCTTTAGGCGTCCATATCTCCAAAAAAAACTAGCTTTCAACGAAATAAATAGTATGCAACAATATGTACAATTCTGCAAGAAAAACACATTTTCTTTGCTTTCTATAAAATTTTTAAAAAACGTTATAACTGAAATAGGAGATTGAAATTTTTGAAGTTGTTCCTGAGAAGCAACTTTTTCCCAGGGTCGCTTGCCTTAAGCTGTATCACAGATAGTCACAAAAGGAGGGGGGTGATGGGTAAAAAATGGCGGTCGGGTAGAGGTAAGAACGGGGGGTGGGAGGTCGTCGAGCAAAACGAAAGTATAAACTATTGCAGAAGAATGGTGTGGGTGACTTTGCTTTCAAAATTGCCCCGTGTAGCAGTAAGACGCTGATGTTTTTGCAAAAGGAATTCGCTCGGACTATTACCAAAACGTAAAAACCTAATTAACTAAAAAATAAAATCATTAACTTCTTTCGTTTCCAAAACTTTAAATTGAGCGTTCGTTACTGAAGTGTCTTGAACGGGAGTAGTAACATTAGGTTCATTTTTTGTTGAGTCTGAATCCTTTTCTGTTGACTTCTTTAATTCCCAACCGGCCATGTCGCTACGATCTAGAAGTTTATTTAAATTTTCGTCTGATATAACGCCTTGAATATCGACGGACGAGTTAGCGTCTTTTGATTCGAGTAATTCGAGTAACTCTTGCGGTGAGATAGCCGATGCAAAATTATGTCCTTTGAAATTTTCTAAGTGAAAAAAAAAAACACGAAAAGATTAAGCAAATACACACTTCACCTAAAAATTCGAAAAATTTATTCATCACCCATTTCGAATTAATTGGTTAAATTCAAATTTCATTTCGATAAATTAAAAAAATTGAACATGGTTAACTTTTGAAGTCTCGTGTTCGACAAAATGGTTAGGCTATCGCCCGATTTAAAGTTCTAATGATGTAAAGCGTTTTCCAATTTTTTTTTCAGTTTTTTTTTTCGACTTTTCCCCCAATACGTAGGTATTTGGTTAACTATTATTAAAAGCCTATATTTTGGCAGTGTCAAAAATTCTAAATTCAAGAACAACTCCGCACCACCACTTAACAAAAACTTGTTTAACCTTATTTCCAGTACCAAAAGAATTATAAAACAACCAGAGGAATTCCAAAAGCATTTGCCTCTCTGACTTTCACCCTTAAGAAAAGCGAAGGGAAATACCTCTGTGAATCCGTTTGGCTCAATTGGAAGTTGTCTAGTTTACGAATTATAAGTATTTTAGCTTTCTTTAAAAATTGCTCGATACACCGATTTACAAAAGTCTTACTTTTGTGAATTATCATTTTCTCCAATTTTCTTTTATTCGCAGCTCTTTCAATAATTCTTTGATCAATGGTATTTGCAGTGACCAGTCTGTAAATGACTACAGCTTTCTTCTGTCCAATGCGATGACAACGATCCTGCGCTTGTAGATCGACTTGAGGATTCTAAAATTAAAAATTCTGTTTATTCACGTACAAATCTAAATAGTTCGTACTACACACAAAAACCCTTTGAACGGTATATTCAGAGATTGCTAAAGTATTTGCTTTAAGATATCTACGAGTACTAGTTATGTCTAATACCCAGCAGAAATCCACAGGAATTCGCCTACCAAAAATTTCCAATAAATTCCCCCCGTTGCTACTACCAGCCGCCACCCTTGGTAATATCAAGTATACGTAATTGTAGTAACCAGACTTACGTTATCAAAAATATACGAGATGGTCACAAAATTAGACGGTTTGTTTTAAACTTTTCACTAGAATTTTACTGTCATATATATTACACAGCTTACCCAATCACTGTCGTATATAATACACGTGTCAGCCATCATTAAATTCAATCCCAGACCTCCAGCTCTTGTACTGAGCAAAAAGAGAAAGACTTCGTCATCATCGGTAAATTTTTCAATCTACAAAGAAAATGTTTACAGATACATGAATAAGCTTTATTGAGAATGTTTAGGCTTAAAATGGGGAAAAATTTAAGAATAAGCCCAGTTGTTAGGCTGTACTGGTGCTAAGTGATTTATTTGTGTAGAAGATTAAAACGGACAACACTCCCTTCTTTTAAAAAAGGTTGCAGAGGTTTTGAGGTCAATTTTAAAAATAGCATGTGTGATGTTTGCAATTGGCAATTTATTCACATGAAAAATATCGCATAAGCTTTGATATTTATTCGCATGCTAATTCTATCTAATTCGTACGAAGAACATACGAAGAACCCTAAAATGTAATTCTATTCTATACGAAAAACATACGACTTCGCGTAAGAATTACATTATTCGCATTGGGCTTTAAGGTTTTTTTGTGTGCAACATATTTAAGTGTCTTAAAACTTTAGAAAAAATTCGAATTACTACAGTAACACATCTCTACTGGGTTCGCCAATAAAATGAATTATACTAACGCTTTCTTGCCGAGCTTCGATTCTCATTGTACCATCGATTCGTGAGTACTTGTAATTTTTCAAGGAGCAGTAGTCACCAAAGATATCCAACATCTGAGTCATCTGTGAAAATAGTAGCACCTGAAAGAAGAATGTTTATCAGTGGTTTTCGCAGGTCGACGTTAATTACTGTTGCAGTAAAACGTAACATCTACGAAATGCTATTTTTAAGAAAACCTTACAGCTTAAAGCTTTGGCAGTTCCATTAAGGACGGCTTGAAAGATAAAACAACTCAAACACCTTCAAGCTAAAATTTTTGACATTTCTATTATTTTGAAACCTATTTACACGGATGCGAACAAAAGTTATTAGTTAAAGAAGCCAGCATATAGCTAAAAGCAAATATAACAAATAACGCTACGTCTTTAAGAACATACCCGAACTTCAATATCTATCAATCTTAAAAAAAAAACAGAAATAAAATTTGTAGCATTGCAAAATTCTTAGCAATTCTTAAACACCCTAAATATGTAAATAAAACCTCAAATTTTCTGTTATTGTTACAGTTCCAGATTTAGGATATTAAACCCCACCTTATGACCACGACGTTTTAATTCAGGCAGCATTCTATCTAACATCAGCATTTTACCAGAACACTCGATGAGACGTTCATCTATAATCAGCTCTCCTGTCTTCGCGTTGTACGGGTATTCAAGCAAGTAAGGGTGGTTGCAACATTTTCTTAACATCATCATTATATTTTGAAGTTTAATGTTGACAATTGAAAGCTTGCTTTGTTTATCTGACATGATCGCTTCTGCTTCCTCTTTTCTGAAGGAAGAAATGCGAAAATTAAAGCAAGGGCAGAATGGTTACAACTATTTAATATGTTAGTGTTTATTAGTTTTTAGCACATTTTTGGTTTTGCGTTCAATCATTGGTTTGGCATTACATTCATTGATCCCTAGATGTAGCACTTAAAAGATTGAAAGCAAAACAGGAGAATGTCTGTTTCGTGTTGCAAACATGCAAAATATGCTTAGAAAAATAAGCTTTGAGGATTTTTTTCCTCTATGGGTTTAAGGCAATACTAGGGGCATTCTTGAAGGGCAAATTTATTTGCAAAACACACGCTTACGACAATCCCATATACATGACAGGGACAACAAGTACCTTTTCTCCATCTCTTCCATTTCTTTTATCAGCTGATCAAGATCAAACTCTTCCTCTTCACCAGCACTTTCAATATACTTTATAACTTTCGTCGATTTTCTCTTTGGGCGACCAGAAGGAGTTAATTCCTGAGCAACTACTGGGTTCTAAAGAAAGAAAATAACAATGAATTATTATAAATCAAGATATTTATAAAAAACAAAAAAAAAATTAAAAGAAATTATTTTCTTTGAGAATGCAATTTCGTAAATGTCCCTTTTACAAGAGTTTGGAACAATACTTTCTTCTACGGAAGAAATAGCACTGTAAAGAAACTCTTCACTCACATTCTTCTTTGAAATGGCATCTAATATCGTTCGATCTAAAGTTGTTCGATAGAAATCCTGCTGCTTCTGTGTTAATGGTGCGTAAACTAAAATTTCTTTCTTTGGAGGTATGGAAAGATCAACGTCAGTTTTCAAACGACGTAACAGGAAAGGCGTTAAGATCTACATAAAAATAAAAAATATTCTTTAAGTTCACCACGTATCTGTTGTAACATTCCTGCGACTTTTCCTATTGACTTGATTTCATTTTCCATTTATTCTCATTGAACTTTATTCCAAAGAACTCTCCCTGAAATATAGTGTTCAAATTCGATGAGATTGTTAATTCAAAGAAGCAGCAGCGAGAAATTATGAAATCTAACAACTATCCATCGCTTTTATAGATTAAAACCATTTTTTCGCAAAGTTTTCAGTCTTCATTGCACTGCCCAGGTTTGCAAAAATTAGGGTGAAAATACTCACTGAATGTAAAGTCTGCAACACACTGGCTTCTTGTTCTTGTGCAATCAACTTTTGGTTATCTTCAATTGCACTGAAGTCAAACCAGGACTGGAAACTGAAAAAAATTGAGTGAGTTGTGACTGGACTTCCGAAACAAAACAGACATGCAAGAAACAGTAAATTTATAATTTCTTCTATAAAATCTAATTTCTCTTAAGATTTGTGCCTATTGCAAGCTGCAATCATCAAATCAACCTTCTCACACAGTCAAGGTAACTTAAACAAATAGATGAATTTTTGAGAACAGTAAAACGTTTTGACTGTGAACTAACACAAGAAAAGTGCCTCTTAAAAAATAAAATAAATCGATATAAACCTGCTTAAGTCATCAAAAATATCAGGTAGAAGAAAATTCAAAAGCGACCAGAGTTCAGAGAGGTTATTCTGTAATGGTGTACCAGTCAGAAGTAATCTGTTTGATGTTCTGTAAAGTTTCAACTCTCTAAACAGAAAAAAACACAATAAGTTAGGCGAGAGTAAAATAAGTTCTTGTACAATTTTTAAATAAGGCATGAGAGACTTCCAAAAAAAGAAAAGAGATTTCTAATTAGAAAATTCACCCTGGTTGTTATTCACAAACTTGGTTTTAATTTCAAGCCTCAGAGAATATCAATACCTCATGTGTTTTACTAAATAGCTAAAGCACCCTTTTAAATGGCGTCTAATGAAGTCTAACAGGAAGGATCGATCAACTTACTTTATTAATTTACAGTTTAGATTTTTGATTCGATGACCTTCGTCCACAATCAAATATTTCCATTCCACATTATACTGCTCTAATAATGCTCGGTCACGCATCAATATTTCATATGAAGAGATAACAACAGGTAAGCTTCTTAGTCCATGACTGTACTTTTTAATTCGTAGTAACTTTCTACGCAACAAAGAACGCTCTTTAATGTTGCCATGGTAGAGTACCGTTTGGACCTGTATAATCATGAAATAAAAGTAAATATTACATGTATATATATTATCACTTTAGAGAAAGGTTTTTCGTAATATTTATAAAGAAGTACACCAAATTTTTTTAATTTAGGGAATTTAAGGAGGAGTGGTCACTTTGTACACAGGCAAGCAAGTTTTTTCACTGCCAGGTCTTTTTAGCTTTTTACTTTTGAAAAAAAGCATAAGGCAAGCAAAAATATTTGCTTGTTTAACTTTGTTACATTTTTAAAACAGCACTCAGTTCCTGTATACTTTAAAAAAAATCAAGTGTGTCTATCTACTATGGAAAGAACATAAATAATTACTATATGCAGGACCTTTACCATTTATAAAAAAATACCCATATATGTATGTTCGTCACGCAAAATGGTAATCGCAGTAGCTAAATGTAGTAAATAACAGAAGAGGGTGAAATTGTGGCTGTATTCACAGGCCTCAGACTATTTTGACATAAAACTTTAATAAAACTAAATAAATTTTAAACAAACTTAGTAAAAACCAAGATTTTATCCCCAGTTTTTTTTTTAAATGCATAAATCTAATTCTAGGGTGCTTAATTTTTCAAAAGTCCATACATTTGAGTTTATAAATGTAACAAAACAAACCTCTGGAGCAAACTTTTTAAATTCAGATATCCAGTTTGGTAATGTTGACAAGGGTGCAGCAATAAGAAATGGTCCCACAACCTTTTGTTCAACTAAAGTACAAATTAGGGCTATCGATTGGATAGTTTTTCCCAGACCCATTTCATCGGCCAATATTCCATTAATTCCATGCTCGAATAATCCACGCAGCCATTCCATGCCTTCTAATTGATATTCTCGCATCACACCGCCTGTTAAAAGCAGTGGTTGCCGATCTGAGATTTTCTCGCCATTTAAGGTTCTTTGAAGAGGTTTAGTCTCATCTTCCTACAAAATGTTAGATATATGAAAACGAAGCTATGTTCTACGATGTTAAAATATTGTTTGGTTAATTTTTTAATATGCTCAGAGAGAAGATTAAAAAAGACATCATTCATGGTCAACATTTAGTTACCAGGTCTTTTGTTCTAGTAGCTTGTCATCATGGCATATTTTTAAGACAAAATGGATACAAAGGAGACAGGCAAATAACATGTCACGTCAGCATTTTTTTGCACCCAAAATAGTAAAAAAACCTGCTTCGGTGGTCCAGTTACTTCAGTTTGCTCAGTGGGGTCTGTCTTCAGTTTTTTAGCTTTTCCTTGTAACTCCTAACAAACAAAGAAGAAAGTATGTAAATTAAGGGATAAGCTATTCAACAACCACTTTTTTAAACTTAGTAACACTCACTTCGTCATCTTCGTATTCTTCTGTATTAATAGTTTCCTCTAGTTTTCTTTTCTGTCTACCTCGTTTTTTCTTAGCCTTTTTCACTTCAACCTACGTAAACAATTATAATTAAGAACTTATGTTTCCACATTTTCGGTTTAAATGCAAGAACATGTACAGGTCAAGCTAAAATAGTAACAGCAGAAAAAAAACAACAAGAAAGAGGCTTTAAAAACCTTTTTATCATTTCCTTGATTTTTGTGATCCACATCTCTTTGTGTGTTTGCCTTCTCTTCTTGTTCCTTTTTTGTTTTTTCTTGTCGAATCGATTTCTTTTCTTCTGCTTCTCGTCGAGCATTTATTCTACCCAGTAAGTAGGTTGCGTACATTTGAGAGCGATTTAAAAGGAGTTGTAAACGGTCGTAACGTTGTTTTTTACCAGTCCGCAGTAATTCTGCTCTTGCCTAAAAGATTTGGATTCACAATCTTTATTACAAGCGAATTAATATTTAAACTGCACTTATATCTATATCATAGCAAAAAAGAAATGCATCATATTCTAGCAAATAGAATGCTTAGTTTTTGAAGTACTGACTGCCAAGAATTTAATATGGCCAGTCAAATCAATTCTTTGTAAAAAAATTCAAAGTTAAGGTGGAGAATAAACATTTATTATTGCTCCTTTTCTAGTAAATTCGAGAAGTAATGTTTGCACACAGCTTCGTTAGCATATCTAAAGTTAAATTTTCTTCATGAAATGTAATATTTTATGCTTTAGCTACCCCCTAGTTTTAAATAAAAACAAAAAGATGTAATAGAAAAAAATGACTTTTTGAATTAAATTCACCCACAAATGATATGATACTGCTTTGAATTATCCAGTTGAAGCTTGATGTGAATAATAATTGTTTACTCGCTCAGAGTTTGTAGTGGTTATACTCGCTCAGAGTTTGTGGTGGTTATACACGCCTTGATAAACAATGTATGTTTTTCGTCGCATAAATCGCAGAATTTGACCATTCTGTTTTTTGTATCTTGACAAATGTCAAATTTTGGCAGTTAGTGACCGTTGACCCATCATTATTTTAAGTGCTGTACTTGATGCTTTCTCAACTTTATTACTTAACTCGAGATCATAAAAAGTTGCAAAATTCAAATCATATTTCCTAAACTGCAAAAATTTGGCTATACACAAACACTATGTTGCAAATTTCTAAGAAGCAAGGACTATCCCTAACAAAATATAAAACAACAAATATTTTAACCTTTTCTCTGATTTCTTCTAAATTTTTCTCCTCTTCCTTCTTATACTTTTCTTCTTCATCAACCATTTCTTGTGTTATACCCTGCTGTACGGGAGACCCTCTTTGTAATTCAATTTTGTTCCTGTCCACTGCCTTGCGTTCTTCAACCACTTTCCCACGTTCAGCCTCTATTCCAGAGTCTATAGATTCAGCTTTGTGTACATCACCTGATTCTGATTTAGTTTCTTCTAGTTTATTTTTATCATTTTCATGATTAGAAGATGTACAAGCGTTTTCTGTTTTCTCAGTATTGCAGATATCCATAACAACATCACTCGTCCTGCTATCGTTATTATTATCAACAATCTCAGAATGTTTTTCAGAATATGTGGAACTATTACCAATGTCTTTCATTTTATCTTTCTCCACATGATTACCCTTTTCCCTGTTGTCAATATTTTTTGTGATGATTTCATTGTAACTGCCGGCCTTTTCTTGCAATGCATGAATGCTACTTGTACTGTCCATGTAAGAATCAACAGCCTTTAAAGAATCTTTCATATCTTCCTTAGCGTCACTTGTATTTAAAGGTTCACTTGATGAAGTGGTGCTTTCCCTCAAATTATCAATATTTTTATTTAAAAGCCTGTCTTCCATAACCTCTTGTTTTTGACAATTATCTACACATATTTGTTTCCAATTAAACTGACAGTTAATTTTAGTCACAGTGTCTTCAATTGTATTTTGTGGTACTGCAGTTAAATCAGTTTCATATCTCTCCCTATCTGAAGCGTTTGCTTTTACTAGGTTGTCACATGTTTTCTTTATTTCGTTAGTTTTGTCTTCTAGAATAAATTTTGTGTTATTTGATGTGGCATGTTCTTTGTCCACTGTACCTTGGGTTACAGAATTTTCTTTTCCTGTAGCCATTCGTGTTTTATTAGCCTAAAATGTAATAAAATAATGCAAAAAGATTATTAGAATTAAATCGTAAAAATGGAGTGTTTTTTCTGAAGTTTTTCATGATAAATAGCACAACCTGGGCAATATTATTGTCTCTTGGAGAAACAGTGAAATCTTTAAATCCCTATCTTTAACCAATAGAGCTAAAACATACATTTACTTTGAAAAAGTTTGGATCAAAATATTTTGGATATTAGTTTTCGGACAATATCTCAACGAATTTGGAAAAATTTTAGACCTTATTTTGGACAAATTTATTTCTTTAACAAGAGAAGAAGAATTAAGAATAGAACTAATCAAATTATCAAATAAAAAGCAAACGATTGGATACTTGGTTTTGATAATTAATTTGATAATTAAGACTAAAATGTAAAGCATTAAAAATTTTGGATTTAAACATTAAACATTTAATGCAAAAAAACTCAAGTAAATTAAATTTTCGAACACACATTTTCCCCAAATTTTTAATGCATGCTAGTCCAATAATTTAGCATGGATGTTTGCAGAATCACATTGTTAAGAGTTATGAGAGTTATTATTTGCAGATAATCAGTTAAAAAGTTTGAGAAATATAAAAAGGATTAGTAGATAAAGAGTTGAGAGTGAATGCAGGAAAGAGTTTGCAGAAAAAGGTTTGTTAGTATATAACTTGATTTTTTGTCAGATTTGTTAAGTTTGTATGTACGCATTGCAAAGTCGAGAATATAAACAAAGTATTTCTAGCTTTAATGAAACTTTTGTTACTTAGGTGATACATTGGGCAGCAAAAGGGATTACCTTGCAAGATATGTTCTTAATGAAAAAAGCTTAAAGACTTTACTTCTATTGTTGTTGATTGATGTAAAAATTATTGAAAAGGTTGTATGAAGCCTGTGTAAGGTGTTATGTTGTATAGGGTAATAAAGCAGGAAGATGTTAACTATTGAAAAAAGGAATGACATGCAAATGGTTACAGAGATGTGTTACACCTGTCTAAAAAGCCGCTTACACGTGAAATCTCATTCCGGGATGAGTTTCGTCCCGAGATAAATTCATCCCTGTGTCTACTGAGAGTCCTCACATTGTTTACACGTTTAAGGCAGCATACCGGGATGAGTTCATCCCTGTCCTAAAGACAGGGATGAATTCTCATACCGGGATAAGATTAAGAAAAAAATGCTGAGGTGAATGCGGGGGTAATTTGAAAAGAACTACAGTACCGTGAAAAGGTTTTGTAAAACAACAAAGACCATATTAGTTCATTAATTAAATCAAAAACAGACGGCAAAAAAATAAATTAACACTTGATGTTTTAATTAGTTGCCATAAAGCTAGCTAAATAATAGATTTTAATCGTTCGTGAATCAAAACGCAATGTAAAAAACATTTCAACGCCGCTTTTCGTTTTTAAACTTTTAAAATGCGATCTTAAAAAACATTCCTATCACCGCTTTTCGTTTGTAAACTTTTAAAATGCGATATAAAAAAACATTTCTATCGCTCCCTTTCGTTTATAAACTTTTAAAATGTGATCTTAAAAACATTTCTTTCGGCGCAGATAAATTTAACTTTTCTAGACAAATGGCATTTCGAAAAAAAATACAATCACGTCCATGACAAAAAAGTATACACCAACAAAAACTACAAATATGCTTTTTTAACTTCATAAAACCTGAAACAAACAAATTAACTTTAATAAAAGATTTTTTGAAAAGAAAAAAAATTAAATTATACTGGCTATAAAAATCGTGGAGCTCGCGAAAATAATCGTGGGACACACGATCCTTCGTGGAGATAATAATATAAGCGTGGTGGCCACAATAGAATGTTTGTTATACAAAAAGACCACGATTTTATCATGGTTCGTGTGCACCATGCTTGTTATACGATGTTAACAAATATTTTCACAATACATCGTCAAAACTTTGCCGAGAAAAAGTGTTTCTTGGGATATGATATTTTTTTGAAGTTTATAAAATTCTTTAATTATCTTGAATCTAAATAAAAACTAAAGTAGTTTAAATGTGAACAAGCTGGTTTGGAAAAAAAACTTGAATTTAAAAGGCCATTTGTTGATGTGAGACACTGAAGTAAAAGTTCATGTCACTGTTTTTGCAGACGTGAAATAATTGTGTATTGCCTAAACAATTAAAAAAAACAAGAAAATTCACGTCAACATTTTTTTGCTGATGTAAAATCGCTAAATGCTGACACAGAAAAAAAATGAATTAGAAAGGCTAGAGTAGCCTTAAACAGATAATAAAGAAACAAAAAATGTTTTACTGATAGTGGTGCCATAGTATTCAGTTTTGAACCAGATCTTGTGATTCTTTTTGAATTAGAAGTCTCCTCTTCCCGAGGGCTGGAAAAGTAACCAACAATCTAAACAGAAGACACAAGCTATTAAAAGTTATATCACCTTAGGACAAAATTTCTAATTATTAGCAAATAAATATTTTGTTTTTCCCTTATCTATATTTTCTAATTTTCCCAGTGAAAATAAGCAAGTTTTTAGTGTTCAGCGTTAATTACAAAAGTTCAACCCAACCCAAGTTTACGTGGATTATTGCATACTTTTAATGCCAATTAAAAGTATTACTTGTCGGCTATTGCACAGCCCTTAAAATTAGCGTCGGCATTCGGTACTGCCGACGTGATTGCCAACCTAAAATGAGAAAATACCGTAGTTGCGTCGGCAAAAAAATTGCCGACGTAATTTTGTTGTGAAATTTTTAAAAACAACAACTCATTTTTCACATCAACAAAGAAAAAAATTAACGAAGAATTAATTTTTATTTTGGCGGACTTTTAAGAACATGTGCTCTTATATTTCTATCGTACTGTTCACGTATTATAACCTGGTTTCAACAACCATTTTTTTGAAAAACAACTTTTTCAACTGATCGTATGTTATTCTTAGTAATATTAAAGCCTTTGTGGTGAATCTTTGTATCACATTTTTTCTGGTGTAATATGAAAACTGGCATACATTTTTATGAGACGCTAAATGAAGGCAGTTTAATCGCCGGCAAATGGAATAATTACACTCGATTTTCAGTAAGTTAGGTCATTATCACTAAAATTATTCACGTTACAGAAATACTGTGGTGCCATTTGATTCGTAATAATAATAATCGAAAAATTGTATATCGTATTAAAAAGAAGTCCGGAAGTTCTCTCTCCCACACAGCCGGCAATAAGTCAGCCCTGCCCTCGTTTTTGTGAGGAGAGATGTTCTGCGAAGACTCTATAAATTGATTCTCCTGTGCAGTTTTGCTTCATGGTGAGCTGTGCCGGTAACAAGCATTTTCGAAACATGTCACCGGCGACTTCTACGATATACACCTTATTGAATGCCCTGACCTTCAGTTCGTAAATAGCACGTGCACAACGTACTTTCTAATGAGTTTGTCTCGAAACATACAGAAATCCAGTTGGCAGTGAACTATTAACTTAACGAAGTACACCATCAGGAAGGTAGGTCAATGGCACTTGTACTCCGTTTCCATTTGTCATCGTCTTAGGATGATAGATAGATAGATGTGCATATTTTACATGGCTAGCCTCACAAATATCGAGGGATATACCCTGTCTATTATTTCCAGGAGGGACATGGCTTAGATGGAGAGTCCTAGAGTATTTAATGCTCATTTTGAGCGACGCAGACCCAATTAGGGCCCGCACTCTACTAGACAACTCCCGGCAACATCCAACAGCCCACACAGTGTGCCATCTTCCCAATTTCCCTCACATGGCTTGGGTTAACCCGGGGCTTTGGTAACATTCACTCGCCCATGTTGAATCGCCGTCAAGAGGAATCGAACCCCGGTCTCCCGCACAGAGTACGAGAGCTATAACCACTAATCTACGGCGCCATAAGTTACTGCATTGGCGGGGAGATCAAAACATCGAATTTATGTGAGGTCTAGCCCCAATACAAGGTGAATGACGAAAGTTTTTGCCAGCTGAAAAATTTTACTACAAAAAAAATGCGGACGCAATGCCGACGCAAATCAGTTGAAATGTAACTCAAGTCGGCAGTTTTATTGCTGACGTAAAAATATTCTAATTTTAAGGGCTTTTGCAATGATTTAGCTACAATCTTGATGGTATTTTCAATTAAGAAACCCCCATTGACTTTTTAAATTGGCTCACACACAGAAGACGGCGAGTTAACATGGATACGCTAAGCTGTAAACTCTATAGTCTCAATCCCAGGGTTTTTAGTCTCTTTTGTTAAGAATTCCTAGGGAGGTCAAGATCTAAAACAATAAGCTAAAAATATCTTTCTGTTTGTTTAAGGCAATCATTAAAATAGGACAATTATTACTATTAGGAAATTTTAGGAAATTTACCGACTGATAGCCTTGTGGTAGAGCGTTCGCTTTCAGTGTGGGAGGTCTTGGGTTCAAACCCCGGCCGAGTCATGCCAGAGACTATAAAAGTGTGAATCTATCCTTTCTGCTTAGCGCTCAGCATGAGAATAGGATTGATATCTTAGGCGGTTGTCTAGTTGAGCGATTGCTGTGCTTGCACGACTTTCGTAGCTCAAATGGGAGCTTTAAATGCGCTAGGACCTCCTTCGCAGGAGCCTCGTTGATAGCAGTACCAATAGGAACTGAAGAGGCTATCCTGGGTAAATAAATAGTAATAATAATAATAATAATAAGATTAGCAAGGCTGCAGTAGTATCAGGTATTGTTGCAGAGATGGTAAAAAATCTGGATATATTGGAAGTGAGCTTATTTAAAATCTTGCTATCAGATTATAAAGGTTGGTGCTATTCCGAGTGAGTGGCAGCTGGGTGTAATAGTGAATTGTTTCAGGGGCAAGGGTGATGCATTACAAAGAGGTAACTATAGAGGTTTGAGGTTGGTTGATCAAGTAATGAAAGTTATTGAAAGAGTGATTGATAAGTTACTTAGAGAAAGAATTGATATAGATAAAATGCAATTTGGTTTTGTTCCAGGGTGTGGCACTACAGATGCAATATTTTTACTCAGACAGCTTCAGGAAAAGTATTTAGGAAAGAGAAAGAATCTCTATTTTGCCTTTGTAGATTTAGAGAAAGCTTTTGATAGAGTGCCACATAAAGTTATTTGGTGGGCTATGAAAAAATTAGGTTGGATGAGTGGATAGTTACGATGGTACAGTCTATGTACAGCAATTCTAGAAGTCGTGTCAGAAGTCACTTAGTGATGAATTTAGTGTAAATGTTGGTGTACATCAAGGTTCTGTACTTAGTCCTTTCTTGTTTGTTCTAGTCTTAGAAGCGCTATCGATGGAGTTCAGAACAGGTTGTCCATGGTAGTTATTGTATGCAGATGATTTGGTTCTCATAGCAGAGTCAATGGAAGAATTATTTGAAAAGTTTAAGAAGTGGAAGAGAGAACCAGAAAAGAAAGGGCTAAGAGTGAACACAACAAAGTCTAAAGTCATGATTAGTAGCATTGCAGCGAAGTGTGACCTTGTAGTTGGAAAGTGGCCCTGTGGAGTTTGCAGGAAAGGGGTTGGTAGTAACTCATTTTTTTTGTCAGACTTGCAAGCATTAAGTACATATAAGAAGTGCAGTAGTATTTGGTGGAAGGTTAAGAGATGACATTCAGTTTATATGCAAGCGTTGCAAAGGTGAGATTATAGAGTATGAAGTATTTCCAGCTTCAATGATGTACAACAGTGGCTCATTAGGGCTTAGAAAAAGTTCAGTGAGTTACTTCCTTTGTTGACTAGCAGAGTCTTGAAGATTAGGAAATTGGGAAAGAAAGTGTAGAGACTTGATAGTTCCTGGGGCAAAGCCCAGAGGCAGACCGAAAAAGACTTGGCAGGAGGTTATAAGGACAGACTTGATACAGAGAAAGTTGAGTTACATCTAACACAGTCTAGATCAGATTGGAAGAGGGTCATTAATATACCCCATCCAACCCATGCTAGCATAGAAAAAAAGACGTTAAGCCGAGAATGATGATGATGATTAAAATAGAGTTAATCATCACCAATGCATTGCGTATGGTACCACTGGTCGCAGCCATCACATTGCATACAATCAATTTTATTGCACTCCAGCAATTACGTCGGCAGTGCCCAATGCTGACGCAAATTTTAAGGGCTGCCCTTTTATAAGTATGTAACTAACTTTTTTCTTTAGATTTGTGTGGCAGCAAAGAAAATACCTCAGTCAAGTGCTGTTACGATCCTTGCTGCCAAAAATAATTTCGTTGCTGTCGTTTCACATGTAATAGTCAGCATTAATCTATACTTATCAATCACGTTGTGGTTGAAATGGAAAATCACATATTTCCGAAAGATATTATTTATTGACGCAGCTTGAAGCTTTCCGTGTACAGCACACGGCTGACAATATTTCCCTGCAAATTCTTGAAACTTGCTTAAAAAGGTACGAAATGTGAAAATTCAATCACCTCTGTGTGAATAACATATACTTGGTGCTGTTAACAGTTGCTTACATAATCTAAAGGATTGAAAATAGTAGAGTTATTACTTCTACAGTAAAAAAAAAATGGCACCCTGATCCTGTCACAAACATTTTCTGTTAAAGAATATGATTTAACAGGCCCAGTTTTGGGAGGTTAACTTAAATTAATAAAAAAACACATCCCTCTGAAAATTTTGCTGCCATTAAGGTCAGCATCCACGGCAAAAAAAAATTCAAATGACAAAATTGGGACTATCAAAATCGTGAAAAAGAAGCCAAAAACAACAAAAAAGTTGCCTTTCATCTCTTTTTATAAATTGTAAAAATATCATAAAAAATTTACTTATTCATAAAAAGGTTGTCAGACGTCTCCGTGGTTTTAAAGTGTGTATAGTTTCTTGCACCTCGACCTATTGAATATACTTTTAGGATTTACTTACACTCATTGTTTACAGAAAGAAGAAAAAATTTGTTGCAAAGGAATTCACTGGTGCGGCAATTTTATGATACCATGTTTTAGTAACTAAGATAGTTTTATGTGACTGACATTAATCGTATGATACGGGCCGACCTCTTCCCACATTATGTGACTCAAACAACAGAATTTTTTTTTTCAATCAGTTTAAAGATTAAAAACTTTTTAATCTTTAAACATCACTTTTTTTGTTGACAACTTTTTCAAAATCTCTATGTTTTAATGTTCATTGATGTGTCCACACAATCATCATTTTGAGTACTGGCCTCTTTTGTTTCAGCGAGCTCCAATTTCCTCTGGCAACATGCACGTGGAGAATAATCTTGAACAAATCAAAATAAGTTATTGTACCATGAAGTGAAGTCGTTACATTGGGGACATCTACCTTAAGGGATATAATTTGCGTGAGAACTAATTTTTGCAAAATATTAAAAAAAAAAAATTGCGAGAACTTATTTTCGCAAAAGTGACAAAAACACGCAAAAATTAATTCCAGTAAAAATTAATCCCTTTGGGTACTCCTGTGACTACTGACGTTTTACAAGACAGCAACAAAGGGTCTGCAAAATGTCAAGTGGCGCTATACTGTTTCTTGGCACTGGAAATGAATTTACTGGCTCCAATCTGAAAATCCTGGGAAAAATACGTCTGACTCACCAACTCATTTTTGCAGGGTCTATTCAGGTTGCAAACATAACATATTTTTGCTGGTTGCATATTCAATCAAAGAAAATAGATATATATAAGCAACGGACCATGATCTGTTGTTTATATTTTTCCTGTGAATATGTATGGATATGTCTATTGTTGCAAAAATAACTAATCTATTGGTTTCCTGTTTTAAATCATATCTTATCCAGTCAGGGTAAACACCTAAGTAGGCGGCATGACCTAATTAGGCGAGTCGTTTAGTTAGGCGACGTGATGTAGTTTAATTACGCTACCTGTCTAACTAGGCGAACGAAAACTTTCTGTTGTAAATACGTCGAAATCATTTCGTTTCGCACTACAATTTTTATGTGAATCAAATCTGTCCCCTTTGGAGATAATTTTGACCAATTATCGTCTTATTTGCATCACGCATTGGTAACTTATGGCCCAAACCTCTTGTGGCACTATTTGTTGTTTTATGAATAATGGATTTCAGCTATTCACGCCGCAGGGAAAAAATATGGCAGACGAAAATGTCACCTAAATAGGCGACACTTAACCTAATTAGGTTATATATTTAATTTTAACATAATTCTTAGTTGCACGAACATATCGAGGCATGAGTGACAACTATGGACAATTTTTAGGTTACATATGATCTAACTAGGCTACAATGAGTCGCCTAAATAGGTGGTATGCCCTAATACACCTTTACGATAATACAATTGTACATGCATTCTTATGGCTCTCCATCGTTTTACAATATCGGAAAAAAGGAGGTAAAAATCGTGTTTTTATGAGAGTTTGTTAGAGACGAAAGCGTGTTTTCTCCAGTTTTTTAACTTCCGTCGTATCAATTTCTTTCAAATTTTCAGGAAACGTTAATAATAATAAGATACAACTTATGTGTACTTTTCATTAAAAAAAAAAAACCCGGCAAGAAAAGTTATCACGAAAAAACGTGTTTTCTCCTTAATAAACTCTTATAAAAGTGTGATGTTTACCTCCTCTGATTGCAAAATAAGCTCTGATGGAGTGTTATTTTTTCCGAATTAATGTAAAGGTGTATTAGCCTACCGTCGCCTAATTAAGTGTTTACACTGACTGTTATCAAGCTGATAGAACTGCCGTTGAAAAATTTATGGCCTTAACATTTCAGACAGCCTCTGAAATAACTTACACCTGCCTATACCCATCAACGCTGCAGTTTAGGCCTCTTACGATGCAGTGCTTGCAATTCAGTCTTTGGTTAAGTAGTAACTTGTGCAATGCAATGTTTTCCATATGGCTAGAATGCTAGCTAACTAGATTAGATATTATAGGTGGGTAGCTAATCTTAGTTATGGGGACTAAACTCTAAAAAATACTATAATAGGTTAACAAGATTATAAAATAAAAATAGTTATTTACCGTTGTAAGAAAAGACATTTTAAATCATATGGTTGCTATGCTAGACATGCAGAACAGCAGGAGCAGCATGTAAACACAACATACTCACGACCAACATGCCATAAGGACGATTTTCGCGCGGAATTGCGCCATCTTTACCAACCTCATTCTCGGAGCTTTCTTTCTTTTATTTGAGGTTTGTTTGAATCTTTGGACCAATTTTGGACCTTTTCAGACATAAAATCATCAATCAAAGCATTTTTGTTACTGCACTCGCTACGGCGCCACAAATTCGAAGAGATCTTCTCGCTATCAGACAGAGATTGACAGACAAAGAAAAAGAGCCCCGGAGACGAGGTTGGTTTTAAATAAGGCAGGAAGAAACCTGGACTGAGGTTGTTTCACACCAAGTATTAGACAAAAGTATGTTGACGCCCTGAGCCATTATTACGGAATGACAAAATTCTCTGGGAACAAGATTGGGAATTTCTACTCGCAACGATAACAACATTTAAGAGCACTGATTGGATAGAATTTCTGCAGTGTTTCTCTAAAAAAAATCAAAACTTTAGTAGACGGTTTCCCAACGCAATAGTCTCGATTCCCTGTTTCACGACTACTCCAACATCCTCGAAACGAGGTTGTTTAGGAGTAGCAAAATTTACATTTATTTCTTATTCGACACTTACTTCTCTGATGTTTACATCTGAGAAGTAAGTGTCGTTAAGTAAGTGACGTTGTTCATGTAAACACCGAGGCCTGGGAACAACTTTTTGTCTTTAACAACTTTAAAATACAATCATGTGTGACGAACAAACTTTCGAGGCTGCATATATTTGTTTGAACAAAAAACCCGTTAAATACTACAAATCACATTGAGCGTGTACTTATGACGAACACCTTCGTATTGCCATGGTAACGATGTGTTACAGTTCCCTGCATCGATTGTAATTTTAAACAAAGAAATCACGACCTTATCACAAAGCTTTAGCCTGATTTTTTGTATAAAATCTACTAAAACTTGATTAGAAAATAGCTTAGTGGCTGAATAAATAAGTTGGTAATATCTATTGATTATAAGTTAATAAAAATAATTACAATGAAGTATAGATTTGCATCAAATAAAAAATGTTTTGTTTCCAACAGTTTGTGTGCAATTTTATGACTTGTATTATAACATCGAAGCAGGCACTGTAAAAGTTTGTAGCTTTGGTATCAAATTGTGAAGCCTAGATTATTTTGAAGAAAGAAATGATAAAATTCAGCGAAATGTTGGGAATTTTTATTGTTGTGATGTTCTCACAAATGGGTAAGTTTTGTCAATGTGCGAAAACTAAATTAAGAAAATTAAACTTCCTTACTTGTCTTGTTACAAATATAAATGGCTGTTTGGGTTGAGTTTGATCACCTGTTTATCCGATTTGTGTAAAGATATGTTATAAATTATAAAACTAAAACACAGAAAAACATGAAACGATTAATTAATCTTCAACAGGCAAAAATAACCTGATACATCACGACGGTCTAAGCGCAACACTACTACTGGGTGAACAATCAAGCTGTATAAACGCTTGGCTGCCGCGATGAAAATCTTTCTGACACATCCAGTCAATGCATAGGGTGATATAATAAAAAAAAATAATAATTTTACATTTCTGCTTTTAGACGCCTAACCAAATCTTAAAATCTTATAATAAAGCAGTTATATAATTTAGCCGTTGGCCCAAACTTTAAATTTTTCCTTCCAAGGAACCAACGAAAAGTTTCCTTTCGTAGAATTCGATTTTGTTAAATCTTTTCTCGGCCCAAAATGTCAACCACCTTAACTTTTCGTTAGCACTAAGATTCGAATTTCTTTGGGCAGATATAGCAAATCAATTAATGGTCGTGAACCAACGACGCAAAAATTGGTCGCAAAAGTAAAATTTACAATTGTGAAAATGTAATTTTGTTTCGCATATTTGTTCTTAGGAAATTAAAAAAAATTAAAATGTAATATGAGTCATTACCCCACGCATAACTCGATAAGCTTCTCACGAAACGATACCATAACGATGCCATAACGATAACATAACGATGAATTTTGCATAGTTCAATCAAGGAGGTTCAATTGAAAGAGAAAAAAAATCGCGGCAAACAAAAAGACGGGACAAAATCATCCCGTCCCGCCTCTCTCCAGCATTTCTATTGCACGTCATTTTGTTCAGTATGAAGGCAGTTTACATCACGTAATGCCAATGGGTACGCGCAGACAAAAAAGATAATTTATTTTTACGGTGGCCGAAGTACTTCAATGCAAATAATGTTTTTTTGAGACTTTTAAGTTTTTTGTTTTATTTTTTAACTATACTATACAGTGAGCGTCTTTGTTATCCTCAACAAAGCTTAAAAAAGAACTGAGTCAAGTTGATTCTCTTTGTGTGTGGCAACCTCCACCCCAGGGCCTGTAGCGTTCTTTGATATAAGGATAAACAGCCCTAGCCTTTTTTTTCTATTTTCGCTTTTATTATTCTTTTCAGCAGGAAATTTGCCAACAAAACGTGAACCCGCAAAGGAACCTCCGTGGGGTTTTTTATTTTGTGGGTACAACACCGCGTAGTACTCACGTTGCCACAGCAGGGGGTCCCGCCTCTGTACAATCCTCAGGGTAGCTTTTGTTTTTTGTACTCCACTCTGACCAATTACATAACTTAGTATGTCTCACTAAGCTTCTTCACAAAATAGTTGTCAAACAATGTACGTACTTTTACATAAATTTACATAAATTAAACTATCTTTTTTAGCCTGGTCTGAAGTCCCGAGGATTGAATTCGTAGCTGGAGGTAAAACGATGAAAGAAGGCGAGAGACTTGAGATGTTGTGTAATTCTACGCATAATGCTTCCTATTCTATTCATTGGAGCTTTAACAACACAGCGAGACACGAAACTGTGACAAGAGAACGTATTGTTATACCTGCAGTGAATATCACAGATAGCGGTGACTATTTTTGCGGAAGGTATAACAAGACTGATGGAAAATTTCTTGCGATGTCAGAAGTCGTCACCATAAATGTACAATGTAAGTTGACGGAGGGCAACGTTCTTTGTGATCGAGAAGACGGCGAAATAATGTACTTATACGAACAAAATTCATAAAGGAAAAAATACCTAGGGACGAGGGTGGTATGAAGTTTTCTAAAGGTTTTGAAATATAAAAATAAATAAAGAAATAGAAAAAATTATGCAGAAGCCAACTTATCAATTAAAATAGTTACATCGTGAATTTGTTAGTTCAGTTTTTCTTTACATATAGCTTGAGCTATTCTTTTTTAGCCTTGCCTGAAGTCCCAAAGATTGTATTCATAGCTGGCAGTGAAAAAATGAAAGAAGGCGAGAGACTTGAGATGATGTGCAATTCTACGCATAATACTTTCTATTCCATTCATTGGAGCTTTAACAACACAGCGAGACACGAAACTCTGACAACGAAGCGTATTGTTATACCTGCAGTGAACAGAACAGATAGTGGTGACTATTTTTGTGGAAGGTTTAAGACTGATGGGAAGTTTCTGGCGAAGTCAAATGTGGTAAATGTGAAAGTGCGGTGTAAGTTAATAAAGAAAAATTTACTTCTTAGAACTTTTTTTATAAATTGGAACACTTTTTAAAGTTATCGAGTTTAGGTGCTACAGATAACACGAAAAGGAATAGCGTGTTTCCAGAAGAAAATCATTTAAAACGTTTCGTGCCTCCCTAACATGGGGCAAGTCCTATTAAATTTTCTTCATTTCTAATTTTTTAAATGTCTTTTCACATGTTCTCATTTAACCGACTGGTGGCCTTGTGGCCAAGCGTTCGTTCGGGTTCAAATCCCGGCCGAGTCATGTCAGAGTCTATAAAAGTGTGAATCCAAGTGTGAATTTTAACGAGTTACACACCTTTTCTTTTACCAAAATATGCTTTATAAGAATGTCCGTTAGGTTAAGTTATAAATAATAGGTTTATTGTTTACAACTTTAGAGATATAGGAATACTTTCGGGGACAAAAACGTTCGAAAAAAAGTTGCGTATCAAAAAAAATTTCGCGATTTGCATGTTTTTGAACAAGTTTTGCAGAAAAAACTTTTGCAAATCAAAGAAAAAAGCTATTTTCGGCGTGAAAAAACTGTTGCGAATGAGCAAAAAATAAAACTTTTTCTCAATTTTTATTTCTTCAACTTCCCACTCAGAGTTAGTTCCGTAATCGGTTTCTCCATCTTCACTGAATTTTGCTACCACATAACAATTCAAATTCTTTTACCGTGTTATATTGAACCTGTAGAAGACAGAGCCGTTGGCAACCTTTTCAATTTTGTAATAACTTTACCCACAGTCGTGAATTCATTTATATATTTATTTATACAGCATTTTTTTCAGTAATGTAAATACTGTTTTCAATAAAATAGCTGTTAAAATAAAATAAAATCAATAATGTGAGATATACATAAAAATATTAAAAACTAAAAACATTTCACGAGGCAAAAATAAAAACGTATAAAAGTCATTAAAACGCAAAGTTAATCGCGAGAGTTTCTACCTTATTCATAACAAAAGAACGTGTACTGTAGAAGTAGAAACTTGAGTACTTTAGCCTTTTTACGGTAAGAATTATCAAAAACAAAATCAAGATGATTCCAAATGTTTTTAAATACCAAAAGAATTGGAAGTTTTCTTATTAACAGGTACACTGCAAAGGTTAAGCTTTTTATGATTTGAAAGTCACTTAATTTTACAAAAAGATTAAAAGGGTTATAAAAGAATCTTTCCTGGATAATATTCCAAAAAAATTTTTTCCTGTGAATTTTCGTCGGAATAATTGCTTTTGTGACAAAATATGATATTTTGTTAACATCTGAGTTCGATACATTAAAAAGTTTGAGTTCGAGGTACCTATCTAGATTGTGTTTTTTAATTAAACGAAACAAATGCCAATTATTTCTTTATTCAAATGAAAAGTAGTAAATGCTCCAGCATCATAAAAGTGAACCTGTGATAAGCGCTTAACTCACCTTGTTCTTGCAATGATAACCAGTGTATTTTGTTCTTTTTGAAAAGTTGAACAAAATGGACGCTTAAACACCTGATGAAAAATTCCAAATAATACTGTTCTATTTTTTTCACTGCACTTTAATTTTCTGTTTGTAGAGTTTGTTCATCAGAAAATTGCGCGAATAAGAATGTTCTAGAAGCCTTTAAGGAAGTTAATCTTGCAGGAGATAATCTAGGTCTGAGTTATCCAGGAGCAATTATTCACGGGAGGTATTCTGGTTATCCTAGTTGGTCCCAACATAGGACACATAGGATAACATAGGATAACATAAGATAACATAGGCCGTCTTTTAATTTCGTCGATGTCTTTTGCTTATGTTGTCGTGACCAGAGTTCATAAATATCCCAATTTACAAAATATTTGCACGTACAATATCGGCGCACAGACATGTTGTGCGAGCATGCATGTGTCTACAAACCTGGGTCCTGGGAAGGAGTTTAGTGTGTGTTAAAGGTCACGCGGGGAATTATTCTTTGTAACAGGCGCAAAATCAATCTTGCGCGAAATTGTGTCATACAAAAGTTAAGAACATAACAAGTTGATAGTCAAGTATTAATACTGAGGTCATGAATTAACACAACAAGATTTATTTAGACATGGATACACCAGTGCTGAAGATTACACCAAGTACTGTGACAGAGGAAGGAAACCAAATAACAATGGTTTGTGACGTCGCGGACGCGATGCCAGCTGTTACTCGATATAGTTTTGTCAAATCAGCTGAAAGATATTTGACACAAAGCACAGATTCGTCAACACATGTTGTCACCTTAGCGACGGCGAATGACACTGGTTATTATTACTGCTCAGCGCACAACAGCATCAAAGAAAAACGCTCAAAAGAAGTCTTTCTCACCGTAACAGGTTCGTGTTGTTTTAACTTATTTATTTATTTATTTATTTATTTATTTTTATTTATTTTTATTTTTATTTATTTATTTATTTATTTATTTATTTATTTATTTTTGTCCTAAAAGTGCTGATAGTATTATCAAGCAATAAAATATTTGTATTAAATTTCGCAAATTTTGCAAAAAGAATTTAACGACATCTTTTATCTCAAGTTATGCCGTTCTTCAAGGTCTTTCTTAGCCGGCGAAATGTCACTAAAGTAAAATTCATTAATAAAATAGAGATATATCACAACAGCGTTTAAAACGCAAATTTACTTTCACGGCTTTTTGTTTCTTAGCAATGCTGCAAAACGCCCCGCTAACAACGTCCTCAATGTACTTTACAGTAAGTAAAGTACATTCTTGTGCTCGTCCGTTTAAAAGGGCTGTTAATGAATTTAGCAGTACTGGTACTAGTTTAAATTATTTAATTAAAGCGTAAATTAAATCGAGAACTTTCTGTTGAATGAGATCAACCTTCAAAAATTCGGCAAAGAAAAGGTTCAATGAAAACAAAAGATTGGATCCACCATTTAAAGCTTCTCTTCTTGTATCTTTTAGAAGTTTTGAGTGTCCCTGTGGTTGAATTTTCTTCAAATACACCTTTGATTGGACAACAGCTGACCATTAAGTGTGCTGTTAATTTCTCTCATGCTGACAAATCAAGTAATCCTGTGCAGTACACGTGGTATAAAGATAAATCCATGATGAAATTACGTCATAGTCGGTTCACAAAATCTAAGTTAGCGACAAGCGATTTGGGTGAATACGTATGCACAGCTGGAATAAATCGTTCGCATACCGTGTACACGAAAACATCCAAACCAGCTCAGTTAAACGGTAAGCTTCTCTCCCATGTCAATATTTTCTTTTTGTATGGATGTGCCCGGGTACTTGAGTGCCTGAGTGCTAATATAATTTAAGTGTAAATATGCTTTTAAACCCCAAATATATTGTGACACAAATCTCGAGTTGATTGAACACCAGTTAACCCGTATAAAATTTCCCGTTTAAAAAAATTAGGCATTCGCTAACTAGGAAATTTCCCACAGTTAAGTTTTGTCTCGTCGAATTTCTATTTAACGCGTGTATAATGTACTCGTTTTCCTTAAAAGTGTTTAAGTATCATTCTTTATTAATTGATATTTTAGGATCTATCGAGGTAAAGGTTAACTCGATAAGTCAAGAAGAGAGAACAGCCGCAAGACTAAAATGCGATACAACCACGGATGTTTCGGACGAATATGTCGAACACAGTTGGAAAAAAGACGGTAAAGATTTAGACGAGTATAAAAATATTTCCATCATACCATGGAAAGCTGATTCATTTTTAAGAAATATTGCAGGAATATATGTTTGCGAAGTGAGAATATCTGGTAAAGTTAACGGGCGGAGTAATAGAGCGAAAGTTAACGTCAAGTGTAAGTGGTTTCAAACTATAACTATTATTTGTCTATTTTGATAGGTTACTGTAATATCCTGACTTAAAGTCTTTATTTCTAAAAAATTAAAGAAAATTAATTTACGACAGCTTTGAAATAAAGTGTTTATAAAAGAGGGTTCCTCAATGTCAGTTTAAAGCAAAAACAAAAACGTTTTCGAATCAGTGTTGCATTGTGGAATGTATTTTCAACGATGTATCACATATACATACTGTATTTACTCGATTATTCCCGCCTCTGTAATAAACCCGCCTTTTTTTCTAGTATTGAAACCTTAATCGCGTGGCGGGAATAATATATTGTCAATACGGTATATTTAAAATGGTAGCGCTGTAAGAAAATCAATAAACAGGATCTAGTCATGAATATTATTTCTTCCAACAGCAGTTACGCTATAAACGTAGCATAATACTTAGCTGGGCTAGTTAGATAAAAAATTAAGACTTGAAATTTCGTCCGACAGCTCAGGCACCATCAAGAATTGTTAAAAATCGTGTTTCACCGTTTTAAATAGAAGTGACTGAATTAACGTAAACAATGGGTTTTTAAAAGGTAACCAAAAGCGACGGAATTTTTCTACACAAATACTTGGTGCGATTTTCTTGTCCAATAAGATATCCCTATTGATGTTCGATTGAACTCCCAAATTTTTATATTAGTGTAAATATTTTAGATAATGATCGCCCTAAATTAATGAATGTTGGAAAATATAGAGGAGACAGCTCAAGAAATGTTGTACATTGCAATACAAGTAGCAACCCAACTCCGGAAATAACTTTCTATGAAAATGGGCGTGTGGTTAAAAGAGGTAAAGAAAATGAGTACGTAGTCCAGTTGTTGCAAACAGAGAAGAAAAAATACTCATGTGGTGCCAAAAATGGAGTCAATAACAACAATGTGGAAATGTCTAATTCCATTACTTTTCAAGGTAAGAAACCAAACTAGTTACCAGTGCACATGTGCAGCCGTTCTCTCATGATTTAAAAAGTACTATTTTGAGGTTGTGGGTGGGACATCAGATCTCTTAATGAAATAAAAATGTGCGAATATAAATATGTTTCTAAACGTAGCCTAGAATAACCTCGCTTGTTCATGGTTGATGTTACGAAACCTAGAATAACCTCGCTTGTTCATAGTTGATGTTACGAAGCCTAGAATAATCTCACTTGTTCATGGTTGATGTTACAAAACCTAGAATAACCTCGCTTGTTCATAGTTGATGTTACGTAACCTAGAATAACCTCGCTTGTTTATTGTTGATGTTACGTAACCTAGAATAACCTCGCTTGTTCATGGTTGATGTTACGAAACCTAGAATAACCTCGCTTGTTCATGGTTGATGTTACGAAGCCTAGAACAACCTCGCTTGTTTATTGTTGATGTTACGAAACCTAGAATAACCTCGCTTGTTTATAGTTGATGCTACTATTTAATATTTATATTACTTGAAATTGTAACTTTGGAAACTAATATACCTGGGCTGTTTTGGCCCGCCATCCTTGTCTGCAGGGTTTGTTGCCTGATGTCAAAGCTGCTAGCGCATACTTGACGGCTAAATAGGTCACAGGTCACCCCCCCCCCCCTTCAAACATACTTCAATTTTTCCCGTGTTATTTATCTTACGACTTTAATTAGTGGTAAACATGTGAAATTTGCACCAAAAAATGATTGTATTTAAAAAAATGAATTTAACAACTGACCTAAGATGGTCTGTAATTTATCCCTAGTGTCCATGTCTTTAACCATCCCTTGGAAACCATCTGGTGACCAAAATGCACGTTATAAATACTTATTTAACAAATACAACACTCTTACAGCGCCCCCAGAAAAGATGCAAGATGTCCTGGAAACAAGGTTGAGAACTATAATTCTATGAAATTTAAGTCCTGTAGGCTACCCAGTCTCAAAAGGAACTTTTTGTTCTAACTTCAGCCTCGGGTTGAAGACGAGAATTTAAAAACACTTCTTATTTTTTTTAGCAGCTCACACCGCAGAACGAGAGGATTCAAACAACAGTAAGTATAACCAACCTAACTTCATAAACAGACCAATTTTTTCTTCATTACAAATTTTGAGAACGTTTACAGCTGCAAACTGGAATTGTTGGAACGAGGCATTTTTAGAAAAACAACTCCCTTTAAGCCTGTCAAAATAAGAACTTACTTTGGTTATTCGAATAGATACCACATCCATTAATGAATGGTCCTGATGATTACTGACGTCAACATTATATTTTCCTACATATCCAAGCCTATACGCTCGTAATGGTAATAGTCATATTAAGACCGTGGAAAAATCCACTTAAGAAAAAGAACAATGAAAACATCCATTTGAATTTAAATGGCGTCATCAGTGACCCATTGATACACAAAGATGTTTTACGATCAAGAAAATATATAGAATCGTGTCCTTTTGACGAAGAGTTAAAGGATATTAGGGTTTGAAGGTTTCCTGGTGACGTCATTAACCTGCCTGTTCCGAAACAGGTGGATTGACCAACGTTAGGACGTCGGTACCATTTTGAAATTATTTGAATTGTTTTTTAAATTAATACTTATGTCAGCATAGGCAATTCTAACATACCCAGGGGTATAGACCTCTAATTTCAACAGCTCCATATTCTAGGAATTTTGAAAAGCGTTGCTCACCCAACTTAATCATACTATCTAGCCGACTGCATAGCCTTGTTTGTTAGTTAACCTGCTTTGGTCTTATAATTTTAGAATTAAATCATACGTAATTTGTATGTCGTGTGCTACGGCCAACGACTAGTCTGCTATAATAATACCCTTATTTTTTGTTAATGTTTTCTGGTCATTGATTTGTCTACGTTTCAGAACCTACGATCATTGGTGCATGCATTGGTATGCTTGTCCTCGCTTTTCTGATTATTCTCGTAGTTTACAAGATTTACAAAACGAAAAAAACAAAGCCACAGACAATGGAAGAACCAATTTACGAAACCGCGGACCGAGTTGTTTTCCAACAAATCCCTGAATCACCGCCACAGAATATTTATGTCTCTGCAAAAAAGGAAGTCCCTCAAGCAGTTTACAGGCGAAATAGCCTCAAGGATAGCTTGGAGGTGGAGCTGCCAAAACTCGGTGCGCAAAAAGACATTGATGCGAAATCAGTCGGCAGCGAATCACCCTACGGGTGGGTGAAGTTTGAAAGTGATAACCCATACGATAAAGTGACATTCGAGTCAGAGAATTGATTTAGCTAACCGTAAAAATTAACAAAGTTGTTATGACTATGCATATTCACCATAATTTTTGACTGTTTTTTATACAAATTTTCTATTAAATAATTTGACTTACATTCTAGACTAAACATTCAATGTTATATCCGGTTGTTCGAAAATAATTCAGTTAAAAATTTCAAAATTAAAATCGTGGTGTAGCTTATAAAAAAACTTGTAAGAAACTATTTACATAAATTTAAATAAAATTGAATAAAAAATAAATGTTTGCGAAGGAAGGAATTTTCTAGATGCTAAATACCGTAATTCGTTGCTTTGCATCACTTTCGTGAATTAACCGAAAAAGGGGGTCCACTCAATTTTAACTCCTGGCGGCATTTTCCTGACATTTCTTTGATAGACATTTTCTCTCATTTTCTCAACTATATTTGTGCAGAAATTTCATACTTATTAGAACTTTAGATCACGCTAAAAGACACAATTGTAAACACAAAGGTAAATAGACTGTAGATCTGAAATTTAATTTCTGCCAAAATTCTGAAAAAATGAAAATATTTTAAATTTAATAAAAAAATTACTGGCATGACTTTTCTCTGACATTTTGACAAGATTTTAAGAATTCCTGTGTTGGAATAAATTAATAAGAAACAACAACAACAACAATTTAGGTACACGGTACCCGCGTCATATCACCACGACAGACAGGGACACTAACTGTTTTGGCGAAAAATTTCCCTTTCTTCTTTGAGAAATATACCTACTTCCCCAAGATAAACAAATAAACAGATCGTGACTGCACAAGACAATACCAACATGCGTATGCGATACACATTATCCACTCTTGACTGCCGTTGTACTTCACAGGTTCATCTCGGTTTTCATTTTTTTTCACAATCGTCATTATGCAGTCGTCGAAGCTGACCAGTATAAACAATCACGTTGGGTTTTTTACTGAAATACAAAAAATCTGATGTAAAACGAGCAAACGAACGAGCGAGCGAACGAACGAACGCCAAAATAAAGAAAAAAAGAAAATCGAGTTAAACTTCCAGCAACCATGAAAAACAAAAGCAATAAACCTACCATATAAAACGAAAAATAAACAAAAACAAACCTTGGCCAACAATCAACGTCGAGCTGTGACAAACAGATAAAGAATGAAAATTAAGTTTCGCTCCGTCCAGTTGAAGTTGTGTGGGAACACGTGCATCTTCGATATGACCTAGCCCCAGCCTACCATGTTTGCCACTTCCCCAGCCATATACTTCGTTATCTGAAACAACAATTACAATCTCTCAATTTATACAAAGCTTTAATGTGATGTGAATTTTCAATAAGCTACACAAGTATACATGTTACGCAAAAGATCATCTCATTTTTTGACGAAAAAGGTCAGAATTAATCACCCTCTCTCACGCTCCCGCTACCCCCTTACCCCTGCCGCCATCTATTACCAACCCCTATTCATTCATAGCTCCATGGAAATGTACCCATTTTGTTGACACACTCTCTACAACTATTGATTTGAGGAAAAAAAACCTCCTCTGTAATAATCCAACCCTCCTTCCCACCAACTATGCTACCAAACGGTATGGCGCATATGGAACGTAAGTCTACACCACAAAAATAATTTATTCATCATTTATAACCAAACAGCAAAAAAGTAAACGGACATACTTACGTTGACCTCAATTACCCATACGAGAAAAGTAGGTTTACATATACAGTACTGTTGAACATCGAGTCAAAGTTTACTGTAAATACCTGACGTCACAATAATAGTATAAGTATCTCCGCAACCAACATGCTTTACACCTTTTTGACTCATTGATTCAACCATTGCTGGTCTGTAGTCACCATTGTCGCGTTGGTAACCGAGTTGGTTATTTTTATTGTTTCCAGCAGTATACAATCGGCCAGTAACTAAACAGGTGAAGGATACGTTTTTCGTTGAATTTGTCGTTAATTCATGAGACGATACGACAATTACGTCAAAGTTGTCGCCTTTCATAACATATTCAAAATAATACTTTATTGACAGAAATTTTAGCGGAAAGAATAATTTGCTGTTTCACGTATATTTTAAAAATTTTTTTTGAAATTCAATTCAATTGATCATCCGCAAAAGTAAGATCCTGCAAAGCTCAGTAAACGTTGCCAATTTACAAAGATTAAAGTAACGGCTTTATAAGCAACAAGCCAATAAAACGTAACTCCATTTCAAACACAAAACAAGTTGGCTTCATTTCTTTAAGCCTACATATTTTATCTTATAAAAAGAGCAAGATCACAGGCTAGATCATTTTAAAGAAAGGTTATTTAATAAAATTATACAGAGGATTTCAAACATAAAACATCCGGCTTTACGATAATCGCTCAACCCGAAAAAAGAGATACTTATCATAAGTGGGTTAATAATTACTCCTCATGATAGAAATTGATAATGCGTTTAACCCTATTTGGTAAGAATTTTTTTGCACTTGTCGGTAGGGGAGGGAATAAAGTGCCTGTTGTTTATAAATTCTGATAGGATGATGCCATCAGCATATTTGTATGGCGTCACCAGAAATTTTAATATCGGACAAAATAGAACTTATCTAAATGGTTTATCTTCCAGTTTCTACACAAAAAAAGGTCAGTAATGTAGTTCTATAGGTCAGATTAGAAAACTTGTGGCAAAATGTTTGAATTAATTTTTACGATTACTACGTCAGTGACATTTTCCATTTTAGAGGGCTTCCTAAAGTCAAGGTGTCTCACAAATCTATTGACTCAACTTCAAGGTCATTTACCTGAGTAATATGGTGACTTTTCAGGAATTTTGCTTTGTTTTTCAGGGTCTTAAAGGAAGATTTTTACTCTTGGAAAGTTTTAACATACGAGACTATAATGAAATTGCCATCATGAACTTAAAGTAATTTATCTATGGCATATCTCACTGAAACCTGAGATAAAAAATAAGGTTGTGTATAACATAAGGTACAGATAGTCCATTCCAATAGTTTTGGCAAGTTCGACATTACAAAATTTTCAGAGTTTTCTTAAAAATTTAATTTAAATTTCAGGGTTTTATGCGACTTGTTCAAAGTCGCCTTAAAATTTTCAAGGTTTTCTGACTTTTCAGGGCCGGGTAGCCATCTTGAACGTGGATTAATAAATTGTGACGTCATCGAAAGGTTCCAATCATAAAAGAAATAACAGTCAAAACATTTTCTAACATTTGAGTAAATATTTCAGATGACATAAATTCGACGCAGACAATTTGTACCAGCTATAAACTACTTTACTTTATTTTGATTTTAACACTTTGCGTTGAATGGTACCACTGAACTTCATAATGTCATATCTTAATCGACCGCCTGAGGTCAGTTATCAGTTTTGAATTTTGTTGCACAGATTTTACTCACTCAGTCATGTATGTTTAAGATGACTCCATCAGTCGCTACGTAGGGTCGACCCGACGGTGATGACTAATTTATATGAAAAAAATGTAACAAAGTAAGGCAAGTCCACGCGCGTAGGTTGCTATTAATTGACATATTAGCTCATTCTATCTAAACAAGGGAAAAGTTGACTGGCTCTCGCACCGGTGTGTCACTGTACTAGTAAAACTATTAGGCACTAAACACGAGACGTATAGAAAATTTATTGACACACAAAGGAGAGTGGGAGCATGCACGTTTGTTTTTGTACATTCAACTACTATAGAAATACCTCAAAATGTACCTGTCAAAAATGCCGTGTGAACAGAACCTGCAGATATGTTGATGATTTTCTCCTGTGCGAGAGGTTTACATGTAAGTTTCGTGAATATCAGGTAGTCTTCGTTCGTCGGCTTGCGACTGAGTTCGTCTTCATTTAGTACAGCTAGCTTGTTGTCGCTAAAATTGTATTCAAGACTAGTTGTGAACCTTTAAGAAATCAACGAAAATCCCATACCGTTACTCGTAAACACCATCTTGATTTATCCACAGTGTCACGATTACTTGTTCTATATGTCATATGCTGAACCTTCAATTAAATATGCGTTTCAGTGAATCAAGCTTTCTTTAAGCTGTGTCTAATACCTGATTCACTTAAAATTCGCGCGCATCTATTTTTCAAGCTTTTTCATAAATTTCGCCTGCACTAAATACACTAAATTTAAAAAAGAAACAAAGAAATGTGACGCAAGAGTTGATCTTTATGTTGAATCGCAATAAAAATATCATATCTACGAAGTGTCAAAGAGATAGAATTAGGAACATAATTATAAAAGAGCTGTCTTTATTATTTTCTCGCGATTTTTAAGAGGAAATCTTTCTGCACAACTATTTCTTGCGGCATTTTTAAATGCGCAAAATACATTATTTGTTTACGCCTATTTTTCGCTTAAAATCGATTCAAATTTTTTCGCATTTTTGGGTATGAAAAAAACTGGGCGGGGAGTGGGTGGATAACTTTTTAGTGTTGATGAAACTTGGCAGGAATGTAGTTTAGCATAAAAAGAATAAAGAAAATTGGTAAGGTTAAAAATTTGCTAAAGTCAGCAATTTGCCTATGAAGCAGTCATTTTTTTAACCGCTGTCTATTATGACTCGATTGGATTGGTTGGCATGTTAATTTTGTTTGCTAAATTTTCCAATTTTGGAACAATACAGAAGGCGAGTCAAGTTGACATGGAAAGTCCTAAATTATAAATTCAATTCCTTTTACAAAAAGTAAAGATAGTACTAAAAGTCTAAAAAAAAACAAAAACATACCGATTGTTACCACACGTGTACACTGTACCCTCACTGGTGATAAGAAAGGAGCAATTTGTACCACATATGATGGATGTTGATCGAATCTTACTAGGTAGTGGAACAAGAGTTGGTTTCAAGCGTTGCTGTTTATCATTCAAGCCCAGATTACCTGTAAGAAACATGTTTTCTTATGATACAATTTACTTCATCTAAGTAACGAGAGTTTTTAGTTATAAGCGGTAGCTACTAAAGAAGCATTTTCTAGAGTAGTCCATATTACAATAGAAAAATCAATTTCTGACAAAACAAGGCATAAAATAAAGGTAATATTTTAGTGTCCTACCTGAGCTTCCCTTTCCCCATACGAAGAGTTGGTTGTCATCTGAAATATAGAAGAGTCATGTTAAGATCACACCAAAATATACAAATGGAATTAAAACAAGAAGATGATATATAGGCTGCCAAGAAGTGTAGCTATGTCATGTGAATAAAAAGTCGCTCAAATACTTCTTGTTTGAGTTCCAGGTTCGAATTTTCGGGCAAAATCACCCTTACAATTGAACCACCATAACTTTGGAGGACTACGTTGTCACGAAGAGTGTTCCACATGTTCTAGGAATAGGAGGAGTGGGGTACCCAACGGTAATAAATGTAAACCGTCTGGGTCTTGTCCTCGGCAAATAATCGCGGCTACATTTTCGAGTAGCTGATTATGTGTCGATTGAAAAAGAGGTCTATTAAATAATACCATCCCGTAAGAGTTAACAAAAGCCTTTTATTACGACAAACGCAGAATTTATCCCACTAGTTTTTACAGACAGTTTGCAATCAGACGAGAGGAACTTACTTGTAAGCGCCATGACATGAGCAGCTCCACACGACAATTGCACAACTGTGCAGCCAACTAAATCTTCGACTACTTTGGCTTTCGGTGAGTCACTTGTTGTGCCGTGACCGAGACAGCCTTGCACACCGCTGCCCCATGTCATTAACATTCCACGGTCTATAAGTGAGAAAGTTGTCCTGGTATAACTTCAAAAGCCCTTTATCTAGCAGAAACAATTTTAACTCCAATTTTTTGAAGTTTTGTAAATATTTTTAAGGTAACTTTTAAAAAAATTTCATGGGGTGATTTGTCGTCAATTTTATCTACTATCAGCGCAGACCTGTTGATGAGACATTAAAAAGAATAGTAAATACATACGAATTTGCCAATAACCCTTAAAAGGCTATAAGCTGCAATGAATAAAAAAATGCTCAGGTATAAGACTACAAGAAAATTTTTTGGGAATAACAAATTATTGGGAACTTCTGGTTACTAGACACCCAGTTGAAAGGTACGAACAAAAAAAAGGTTATTTTTTATGGCAAATATAAATAATAATAATTTTAATAGATAAAGCATACGAAACAAAAAAACTCAGTCAATAGCTCAGTGGTTGAAGTACTCGCTTTAAGTGCAAAAGTTTAGGGTAGATTTTCCATTGTTTTTATAAAAGCAAAGCTAAAATCGTACAGATGTTCACATTTTCACTGACAAAACACAACGAAGACGGAGAAAAACCTTTTAGGGCAGAACTTTTCATAGAATCACTTGTTGAGATTTAAGAAGTTTGGAAATACAGATCTCAAAAATTTGCAATTAAAAAAACGCTCAAATAAATTAAATGCTCAATATTTAGAAACAGAATAAGACCAGGACTAGGCTGGACAAGTAAAACAACAACAATAAAATAACACTCCAGGCTGAAGTCAAAAATTCCTGTTTCATATAAAAATTGAAAGGACCCAAAGGTAGTTGGTCAGAAATTTACAACTCAAACTTATTCATTCCACAACCGCCTTTAAAGACAATGGACAGACATATTCCCGCAATTAAGGAGACCACAATTCGCTGTAATAAGGTCGGTGGTCTAGTAATGTTTCGGGTAACATGTCCCAAGTGATTGTGTTAATTGTGAGATGTTTGAGTTGAGCAAATTGGAGCTTATTTATGCAGTAACTACCTTTGTGGTCTTTCCCTGTGGGCATCGGAAAGTTATATCGCAAGGGAATTGAATCAATACATTCATCACGACTACGGAACACCTACCTGTTTTGACAGCTACAAACTGATCTCCACAACACACTTGAGCAATGGTGGAACCAGAAAACTCTCCAATTATTTTGGGTGTTAGAACAGCTGAGCTAGTAGAGGAGTCTTTATCTTCCAAGATACTACTTTTCGTTGTCGAGAACGAGTTCTAGACAAAAATAAGTATTGTTTTGGCGTTTTCGCTTTTTTTATAAAACTAGAAAAAAAATCGAAACAAAAGCGTCGAAAGAAATTCAAATCGAAACAAGACTAACAAACACCTAAAATATACCATTGTCCTTGGGTTTTAAAAAAAGCATAAAACAAAAAAAAGCGAAATCGATGGCCAATTAGGTCGTTTTACTATAATCAACCGTACTGCAATTCCTCAGAATAAAAGCATAAATTTTCTCAACTACATTTGATTTATCATTATTTTTGTAATTCTTTGTAATTTTTCTTTGTAATTCTAAAAGGCAGATTTGTTTTTTATCAGAATAGTGCTTATGTCAAGCAAACAGGGTAGTTGTAAACACATATACCGTATTATGATATTGGAAAATTGCTACATCAAGCATCAATTACATCGAGGGTCTAGAACTGTGAGACGCAAACAGACCCATGCTGATAAAGCACTTAGATAGTTTAAAACGTAAATATGTAACGTGGTGGGTGTAGTTCTACAAAAGGTTAACTTAAATGTGTAACGGAACCATGAAGAGCGCTGAAGAAGTCACTAAAAAATCGAGTGAAGAAATTGGCACGCTTTAAAAAACTTTTTTTAAAAATAATAACAACTTAATTGAAACAACGCCTCTTTGTGTAATGTTGCCAGGAGTGTGAAGAATTTGATACACAGTTCTCAAAAGCGTGAACAACAAGCGAACCTACACCACGCGCAACAAAATGCTGAAGCTTACCCTCCCAAGAAAAAACAAGTTAATTTTACATGAAAAGGCTTGGAAAGTTATCTAAGATTTTTTATATTTTTTGAAAAATCTTAATTAATTTTTACAAATTTTGGACTTATCGTACTTAAAGTAAAGAATATCAAGAGAGCTATGAACAAAAACAGTAAAAATACATTCAAATAACAAAAATCTCACCTCCCATGTGAAGACTCTTCCATTAGATGTGAGTCCTAACTTTTTTGTGCGTCCAATGCAAACTTGTGAAATAAATTGGTCTGTGCCAGGTGCTTGAAGTACAGCGGGAAGCTTCACCCCACCTCCCCAACCATACACGATTGACGTTTGCTCAGCTAGTTGGCGGGAGGTTTCATCGCCTAGAGAGAGAAAGTAGTGTAAAAAATTCATTTAAAAGAAGCACACGCTCACACAAAAAAAGGTCTCTCATTCCTCTTGAGAAATTTGTCCATTAAAATTTAACTGTCAACATTTTAAAAGAAGACGAACTATGATGAAAATATGACCAAAGCTGGCCACAGATTTTAAACTTCGTAATTTTTATGAGGTTTTAGTAGAATAAAGGACGTTTTAAGATCAAATTTTAGGAGAAAACCCTAAAAAAACACCTAAATACTTATGGTATGCAATACGTATGTTACGTGGAAAGTTATTAAAGAATAATACATTGATAAACAATAGGAAGTAAGCTAAAAATGAAATCATATTAAACATCAGCTTGGTAAGGTCAAATTATCTTACCCCATGATGTGAATGACGTTGTTTTGTGTATGACAGAACTATTGACGCTGGACTTTTTGTTTTGGTTGGAACCGTACCCACTGAAACAGAAGAAAAAAATGAATTATTTCTTTTGAAATAAACAATAAATCAACTTGTATAAAACTTGTTCATTCTATACATTCAATGGAATGCCAACTTGATCATAACTTTGTGAGTTAGACTAATCTATAATCGCGGGCTAAGAGTACATGTTTTTAGGCATGACATTTATAAGCATCCGTAGGCTTAATTTTGGTCATTTTTTATGCGCAGCCTAAGAAAATGTTGTGAAGTTTTTATGTGTTTTGTTTCGTAGTTTTTCTTTTTATTCTTTATGTCTGAATGAACCAGCATTTAACCATTACTGATGTTCAATATTCAAATGCAATATTTTTTTTTCAACTTAGCATATCTTGATCCTGATTATGTGACATTTATAAGCGTATTCCAATAAATCTTCTTGCCATTGAGCTAACCTAACAATATTTCGAGCCTGAAAAAGTTGATGATGCTGAACACAATTAGACTATTTTGGGCCTGATCACGTTTTTCATAAGTATCCTTAAGCCTCATTTTAGAATTTGAATTGCTTATAAAAAAAACATGTAAAAAAAAGCCTGCCCAAATTTTTTTTATTACTTTAAAATTGTCCATTTACAGTGAATTTAACGCATCCAATTCAGGGTCATTCGCCATGAATAATATAGTGACTTTTCAGTGTTTTTGTTTGATCTTTCAGTGTCTTAAATGAAGATTGTTAATCTGGCAAATCTTAACATAGAAGAATTTAATAAAACTGCCATCAGAACTTTAAACAATTTATTTATGAAATATCTCACTGAAACTGTGATGATAGGTATAAACAATAGATTTAAAAGACTTTTTTTTAGTCATTACAAAATGTTTTAGGTTTTTTAAATATAAAATTTAAGACTTCTTAAGACTACTTGTTCAAATTCATTTTTTCCAAGGCTTCTGTTTTTTCCAGGGTCTGCTAGCCATCCGTATTATAATTTATACCACATGAATCTAATATTGTCTAAAATCTAATTGAGTAAGGGGGGATTTCAGCGACTGTTTGGTCAAAATATAAATATTTCATTAGTTCCATTACATTTCAAACAGTTTTTTACTTGTGGAAATATTCACCAGATCGCCAGTCAGCAAAACAAATTACTCAGAAATAATGCAGCTATTTTGAACAGAAAGAATATGAGTGGTAGTAATATAGAGATAACTCCCTATGACCTAAGCTCCAAAACTAAAAAAAGTTAGCAGTGACCTACCACAACTCATTTAACCTTCCAATTCTACAGCACCACTGGCCATGATATCACAGTGAAGTAAATTGCATTTTCAAGAAACAAAATCGTAATTAAAATGAAAATTTGATACACTATATTATGACTATTTAAAAGATAAACTTCTATAAAATCGTTGTGCATAGTAACTGCGTAATTCTTTTATATGAGACCACAAAAGTACGCCATATATCACAACTTACTATAAGCAAGGAATTCTTCCAACATCTGTTTCTAAATCCAGCAACGAGTTGATGAGAATAGGGGCAGCTAGTATGTGAGTGATAGCTGGCCTTTTAGCTGGATCAAGCTTCAATATGCTCTTCACAAGCATTTTTAGTTCTTCACTGTAAAAGTCTGGCATCTTTGAATATTCGCACCGTAATATCTTCCGCAGGATGCTACTTAAAGACTAAAAAATGTTTATCATTTCAATATTGTTTATGATGGAGCTGCTTTGTAAATTAACAGGATAGTTCATGTAATAGACAATATGAAAAAAAAGAGAAAAAAAAAGAAAGTTCGGATGTCAAGAAGACCTGTACAAAGAAAATGTACCAAAAGGTGTTCAATGGTATAATTATTATTTTCTATAAAATTATATTTTTTTTGTTTTAACTTATTATAACTTCAAAAATAAATTTAAAGATATTTATTTAATTATTCATTTATAATTGGCTTAGAAGAAACAGCAAGAAAAAAAACAACTTCTGAAACTAAACCAACACAACACAACACATAAATATATAAACTTTGACATGCAGTTTGTTTGTGTTTCTTCTTGTTACACCAAATTTTGAAGCGACTTACATCTGCGTCAAAAGCACGTTTGAGTGCAATTAATTCATACAAGATGCATCCAAGACTCCAAATGTCACTTGTTTTATTATATCTAAGTAAATTGTTAGTTAAAGAAAGCGGTTAAAGCGGTTAAATTAAATAAATCTGAATTTTTGTGTGACATAACTTGGTGTCGTAATAAAACCAAAACAATGATATGACAGATTCTATTTGTTGGTAAAAAATACAGCAACAACAAAATGACAGAAAAGATACAATTTTCCTTCCACAACCTCTGGTGACATGTAATGTGCAGTACCAACAGTCTAAAAAAGCAAGGCACAGACATCATGAGGTAAATCAAGCACATAATCTGAAACAAAAAAGATGACCTTGCGTATCAAGGCTACTTTGTTCAGTCTATCCTTTTTATTTCATAATTCATAATGTAACAGTTCGTAATGGTGTCTGGAATAATACTTTAGATATGTGATAGAGATGATATTTGAAGGAATTCCCAGAAACAAACAGTTTTTTTGTTGATTATTGCTTTATTTTCATAGGAAATGAAACAGAAGAAGCAGAATATAGAAGGCATTTCATGTGGGAACCATGTACTTTATGGAATAAACACGATTTAAAAGGAGTTAGAAATGAAATATTACGTCAAAATTATGATTAGTACCATTTAACGTCGGTTGCAAAAAAAAAATTTCTGTTAAAAGTACAATATCACTGTTTAATTTTGTTTTTTTATTTGTGAATTTTTTTCATGAAGTTTCAAACTATCAATTTCAAACTTTAAGCTTACTATGTTTGAGAGCAATACTAGAAAATATTCCCTGTCATTTATGAAAATATTAAAGCTGCCCTCATTGTCCAGTAATATTACTACTACTAGTCGTTAGCCTGTGGAAAAATCCACGGGTTCGCCTGTCCTTTTTATACCGCATTGAGTGGGTCTCGCTACCTGCGCAGCTAAGCTACTATTTTGCGTGACAGACAGACGGACGGAAGGACGGACGGACGGACGGACAGACGTATACGGGTATTATAATATAGATGATCAAGTTCTCTTGCTCAGGCAATAAACACACTTATTGCATATTAAAAAAGCTGTTGTTTTATTTAACAACTTGAAGGTTTACAAGGACAGCAAAACAACTCATGGTATCCAATTAACATCGGATTGTTTGATTATTGTTTTGGAAGATATTTACACCATTCACAACCGCTGTTTGAATTTTAAAGTCAAGGCATACTTCTCTGAGCAGACAGTACACTATCTACCCCAAAGTTTACTTACTTTATATGGAATTTTTAATTAACACATTGGTAATTTGGAAACATTTTTAATCATCAAGTAACACTTAGAAAACAATAAAAATTCACTAACTGTCATGGCGTTCGTCTTTGTGAGAAATTTTGATATCCCAAAATCACAAATTTTCGCCACTCTTTTTCTTCTGTCCAACAAAATATTGTGTGTTTTCATATCACGATGTAGTATGTTGTGGCTATGGATGTGATGCATTGCACGTGCTATTTGACCAAAAAATTTTAAAATCTCCTAAAACAAAACATATAATTTAAAATAAGAAAGTTGAAATAAAAATAGTCTTGTCAAATATGAAAAAGTTTGAAATAGTTCAGGGATAACTGTGCAGTGAAGTAAACCATGCCAAAGTTTTATGAATTTAATTTATGTATACCTTCTTGTTAAGTGCAAAACACTATGCAATTTAAAATAAAGTAACACAAAAATCTTTTTTGTTTTGTTTTGTTTTGAAAGAAAATACTTGATTACGAGACTTCTATTTGTAGATTTTTTATTTTCTATTTATAAATTTATATTATATTTATAGATTATAGATATTTATAGATATAGATTATAGATTCCCTCCCTACCTCTTCTTCCAGCATCATGCTCTGATCATGTCTCTGCTGTAAATAGTCGAACAAATTTCCACCTTAAAAAACAAAGAAAAAAAAATAAACAATAATAAAAAAAAATGTACAAAGCCTAGGTACATTACATTGGGTTGCAACTTAAAATATATTAACTTAATATTACAAAATATCCTAACACTGCTTTTTTTTCTTTTTATATAAATTCATATAAGCATTCTCCTGATCTCGCAATACTGCATAAATTAGGTTATACTTAAGTAATAAGAATCTTTGAATAAACATACTGGTTCCCTACGTGGTTGCTCAAACTCTATAACATTCTGATATCATATCTTGAAGTTCAAAATTAAAATTACAAACAAACCTGGTTCATAATCCATGACTATATTAAAGGTTTTATCTTCAACAAAATATTCATGGTACTTGATAATATTGGGATGGTTAAACATAGCAGTGACTTCAATCTCATTCATAACGCCCTTTCGTTGATCTGTCGTTAAATCATCAATTGTAATTTGTTTGATGATAATCTCCTTATGGTCGCTCTTTCTTTGGTATAAATATACCGCACTGTATATAGATAAATTAGTCATAAGTTAATAATATAAAAATAAAATAACATCTTGACTCAGATCACATAGAGAATAGTCTAAATTATTTTACAGATTATCACCTCTAAATTATTGTATATGTATTCAATCGAAAGGATTCTACTGCGAGAAATAGCATTCTTTCAAACTTGTAATGTAATGGAACGTACACTATCGATTCATAATGAACAAACAGATATTAAAAAAAAGAATCATAATTTCAAATAAATATAAATTGTAAGTGTATACAAATCATGCAAAAACAATCATACCCAAATGCTCCACGACCAACTGCTTTCTTAGTATCTAAATCATATTTTTCCATGCCCATGTTGATAGGGTATTTATTTAAGTTTATATCTAAATATAAAGTAAAACTAGAAAAAAAAAATTCAATGCCTTGTTTGAATTACAGGGAACAAAAATAATGCAGACTGCAAGAAAATTCTTTTCACTAGAATTATATATTCTGAAATCTGCTATATTATTAATAGTACAAACAAGAACACTTTTTTTTTTCGAACATTTTGCAAAATACTTTTTCTCAACAGAAATGACATATTTTAACAAAATACACCCGCTAAATTAAAAACAAAATTATTTTATTTCTTTAAAAATCAAAAAAAGCCAAGTGAATTTTGATGTTTCAGTAAATATTTATTTATCGGATTGTTAAGATATTGTACTTTGTAGACCTTTTCCAAGCTAAAAATGCCTCAATTAACAAGAAAGCTAATAATCTCTATAATAATAGCCGTCGTCTGTCTGTCTCTGCATGGACCCCTCGCTGAGTCAGAAAATGATGTTACGGAAACACCAATATCAAATGCGATATATTTTTGTCTACTTTGTTGCGACGGTAAATTTAAAGGACGGGCAACCCCATGGATTTTTCCACGGGCTAACGACTATGTTTTATAAAATCGCCAAATTAAATTCACATCGAAATTATCAAAATTATCAATTCACCAATTTTGATACCTTTTAATACCATTTTCCCCCCTAAAAATGTCTCCCCCAACGGAAAAATGACATATGGACAAGGTTTATAAGTTTTATAGTCTGGATCTCTAATATTATATAGTTAAATCTACTCATTAGGCACAAATATTCAACAGATAAAAAAATATATATATTAGTCACAATAATTTTCAATATATACATATTTATATTTTAAATAATAATTATATATAAAATCGTATTATAAGTATGCCTCACTCATTATTGGTTGGTATCTAAAAATACACAATAAAGTCCTTTTATTAATGGCACCAAATTATATTAGTGAATTTCAGTTTAAAATTTGTAATAAATAAACATATCAATATAAACTGTTGTTTCGAAAAATTACACAAACCACACAGCATCAACTTTTATATGTCATTTGTAATTACAAATCCTCAGGTTAACTAAAATAAAAAAAAAGTTCAAGATTATAAAAGAACATTTTTGGAAAACGTGATACCATATTAGATACTGTAGGAAAAAAGTGTGAAATTTTATTTCTAAAAGACAAAAATAATTAATATTCTGGGTTGTATAGAAATATCTATACTATTAAATATTGGCAAATGTACACGCTCTTCTGTTAGATATCAATATTTAACAGGGTTTGACTAACTGGAGTATGTTGAAAGTGATGCCACAAGTAAAGAACAAATTATTGAGGAGTTTTGAGGAAATTTGAGGAGAAAGTCCTTAAAAAGTTTCCCTTGGAAGACATTGCATCAGTTTGATGCAATGTCTGTTTTATAAAATATCCAATCAATATTTGTTTGGATTAAATTTACATATTTCAGAAATGAAATGTGCGTTTGCATACAAAGTTTCTGTCTCAATTATCTTTTAAATACTTTTATAACCAATTAGGCATAGTAGCTAACACAAAAGAAATTACTGCTTGGTGATTAGAGGTTCAATTAGCATCCAGTTTTGTTCCATTATATAATATTAACCAGTTTTGCTTGTATGTTTTAAAAGAAAAAATAATACCTGCGTCACATTCACCTTATTTCCAAGCAATATTTCAACATGAATAGGAGTTAGATTCAAAAAGAATGAATCAGGATTGTTCTAAAAAAATCAAACAAAAATTATGAAAGCCACAACGAATATGATATTGCAGGACCATTCAAACACATTGAACATTTCTACGCACAAGTGGGAACCTAATTAGAATTACTGATTTGTCTGTATATCAAACAAAACTATGTGATGATTATAATATAGATGGTTGAAAAAATGTCAGGTCACTTAACACTTAGCTAGATTAGCAGCTAGACATTAATAAATGATTACCCTGGGCTGTACCGCAAAATATAGCCCAAGGTCTAAGTCCTGACCATGCTTGCATGGTCAGTGCAAAAAATTCTAAATAGTCCTTTCTAAAAACAGAATTATTCTATGCAGACCGGTTAAAAAGACAAATAAAACAATACCGATATGATATAACAAGGCGCTTATCAAATTTTTGGATTTTTTGCATGCAATCGAGGGGGGGAGGCGCTTAAAAAATGCAGGGCACTTATAAATTTTTCCTCATTTTGTACAAATTAAAGACAACGGTAATTTTCAATTTTTTTTTCCTGAAAAACAAAACTGAACAAAAGATGTAACAAAATTAAGTTTAGTCTTTGTCTAGGGTTCTCAATATAAAAAAGTAAAATTTTGAAATAAGCGCCCCTTTTTATCAGGAGTTCGCTTAATCGGATCATTATGGTACTACACCATGCAAAAATCATTTGAGGTTGCTGTGAAAAAGAGTTAACATATAACTTTATAGATATAATAAATGCCAGATAGACAAATAGCACATTTCCTAGTTTGTTATTATATTTTGCCTTCCAAAACCCCTTAAAAATTGTGCCAGTGATGTTTACATCTCAATGTTATAAATGAAATTATTTATTGTTGTTGATGCTATAGGCAATAGTTCGATTGATGAACAGAAGAGAGTTCTTCCCCCAACCACCCTGTGACTCCCAGACAGTGTCATTGGTAAGTGAAGGGTTAAGTTAAAAGTTACATTTAATTACCATAAATTCAAAGAAAAATGTTTGACCCAATGCATCCCGTACTTTGGCTTCAACTACTTGGAATGAGTGAATAAAGAACTAAAAAAAAACAGCTGTGAAATTACATCTGTGACAAAAACAACCAATAATAATGTCCACTTATGTTTTCAGAGGAAAAAGGTGCCACAAGACTACAATACCTGTAATGTTAAACCAGCTTGCTTTTGGCTGTCTGCATAATTTTCATTTCCCATAGCATACAGAAGATTGTGTATGCAATTTAACTTAAAAGAAAAAGAAAATATATAGGTTGATATTTTAAGTTTCACAATTTATTTGTTTCTTGAAAAATTAGCTACTAACATTGCAGCATGTATTGCATTACTATAAACGTAATATTTACAGAAAAGCCATCTGCATGATTTTGCAATATCCTATTACAAGAAAAATTACACATAAAATATTTACCCGAATGCATTGCTCAGCAACCTCATTACATTCGTCTGCTAATTTTCTGAAGAACATAAACATAAAATACTAACCCTATAATAACTGTTTATGAGGGCAATACCAGGGAATATTGACCGACGTCAAAGTATTGCCCAGGCTTGTGAGGGCAATACGCAACAGAGGTCAATATTCAAAGGTATTGCCCGAAATAAACAGTTATTATATGGATTATTATCCGGGTACTGCATTTTACGACAAAAAAATATAACATTATAAGCAGGATGTAGAAACCATGTCTTTATAGAAACTATTCCCGTATGGAACGTACATTCGAACAAAAAATATTTTTTTTAAAATCGAATACCCTGTAAACATAACAGGTCTTAATTGTAGCTACAACATCGAATTCTTTAAAAGATAAAAGTAAGATTCACTTCTGCTTCGCGTTTTGTTTACTTTTTTCCGTGTTTATTTTACATTTAATGCTACCATATTTAAACTTTAAACACAGTTGCTATGGTGGCTGGCAATACCGTGGAATATTGCCCGCTATGACATAAGTTCTAACCAATCACATTGCGCCAATTTCGAAAATATCGATGCCACCCTTTTACCCGGGTAATAAATGACAATATCAAACAGTTCTTCAAAATAATAGAAACAGCATTAACTTTATGATAAAAATAATTGAAGACTTAATGTTCTTTGGTTACTAACACAAGTAGCCCAAACAACAATCTATGTCAACAAAAATCATGTATCTTGAAGTGAGAAAGATAATAATAATAACAGATCACAGATCAGTTAGCACTTGTTCTACTAGGAAGAATAAACAAGAAAAATTGCATACCTGATAAGTTTCGCTGCAGCTGCTTGTTGAATATACACTGGAAGAGAAGCTAGATAAAATCACAGCAAGTTGTAAACATGGCACTTCAAGATTATCTTTAATGTGTAAACAGAGTCAGACACACATTCTTGTACTTCAGTTAGAAAGCATCACACGAATAAAGCAATCAGAATGCTTAGACTTAGCAAAAGATTTAGCTTAACTAGGATTATATATCTCAATTTACAATGTAACACATTCAGCTGCGCAAAATCGAAATTTTACAAAGCTTTTATATTTAAGTTTTTTTTTAATTATATTTTTTTAACAAAATTTATTGCCTAAAATCAGGCTCACGTGCAACTACAGTAAGAATGAACAAGGCAAGCCACCCATCACATTAAGCCTTTCTCTAGTTGGTAATATATGTGAGTTATCCCTGTGTTTAAAACATTGTAGAGTCTTCAAAAAATAAAATAACTAACCCTGAATTTCAGGAGCTTCAGGATCTAAAATTAAAAGAAGATAAAAGTGATCTGAAAATTAAAGGCTTCTAACAACTTTATTCAATAAAAATTTGCATGCTATTTTTGATTAAAGGTAACAACAAGCAAGTTCAAAATTTATGGAGTAATAGAGAGTTTATTTGAACAAAAATATGAAAAAATGTCTAAACCTTTAAAGAGAACATGCTCAGATTAACCTGGTATTTCTTAAAAAAGTGTAATAGAGAAATAATTATCAGAAATGACAGTTTAAAATAAATAAAGGTTAAAATACCTAAAAAGTGTAATTGGAGATTAAAATGTTACAAGTGTAAGGGTAGATTGCACACTATACAGTTTTTTCTCTTTATGTTCTCTTTTACAGAATGCATATTGATAAAAGTAAATGCATATCAGTAACTGTTGAAGACCGAATAGTAACATCAAGCATAACTGAGGAAAACGAGCAGATAAAAAAAGAGCTTTTGAAAAGATAATAAGCTTTTAAATCAACCTAAAACACTAGACATTCTCCTGCAACTTTTATATCGACTTTTCTATATCAATTATTTAACTTTGTCATTTTGAAAATTTAAAATTTTGACACCTACATCACCTTCGAAACTCCTACAGAGAATACTCAAAAACTGTATATAAAGTCGGGCAAGTTAAAATCCGGTCAGCTAATTTTACTCATCCAACTACAGTGAAATATGAGCATAATGTAAATGTAAAAAACAGATTCACTGGTTAAGAACAAAAACACAAAAACGCAATTGTAAGTACCTTTTAAAATTTCTGGCTCCTCATCAAAATCAACTTGTGACGGCTTCAATGAGCCAACCAGGCCAGTTAAAATTCCTAACCTAATATTCTCATACATCATGAGTAACGTGATAAGTTGAAATCCTTCATACTGCACTTCAAGATGCAATGATCGTAATAACATGAGAGCTGGATCAACGATTCCAATACCTGCATTGTCCATCTTCGGCTATCAAAGGAGAAAAATACATAACTAGACCTTACCTAACCACATAATCTCTGATAACTAAAGACAATAGTGTTAAATAAAAACACCACTGGTTAATCAGGATACACAAAATAAATAACAAATGTTTTTAAACATAAGCACATGACTTTCTGTCTTAAATTAAAATTAAAAACAATTTTCACAAACTAGTCGGTGGCTTGTGGATAAATCCACGGGTTTGTCTATCCTTTATTTACCGCATTTCGTGTGTCTTGCTACTGCGGTTACCATTTCGTATGACAGACAGTATATATGTGGGTATTATAATTTTAGTTATACATTATACATTAAGAGAATAATTATTATAGTTGACATTATCATCTACATCACTTGATTGCCAAACAATATTAACCGTTTAGACTATAGCTGGTTGTCTTAACACAGCCATAAAAGATTCTTCAATGTTTTTTCTTTTCCTGAAAATTTGCGGTGCCATCGACAACACACTTCATGTAAAGTAGAGTTGTTTTCCAAGTACTTTTGGTGGTTTGATATCATTCTATTCCATACTCTCTACTTATATACATATAATCCTTTAATAACAGTGTTTGTTGTCAAATTAGTCAAAAGAGGTAAGCTAAAAATTTATTGCTACAATATACATGCTGCTAGAAGGGATCTAGCAGCTAATTTATTGTTGCAAATGCATTTTCCAACCTCAAATTTCAATTGTTTTCCTCTGCGCCAACCAAGGTGGCACTTAACGGACATACTATTTAAACAGACAATATGATCAACAAATCTCTGGATATGCCACAGAGTATATATTCATTTTATTATTATATTAAACTAGTCGATAAGGCCCGTGGAGAAATCCACTTAGGCAGGAGGGACAATGTAAAAATTGGTTATTTTAGACCTTTTGCTGATGTCAGCAGTGCATATGCAAAAACAAATTGACGAAATTCAGTTTATCCGTTGTCTCTATTGTGTAGAGCTCGACACGCTCATGAAGAGAATGTATGTGATCATGTGACTTTGATAAACGGTTAATGATATATAAGGGTTTAAAAATTATGCTGACGTCAGCAAAGACCCACGAAAACACACAAAATTATTTTTTAGAAATTTGTATACCTGTTGCCTTTAACGTATAGGTCTTGAAACGCTGATCAAGAAAATGTATAGGATCATGTACTTTTGACAAACGGTTACGGAGATATGGGTGTTTAAATGATTTTTGATGACGTCATCAACCTGTCCATTCTGAAACGGATTCAGGGAATCAGGTTTGGGAAAATTACCCAAATTGGTCCTATCTGGTCCCTATTTACCCACGCGGTGAAAAATCATTGATGTCACCACCTCGTTTCCAAGTTATTTGGCCTCAAATATTTAAGTGCATTGTAATGGCTTCATTAATTTAATATAGGATATTGACGTTAGTAGTAGTGTTATTGACGTCGCGCCGTAACGTCAGTCAGTGATGACGTCAGCAATGATCTGTCAACAACAAAATATTTTTTCATGGAAATTTGTTTTCACCTTGCCTCTATTGTGTAGAGCGTAAACTGCTGATCAAGACAACGTATATGATCATGTGGTTTTAATAAGCAATTAATGAGATATAAAGGTTTAAAATGTTTCCTGACGGCAGCAATGGCCTGTCAAAACCCCAAAAAATTTTTTTAGAAATTTGTATACCTGTTGCCTTTATCGTATAGATCTTGAAACAATGATCAAGGAAATATATAGGATCATGTACTTTTGAGAAACGGTTGCAGAGATGTTAGGGTTTGAAGAAGAAACAGATTTTGGGACCCAGGTTTGGAAAACTTACCCAAATTGGTCCCAGGTGGTCCCTAGTTACCCACGCGGTGAAAAATTATTGATGTCACCACTTCGTTTCCAAGTTATTTGGCCTCAAAGTTTTAAGTGCACTGTAATGGCTTCACTTATGTTAATATACTTTCCTTTGATGTTAATATTGTTTACCGTTAAAGTTTGATAAATTACAGAACCGTTTTATGTATGTATATGTATTTTATATTTTATCCACTTTGCAAAAGTCACAGACAGAAGCTCCGTATTATTATATAGATATTTCATATTTTACAGAGAAAATAAAACTCTTTTAAAAAGGAATCTTTTTTAATTTTTTAAAAAACTTCTTTTTGTTCTCAAATAATAAGGCTATTAAGAATGGTGACAAACTGGTTTTAATTCTTTCCAAGTATACCAATTTTTTCTGTCAGAGTGATAAAATAACAAAATCACAGTCTTTGTTAATCAAAATGCATGTAACCCTCACTTTACGAAAAATATATAAAAATGCACAGTCTTGTCAATAAAGAAATGGCTAGGCGTCTTCAAAGAGTATGTCTACAATTTTGCATGTGCGCTATTAGTTTTACACGTGCAATTAAGATGCAAAAACAGCACAGGCAATTTTGTTTCAGGCATGTGTGAAGGCGTGCAAGTGTCATTACACATGCAAGAATGATAAGACTGCTGCATAACAAATTAAAAATTGTGTTTTGTGAAACTTTCTACCCACTTCTAAATACCAATACAATAGAGGCAATGCGTAATTAAATTTTGTGAGTTTAACCATATAGTTAAAAACATACAAATTAAAAATGTACATACTTGTATAAGTTGCAATATTTGAGCTGCAATTCGTTGTGCTTCAGGTGACAAGCTTTTTAAGAGAGCAATCATGACTTTGTAGATCTGATGTTGATATTTAGGATTTCCCTATAAAGGTTAAGCACTGTTTACCACAAAAACACAAAAACCATATGTGCTACCTAGACACTAACAAACTTCCCGGACTTCTGACTGTTCATTTGTTTCAATAAGTCATAAAGAAAGGTAAAAATTAATCGTCTACCTAGATTTGACAATTTCACTGTCCTGTACTGCTTATTACTGGTTTTTCTGAAAAATTTCAAGTTCATATCAAATCTTCGGAAATCAGAAAAAAAACAAGTTAAAAAATAAACAACATAACGTTCATTTATAACTAGTATTACAAGCACAAACACACACACACAAAAAACGTGCTTGTATAAAACAATAGATAACAATAGTTAAATTTCTAGAGCTATACCTTGTGTTGTATAATATAAACTCTAAGACTTTCAACGTTTTTTTTTCACAATTGTCTAATATTTGTTTATGCAACTTTACTTCTGGAGAGCCTAAGGTTGCCAAGGGTATAGGGTGTTTTTTGGTCCTAAGTTGCTTAGCTGAGTTGGTTAGCTACTATTTTTCTCTGACTTTAACTCATGTAGCTTCTATGAGAAACATTTGAATTATTTAATTGATTTAGTTTATTGACAGTGGTCTGGTGAACTCAACATACACAAAATTTTTTTCCATAGGACACTATAGTTTTGCCACTTTTAGTCAGCTTTTAATCTAGACTTTTCTGCCTGTTTTCTTAGAGATATTTTACTACATTCTAAAATTCCAGATTTTCTAGGTATGCTACATACCCTGATTTAATTCTTAATGTAGTTATAAAACATTAACTTTGAAACACATTCAGCTATTCTCACAAAATGATATTATTCCACTTACAACAGACAATTCTTTTAAAATAATTTTGCATGCGTTCTGACAATTGATACTTTCACACTTCGTTAAGCATTGAGCGATTGCTTTTATACCTGTAACAGACAAAATTTTCCAAATATATATATAGGAAAATAAATTCTGTATCTAAAGGTATGTACTTTTTGTGTTAAGTAATGCATTATAAAATAAACACTGTGCAGGAGTTGTAACATAAAAGAAGGACAATTAATAAATATAATAAATTTTATATCTAAAATCAGGAAGTTGAGATTTTTTTTAGAACTAGTCCCGTGAGAATTCAAATATACCATATAGACTATCAGGAATATTATCTTATTAAGGTTTTCCCTTTTTATAAAAAATTTAATTCGTGAAGTCGTTGCAATTTCTCACAAATTCCAAGAATTATTGACTTGGATAAAGTTTCTATAAAGATGGTGATATTTAGATTATTTTGCTTTTAAAAATAGTTTACCTAAAAGATAATATTTCTATTTTCATACCTTATTTGTTTTGTTTTGTGCAACTTATATGAAGTATAATCCGATTTATTATTATTAAAATAAATTACTCTTTTTGTTAATATTTAGATGACAAACAATGATTTTAGTGGACTCCATTAGTATTGCTAATTCAATGTGATATTTTGGCGAAGGAAAGTCAATCTTCTGTGTCACATTAAAAAAAATTAATTAAAAAATTTGCAAATAAAAAGGTTTTTTATTGCATTAACACATGCAGATGTGCATGCCTATTCAAAGTTTTTTGATAGCGTAAAGTTTTGACGCATCATATTCATTACAAATTCAAATTTTGACGCATCATATTCATTACAAGTGCAAGGGAAAACTTCATGGCATCGCAAAAATATTTTGTGGAAATCTAAGGCGCTCTTTCTTTGTTCAAGGTCAAATAACACCCTTTTGCAGTAGCAAGAAGGTAACACAGACACAATAACCCAAAGATCAACCTCCCTTGGCCTTAGAAGGCATGCTCAACATTTCTGATAAAAAAACTGAATGCACAATATTATTAAGTAAACAAGAAAAATAGGATACCAAAACTTTCACATATCAATTCTTTATACTTTCTTCCATTTAATGCAATTACATTGATAAGATCAAGAGCTACTTTTTTGTCATTCTATAAAGCAACAAAAAAATGAATGAATGAATCAATAAATAAAAAAAACAATAATTGAACATAAATATGCACAATACAAAAAGCATAGATGAAAACTAGCCAAGTCAAAAAACAGTATAAAATACAAAAATACATACCTCAGCTAACTGGTTCAAGCCAAGAATTTCAAGAACGGTCAATATACCACCAACTTCAATAAATTCTGTCAAGAATTTATGCCTAAAATATAACCAAAGTTAAAAAAACAAAGTTAAACAGAACCCAAGGTATAAAATGATGTTGGACTTATATTATAGAGTTTAAAAAGTTGGTTAATAAGTCTTTTTAACTTTTTTAAAAAGCACTTTTTTCTCAAGATATTCACTTTTGAAGAATTTCAGAATTAACTACGCTGCATAAATTAAGATGTCATATTTAAGCATTAGCACATCCAAAATTTATCAATGCATTAATATTATAAAGGTGAATTGATTGACATAATTTTTTAAAATAAATAAATTGATAAATAACAACTATATATTACATCAAAAAGTGAACTTTACAAAATGCTTAAAATAAAAAAATTACTTACCCACTTGAAGACCCAACAAATATCAGAATGGCCAAAAGTTGTTTGTCAACACAATACCCGTTCATGTAACTTTAAACAGTTGTTAAGAAAATTATTATTGAAATTATTTACCCAGGATAGCTTCTTCAGTTCATTTTGGTACTGCTATCAACACGAAGGGATCCTAGTGCATTTAAAGTCCCATTTGAGCTACGAGGTCGTGCAAACACAGCAATCGTTCTACTAAACAACTGCCTGAGGTTTTTATAATCATAATCTTGTGCCGAACGCTAGCAGAATGGATAGATTCACACTTTTATAGTCTTTGGCATGACTCGATCGGGGTTTGCACCCAAGGCAAACTCTCTACCACAAGGATACCAGCGGTTATTAAATTGAATCACATAATACGACAGAAAGGTTTAGTTGAACCACTTAAAAAGTTAACTTTAGCAAATTCCACAGAATTCTGCTAGCTGGAAAATTCGATTTTAACAAAGATATTAAACTTTATGACTTGCTTGTAAACCAATGCTTATTAGGTACTAGTGTGTATTATTAAGATACACATAGATACGTTCGCCTAGATTTTTTTCTATCTTCATTTTGTAATGCCTTTCATCCGAAAATGCCCTTAAACGAAGTTAGGTCTTTTCTAAGCTTTCTTGTGATACATACATATATAGATATTAGCCACATCCCAAACGTTGTAACTATTCTTCACAAATTTTGACTCTTTTGCTTAAAGTGGCTGTCCTTCAATGTCCTTTGCTTACCGTTTTATAGTTTTTCAGTCCTTATACCTAATTAATTTAATTTATATATGTATACATGCCTTGGTACCTATAGAAAGTTTAAACAAAAAGGATACGAAATTCTCAGCCACGATGTTAGTCTTGTAAAAAATAAGCTAGCTCCATTAATATATACTTGCTCAAGTTCTGCTGCTCTCTTTCCTTTATGCATGTTGATAAAAGCTTCCAAAATTTTAACACGTTTAGATTTTGATGCATTGTCCCACTCTTGAAGAAATCGGGTTAGCTCTGATGGAGTCATTTATACTTTCGCTAAAATGTAAGATAGAAATTTGTCTTTCAAAGAGAAATCTAAATGTGTTAACATAGCTATTGAAATTTAACATCCTTAGTTTTAAACAAGTCCAAAAGATGTTTATTTTAAACAGTGTTTCCTTTTTTTGAGAAAAAGGGCAAAAGCTTTTCGTTTTTACCTAGTATCTGGTTCTTGAGAAGCACTGTTCAACTTTAGTTTCGTAATTATCCATATTGTTACATTGTTTTAGCTCAAAATATGTCAAATTTATGCCAAATTTTTTTTGCTAAAAATAAACCTCTTTAAAAATAAGGAATATCTACGTTATACATTATATACACTTAGTCCCTATACAATACTTGTGTGAATATTGGACTTCTAAAATTAATTATATATCCAACAGGGTGGCAAAAAAAAATTTTTTTAGAGGATTCTAAAGGAGATTTTGCACTGAATTTAGAGGGAAACTATAAAATTATTAATCATTGTACCTAGAAAAATAGAGTGTTAATGAGGACAATAGAGAACTTTAGAGGTTTTCCAAAAAAGAGGACTTTAGAGGATTTGAGAGGAGGGCATGGCTACCCTGTGCCTTTTTTGATCAAATTTAGTGAGGGTGATTTTTATTATTTTTGGTTCAAAAATGTATAATATTAATATAGACATAAAAAAGAAAGAGTATGCTTCAAAATAACATTTCAGGACCTGTTTACTCATTTACAGTGAATCAAAATATTACTTTTGTTTTTTTGCATTTTTATGACAAAGTCCTGTGAGTTTTAAAGCTTTCATCGCGATTGATCATGAAAACCACAATAGTTTCACGATGGGAATCACGATTCATTAAAAGTATGAGGAATACGAAGTCAGAGAATGATTTAGGAAGGCTTTGCAGTGCTTAGAGTCAACATAAATCTTTGTTTAGAAGCCTACTTAATTGATTTGTTTTTACTTGTGGCTGCACTAATTATCACAAATATTGTTAATGGAATACAGAGTTATTTACTATATCTTGCATTCAGTATCTTTTTTCTGATTTTATAATTCAAGCTTTAATGGCATTTTAAGCTTTTTGTATTTGGCTTTTTTAAAAATTTATATCCACAGATATTTTTAACTTTTAAAACTCGATCTAAAAAAGCATTGTATCACCGTTTTTAAACGTGATCTAAAAAAGCATTTCTATCACTGTTTTTCCTTCTTAAACTTTTAAAACACGATCTAAAAAAGCATTTCTATCGCCGTTTTTCCTTCTTAAACTTTAAAAAAAGCGATCTAAAAAAGCATTTCTATCACCGTTTTTCGTTCTTAAATTTTTAAAACGCGATCTAAAAAAGCATTTCTATCACTATTTTTCCTTTTTAGACTTTTAAAACGCGGTCTAAAAAAGCATTTCTATTGCGTTTATCCTTATTAAACTTTTAAAACGCGATTTAAAAAAACATTTATATCTCGCTTTTCGTTCATAATTTTTTAAAATGCGATCTAAAAAAACATTTCTGTTGTCGCGTGTTCTTAAACTTTTAAATTAAAGTCTCAATTGATAACATTTACAATTATCCTATTGGGAATAATTATGTGCATACTATATAACAATAGTTACGCTCAGTTATAATAACAGAATATTTTTTTTCAATTGCTTTTGATTTAAATCTATATAATAATACGCTGAGTGTGTCTGTCTGTGACAGGCAAAGTGGATGTGTTTATTTTCCTTTGATGTTGCCGAGAAATGGATGTCTAATATGTTAAACTTTCTGGCGTTACGGTGCGACAAAAATAACACTACTTTCACGTCAATATCCTATATTAAATTAATGAAGCCATTACAGTGCGCCTAAAACTTTGAGGCCAAATAACGTGGAAACGAGGTGGTGATGTCAATGATTTTTCACCGTGTGGGTAACTAGGGACCACCTGTGACCAATTTGGGCAAGTTTCCTAAACTGGGTCCTTGAATCCGTTTGGGAGACTTCATCAAAAAACCGTTAAACCCTAATATCTCTGCAACCGTTTGTCAAAAGTACAGGTATACAAATTTCCAAAAAATATTTTTTAGGTTTTTACGGACCATTGCTGACGTCAGCATAATTTTTAAACCTTTATATCTTCTTAACTGTTGGTCAATAGCACACGATACTATACATTTTTATCACCAGCGTTTCAAGCTCCGCAAATTTAGAGATAACAGATAAACAAATTTCGCGAACTTTTTTTTGTTCATGCACTGGCTGATGTCAGCAAAAAACCTAAAGCAGCCATTATTTTTCTGCCTAATTGGATTTTTCCACGGGCCTTATCGACTAGTTGATAATAAAGCAATAAAACTTTCAAAATTATATATCATAAATATCATAATTATATATATAACTTCCTCTGTATCCAGTCTGTCCTTATAACCTCCTGCCAAGTCTTTCTCGGTCTGCCTCTGGGCTTTGCCCCAGGAACTCTCAAGTCTCTACACTTTCTTACCCAATTATCCCCGTCATTTTCCCCATCATCTCCACAATTTTCCTCACATGGCTTGGGTTAACCCGGAGCTACGGTAACATTAACTCGCCCATGTTAAATCACCGTCAAGAGGAATCGAACCCCCGTCTCTTGCACAGAGTACGAGAGCTATAACCACTAATCTACGGCGCCACAATATGAAATGGGACAGCTTAAAAAAAGATGTTATAATGCTATTTGGGTTTAGAAACTGCTTCTTCTCATTTTATATATATATATATATATATATATTTTTCGATCCTGTGATACACCCTTAAAATTTTGCTTCAGCACTCAGTAATTACCAAAGTCATGTGTTAGATTAGCTAGCTAGCAATTATGTATGTTAAGGGGATTCACTTCAGCAAAAAAAAATGCTGAAGCATAAACTCAATTGCCCAATGTGATATTGTTTCATAATTCTTTAATATTTATTTTCACAAAACAAAGAGCAACAAATGATAAGTGTTCTACTACTATTGACAACTACTAAACATTTTTTTCTGCAGGACTGCAAAATTATAGCTAGCTAGATTCTTAAATTTACGATCTAAAATTAAAGCTGAGACAATAAAAGAATCAAATACAACACTAGGTTATGCCAGGTTTACATAGCTAGCTTAATTGCAGTGCGAAACATGTTATGTTGATTGTTTTCTACACAGACTACAGAGTAACAGCGTGTCTCTGGATACCATCTATGTTTTGATGGATATCAGCCGGCAAACAAAAATGGTTTTGTCCCCGAAACGCGTCTTTTTTGTCCCCGAAAAAAAATCCGGTCTCTTTAAAGTCAAAGTTGTAAAAGGAGTCTTGAGGAGAGACTTTTTTCTTATCCACTGCACGAAATCATTAAATACAAGTAGAGGTTACTTAAAGGGATTTTCCCAACTTCGCGATTTAAATTTAAACCAACTCCGCCCCTGGATTTTTAGAACTTTGCCCCGAGAGCTTTTTTCTATTTCTGTAAATACGACCATGTAATTCACGTTTTTTTTATCGGGGGCAATGATGATTTTTTGCACAGACTGGCACGGCGTTAGTGCCCCCATGTCCCCATGGTTTTTAGCTTTTTAATATGAGAGAGGACGAGGTGGGCGTTGGTGCTAATCCTTTTTTAGGAAATTTAAGTCTGAAAGTTTGAAAAAATCGAAAATACACACCGATCTTCTTTCTTGAAAGTCTCGAAGCCTTAACTATCCGTGTTAATAAACTTTGTTTAAAATAATCCGTCTTATGCGATTTTACAATCACGTGGCGTCATTTTGATTAGCAACTGATGATTAATGGATTTTAATATAGTGCGTCAAAAGAAAAAATTAATGATTCATTGACCTAAACTTTGTAAAAAAAGATTAGCATTAACGCCGAGCTGGTCTGTGCATACAATTAAAAGCGAAAGGCTATGAAAAGAGGCAAATCTTAACTCGAAAGTTTTTCGCCATTTTTGTGCTTCCCCATTGATCATTTTATATTCCAATCTTAAATTCCTTGATCAACAATGGAAACAGAGACATTGTTGATCAACGGAAAACGGGGAACATTTTCTTTCTTGGTACTGCACTTCAAGCAATTGCGCAAATTACGCAAATTTGAATTAATGTATTAGATGCGCTACTAACAAGTAGCGCGTCTAATACATTAATTCGAACACCATTGAAATTTTCAACTTTGAATAAAAGTACGCGTAGCAGCTGCCTTGTCGTATAACATTTTTAAAGAAAAGACTAAAAAGTCTGAAATGCAATTTTTATTTTGTTCCCAAACTTAAGCTGCATCGAAAGGCTTACTCCTTTATTGGTCAAGATTTACAACATTTTTAACACTGTCAAGAACTTTTGTAACCGTCCACTTCCTTCGTTTTTCATTTCGCGAACTCAACACTGGGCGCTTAAGAAACACCAGTGGCAGTAAAACAGTTGATACAAGGGAAAGGAATATTGCTACACAAAGCCGTTGAATGAGGTTCCACTAAAATTGGATCACAAATTTGCTGATGTATTGTTATGATCAAAATACATGTTACGATCAAAATAAACCGCTGGAATTAAAAGCTATGATTCATTTAAAATACTAGCTTTGAGTAATCGTCTCTTGTAACAATGAACTGATACCATAAGTTTCCCACATGTGCCCCTTCAAACGTAGCAGTTTTTTACCAACATTAATGTACCGTTTTTCAACTTAAGAATTTACATAAAACTTATCCAACTTGATTTAGACATTATAATGGACATTTTTTCAGCAGGAAGATTTATTCAACAACGTAGCATATTAATTTAACTAAAAATTTTTCTCAAGGACAAACTTTGCATATTGAGTGGAACACTGGATTTTTTCAGTAAACTGATAAATTTTAAGGGAAAGTTTATTCCTGTCACTGTCTTGTTCTATCAACAACCATTTTCAAACAAGGTTCAAGGCTTTCGACACCATAAGCCATGGTGCAATTCTTAATAAATTAAGTGACTATGGTAACACCTCAGTTGAATATGAGTAGTTTTGCAGTTATTTATTTGGTCGTTCACAGTGTGTCCACATTAATGGATTTCTATCTGATAGTTTACCTGTATTCTGTGGAGTACCACAAGGATCGGTCCTCGGACCTCTGTTGTTTCTAATCCATTTCAACGATATTTGTGACAAGTTGGATAAATGCAAAATACTAATGTACGCTGATGATACTGTGGTATATTTTTCTTACAAAGATTTGTCGACCATCGAAAATACCCTTCAAACCGAGTTAGTTTCTATTGCTTGGAAGAAAACGAATTAATTATGAATTTGAAGAAGGGTAAGACGGACAGTATGCTCTTTGGAACTGGAAAACGCTTTTCGAAAGCTGATTACAAATTCTTGTCTTTGAAAATCGGTTCAACAGTCATGTCACCGACTGAACTTTATCTCTTCTATCTTGGTGTTTATTTGGACCCAACGTTGAATATGTCGATAAACTTTGATAAAATGTATGAGAAAATATCATCGAGAGTTCAATGCTGCAAAGAATCAGATCATACGTAACAACGAAATGTGCATTACAGATTTACAAATCGTTCATCTTCCCAATTTTGAATTATCGTTCGCTAGCTAACTTAGCCACTTGTATTACAAGAAGCCTGAAAGTAAAGTCGTTGGAAAATCGTGCGAAGTCTGTAATTGTAAATAACTCTGATGCTGAAATGAAATTTCCAACTTATGAAATGAGCCAAAATAGAAAGTTATGTATTTTCAACTATAAATGTTTAAACAGTGAAACTTGTGAAAATTTTGAGGGTTATTTTGATTTAATAGATCATATTATAAGAACACGGAGCAACGGTACATTGGTGAGGTTGACACGTGTTAGACTGGAAGTTGGTAGGTTGGGATGCTTTTTTCGTGCTGGGAAAGATCGCTGTACGTGAAGCACTAACCTTATCAGACTTCCAGAAAATGTTGAAGTAATTTTACTGTGATATACTTATTGAGTCATATTGTCTATCTTTTTGATTTCTTTTTCTTTTCATGTGTATTATTCGTGTGTAAAATTCGTATAATTTTGTCCACCATTCTATGGTCCAATTACTTACTATTTGATGTTCAACTAATCTTTTGTTTCGTATTACTCTTCCACTTAGTTCTTAGTTGCAGTTTATATTTTATTTACAGGAACTTATTAGATAACAGTACCATATTGTAACTGGTTAGGCCATCCTGTGTAAATATTAACTAATAAATAAGTAAATAAATAAATAAGTAAATAAATAAACAAGTAAATAAATAAATAAATAAATAAATAAATAAATAAGACAATATATAAATAAGAAAATAAATTAATAAGAGAATAAATAAATAAGAAAATAAATAATAAGTAAATAAGTAAATAAGTAAGTAAGTAAATAATTAAATAACCAAATAAACAAATAACCAAATAACCAAATAAACAAATAAACAAATAAACAAATAAACAAATAAACAAATAAACAAATAAACAAATAAACAAATAAACAAATAAACAAATAAACAAATAAACAAATAAACAAATAAACAAATAAACAAATAAACAAATAAACAAATAAACAAATAAACAAATAAACAAATAAACAAATAAACAAATAAACAAATAAACAAATAAACAAATAAACAAATAAACAAATAAACAAATAAACAAATAAACAAATAAACAAATAAACAAATAAACAAATAAACAAATAAACAAATAAACAAATAAACAAATAAACAAATAAACAAATAAACAAATAAACAAATAAACAAATAAACAAATAAACAAATAAACAAATAAACAAATAAACAAATAAACAAATAAACAAATAAACAAATAAACAAATAAACAAATAAACAAATAAACAAATAAACAAATAAACAAATAAACAAATAAACAAATAAACAAATAAACAAATAAACAAATAAACAAATAAACAAATAAACAAATAAACAAATAAACAAATAAACAAATAAACAAATAAACAAATAAACAAATAAACAAATAAACAAATAAACAAATAAACAAATAAACAAATAAATAAATAAAATCAACTTCACTGTCGTCAATGTTGGGAAGCAGGAGGTATTACTTAGTACAATTGTAGTAATGATGTGCCACATGAAAGTAAATCAATAGACGTTAGAAGTGTCACGTGCAAAAAAGATGTAGAGAAGCAACCAGTGTCTAAAAATCCACTATTGTTGAATCTATTCAATTTCGTTTTAAAACGGGCTAGGCAAAAATGCTCTATCGGGTTTTTTATTTTCAGATTGCCTTAAAATCACTGACTTTAATCTTGCAGTAGTAAAGTTTTAACCTATGCGGCTTTAATATGGAAAAAAATAATTAAGTGCGCCACAATCAGGTGATCACTTCTGTCGTTTATTGCGAGGCGGGAAAAGCGAAAAGCTATGATCTCTGTTCTTGATAACAACAAATACCATTTTGTAGTTACGCAGGCTACGCAATGTAGAAACAGTTTTCCGCCTTTTGGCCGCTCTTTGAGTTTTTCAAAATTAAGATAACTCCAATGTATGTACTTTTATATTGTACTAGTCGTTAGCCCGTAGAAAAATCCACGGGTTCGCCAGTCGCAGCTAAGCTATCATTTTGCGTGATAGAGAGATGGACAGACAGACAGACGTATACGGGCATTATAATATAGATACATATACATGGAAAGTGATTGTTAGTTTTTATCTCATTTTGATGTGAGACAACTGTATTAACCTCAAAAAAATTAAGATTATTTTGGCTCTCCATTATAACAACAGAAACCTTGAAAGCAAGGTGGAAGTCTTAAATTCCGGGATGTGTTTCTCTGTAGATTAATTTGGTATAATTGGGGCTTTTAAAACTTTTCTCGTAACTTTTACATCGCAACATTTAATATTTCGTAATTTGCGAGCTGATACATTGACAATTAACCAAGTTATCTATGTTATAATGCCCGTATACGTCTGTCTGTTTGTTACGCAAAATGGTAACTTAGCTGCACAATAGCGAGAAGCACGCAATGCAGTATAAAAAGGACGGGCGAACCCGTGGATTTTCCACGGGCTAACGACTAGTCACATATAAAAATGAAGCTGCCATCTTTATTAATTTATGACTGTTACGGTCTTATGACTGTCATGCAGAGTTAAGAAAATTAAACAATAGTTCAAACATAACAGGGGTATGTCAAAGTTAAAAATATTTCACTGGGAATCTTAAAAGTCAGCGATATATTATTTGATTAGTCAATGGACCGTGGATAAATCCACAGGTTCCCCGTTCTTTATTCACCGCATTTTGTGCGTCACCTACTGCGGTTACCATTTTGCGTACCAGAAAGACGTACACGGCTATTGTAATGTAGATATGGCAAGATCGTGAAAAAAAAGTGTTTATAGAGGTCTAGTGGCTGAGTTAACAACTTCTCCAAGTGCGAGAAGATGTATATAAAAAAAAATATATGTAAAATTATTTTCATAATATATAAGAATTTCTTTACCCTGGGGTGATGCGTAAATGCGATGTGTTTTACATGTTACTCGAAATTTCTATTTCAAGGGTGGATATTCCACCAAAGGTAAATATTACTCCAACAACATGTTTCGAGCCCCATAAAATTCTTCATTGGGATGTACTAAAAATCACTGGGGGAAAATCGTGATAAACGCCTTCTTGAAGCCCACAAAACATGAATAAAGTTTTTGGCTGTTTGGAAATTCCCGAAACGAAAATGAAGAATTTTAATGCTTGAAATAGAGGGAAGAGTAAAATTTGTTTGTTGTTGAACTTTCTTTTCTTTTCTAAGTCATAAATCGTTCTCTTGATGTCACTTTGTAAATTACTTTTTTTGTGGAAAGTTGTAGAAAAAGAAAAAGAAGAAGAAGAAAACGATTAAGGAAGAAAGGAAAAAGAAGAAAAAGTACCAACGAAAAAGAAAATGAAAAAGGTAATACAAGAAAGTAAAATGATTAACAGGGAAAAAATTGTGGTGTGTGTGTATATATATATATAGGGAGATAGCTAGTAAGAAATAGAAAACTATGTTAAAGAATTGTAGAAGAAGAAATCTTGAATAAAACTTGTAATCAAAGATAATATAATATCAAAATGAATTCATTGTTAAGTATAAGTATTGTGATTGGTAAGTTGTAAACAGATGTGAATAAGATTTCTTAGAAATATCAACACAAACAAAGATATGTAAAATTATAAACACAGGCTACTATGCTAAACGAAAATATTATAAGAAGAAAGAATAACCTAAAGAGCATATTGACACTGAATTAAATTCTCTTTTTCAGCTTTAACAACTTTGTCAGAAGAACAAGTTATAAACAGCAATCATTGTGTTGGTACAGACCCATATTTCATGCCACTTGCAAACATCACAAATCACGCTTTGTACTTTGTCAACAAATATAAGATTAATATTGTAAGTTAGTTATGCGTAATATAAAAACAAAGAAATTCTTGGAACTAGTTAAATCATGTATATATATATTATTTTTAGGATACTTCAGGCAAAGATAACAGTTGTGATCAAACGTTATGTTACATGTTCCATCCAATACAACTAAATAGGAAACTACTGGTAGGTGGCTATTCTCTGTCTTGCTCTACATCTATAAATTTGACAGGTAACAATACAAAATGGAGGGACAATTTGCATGTTATATAAGATTAACTTTTTGAAAATTATAAAGTTTTATCTTTCGTGGAAGTATCAAAATCAAATTTTGGTCAAAATAAATTCCCATCTTCATATACATTCTTTTACGTTTTCTCTTTAGATTTATGAAAATATTGATATTATGGTCACAAACGTAGAAAAAATCAATTCATATATTGTAGAAAAAGATATTAACAAAACTGTCAAAAGCCTTCTTTATGTTATGAAAAGACATAGAAAGGTAAAAATATTCTTAATGACTTTTATTAATGCTCAAAGAATTTCGTTGATAAATTTAAGCAGTTTCTTTTATAACCAGTGTTGTTTTTCTTTTAAGGACTTCTACAAGTTTGCTCATGGCTCAGAAGTAGTGAAAACGAATGTGTATCAAATGAACGTAACTAGGGTACCATCGTGTTGTCACCAAGGGAACGTACAAAAGAAAAATAATTACCAACAATTAAACGTTGTACTTCGAATAAACTATATGTTTCTTCGAAAACAAATTTAAAATCGTTGAAACCACAAAAACACAAAAGTAATAATTTATAGTCAATTTTTATAGGATTGAAATTATTTATGTAGTATTTCTATATTTAAATAAATATTTATACAATAGCTGGTCGAGTTATTGGTGCAGAACCTGTATATAGTTAAAGAAAGTGATTTTTAAAAGGCATACCCTTTTATATAGATATTACCCTCTCCAAAAATTATTGCTTTTTTGAACTTCTTCCAATATTTTAGAAATATAAAAAATTGTTGTTATATTGATTCGTCGAGAGCGCACAAAATTTTTTAATCATTCTTTTAAAGGAATGATTTGTACGCTAACATCAGTAATAGGGACAAACAGTTTCTTTAAGACTTGTCCTGTCAGGCGATTGCATTTTACATCAGAAGTCGAAGTGTTATGTAGTAAGTGTTTTACGAACTTGTATTAATACTAAAATTGTACTTTCTTTAACCAGATTGATTTTATGTCACTTGTTCCTACTATTCTGATAAAAAAACACTGCAGAATGTTTCTTTCAGTGCATTTATTTCCGCATGGCTAAGTCGAAATGATGTTATATATATTTTTTCTCTTTCCTTGTGGTGAAGAAAGCTAGTCTGTTGTAATCTGAATATTTTTTTAAGTTAACAACAAACACACAAGATTATTAATATTAAGAACTAGTTGGTATCCCGTCTTTTATGTGTCTCATTTCGTTGTGTTTGTAGCACAGAGTTGCTGCTGTGGTACCATTTTACGCAAAGACAGACAAAATACGGCTATTATAATAGAGATAAAAATATTTTAATATTCATTAGTAATTCATTAGTAATATTAGTATTCAGTTAGGGTTCATAATCACGAAAAATACGTTCCATAGAAATACATGTTTTTTTAAACACGATCAAAAAAGAAAGTTACAACGGCCAAATATATTACTCAACAATTGACAAAGAACTAATAATATTAATAAAATTATGATCTTTCCTAGTTTAATTGACAAAAGTTGTCAATTAAATATAAAGCATCCCTCGATAAAAATATAATAATATACTTAAGGAAATGGCAGATCTTCCCTGGTTTAACCCTAAGTCCGGGGATGGGGCGTGCTATACATTCATGCCACATGGATGTGATACTTATGGAGTTGTATTACTGATCTATTAGACACCTTTATGCTGTATTTTTAGCTCCCGTACCCGATAGACGTTTAGATATTGGTCATTACTCGAAACTACGCTTTAAATATTTTTTGAAATCCTCATAATATAAGTATTGTGAAGTCGTTCTTACAAAAAAATAGTTGGTATTTCTTTTTTTTAGGATTTCTACAAGCTTGTTCATGGCTCAGAATTAATGTAAACGAACGTACAACGAATGAACGTATCTCCCGGTACAAAAAAAACAACTCATAATTCATATTCAATTTTTATAGGATTGTTTGGCCAGTTCAAATTCTTATTACAACTAAAAAAAGTCTTTTTAAAGCTCACAGAGATATTGCCATTCTCGGAATGTGAATAAAATATGTCAAAGTAGATCAAGTTTTTCCTAATGTTATTTGTCGATTTTTTTTTATTTCTTTTAGCGATAAGGTAAAGCTTTCACCAAAAAAGAATTATAAGGATTAAGATTTTTTTAATAAAGCCTGACTTACAGTAATTTTTTCAAGCAAAAAAATTTGCGTCCTAAAATGAAACAGTTGTAATGGTTTGCAGTATAAAATTTAATGTACCTTGTCGTAAATATTTTTTACTTGTTTTATAAAAAAAATAAGTATTCGAATAAGGCAACTCTGAGTGCTGAAAAGACAAAAAAAAAACCCACGAAAAAAAACTGTTTAATTAAAAAATTGTATCAGGATAGGCAGAAAGAAGAGTTGAAAGTTGGGAAAGTACACAAAAATAATGCAGGTTTTTCGAGATTTATTTTTACGACTTTTTTACATGGTTGCGATGTATTGCGAAATGAATGAGGATTTGAGCTATCTAATAATTGTTGCGCAGAAAAATCTGGTTTTACAAATAGAATTCATGCTTTTCTATACGGAGCTGAACGCAATAACGCTGTCTCAAGACAAAGGAGATAATTGGTTTGATTGTGTTTACGTCAGGAAGAAGAAAGAAAACGCTGCCTTTTCTTCAATTAAGACGGTTGACAAAGAAAAAGGCTGTTAGGTATACACCATACGATCAGTTTGTTTGTTTGATTGGTCATTTGTAATAGGAATAGGGACAATTAAATGGCAGCTTCTGCAGATATGTCGAAAAGCAAACAAATTTGTGCTAAGGTACCAAAAATAACTACTTCAGATCAAGTTTAAAGTTTTAATTGCCCCCCATAAAGACCACTTACATGTTTCCGAAATCCAAGTTTGCAGCTGTGAAAACATGTTTACGACTTAAATTAAGAATCTTTAATTCCTTTTTTAGATATTGCCCTATCTTTATTATTACCTTTAAATAAAGAGTTTGTGGAAATGTCTGCTAATGTTTTCAGAGATATAGAGAAATTGATGTTACATCAATTTGTAGAGAGCGCACGAAGAAACAGTAGCTGACTCTGCTGCAAGTGTCTCGTGTTTTGTAAATATCAGTTTCTATTTCAGTTTGTTTATTAACCCACTCATATTTTCATTTTTCCCAGCGCATTGATCTTCGTCCCGATCCGTCGAAATGATGCTACATATTTACTTTCCCTTCACTAGTTTCTATCGAAACTTGTCTGTTATCATCTGAATATGTCTTCAACTTTAGCAACAATCAACATTAGCACTGTTTAAAGGTAAAAAATAAATAGCAAATAATGACTCAGCTGTTTCTTCAGGGAATGCTCACAATTTTTTATTACAAGATTATGCGTTTTTTCACCATAACAACAGTGACACGGGAATTTTTTGGAAATCCCCCTGTAAAAACACAAAATTGTCGGCACGATTGGCCTACCGTGCCATAGGCTAGCTTTGTTTACAAGAAAAAAGCTAAATCGTCCATAAAATCTTTTAATTAGTCATCAGTAAACTAAATTTATATGCTGCATAACTTTCTCTATAATTTGGCAACTTCCTAAAATGTTAAAACATGTAAACATGTGTTTAAATAGATAGCTGACTACCTAACGAGATATTTAGAAATGTATCTCTTAAAATTAATTTATCATGAAAATATTTCATATGCAAAGTTATACTACATTCGATAATGTGATCATCTCTATTCCTGTGTAATTGTCAAGTAAAAAAAGCTCTGTGTCAATTTTATCATTTTTACATGACTATGAGCATTGTTTAGTTAGTGATCCTTGCTGTTGACATCAACATGCTGAGACTTACAAAAAATGTGTTAATAGGTTCTGGAACCTAATTAAAACAGGTTATTTTTGTTAATTATTGTGATATACGCCATTAAGACAAAGAATGCGTTCCATAGAAAAACTAAGAAAACTCAATGGACCATGCTAAAGTTAAAGTTAAAACTTCGAAAAAATGAAAAGCATTCAATGACAAATCAATAACCTGCGCAAACCTAAATATGCCATACATAATCAATTTTTTTGGTATGCTGCATGGCTATGCTACATGAAGGAGAGGCGAATAAAAAAATATTTTGTGGCAACCAGAAAATAAATTTTAAGCGAGATAAAAAAAACTATAGACTTCTAAATCCCAAAATCTACTAAGATAACTACTATAATAGAAAATAAATAAATATATTTCACGACTAAGAATATGTATATCTTCCTAACAACAGTTTTACAAAATTTTTATAGCTGTATGGGGTGAAAATAAGTAGGTTTTGGATGTAATTACTAGTAAACATCAAAAATAAGAACATTGACTTCAGATAATCAAGAATATTTTACGTACTATAGTAGTAACAGCATTTTATAACCTTCGTCCAGCAACAATATTTTTTCGATGTTTTGAGATTTCTTTTTACAACACACTACGAGCTTTAAACGATGCAGTGTGTTATGATGAGATGGTGCTAAATTTAATGAATATACAGACCGGAAAGATTCAACAACAAATTAAACACGCAATATGGTGGCTTCATTTTTAGTCACGAATTTTTACTTTCTTTATCTTTTTTACTCAGAAATATGTTCAGCAAGTTAGTAGTACATAATAATAAAAATATGTTCATCACATATTGTTCAACATTCTTGTTTGGTAAATTTGTGAAAATCCTAAATTATAAATAATTCAACACTTACAAAAATATAAACAAAATTAGTATTTTTAATAGACTGTTTTATATTACGGGTCTGGAGTGTTTTTACGTGAAAGCATAAATTTTTAATAACTCTACGAACATTTTCAATATCAAAACATTCTTTTGTTTCAGGATTTTGTTTTGCCACGATGGCGAACATGTAAATTGACTTATTACAGAACAGATCAAGCCAGCCGGTCTTGTCTTCATAATCAACACTGTCATCCTGAACTTCTATTTACTAGTTCTCCTCTCCTTTAATGAATTTTTATTTTTATAAACACATGCATGCCAAATTTTTATGTCCCATAAATCTTAGATATTGGCTATTACTCAAACCTACCAACTGGTGGCCTTATGGTAGAGCGTTCGCCTTTAGTGCGGAAGGTTTTGGGTTTAAACACCAGTCGAGCCATGCCAGACACTCCAAAAAAATGAATCTATCCTTTCTGCTTAGCACTCAGAGAGAATAGGGTTGATATCTTAGACGGTTGTCTAGTTGAGCAGCTGTTGCGCTTGCACGACTTTTGAAGCTCAATAGAGAGCTTTAAATGCCTAGGACACCCCTTTGCAGGACCCTCATTGATAACAGTTCTATTAAGAACTAAAAAGGTTATTTTGGGTATATAATAGTAATAATGATTATAGTACCCCTAGGATTATACTTAGAATGTGAAACCCAAAGTACAACTTCATTTTATCAAGTGGAATACATTTGCAAGGTTCTTGATTAACCAGATTCTCTGATGGTTTTCTGAATAGGGTAATCTTTCCAAGTTTATTCTTTATGCTGCAAATATGCCTGACTATCTCCATTGGTGTATTGGTGAAGCTGTAAATTCACTACATTTGCGCATGCTTTATCCATTTGAAAGAGTTGTTAATCTGATATTCGCAGTTTCCATCAAATCCATAAATGCAATAAGCCACGTAGAGGCATTCGCAGGTTTCAGGACTTTGGACCCAACCAAATAACATAAGATTTTAAGTCATAAGTCATTAGTAAATTCTCGCAAGTTCATTTTAACCTATTCGAAATACGCAAATTCAAGCTAACAATAGCGCACGTACTTCAAGCCAGCAAATTGCTTGCGGAAAAAAAGTTGCGAAACTTTCTTTAGTAGAATATATTTTGCAAAATTAGCCTAAATCTGTGAAAACAAATTTCGCAGATATAAATTCAGTTACAGCATTTATTTCTTGCATGTTTACTTACCTAAAACCAAAAAAAGTTTTTCCACGGTACTCGCAGCTAGTAAACCTATAGTTCGGGAAAGGTACGAGCATACATTATAAATGGAAGAAAATAAAGCAATAAAGATCTATTGTGACTCGCTTGAATAACAAATTATAAGCTAAACAATTAGTATCGTTTCTATGGTAACTATCAGAACTCTACACATTCCGTTTTTGCATAATTGCATATAGTAAAGGTCTTGTCTGGGCAGGATATATAAGTAAAACACAAAATGTATGTTCCGGTTATTTTCAAGAAGTAAAATTCGGAGAATAAATAAATTGTATTCCCTAGTGGGCTACACCTTCTTAAAATGAAGTTTGGGAAATTTAAAAAAACCTGATATAAATAAAATGTTTCGTTTTGAAAAATAAATCATGGACAGAAAGATGAATAACGTTTATGAAGTGGCTTCTGAACTTAGAATGATAGCTGATGAAGTAACAGAGGCGTATGGGAGAAACAAACAAGTAAAAAGGAATGTCCACATGCTCGAAAGTGTTTACGTTGTTTCGTCGATGTGTTTCTTTTGTTACGTGTGCTGCTACAATAAGCTGATAGTGACAGTCGCTGGTGTTTTGTACAAAATATTATTACATCGTTTAGTTTATATGCGGACGAGATGAAGCTATTGTGATATATGACATTTGAAGAAAATTTCCAAATGCTTGAAAGTGTTGTGTTGTTGCATTGATATGTGCCTCTTGTCATGTGCACGGTTGTAACAAATCGTTAGATTTTCTTTGGTTCCAAAAAAGGTTGATCATGTAATGAACACATCAATTATTTAACACGACAATAAATCATTCAACAAGAAATAGTGTAAAGTATTATGTTTTGTATGAACGAGTTTATGCTAGAATATAAAAGACTAGTTGTGATCTTTGACTTTATTACTGTTCTAGGCTAAAAGGTGGGTAGACTGGATTGGATCTTCTCAAAAAGTTTAGTGAACATTACTAAACACTAGTCGTTAGCCCGTGGAAAATCCACGGGTTCGCCCGTCCTTTTTATACCGCATTGCGTGCTTATCGCTATTGCGCAGCTAAGCTACCATTTTGCGTGAGTATTTAAGCATAACAAAGATGGAAAATTTTAGAGCCTATTATTTATGAAATTTTTAATTAAAGAATTGCTTTTGGAGAAATCCACAAAAATTCGTGAGCATCATTATCTACACATTGGCATGGGGTAATTAAAAGCTAATCTAGGGTATTTCCGAATAAATGTGCACCCATTCCTTTTTGACACAAAGGCGATTTTCCTGTTATAAAAGAGACTCCGCAGGTGACATGCTTAAAGAGGGTAAAAAACGAGCGGTTACTTTTTGACTATAGTGACGTATACGAAAGTCGAGCTTATGGCAAGGGGAATTTTATAAGTTTGTAAGCAATGAAGATACAAACAACATCTTAAATCATCTACGATATTATTTTGACCTAGCTAGCTGGCTATTTTCTTTTAAATTATACACAGAAACATATCAAATAATTGCATATAAAACCGGGTCAGGCAACAACAATGGCTTTAAAAATTTTTAGAGGTATTAATTACATTTTTAGGGATATTTAATACAACAGTTTTAACAAATACAGTCCCTCGTGTTGTTTCTTTTGATTTTAATGTTACGTATTATATTTTGCAGGGCGTAGCTTTGCGAGAAAATACAATTAAAATGTAGCAAATCATAAAAGAGTAATTGTTTATTAACAGATTCTCTATTATTTTTTAAAAAAGTGGGTATAACTTCTTGTATCTGACCTTCTGGGTGGTCTGGTTATTAAACAAAGATATTCGGAATGTGCGAGAATGGAGAGTAAAATCAATTACAGAGATTTTTCTTGAGCCGTTTTGCAGTCTTTTAAACAATTGCTCTATCTGAAACATACACATGTGTGTATGTTTCGGATGAAAGGACTCGATTCTTATATATAAATTATCTCCTTAATAATAGCCGTCGTCTGTCTGTCTATGTGTCCGCAAAAGCCGTGTCCCGTAACGGAAACACGAAATTTTCAAAATGCGCGTCAATACCAAATGCGATATATTTCTGCCCACTTTGTTGAAACGGGTTAATTTAAAGGACTGGCGACCCGTGGATTTTTCAACGGACTAATCTATATTATAATACCCGTATACGTCTGTCCTTCTGTCTATCACGCAAATGGTAGCTTAGCTTCGCAAGTAGGGAGACGCACGCAATGCGGTATAAAAAGGACAGGCGAACCCGTTGATAATTCCACGGGCTAACAACTAATTTAATATAAAAATTAAATTGATCAAAACAGTGAGGCAGAAAATAACTGAAAAATAAAAACAAAATCAGTAATAACAAATATAATATTTAACGGAGAAAATAACATTGAAAAGATCAAATTAATTTCTGTGAGGGAGAGGTACTTCAAAAAGAAACGGGAGATGAAAGAACCAATAGATTTGGCTTCAACCTGAGGTGTTTTATTCTCTAGCTATTCTTATCCAAATTATTCTCATAAAAAATTATATCTAAAATGTTTTTTAGAGTTATGTATGTTGACAAATAAATAAGTTAGGCATTACACATTGATTTGTCTGAGCGTCAAGTGGCATGGTGTCCGTGAATATTCGTGCAAACAGTACGTGTAGACAAAAAAACAGTTGACAGAAGAAAATTTGATAAAATTATGCTCAAACAAGAAGAAAACACAGTGTTTTGAATTCTTAAAAAGCCTTGTACATTTAGATAAATTGTTAATCTGTCCGGTACAGTCCTTCGTTTTCTGCCTGCACCTTTTTCCTTAATCTATAATCCCTGCGGACGCCACGTTCGAAAGCAATCTTTTTTTTTTTCTACTATATGTAAAAACTAGTTTCCTTTTTTGTCTATTTGATGACATGATAAGTTTACATCGTTAACCAATTTCATCAAAACGATCTAGCCATTCCCTTATTCCATAACACAACATTTCTGTTTAAGAATCCTGCTGGTGTAGTCCATTGCCTTGCAAACAGTTTCGGAAATATATTATTGTAAGGTCGAAGACAATGACGAAAATCTCCCTTTTGCAACTTGTTGTTCGGTTTGTCTACAGTCTAAGCAACGCTTTTAATAATTCATTTAGTTGTAATATAGATATACTTCAAAGAGCATACACCTGACTAAGGTTTTTTGTATGTTTGGAAATTCCCTAGAAAGTAGAGATTTAAGTAGAAATTAAACGTTTTATAAAGGGAAAAATAGAAGTTTAGTAATCATTAACTACTAACTTCAAGATATAGTTTTTTTCCCTCAATCTATATTATGATATTTTCATGAGTCTACCTGTAAGGAAAAATGGTAGCTGCACAGCGGCGAATTCCTGTGGATTTATACGGGTTAACGATTAGCATCATAAATTATTCTTTAAAAATACGCAGTTTAATTTACTGTTGAGAGTGTATCGCTTATTAATGTTGCTTGGTAAATTACTTTCTCTACAATGAAAGAAGAAACAGAGGAAAAGTACCGATGAAAAGGAAAACTGAAGATGCAGTGTAAAAAGGTAAAAAGAGTTAGCAGGGCAAATTTATTTTATGTGTATATATATGAAGGGCAGTGGTAAGAAATCTACCAAACTAAGTTAAAAAGTGGAAAAAGAACAAATCTTAAAACAAATTTTTTTTGTTCAAAGATAATATAATATCAGTATAAAATCAATATTGTGCATAAGTATTGTGATTGGTAAGTTGGGAACAGATGTGAATAAGATTTCTTAGAAATATCAACACAAACAAGATTCTTTATAGACTTTTATGGGAAAGAATTACCCAAAGGAAGACACTATAATGAAGAATATGAATATTTTTTACAGCATTAACAATTTTGTCAGAAGAAAAAGTTATAAACAGCAATCCATGTGTTGGTACGGACCCATATTTCATGCCACTTGCAAACATCACAATCCACGCTTTGTATTTCGTCAACAAATATAAAATTAATATTGTAAGTTGATTTGTTATGCCATACTGTATCTCTATAGTTACACGTAGTATTTAAAACAAAGAAATTCTATGAAGTAGTTAATCTTAAAATAATGTTAGCAAATGTATTTGTCTTTCTTCAGGATACTTCATCCAAAGATAAAAGTTGTGATCAAACGTTATGTTATATGTTCCATCCAATACAGCTAAGTAGGAAAATACTGGTAGGTTTTGTTTTTTATCTCCTTTCTTTTCTCTTCTTCCTTACCACCTCTATAAAACTTAAATTTAACAGGCATCTGTAAAAATTAAGAACAACTTTTATGTACTTTAGAACACACTGAAAGTAATTTTTTGAGTTTTATAAAAGTATTAAAAATGTTAAAAATGCATTTTTTCATGTTCTGTCTAGATTTATGAAAATATCGATATCATGGTCGCTAACGTAGAGAAGATCAACTCGTATATATTGGAAAGGGACGTAAACAAACTTGTTAAAGGTCTCGTTGATCTAATGACAAAACGAAGAAAGGTAATAATAAAGAAAAAGTGATAAGAGTGGTATTCATTTAGTATTTTGAGATTTCTGTGTTGATAAATTTTTGTTGGTGTATGAATATAAAATGAGTGTTTCTTTTCTTAGGACTTTCACAAGTTTGCTCATGATTTAGAAGTAGTAAAAACGAGCGTGCATCAAATGAACGTAACCACGGTACCATCTTGTTGTCAGCAAGGAAACGTACAAAAGAGAAATAATTACCAACAATTAAACGTTGTACTTCGAACAAATTATATGTTTCTTCGAAAACACATTCACAGTTTATCGAGAACACAAAAAATAATCATTCAAAGTCAATTTTTGTAGAGGAATGATATGCCAGTTCAGACACTTCTTTTAACCATATAAGAAAGTCTTTTGTATTTTAGATAGACAGGATGCTTCTTCCTTTATTTATTTATTTATTTATTTATTTATTTATTTATTTATTTATTTATTTATTTATTTATTTATTTATTTATTTATTTATTTATTTATTTATTTATTTATTTATTTATTTATTTATTTATTTATTTATTTATTTATTTATTTATTTATTTATTTATTTATTTATTTATTTATTTATTTATTTATTTATTTATTTATTTATTTATTTATTTATTTATTTATTTATTTATTTATTTATTTATTTATTTATTTATTTATTTATTTATTTATTTATTTATTTATTTATTTATTTATTTATTTATTTATTTATTTATTTATTTATTTATTTATTTATTTATTTATTTATTTATTTATTTATTTATTTAATTTATTAAATATTTTAATATTTTATTTTATTCCACTAGTGGATTTTTACGCGGCTTTAAGCAAGAAATACTTTCTGATGCGTTTTTGTTGGTTTGTAGAATTTTTGATTAGATAGTTTACCTCAATTCATTAAATGCGCGAAAAAATGGTTGCACAAAACTGGGTAAAAAGAATATTGAGTTTTAAACTTTCCCAGCATTTTTTCCATCAGGAAATTCAAAGTTATAAACAGTCACACTATTATCAGTGATGGCTAAGTTAAATTTGTGATTGATAAAGCTTTAAAGCGCCAATTGGGCGTGGTAAAATGTATAAAAATGGTAAGACTTTAAATACTCTTAATTTTGTGTGCAATACATTGATGTGTACATATAGGTAAGTTTCACACAATACCCGTGGAGCCAGAATTACTAAGGGACGTAAAATTCACAAAAATTTAGCGAATTATTATTCAAATTTTTATTTTAGATTTTATTTGCATTTTTACGCTTTACGTATACAAGGCCAAATAACTTGGATACGAGTTAACACAACTGATGCCATCTTCTGTGTGAGTAACTATAAACCATCTGGAACCAAATTGAGACCAATTTTTAAAGCTGTTTTGAAACGGGTTGATTATGTCATTGAAGTACCTTTAAGGTCAAATAAGTGGCGATTTAAGCTCTATGAAATAGGGGCAACGGGTAAATAAATTTCTAAAATAACTTTTGTGTATCGACCGATCATTGCTGACATCATCAAATTTCAAATGGCAGATATTTTCCATTGTTCTTCAACTGAGTGAATTTCCCACGGGTCTTACGAATATTAATTTGTAAAATACAAAACGGTTTTCTATTATTTAATATGGGCTGATTTAAAGCACGCCATTATTCTTGATTTACACTGTTTAACAAAATTCTTCGTTCGTCGGTAGAGTTGATGGTATATTTGAAATGCTCTCCTCCTGTCATATTCTTTGGGAAAAAAGTCTTCCCGTGAAAGACAATGGCTTCAACGTGTTAAGTGTGAGATACACTAACATCATTATAATCTAATACCCTTATACGTTTGTATGCTACGCAAAATGGTGCCACAAGTAGCAAGATGCACGCAATGTGTTAAAAAAGGACGGGCGAACCCGTGGATTTACTCACTGCCACCGACTACTGCCACCAATTATTGTTTATAACAAACAATGATTATTAAAGAAGACAGTGCATATGCAAAAATGGTATGTTACCTGGCAATTTCTAGTACCATAAATGACGGATTAAGCGCGCGGGTCACTTATTTCAGAATTTCATCTTACCAGAGAGCGCTAATTTGTCAGGGGCGGGTAATTTAGCAGCGGCGCTTAATATTTTTTTTCAAAAAGGCAAATTTTTTAATCTTCTTTCTCATAATTTTTATGAATATAAAAGAGAAATACAAAAAGAAAGAAAAGAAATACAATAATAATAATGTATCTTTTATGTATCTACATTATTTTTCGTGTCAATCTAAATAACTGCCCCTTTACCCTAGCGGGGGAGGGGCTATTAGAGCAGGGGCGCTTATTTACAAAATTTTCCCTAACACCGGGGCGTTTATTTTACATGGGCGCTTATTGGGCACGGGGCGCACAATCCGTCACTTATGGTAATCATTAAAATATAAATAAAATAAAAAAGAAAATATATCATTATTTGTGTGCACATCATCTTTTAAGTATTTTTATGCTAAATAAAAATAACATGTATTATTTTTATAAGCAACTAGTCAATAGGCAACTGTAAAGGGTGCTAACAAACTTAAATACGAGTGATATTGAAGATAAGCAACAAATTATATGAATTTTCATTCAATAATGAATTTTGTTTTTAACAGGTTTTCTTGTTGTGTCTCCGAGATAATCCTTTTTTACTCCTTCATGGAAACTCTCATTTTTTCTTGATTTAAAACCTAATAGAAACTGATCCTCGTTATTAGCCAAGAATTTGATATAGAACTTAACAATTGTATATGGATAAGGGTTTTTTTAGCAAAGGTTTTTTCGTGGTCTAAGTTAGCTGTATCCTTAAACCTTCAAGTCGTGCAACTTTTAAACAGAGAAAAGACATATTAAAAAGAGTAGACAGAAAAACCAATGAAAGGGTATCTTCTACTTTAAATATTACAAATTTGAAATATTCCTTAAAACATCTTTTCTCCCGGGATTTTTTCCCTTTGCCTTCACTTTATTATATTCTTCGTTAGATTCTTCTTCTACAGTTGGATCTGATGGTTGATTTAAATCGGCATCTGGTAGACAAATTCCGGTCGCTTGAAACCTTGAAAGCTATTTGCAAATAAAAGAATAAAAGCTAATTAAAAAAAACCCATTTATTTGAAGTACCAAAAAGGACAGCTTGGTATCCTGAGTTTTAGCAGAATCGTCTCCCTTGCTATATATAGAGATTTTTACAAACACCAGGTTATTCATAAGAAATCTAAAATATTTAAAAAATCACTCCTAACAATTTGTTCTATCCTAAACCTAGAACTCCCTTTTTCCCTGACTTTGTAGAAGTCATATGTTACGGAATCCACTTCCTATCTACTTACCCCGTGACAAGAGAAAGTTGTACATGCGTTTATCTCTTCAAACATACACCATTGTTTATTGCATTCCGAATTAGAAGTACAGCGTTCATACATACAATGACCGCAATCCTAAAGTAGAACCAAACAACAGTTAAAAAATGCAGTAATTTTAGCAAAATATAGAAAGCTAACTAAATAAAACAAAAAAGAAGTACCCATAACAATATTCTCTTTTAGAACGGTCTATTTCATTACAGATCAGAGGCATTTAAAGTCACAGACTTTAAATTTTTTTGGCTTTTTGCAAGTAAAGATACGCGGAAATTCTTGAAACTAATGACAAAAAACAGCAACTGTCTTTTCAATTGGTTTGTTTGAGTTAAGAGTTACTGCTGTAGTGTTGGGGATGAGAAGATGTATGAGAAATTTTTTTTTTTAACACGATGCTTATTACAATGTGTCACAAAAAAATGTGAAGTTTCTCGGATCGGAAGATGGTGTTTATTAAACACACAACCTTTATCAATGACGGCGTTTATCAATGACGGCGTTTATTAAAGACGGCGTTTATTAATGACGGCGTTTATTAAAGACGGTTTTTATTAAAGACGGCGTTTATTGGACGACGATGTTTATAGAGGATTATTTTCCTCAAAGAGGGGTTTTTTGGACGTTTATTATAGAAGGCGTTTATTACAGGAAATTATCAAAGACATTGTTTATTAAAAAAGGACGTTTATTTCGGGCGGTGTTCAACATTAATCTTTTTTACAAACGAGGCTGCCTATTGGAGGAGGGCTTTCATTGAAGATGGCGTTTATAAAAAGCGAGTTATAACAAACACGGTTTTTTATAGAAGAGTTCGTCTTTTAAGTGGTTAGCTGGTTAAAAAATATCAAGTAGAAAAGCAAGCAAACAAATAACAAACACAAAAAAAGCGAACGATCTGACATGTAAACGATCAAAAAATGCTACTATTAAAAAAAACCAGATTACTTACACCACTGCGTTTAGCGTATATGCAGATGACGAAAAGAGAGAAGAGAAGAAGTGCTTTTTCATACATCTTTATGCTAACAAACAGATAGTCTGATTTTTGTTTACTTACAAGCGTGCTTTAATAGGTTAAAAGTAATATCAGTTATATTAAATTCCGTTTCCTATATTCCCTGAAATTTGCATACTAAATTATGCTTTACGTTATATTATGCCCGCCCTGAAAAACAAACGATTTTCAGTCTTTTTCTTTCTTCTCGTGTCATATCTTTTTATATTTATTTTTTAACGATTCATTAAAAGTTCGTTGGTTAATATCAAATATTTAATTCTTGGTTAATGAAGGATATAGGCGTAGGATTGTGTGTATAGATGGACTTCCTGGGTTGGTATATACTGATTTTTTTAGGAATTCACTATCTTCTAAATGTATTAGTTACTCATTTCTGAATTTAATTTGAGAGCTTTTTAGAATTTTGACTCTGAAAAAAGTTTACAATGACAATTTTCATACAGGTGAAGATTTTTGATGTTACAATTTATTTATTAAAATTAAAAAGATTAAAAAAATGTATTTCCTTTACCTGTTGTACAATTTTCTAAATTTTCTCTAACTTTAACAAGGACCTTGACATTCTCATCCTGTTGACAGTTAAAATGTTGGGCAAGGGACAAAAACCAAGTAGTTTGATATTTATTTAAATATTTATTAACTTGATTTAGTGAGTATAAATTCATTTACATATGTGATTATCAATCTGCTAAATATTTCCGTTAAAATGATAAATCTATTATTTTATGGTCAAAACAGTGAAAATACTGCATAAAAAGGCCAATATTATACAAACTGAAGATTTTATAACAGACTCTGTAACAATAACAATAACATCGTGTAAGAAACATATTGGATACACATACATAATATTACTACACTTTCTCTGGTCAAAAGACAATAGTCAACAAAGAAGTACCACAAAACACATTTTTACTGAGAAACTTTAGTCACCAATTATTTATAATGATCAGTGCTTTTAGTATTATTGTTGCTTACAAAGCAAATATAACAATAGAATAAATATACATATAAATATAAAAACGTAAAAAGATAAAATAATGAAAGTGCAATATTCGAAGAATATATTTGACTTCGACTCTATTGTTTTTTTATAGATAACAAAAAAATTAGAGAAGTTTAACGCTTTTAACTTTATCAATATGGTTCACAAATGACAGCAACAACAACAACAACTGACTGGCCGGTTTAGATGCTGTATTGTTTAAGTCGAAGGTCAAAGAGAACAAACAGAGATATAGATATAGGTGGTGTACTACAAGACAGGACTTTGTATTTTCCAATGCAACATTAGGATTTGTCAGTGTCTGTTTAATTTTTTGATTACATCTGGTCTGTAAAATAAACATAATGTAATCAAAGTTAAAACTTTTCATTTTTAATTTACAACGAAAGAAAAAGATATCTTTGATGCATAGAAAATGTCACAAACTTTCGAAGATAAGTTATTAATTGAGTTTTGGGAACAAAAATTTTCTAGAATAAACTGCAATGGTTGCGGTTGCGATCATAAACTGTCGAAAATAATGCAAAAATAAAAAAACCTTTTGCCAATAGCTTAAGAGAGAAAAATTACCTGTTTGAATGCAAGTAGATATTTAATTATAGCTTGCAATAGGAGAATTATAAAAGCATTAAAAATTAAAGAATTTTGATAAAATTTTCTGAAGTTCGCAAAATATTAAAAAATGATGGCCTCACAAACACGATTTAGTATACAGTAAAAACCAACTAAAAGACATATACAAGTATTCTATATAACAAATATTAATCAAACAAAAAAAAATCATAAATAGTGTAGTATATATAGATAATAAATATTATAAAACATTATAAACCAAAAAACGTGTATCGAGTAACTCATGAATTTTCATTTTAATCATTCAAATAGTTGAAACATTAAGGATGCATGAAACACCTATTACCCATGCTGAGAATATTGTCTATATTTCCTAAACTGCGAAATAAAATAGATACAAGTACTTATTTTCCGAAAGCTAGATAAATGTCCTGTTCAATAGTATTTTTTTGTCATAAAATAAAAAACTGCGTTTTGTTTTTTAAGGTGTAGTTTTGAATTTACATAGAAAAGTTGCTTTTCGTGATTCTCTGTTGTAGTTTTCACACTGCGATAAAATTTAAATAATTCGTTTTTTTAAATAAAATTGACACTGTTTGAGTTTCAGATGCCTAGGCTATTAATAATTTAGTTTTGGCTCCATATTCATAAATGCTTGTACCTTTTAGCAAAAAACGTAGAGGTGTATCAAGCGAAAATTGCTTTTTAGATGTCGGGATTGTAAACAAATTAAAAAAAACTGAAAAAAATGTTTATTTTCCTTTTTATATCTTTTTTCCGTTAATTTTTTTATTTTTGTACTTAAAATAAATATTCTAGGAATTATTAGCTATCAATGATATAAAAATAAAAAAAACTGACAAAATATTAATTTGGGTGTTTCATGTATCCTCCTTTGTTTTAGAATTAATTAATATACTAAATATTGGTTCAAAGGTATTTTAAAATTATTGAGGCGGGAACTGCGTGAACATTTACAAATGCATTCTTCCCTGAAAACACATAGATTTTATAAAAAAGGTTAAAACGTAGTAACAACTGGATACATAATGAGAGTTTATCTCCGTAATACATGTCATTCTTATTTAATATCTCCGTAATACTGTCAAAACCTACTCGACTGCGTCTCCTTAAATATCACTTCACCTTGTGTTGATAAAACTTGATGTTACACGAATGGTTATAAAATAACATTAACAATACTAACAATAACATTTGCATTAACAAAAAAATTTCAGACTTTTTTTTTCCGGATAAATGTGTCCTTGAAAATCTAATTGTCCGAATTTTTAGCGTCCAATTTTTTTAATGCCCAAAATTTGCTTAATGGTGTTTTTATTTTTTATTTTTAATTGAATAAACACGCAAGTAATCGATAACACACGCTTTTATTTGATGATACGACTTATTCGTTATCATCGTCATTGTCATCATTTACAGATTTAGTCTACGCATCTTATCTTCCATAGATATTTTATCTTAGAGGTAGATTCTTAATATTGGTGTTTTTTTTTCCAACATAAATTCAATTTGTCCAAAAGTTTGTCCGAAATCGTTGTAATAGTGTCCGAAAACAAATGTCTGAAATTTTTCGATGTTAATGTAGTATCCATAAATAATACCTGAGAAACTAAATATCATCTTCACAAGTTTTTCTTCGCTTTTCTGGAACACTATCAGCATCTGTTTCCATATCAGTTGAATTGGAACGCTTCTTAGAATTTAGTACACCCAAAATTTGATCAATGCTTGGACGTCTTGTTGGGTCACGATCAAACATACTTGCAACCAGCTGTCGTATAGCTTCACTATATTTGTATGATACTTGTTCGTATTGAATGTAGCGGATTTTATTATGTACCTGGAAAAATTTGTCTCTGCTACTCGTACAACCCTAAAAATAACACACATTCCTGACATTGAAGAAGAACTACTTTGTCCATCACTAACATATTGCCTGGCAGCGAGCGGGATTCGATCCCAGAACCAAGCCGCAGACGAACCCACTACTCTACGTGTATATGTTATATGTTAGTGATGAACTCAGTTTATCCGGATGGTGTGAATACATAGGTTCCTGAGTCTTCCACAACTTTAACTATTCTTCCTTAAGAGCTAATCATACATTGTAAACATCAACACTTAATTAGGTTTAACGAGTTTCACTTTTCTTGTTTATCGAGCATTAAGAGGGAAAACGGATCAAAAATTAAAGGATACAAGGACTAGATATTTTAGGTTAACATAAATTCTGACCAAAAGTTGTTAGATGGATTTTTTTTAAAAAGCAACCAGTTTAGCAAGTGTATTAAAATCTGCAAAATCGCTAAGCAACTTCATGAAAACATGAATATAAGCAACAATTTATATATTCTTGTTTATAAAGGCTTTGAAAATAAATAATGCCTAATCAAATACAAAAAAGCTTTAAGATTCCATTTCTCCTTAGATAATCGTTACCTTTTATCATTTAATACTTTTTGTTTCTCGCCTTTTAAACCAAATAGCTATTTGCTACGTGGGTATTATGTAAGAACTGTGAGTTCGTGAAAAAATCCACGGAGATTTTCGTTTGTTACAGGTATCTTTTTACCCAGAGGCAGGCAGCAAGAATTACAATATAGATAGGTGAATCGGCGTTGAACGGTTGGTCAAGCGCTTAAGTGCAGCTAAATCGTGCCACACAAAAAGGTGGTTGAGTTAGCAAAAGTGTAATTTAGAATGACATGAGTTAAGGAGTCAGATTGGATTAATCAGATTTCACTTGCTCATTAGTTGATGCAGAATATAAATATTTTGCATTTCGTTAACCGTCGTTAACCTGTGGAAAATTCTACGGGGTCGCCCGTCCTTCATATATCGCATTTCATATATCGCATTTCGTGTTTTCGTAACAAGAAGACAAACAGACGCACGAACAGACAGACGACGGCTATTATTATAGGGATTGTGTAAGGAATTATAGGAAGCGTGCTGGCACGCGAATTTTGATATTTGCACGAAATAACAAATTCGATAAATTTTATTGACTTTGGCTGTTGTGATTGCTCATCACGAAGCCCGATTTTAACGAATAACCAATCAAAATGTTTTTCGCAGCCTAAGCACTCGGACGAAGAAATACTAGGGCAGAGCTAGTGCAATGGAAGTTAATTTAGTAGCATGGGGTCGAGGTTATATTTTTTCCCTTTTTATTTTCTAAAAGCGTTTTATTTTTGTAATATATATCTTTCCTTGGATAATGTTATTGTTTTATTTTTTATTTAGCAATCTGATTGGTGCAGTTTGGGATATTTTGCCTACAAGGTTGGTTGCAACAAAACTTTTTAGCTGGTTAGACAAATCTTTCTTATGCTAAATGTACCTACGTAACTACAACTTTGATGGTGCTATAAACTTGGGTGAGATTTTGAAATTTATTGACACAATGGCAGGTATACTGTACACAAAGCAAAACAGTCTTAGTAATACTTTTAAAGTTGGCTAAGTTTTGTTTACAATTAATTTTTGAATTTTACAAATCTTATTCCACAAAATAAGATTTTTGTGTGAATTTTTTAGGCTATTTATCCAAATGTATAACATTTACGTTTAATATTTGCATATTTTAAAAAACTTATTATGCAAAATGAAATTGTTATGAAAAACTACCCAATCAATCAAAACAGATCGATATGTCTACAAGGGAGACAACTAAAAATATATTGACAGATATATCTATATCCTTACTTCAACATTAAATGTTTTTCTCAAAGTGAGCATTTCATGTAGAAGGCAACCCAAAGGCCATAAATCTGTCTCCTTAGTGTGCCTAAAAGAAAACATAAACAAGAACCTTAAAAAGCTCTTAATGTCTGTGCGAATGAAATTAAACATAACACAAAATATGTTGATCTAACTTGCATTTCTGACCATAGCCACTCGGCCACGCGCCATTTTTAAAGTTAGTACACTGTAACACCCTTAAAGAGGCTGCAGAACTGTTCAATTAAGTTCCCTGTCACTGTTCCAATATTTTAAAATACAGTATGTATTAAATGAAATATCCAAACAGGCACAAAAAAATAAAAAGATTTATATTAAAATAGTATTAATGTCAAATAAATTATAAATAGGAAAATGTTTACAATCGAAACTTTTTCGTCATTTTTAGTCATTTTTAGTCAATTTCAGCTGGCTAATGTGATTTAAGGCGTTGTTTTGTCATCAAAGTGCATTATCTCGACTTTATAGCTTAAGTGACTAAAGTCAAAAACCAACAGTTCGTTCTGCAACCCCTTAAAGGTCCTATGAAAAAGTAAACAAATAAAAATACTTTTCCGGTTTTAAGACAGTTTCAGGATGTTGATAATATCTTGCTTCATGGATGTACTGCAATAAAAGGAAGATAACATACATGTAAATAAAACAAGTGATGCACAATGGAACATTCCGTTAGACATCGCTTGTTAAACTCTGTATGCTCTATAAGCGTCAGATTTTCTTTACAAATCTGATCTTAAAAATCATAAGCAACTGGGTCTTATTAGAACCTAAAAAACAACACTTTTTTAGGTGTTCCAGCTTGAAAACTCTCTTTCATGTTTTTATGCTAGCGCTAAATGTGTTTTAGACAAATGTGCTAAATTGTATTAAATTAAACCTGTAAAACAATAAAAAAGTTGTTGCTGATCAAAGAGAAATTCATTTCACACTTTTTTTCCAAATATTCGTACAGGATAGTTACTTCAGTGATCAAAATATATTAAACAATGCCAATTCTGTCTTCCCAACACATTAGATATGCATCAGAATTGCTACATAATTTTCCCCTGAGTTGACATGTTATGGTACATGCAAAAACAAGCCTATATGCTGTGGACTGAACTACAACCATATGACTACGAGGGAAACCCAATAATCACTCTACCACATCGAACAAACATGGCCACAGCCCATGTGAAAGTATAAATAGCACAACTGCTTGTTTTGTTATATATAACATGAAGACAAGAGAAAAAACAACAAAAACATACCATCAATGTCGTAGGCAGTCTTGTTTCTTCCTCAAACTCAGAGATAACTGGCATGTTTAATTTGAGGACGTTGTTGTCATACATCAGAAAGTGTTTCATTGTGATACCCTTCAATGTTAAACCTTGATTGTGTAGGTACTTTGTTGCTTCTGCAATTTGCAGGAAGTATATTAAAATTTCCTGAAACACAGACAATAATTGTACGGAATTGAAACAATGACAAAAATGGATCAGAAATCCAAGAGAGTGTTGTATGACCTCATCCTACAAGTCTTTCTAATTTCTAGAAAAATTCTTTTTCACAGATATTGTCATAACTAAAACAAATTCTATTTAACAGTGTCAATTGCCTAAACCTAAAACTTTAAAGTGCTTCTCAAATTAACTCTAAAAAATGCTACTATTGTATAAAGAGAAATATAGATCACCTGCTCGTCTAAGAGAATATCCTCTTTTCGCCTTTTGCGCAGATAATTGTGTAAGTTATCTAAAGTATATAGGAAATAAAGGAAAAACTTAATAAAAGACCATAAAATTATCACAGAACCATCATTACTGGCAAGAAAAGGAAAAATACTGAATAATATTGATTTTACAAATAATATACAAACTACAAAATTTTCTAAGCACCTTCAACAAATATCCCTTTTGTTACAGCAAATTCATTAGTCCATTTTTTTAAGAGCATAATCTACATTAGCATGATTTAAGTATGTGTACTTGACTTAATGCTCTGGTGCAAAATTGTTACTAAATTAACCACACTTACTTGGTGACAAGCATTCTGTCATTACACACATTGTATCTTCTTCAATCCAATATTCATGGTATTTGACAATATGCGGATGTTCAAGCAGGCAAACTTGATTGAGTAAATCTTTTAGTTCTTTTATTTTATCGTCATGTACTCTATGCCTTCTTCTTTTCAGACTAATTTTTGCAATCGACATACAACTGTTTTTAAAATTAAATAAAGAATAGATAGATTTGTAACATAATCTTCTACAACAATACTTTGGCTTAGATATTTTATTCAAGTATTTGTGAGTAATAGTGAACATCTAAAATTCTAAAGAGGTATGGGACATATAATTATACAGCATACAGGTGCCTTATATAGATAATTATGAAATCTCATGAACAAACAAAAGTATCATATCCATGCAGCATTGTAAAAAAGAGTTACTAAAAAACAGCAGAGCAGGGGTTGCCTTCCTTCGAGATCGAATAGGGTTAGGATACATTATTGCTTTAATTTTTGTTATCCAAGCAGGATTTTTGCATATTGTAAAATTTATCCAAAACTATTCATACCAACATGTGGGAAAAAATACAAGAACAATAAGTCAACAAAGAAAATTCTATGTAACAATCATACAATGAAATAATCTTAACTCTTTTCTTTTTGTTTAAATGTATAGATACAATTTATCTAGGTTTAAGGAAGGTATTTGACAAGGTATAGACCACTCCATTTTCCGTGGTAAACTGAGGCAAGTTAGTACTGATAAACTGACCAAAAGGATTAAATCATTCCTAAATACAGAACACAATATGTTTACGTTAAGGGGTAAAATTTTACCTGCTAGATCAGGGAGTACATAGAAACTTGTTCTTGGCACATTGCTTTTCCTAATTGTGGTTAGTGATATCAAAATGAACAAAACGATTTTTTATATGCAGCTTTGCTGATGAGACCAGAATAAATAAAGAGATTAATGACCTCATGGACCACTTAATAATAATACAGTAAAAACTGCTGAATAAAATCAAGTAATGCTGTCCAAATTTCTACAAATTTTTTAACATATTAATTATGCACCTAACTAATCTACAACCAGAAGCTATGAACAACCGTGAAAATTTAACAGAGTAAGAAAAAAAATAAAATAAAAATTTGGTATATATTTACCCAATTCTTTTTTTATCAGCCGAATCTTCCATTTTATTTATTTCTCTAAACGTATAACATACATACATAATGAAATTCGAAAAGCTATTAAAAATAAGAAACAAACAACCAACATCTCCACCTGTGTGGGTAACTAGGGACCAAGTGGGACTAAAGTCCTGACAATTTTACAAATTTGTTAAAAAGACTGGTTGCTGATGTCATTCTAAAAATCTTTAGGCTGTAATATTTTTGTAACTATTTGTTTAAATATAATAATACTATATTGTTAATATACTAAAAATATTTTAAATATACTGTCCTTAAAAAACATTTCCAGCTGACAATTTAATATAACACGAATGAATTTATTTAAAAATATGTATATATATTTTGTGTTCATCCAACACACCTTTCAGCAGAATAAAATGTTACAAAAAAAAGCTCAGCAAAAAAGAGAAATTTCGAATTTATATAATTAAAACAATAATTAAGAAATCTAAGTATTAATCTCTTAACTCTTTTAAACCAGTGTAAGTTAAAGTTTTTTATAAAACGGAATTGCTGAGAAAAGTAAAATAACATGGGGCCGTAGCTTAGTGGTTATAAATCTCATACTTTGTGTAGGAAGACAGGGTTTGATTCCACTTGGGGGCAATTAAATATGGGTGTGTGAATGTTACCATAGCACTGAGTTAACCATAGTTTCCTAGTGATTTGATTACGCCCTTGATAATTTAGTTGGCTGTTTGATGTTGTATGGAGTTATCTGTTAGAGTGCGCGAATTGGGTCTACGTGGCTCAAAATGAGCATTAAATGCTCTAGGACTCACCATCTAAGCCATGGCCCCTCCTGGAAATAATAGACAGGGTAGCTATATATCCCTTGATTTTTGTGAGGCTAGCTAAATTACTAAGTAGACATAATACAGACAGCATATGCTAGCTAGCTAATGAGCCGATAACATCAACAAATATATATAGCTATATATATATATATATATATATATATATATATATACATTCAGCTATGCTATAGCTAACTAATGATTGCCACTACTTTAATTAGCAAGTCAGATGGCCTAAATCGGTGTGTCTAATTTGTTGCCCGTAAGGTGTTAAAAACATCAAAGTGTATGTGGTAATGAATCTTTACCTCAACGCACTTTCTTCGCAGAATCGCTACCATATTTGTTTTGATTCAATTTTAGAGATGAGGGCACGGCCCGATATGACCGCTGTTGCCTGTGAAATCTAAACTCCTAAACAAACGGCCTTTGTAATTTAAGGACAACAAAATTACACCTCCAAGGAGAAAATAATATTTTTAGTCTATGATTTAGTTGATGATGCTTTATATGAAATGTTTCAATAATTTTGACTTTTATTGAACGTTAAACCTTTTCACCTTTAGATTATGGCGCCGTAGATTAGTGGTTATAGCTCTCATACTCTGTGCGGGAGACCTGGGTTCAATTCCTTTTGACGGCGATTCAACATGGGCGAGTAAATGTTACCATAGCCCCGGGTTAACCCAAGCCATGTGCGAGCCATTGGGCAGATGGCTTACTGTGTGGACCGTTGGATGTTGCTGGGAGTTGTCTAGTAGAGTGCAGGCCCTAATTGGGTTTGCCGTAGCTCAAAATGAGAATTAAATACTCTAGGACTAAACATCTAAGCCATGGCCCCTCCTGAAAATAATAGACAGGGTATATCCCTCGATATTTGTGAGGGTACCCATGTAAAATATCTATCTTTTTATAAATAAAAGTCGATTTAACGCTGTGGACCAATATATTAATCATGAACTAGTAAATAAAAACTGGATAAAGCAACATTTGTTATTTTTAGTTTAAAGATTTCGTACGTGGTTTAGCATGGAGCAGTTTTAGCTTTAAAGTTCATTAACATAATTTACAAGAAATAAGATTATGTCATAGGGGAAACCATTTCACGTAAGTTTAGACCCAGCATGACTTCCAAATTTCTCGAAACTCGAAATTTTATACGTCGAAATATAAGTTTCTTCATAACATGGATTTTGTTCGATCGTTCTTCTCAAATGAAATATTAAAATGTTTCGATATTAACCACCTTCTCATCGCCGTACGACGAGACCAAAAATCGCATTTCAGTTTCCACTGAGTCTAATCGCACTCAGTGAGTACCACGCCTAAATTAATTTTATTGCACCGCTTTACCAGTTTTGCACTTCTAATGTACTGAGCTTTAACTAACGCAAAAACATTATATCGATGAGCGCAGATCCTTATACCAAGAATATTTTTCCATACCAGAAAGAATTAGTTTAAGGAATCGGTAGCATTGAAATACTTATATTGAGTATAAATCAATAAATTTCATTCTAATACTGTGTACGCTTATCTTGATTTATGACATACTCCATGCCTGCACTAAAGAGCTCAGTCTGGATATGTGGTACAGTTAACGGCTCTTATTACGCGCTCAACCTCCCGTTGAAGATAAATCTATTGTCGCGATTTCTAACCATGTATACAATTACAAACGAAGATATTTTGAAGGGCATATCCTAAAGCTAGCCATGTCTCACGCTATTCTTGTAATGTTTTTAATCAGCTTGTTATAAGTGATTTTTTTTCCGAACTAATATTATTAACTTTTGTGCTGGGGTTGTGGATATCAGCTGGTTGCTACTTTTAGCTATAAAGTGAAAAATATAGCCAAATAAAGTTGGCTGCAAAAAAAGATTTAAGTAATCCTTTTTACGCTAAATGCAGTTAGGTAGCTAGCTACACGTTTTACTGGGAAATAAACTTTGACAAAAGTCTGAAGTTTATTGATTTAAGGAGATAGCAGTCTCAATTAACCTGTGTGATACTTAACACGTTGAGTCCCAGCCTGTTTTAGGTGTACTTCGTCAGACCCAAGCCTTGAAGTGGCTATGGACACATCATATATGATATTTTTTCAGAGTTCTGGGTGATTTGAATACTTTATTCTAATTAGTAAGTGTGACCAATGAACACATATATATACGTTATCGGGCTGCAGCATCAAAATACTAACGTCCAAACCTAATCACGTATATATACGTTGTTCCGACTTCAACGTATATATACGTAATTTGGTCTGGACAATCAATAAGTGAAGGTAGAGCACTGACCACGCATATATACTTGTTATATTTATCGTTACAACCAATCATATTTTAATTCTTCTGTGAGTTAACCAATTAGAGAACGTTCAAAATTTTTAAATAGAGCATTCTTGTGTATGCGATTTTCTTTTTCATCAACTGCTGTGCTAGTATAGACGTCTGTATTCGTAAAGTGAGTTGTTTATTTTCTTTTTTTGTAGTAACCATTCATAAAGAAGGCATGTTTAAGGCAAGAAAATCTTTTGAACCACTTTGTAATGTAATATCATAGTCACATGAAAAATTGAGATGTAGGGACTGTCCTCATAAATAAACGTTTTTTCTTATTTTCTTCGTTTATGAGTTGCTATTGCTTCATTTTCTCAGAAATAGCAAAACGGTACAGTGCTGAGGAAACTGCTGAATTGAAAATGAATGAAAATGGTGAAATGGATTCAGCTGACTCGCTTGACGAAGAATTCAGTTCAGATGCTGAATCAACTTCCGAATCCGAAATAGAAAGTGATTCTGAAGAATCTGACTTTACTGGTCGCAAAATCCTACAAAATATTGCTCCCCAAACACATAGGGGAAGGGAGGATTAGAACAAGAGATGGTGCATTCAATATCCGTGGCCGAGGTCGAAGTGTAAGGACGCGTGGTGGCCTGCAAACTGCAGCACATCGTTTAAAAATAACAAAAGGAAACATTGAAGACTCCGAGGATTCTGCCACAGAACTTAGCTCAAGAGAAGAAAACGAAAACAAGGAAGAAGAAATATCGAGTGGAGGTGATTCTGCTATTCGTAATGATCTCATTGATGAAAAGGGCCCTGTGAATGAATTTGATTGGTTAGACGATGTCCTTATTATAAAACCATTTGATTTCAATGAAGATACTGGGTTGCAGGTACAGGTTCCTATTGGAGATGATCCTTTGTTTTTCTTCAATCTATTCATAAACGACGAACTTTTACAAGAAATCGTCGATTGATCAAATGCATATGCAGATCGTGTTATAAACTCCTCTCGTCCATTGAGACGGAACAGTATCTTGAATACATGGAATAACGTAACATTGGAAGAGATGAGACAGTTCCTCGGTTTGATTTTTCACATGGGTCTCGTTGCTATGCCATCATATCGCTGTTACTGGTCTACAGACCGCTTATACAAAAACGAACTGTTCAAATCAGTAATGTCTAGAAACAGATTTCAATCAATCATGCGATTTTTGAATTTTGGCGAGGAACCATAATTTCAGAATGATCGATTGAGTAAGGTCAGATTTCTCTTGAATCACCTCAACAGCACAGTTGCTGATGTCTACACACCTGAAATAGAACTATCCTTGGATAAGTCGATAATGCTTTGGCGAGGGCGATTGATTTTTCGCCAGTATATTAAAAACAAACGGCATAAGTATGTGGTGAAGTTTTTCGAATTGTGGTTCGTTCTAAAAGCAGAGATTTATTCAGGTGTGAAATTTCCAGACACTGAAGCATTGGAAAAACAGGAGCTGTTGTTATTCACCTAATGAATTCCTATCTGGATAAAGGGTACCATGTATTTTAACGACAACTGGTACAATTCCGTGCCATTGACAAAGCACATGACGCAAAGGAAAACTTACATTTCTAGCACCCTACGAGCAGACAGAAAACACCTTCCCGAGGAAGTTACAAAGAAAAAGTTGAAAAAATGAGAAATGATTTTTCGGTCGTCAGACGACATTTCTGTCACAAAATGGAAGGACAAAAGGGATGTTTGTATGATCAGCAATGCATTCATTCCTGAATTGGTTAAGACCGTAAACAGACATGGGAAATCTAGACAGAAGCCAAACATTGTGGATATTTACAATCAAAACATGTCCGGTATTGATCGATCAGATCAAATGCTCTCGCATCATTCTGGATTGAGGAAAACAATCAGATGGTACAAAAAGGTCGCCGTCCATATCTTGGAAATTTTCATGGCAAATGCTTTCTACCTATATAAAAAGGCAACTCCATCTCCAAAAGTTAAAGCCATGAAAGGATTCAAGGAAACCATTATAACGAGACTGGTTGGCCAACCAAAACCATCGAAACACATGCAACCATAAGCTTCTATTCACTACTTAGCTGCGATTGAACAACAGAAAAAAAGAAAGACACTGACAGAACCTGCAAGCACTCTGCTCATCAAATGGTAAAAGACGCGAAACAAGATACACATGCCCTTGATGCCCACAACAACCAGCCCTATGCATTGATCCATGTTTCCGCATCCATCACCGGAATATTGGCGTTGCCGGTTTCATCATCATCTGAAGAGGAGTAGTTCGCCTCTCTTAGTATTCTCAGTTATAAATACATGTACAGACATGTAATTGTGACAGTTTGCTTTGAAACAATGTGTTTTTCTTCGTCAATATATATATATATATATATATATATATATATATATATATATATATATATATATATATATATATATATATATATATATATATATATATATATATATATATATATATATATATATATATATATATATATATATATATATATATATATATATATATATATATATATATATATATATATATATATATATATATATATATATATATATATATATATATATATATATATATATATATATATATATATATATATATATATATATATATATATATATATATATATATATATATATATATATATATATATATATATATATATATATATATATATATATATATATATATATATATATATATATGTATCATTTGTGTCATCGAAAAGCGAATTTAAAAAAGTGCTATGATTACTTCCTTCAAACAGCGAAATAACCGACATGGTTTGTGTAAGTAATAGACGTAATACGACGTAAAAAATAAATCTGTCTTTGAAAACAAGAAACTTTTAAACTTTAATAAACACTTTCATAAACAGAAATTACAAAAACAATAATTACCCCTCTTTTCCCCAAACGTAAATGTACGTCGTTGGGTTATTGCGAAAGATCGCACAACGTATATATACATGATTGGGACCCGACGTGTTGACTAAAGTATTTTTATTCCCAATTATTTTGTACGAACAGACTTTACGATGTGATTTGATTTAAACTAACAATGCATTTTGTTTTGGGTCAGAGCTGCGACGGGCTGTTTTCTGCTTTTTTTAGTAAAAAGGTGCTATGCATTTTTTTAGACAAAGGTACTGCGCCTATACAGATGTGCAATACGGTTTCTCGTACTAAGTGCCCAGCCTAGCGTCGCGATTAATTATTGAACTTTACCGGGAACTTTTTCCGCAAAATAAAAAATGCTTGCCAATGTCAGGGTAACAACAGGTTGCAAATGGTTTTTTTTTCAGCCAAAGTTTCGGGAAAGTTATTTTTGAAGAATATATTACACCCGAAATACTATGCTAATGTGTGCGCTTTACTTGATTTACGACATATAGTATACCTGCACTAAAGCGCTGTTTAGCACAATTTACGGCTCTTATTAAGCACTCAGCCTGGTGTTTAACGCTGGTTTGTGGCTTAGCCTGGTATTTCGACGGCTAGCTCTGTTTTATTCCTGTACAAATCTGTATATACCAAAATTCATAATACTTTACACTATTTTTTGTTTAGTCATTTTGTTGTCATCACAGAGTCATTTTAATGACTCTGTGATGACAACATATATATACAATAATTTATAATACTTTTTACTAATTCTATTTAGTCACTCTGTTGTCGTGTAGACCAGAACTTTATTTTAACGCAAGATAAATTATTACAGAGTCATATGATGTGTTAACGCTTTCCTCCACTATGACTACCAAAGAAAATCCGATGATATCTTACAATCGTGCATATATCAAAAGACACTGATCGAAGTAACAACGCAACCACTTTCAAGTATATCCAGATTTCCTTTACTTGTTTTGTTTGTCATACACTACAAGAGTTCCACATGCAGAGGGTATATCCCTTTGGTGGGAATCCGAGATTTTTGTCACCTTTGTGGTAAAAAAGGGATGGGCGCACACTGAACTCGGAAATTCCCTAAATTAGCTTTTAATTACGCCATGCTAAAGAGTGAATAATGAGGCTCTTAATATTGGTGCGGGAAAGACACCGGACGGCAAATTTTTAAGGATTTCTACCAAAATGAATTATTGAACAGATTTTGCAATTCTTTTAATTCACAAATTCAGATATAAAAGGCACTAAAATAGTCAGGTCAGCGATAGTAATACAACAATGGAAAAATATATCTATGGATTATTTAAAAAAGTTACCTCATAGCTGCAACATAGATATTATAGCATGTCCAACTCATACTAGCATGGAAAAAGGACGTTTAGTGGAAAATGTTCCATCTTTTCTTATTTTTAAAGTACCTCTTCGTGACGAAAATTATACCTTATACAAATATACAGTAGGAATGTTAATTTGTCAAATGTGTTTGATATATAAGCACACGTAAAGTTACTAGGTATTAAGTAATTCAACAAAAATATTTGTTTATGCGGACAAACAAAATGATAACTTACATGGCACAATAATAACAAAAAAACATTTGATTTACTGTTGCTTACAGCGAGGAAAAGATCACATAAGGTTTTTTTTAAAAAGAAATTCTCGAATGCAAACTGTTAATAATTACTTCTAAAATGTTTAGTAATAATCGCTAAGCGTTTTAATGAGAAATAAAAACACCCAACCCTTAGCCTAGAACACATGCAGCGGTCCCCAGAAAACTAGCAATAGTAATAAAAATCAAAGATCAAAACTAGTCTTTAAAATTCCTGTATAAACCTATATATACAAAACAATATTTTACACTATTTCTTGTTGAATGAATTTTTGTCGTGTTAAATAATTGATGTTTTCATTACATGATCACTTTTTTGGAATCAAAGAAAATCTAACGATTTGTTACAGCCGTGCACATGACAAGAGGCACATATCAATGCAACAACGCAACAGTTTCAAGCATATCAAAATTTTCTTTAAATGTCATATATCACAATGGCTTCATCTCGTCTGCATATAAACTAAGCGATGTAATAATACAAAACACCAGCGACTGTCACTATCAGCTTATTGTAGCAGCACACGTAACAAAAGAAACATATCGACGAAACAATGTAAACACTTTCGAGCATGTGGACATTCTTCTTTACTTGTTTGTTTCTCCCATACGCCTTTGTTACTTCATCAGCTATCATTCTAATTTCAGAAGCCACTTCATTAACGTTATTCATCTTTCTGTCCATGATTTATTTTTCAAAAAAAACGAAACATTTTATTTATATCAGGTTTTTTAAAATTTCCCAAACTTCATTTTAAGAAGGTGTAGCCCACTAGGGAATACAATTTGTTTATTTACCGAATTTTACTTCTTGAAATTAACCTGTGTATACGTTTTATGTTTTACTGAAATATCCTACCCGGACATGACCTTTATTATATGCAGACATGCAACGGAATTTGTACAGATTTAATGGTTTCCATAGAAACAATGCTAATTGTTCAGCTTATAATTTTTTCTCTTTAAGCAAGTCACAGTAGATCTTTTTTTATTTTTTTCCCTCACATTTAAAATGTATGCTAATACCTTTTCCGAATAATAGATTTACTAGTGGCGATTACCGTGAAAAAGCTCCTTCTTTTTGAGGAAGTAGGTATTTACACAAATTAATGTAGATGCTAAGTTTAGTTTTCCTGAATATATTTTCACAGATTCTTAGAATAAGCCTCATAAAAGTAAGCAACTACTGTTAGATAGGATTCACAGAGTTTGAGTTAGTTAAAGTTCACTTGTCAATGCTTAAAGCGGACAAAGGACCGTAGGTTATTTTGTTAGATCCTAATTCTCAGGTTCTTGTGCCTTATCCTAATCTTGCTAAGTTGCAGGGTTTTTTTTGCTTCTGTGGCTAATTCCGTATTAGGGTTTGATAGAAAATGCGACTAGCAGATTTAAAACAATTTCCACATGGCTTAGCTTCCGCAAAGGTTGTGAACTACCAGTTTTCTGACTGCGGAATGAGTACCGACCCTTGAAAGCAGTCAGCCATATTTGTGAATTGACGAAAGAGCTGTCGTTGGCTCAACTATTTCGTTCGAGATTGAAGCTTCATTAGGGGGGAATTCTGATTGGCGAAAAATCCACTTCAGCAAAATTGCAATTTCATCAATATTTACTTTAGAAGTTTTTTGCCGTCCAAACTTTCACTTTCTATGTTCTATTGAAATTTTTTAGCAATGTTTAACAAGGTTTATTTTAGGTTGGCGCATTCTGTGTTTTTACAATAATTATTCTCTTATAATAATAGGCCAGTTCCGTGTGTCACTTTTGCAAACGTGATATTTTTTACCACCCGAATGCGCGAGTTTGTCGAGTTCTTTTGTTTTGTTTACATATGTCGCGCAAGCGTCATAAACCACGTGATAGAAAATAAACAATATGGTTCGCTCAAATACGTACTTTCGAACGGGACGGCATTCGAATACAAAGTTCCCTTGGTGTAAAAACAAACAAACAAAAAATTGTTTTTAAAGTTCTCGCGACAAAAAACGAACTTAAAAAAGCGAATAAAAATTAGTATCGTTAGAAGATAAAGAAAAATACATAACTAACACAGTTTATGTTAAGTGGGAAGGAGGAATTCACAGGTAAAGTTTTAAATACTTAATCTTCTCTTTTACTGTTGTTTTAATAAATAGGCTAGCTAAGACATTTTTGTTTTTAAATATAAAGCTGCTAAAAGTATGTTCAAAAAATGCAGAAAAACATTGCAGCTACTAGGTTACTGAACATATTCTTAAAAAAAGAAATGTTAACAAAATCATATTTGAATAGCTGCAGCTATCTACAGTACATCAGCTTGCTTTCAAATTATATATCTAAAGCTTTACTTTTACTACATTAAGAAATATCCGCATAAATCAAAGTAGTCTGTTAAATAAATTAAGTGCAAAGAAAAGGGAAATATTTCTTATGCTTTCGTTTTTCCGATTTGTTTATATATATAAGACAACAAAAAAGCTAGCCTATTTGTTTACAAATTTTGCATAAATTAAAGTATCTTCAAGTGCGTAAATAATATGCGTGTTTAATTATTTAAAATGCTGCACAAAGATGTGGGTACAAACAATATCAAAACTGTTGTTTTACGAATAAGGGGATTCTATTGAATTCAAAATAGTGGTATATATTAATTTTAAAGTATAAAAATTCAGAACTGTCAACCTTAAGTCCCTATATATTTATATCTTATTTTTTCTCATTTTAGGAACTGTGGTACCTAATTTGTTTTAATTAGTTTTAATTAGGATATAATGTCTAATGAGTCTGGAATTAATGACAGCAGTAATACTGTTCGTGGTTTTAGACTGTTTAATAATTTGGGTAGGTTTGTGTTGCAACAACGTGACAATAATCAAGGTTTAGTAGGTGCTATTTTGAGGCAACGATCACATATTTCCCAAAATTTTGGGGGAAATATAGTGCCACGTTTATTTCATAATGAGGATGTTGCATTAGCTAGACGTAGGCAACACGCTCAATGTGTCGCATCTTTACGTCGATTGGAATCGAATAATTAGGCCAATACTAGGCAGCATAATGATACTGTTAGACAGGCTGCTAGACGTAATGCAGAATTAGCTCAGCAAACTCGCAACAGACAATTTAAACCATTATAACGAGCCTGGTTGGCCAACCAAAACCATCGAAACACATGCAACCATAAGCTTCTATTCACTACTTAGCTGCGATTGAACAACAGAAAAAAAGAAACACACTGACAGAACCTGCAAGCACTCTGCTCATCAAATAGTAAAAGACGCGAAACAAGATACACATGCCCTCGATGCCCACAACAACCAGCCCTATGCATTGATCCATGTTTCCGCATCCATCACCGGAATATTGGCGTTGCCGGTTTCGACGATGCAACATCATCATCTGAAGAGGAGTAGTTCGCATCTCTTAGTATTCTCAGTTATAAATACATGTACAGACATGTAATTGTGACAGTTTGCTTTGAAACAATGTGTTTTTCTTCGTCAATATATATATATATATGTAAGTATGTATCATTTGTGTCATCGAAAAACGAATTTCAAAAAGTGCTATGATTACTTCCTTCAAACAGCGAAATAACCGACATGGTTTGTGTAAGTAACTTTTTTAAACTTTAATAAATACTTTAATAAACAGAAATTACAAAAACAATAATTATCCCTCTTTTCCCCAAACGTAAATGCACGTCGTTGGGTTATTGCGAAAGATCGCACAACGTATATATACGTGATTGGGACCCAACGTGTTGACTAAAGTATTTTTATTCCCAATTATTTTGTACGAACAGACTTTACGATGTGATTTGATTTAAACTAACAATGCATTTTGTTTTGGGTCAGAGCTGCGACGGGCTGTTTTCTGCTTTTTTTAGTAAAAAGGTGCTATGCATTTTTTTAGACAAAGGTACTGCGCCTATGCAGATGTGCAATACGGTTTCTCGTACTAAGTGCCCAGCCTAGCGTCGCGATTAATTTTTGAACTTTACCGGGAACTTTTTCCGCAAAATAAAAAATGCTTGCCAATGTCAGGGTAACAACAGGTTGCAAATTGTTTTTTTTTTCAGCCAAAGTTTCGAGAAAGTTATTTTTGAAAAATATATTACACCCGAAATACTATGCTAATGTGTGCGCTTTACTTGATTTACGACATATAGTATACCTGCACTAAAGCGCTGTTTAGCACAGTTTACGGCTCTTATTAAGCACTCAGTCTGGTGTTTAACGCTGGTTTGTGGCTTAGCCTGGTATTTCGACGGCTAGCTCTGTTTTATTCCTGTACAAATCTGTATATACCAAAATTCATAATACTTTACACTATTTTTTGTTTAGTCATTTTGTTGTCATCACAGAGTCATTTTAATGACTCTGTGATGACAACATATATATACAATAATTTATAATACTTGTTTTGTTTGTCATACACTACAAGAGTTCCACATGCAGAGGGTATATCCCTTTGGTGGGAATCCGAGATTTTTGTCACCTTTGTGGTAAAAAAGGGATGGGCGCACACTTAACTCGGAAATGCCCTAAATTAGCTTTTAATTACGCCATGCTAAAGAGTGAATAATGAGGCTCTTAATATTGGTGCGGGAAAGACCACGGACGGCAAATTTTTGAGGATTTCTCCCGAAATGAATTATTGAACCGATTTTACAATTTTTTAATTCACAAATTCAGATATAAAAGGCACTAAAATAGTCAGGTCAGCGATAGTAATACAACAATGGAAAAATATATCTATGGATTATTTAAAAAAGTTACCTCATAGCTGCAACATAGATATTATAGCATGTCCAACTCATACTAGCATGGAAAAAGGACGTTTAGTGGAAAATGTTCCATCTTTTCTTATTTTTAAAGTACCTCTTCGTGACGAAAATTATACCTTATACAAATATACAGTAGGAATGTTAATTTGTCAAATGTGTTTGATATATAAGCACACGTAAAGTTACTAGGTATTAAGTAATTCAACAAAAATATTTGTTTATGCGGACAAACAAAATGATAACTTACATGGCACAATAATAACAAAAAAACATTTGATTAAAAAGAAATTCTTGAACTGTTATAAATTACTTCTAAAATGTTTAGTAATAATCGCTAAGCGTTTTGATGAGAAATGAAAACACCCCACCCTTAGCCTAGAACACATGCAGCGTTCCCCAGAAAACTAGCAATAGTAATAAAAATCAAAGATCAAAACTAGTCTTTGAAATTCCTGTATAAACCTATATATACAAAACAATATTTTACACTATTTCTTGTTGAATGATTTTTTGTCGTGTTAAATAATTGATGTTTTCATTACATGATCACTTTTTTGGAATCAAAGAAAATCTAACGATTTGTTACAGCCGTGCACATGACAAGAGGCACATATCAATGCAACAACGCAACAGTTTCAAGCATATCAAAATTTTCTTTAAATGTCATATATCACAATAGCTTCATCTCGTCTGCATATAAACTAAACGATGTAATAATATTTTGTACAAAACACCAACGACTGTCACTATCAGCTTATTGTAGCAGCACACGTAACAAAAGAAACACATCGACGAAACAACGTAAATACTTTCGAGCATGTGGACATTCTTCTTTACTTGTTTGTTTCTCCCATACGCCTCTGTTACTTCATCAGCTATCATTCTAAGTTCAGAAGCCACTTCATTAACGTTATTCATCTTTCTGTCCATGATTTATTTTTCAAAAAAAACGAAACATTTTATTTATATCAGGTTTTTTCTAAATTTCCCAAACTTTATTTTAAGAAGGTGTAGCCCACTAGGAAAAAACAATTTGTTTATTCTCCGAATTTTACTTCTTGAAATTAACCTGTGTATACGTTTTATGTTTTACTGAAATATCCTGCCGGACATGACCTTTATTATATGCAGACATGCAACGGAATTTGTACAGATTTAATGGTTTCCATAGAAACAATGCTAATTGTGCAGCTGATAATTTTTTCTCTTTAAGCAAGTCACAGTACATCTTTTTTTATTTTTTTCCCTCACATTTAAAATGTATGCTAATACCTTTTCCGAATAATAGATTTACTAGTGGCGATTACCGTGAAAAAGCTCCTTCTTTTTGAGGAAGTAGGTATTTACACAAATTAATGTAGATGCTAAGTTTAGTTTTCCTGAATTTATTTTCACAGATTCTTAGAATAAGCCTCATAAAAGTAAGCAACTATTGTTAGATAGGATTCACAGAGTTTGAGTTAGTTAAAGTTCACTTGTCAATGCTTAGAGCGGACAAAGGACCGTAGGTTATTTTGTTAGATCCTAATTCTCAGGTTCTTGTGCCTTATCCTAATCTTGCTGAGTTGCAGGGTTTTTTTTGCTTCTGTGGCTAATTCCGTATTAGGGTTTGATAGAAAATGCGACTAGCAGATTTAAAACAATTTCCACATGGCTTAGCTTCCGCAAAGGTTGTGAACTACCAGTTTTCTGACTGCGGAATGAGTACCGACCCTTGAAAGCAGTCAGCCATATTTGTGAATTGACGAAAGAGCTGTCGTTGGCTCAACTATTTCGTTCGAGATTGAAGCTTCATTAGGGGGGAATTCTGATTGGCGAAAAATCCACTTCAGCAAAATTGCAATTTCATCAATATTTACTTTAGAAGTTTTTTGCCGTCCAAACTTTCACTTTCTATGTTCTATTGAAATTTTTTAGCAATGTTTAACAAGGTTTATTTTAGGTTGGCGCATTCTGTGTTTTTACAATAATTATTCTCTTATAATAATAGGCCAGTTCCGTGTGTCACTTTTGCAAACGTGATATTTTTTACCACCCGAATGCGCGAGTTTGTCGAGTTCTTTTGTTTTGTTTACATATGTCGCGCAAGCGTCATAAACCACGTGATAGAAAATAAACAATATGGTTCGCTCAAATACGTACTTTCGAACGGGACGGCATTCGAATACAAAGTTCCCTTGGTGTAAAAACAAACAAACAAACAAAAAATTGTTTTTAAAGTTTTCGCGACAAAAAACGAACTTAAAAAAGCGAATAAAAATTAGTATCGTTAGAAGATAAAGAAAAATACATAACTAACACAGTTTATGTTAAGTGGGAAGGAGGAATTCACAGGTAAAGTTTCAAATACTTAATCTTCTCTTTTACTGTTGTTTTAATAAATAGGCTAGCTAAGACATTTTTGTTTTTAAATATAAAGCTGCTAAAAGTATGTTCAAAAAATGCAGAAAACCATTGCAGCTACTAGGTTACTGAACATATTCTTAAAAAAAGAAATGTTAACAAAATCATATTTGAATAGCTGCAGCTATCTACAGTACATCAGCTTGCTTTCAAATTATATATCTAAAGCTTTACTTTTACTACATTAAGAAATATCCGCATAAATCAAAGTAGTCTGTTAAATAAATTTAGTGCAAAGAAAAGGGAAATATTTCTTATGCTTTCGTTTTTCCGATTTGTTTATATATATAAGACAACAAAAAAGCTAGCCTATTTGTTTACAAATTTTGCATATATTAAAGTATCTTCAAGTGCGTAAATAATATGCGTGTTTAATTATTTAAAATGCTGCACAAAGATGTGGGTACAAACAATATCAAAACTGTTGTTTTACGAATAAGGGGATTCTATTGAATTCAAAATAGTGGTATATATTAATTTTAAAGTATAAAAATTCAGAACTGTCAACCTTAAGTCCCTATATATTTATATCTTATTTTTTCTCATTTTAGGAACTGTGGTACCTAATTTGTTTTAATTAGTTTTAATTAGGATATAATGTCTAATGAGTCTGGAATTAATGACAGCAGTAATACTGTTCGTGGTTTTAGACTGTTTAATAATTTGGGTAGGTTTGTGTTGCAACAACGTGACAATAATCAAGGTTTAGTAGGTGCTATTTTGAGGCAACGATCACATATTTCCCAAAATTTTGAGAGAAATATAGTGCCACGTTTATTTCATAATGAGGATGTTGCCTTAGCTAGACGTAGGCAACACGCTCAATGTGTCGCATCTTTACGTCGATTGGAATCGAATAATTAGGCCAATACTAGGCAGCATAATGATACTGTTAGACAGGCTGCTAGACGTAATGCAGAATTAGCTCAGCAAACTCGCAACAGACAATTTATAGATGGTCAAAGACACATTGTTTCTAGGCAATTAGAATCTAATGAGCGGGCTATAAATAGAAGGCAAGTTGATGTCCAAAGACATGCTGCTGTTCGTGCTCGCCGAAATGCACCGTATTATAAAATTGCGCGTCAAAATATATTAATTTATATTTTTTAGGTGCTATGAACAAAAAGTGTGAGTATTGTCAAATGTTAAAGTTTCAAAATGAGAATTGTTTTAAATGTTGTCACACTGGTAAAGTTGCATTAGATGATTTGTCTCCTTACCCTCAGCAGCTTAGGGAATTATTAACAAATACAGATAATGTTCAGGCAAAGAACCTTCAGCCAAAAGTACGGAAGTATAATAGTGCCATTGCATTGCCTTTATTTGGAGCAAACCTTCGCCCCCCCCCCCCCACCTGGCCGTGGACCACCATTGGCTGTAGAGAAGATGTGATGCAAACTGTTCAAGATGTGATGAACAGAGTAAGCCCATTTGCTGCTGCCTATAGGTACATGGCTGAAGTTGAAGCTGAAGAATTAAATCAATTAAACCGTGCTCCATCTGCAGTACGTATGTACATGAGAGTTGGCAATGACCGAAGGCGCCACAACCTTCCACATCATGATGAAGTTGCTGCAGTATTTGATGGGAAAGAAGGAACACCTCCTTAAAACAGGGATGCTGTTATCTATCCGCGTGGAGGTGACTTACATAATATTTACACAATGTCTTCAAACTTGGAGTCAATGGCGTATCCTCTTTTTTTCCGAAGGAATAAATCAGGTTGGCATAATAGGATACCTCATGTTGCTGTACGTGCAACCCGTACTCGCAACACTACTACAATGTTGCAGTATTATACTTACCGTTTAGCTGCTCGGGAGTACTTCAGCCCAATTCATTATCGTAAGAAATTACTTCAGCAGAATTGTGTTGATTCTTATGTTAAAGTTGAAGATAATAATTTAAATTACATTCGAGCAAATCAAACCAACCTTCGTGTTGATAGTTTGGCTGACCATTTGAATGCACGAGCTAAAGAGCGAGACCTTTAACCAGGTCGTATTGTTGTTCTTCCCTTCAAGTTTTGAAGGAAGTCCACGTGCCATGGCTCAAAACTATCAAGATTCTATGGCCGTCATTGGTAAGTTTGGAAAACCTGATTTTTTTCTGACTTTTACGTGGAATCCAAAATGGCGTGAAATTACAGAAAATTTGCTTGCAGGCCAACGTGCATATGATCGGCCTGATTTAGTTACTCGAGTTTTTAAATTGAAACTAAATGAACTCCTGATGTTACTGAAATGGGAGTTCTAGGTAAGACTATAGCACATGTGTATGTTATAGAGGGGTTTACCTCATTGTCATTTGTTAATTCATTTAGATCCCAATGACAAACTTAGGGATGCAGATGACATAGACAGTGTTATTTCAGCAGAAATTCCTAATAAACAGGAACACCCTGAGCTGTTTGAAATTGTACGATCGTGTATGATTCACGGACCATGTGGACATCTGAATCCTAATTCCAGATGTATGGAAGATGGTGTTTGCACTAAAAGTTTTCCAAAGAACTTTTTAGCATCTACCCAAGCTGTAGTCAACGGATATCCATTATATAGACGTCGTGATAATGGTATACATATCATTGTCAATAATGTTGACATAGATAATCGCTGGATTGTTCCACATAATCCATGGCTTTCCAAGAAATACAATGCACATATAATCTTGGAGGCGTGCATGTCTGTTAAATCTGTTAAATAACTCTATAAGTATGTTTATAAAGGTCATGATTGTGCCAACATTGAGATCAATGAACGTATTGATCATGATGAGGTGCACACATTTTTAGATGCGCGGTATGTCAGTGCACCTTGCGCAGTATGGCGTCTTTTTGAATTTAACATACACCAACAATCTCATGTTGTCCATAAATTGCCAGTGCATTTGCCAAATAACCATATTGTTTATTTTCAGCAAGGACAAGCTGAAGAGGCTCTGGACAGAGCTGCAGATCAGGCTACAAAATTAACAGTTTGGTTTGTGTTAAATGCAGAGAATCGTGATGCTCGCCAATATATGTATCCAGATATTCCTCTTCATTTTGTTTTCCACAAGAACAAAGTTTGGAAGCCAAGACAACGCAGTCATGGTAAAATTGTATCCAGAATGTATAGTGTAAGTCCTCGCACAGGTGAGCTTTTTTATTTGCGTATGTTGCTACTGCATACACCTAGTGCAACTTCTTTTGAAGATTTACGAACTGTCAATGGCAATGTTGCTGAAAAATTTCGCGACTCCTGCTAATTGCGTAGACTCCTGCAAGATAATACGGAATATAATAATACTTTGCAGGAAGCTATTAACTTTTAGATGCCTCGACAATTGAGGCAACTGTTTGCGGTGATACTTACTCACTGTGAACCTTCTGATCCTTTTACTAAAAAAGTTGATGTAGCTGTGGAGGCTAAAAGAGTTTCTCAACGAAGGGCTCAACTTCCTGACGAACAGACTGCGCTGGATAATGCAGTCATAGAAGCTGTTGTAAATGTTGCTAACAATGCAGCCCAAAACAACCGTCTCTTTTATTTAGAAGGTGATGGTGGTAGTGGTAAGACCTTTACTTATAATTACCTTATTTCTGAATTTACAAGTAGAGGTTTCCAAGCTGGAACTGCTGCATTAACTGGCATACCAGTAGCACTTTTGAAAAAGGGTACCACCATTCATAGACTATTCCGGTTACCTGTTGTAGAGAACAGTACATGCAGCGTAACCCCGGTTTCTGCTTATGCTGCAGAATTACGACAAAGGAGTATCTTTTTACTTTATGAAGCTTCCATGATTTCTAAGCATGCTTTTCATGCAATAGATCATCTTCTACAAGATATTTGGAGGTAAGGTTGCTCTTTTAGGTGGTGATTTTTCACAGTTACTGCCTGTTGTTAGGAAAACAGAATTTCGATTACTTCGAAACATGAGAACAAGGCCAGGAGAACAACAATTCGCTGCATGGCGTCTGCAACTTGGGAAAGGTGTATTACTTGTTCGGGAGCAAGAACCTTTTCAAGGTGCAATTGAAGTGCCGTCCCAATGTGTGAATCAAAGTGAATGTATTGTTGATACTTTGTTTAGGGATCTTTCACCAGAAATTATGGCATCATCTGTGGTACTAACAGCCCCAAATGATGACTCACTTACTATTAACTATCCGGTGTTGGCGCTGTTGCCTGGTGAAGAAAGAGTTTATTTTAGTGCAGATGTTGTTGTGTGTGATGATGAGGAGGAACGGAATCAATATCCAGTAGAATTTTTAAATAGTATCACACCTTCAGGTATGCCTCCTCATTGTCTTAAATTAAAACTGGTGCCATTGTTATGTTATTAAAAAACATAAACATAAATAATGGTTTATGTAATGGCACTCGCCTAATTATAAGACGTGTTCATGGCATTTGTGTCGATGCTGAAGTACTCACTGGCAATGCCATTGGAGATAGGGTACTTATTCTAAGGGTGGAACTTGTACTTTCGGATACAGGTATGCCTTTTGTTTTACGTCGCATTCAGCTTCCACTAAGGCTGTTTTATGCTACGACAATAAACAAGACACACGGTCAAATCTTTGAAAAGGTTGGAATATTGTTGCGCAGGCCATGTGTTTCTCATGGTCAGCTGTATGTTGCTTTTTCTAGAGCAAGAGCATTTGGTGATGTTAGAGTAAGTGTTGTTCCCTCATCCATGCAAGGATTTTTTAATGGTAAATGTTATACCAAAAATATTGTTTACCGTCAAATTCTTACATAATTCATACAATAATGTAATAGACAATGATGCAGCTATTAAATGCTTAGCAGAAATGCAATATTTTGCACTTTATATCTATCTGCCATGTTGTGCGAAGTGAAAAGAGGTTGACGTGTTAGAGTAATTATACTGACATCCCCCTTTGTGCAACATGAGAGTAGCGTGCACTGTAGATGGGAATAGATGTTCCTATTCGGTGCACCCTTGCCTTGCAGATTTATAAGGCACATCAGGGTTTGGTAGGGTCTTAGAAAGTGCGACAGTCCAGAAAAAGCTCATAATACTACTCTTTTGCAGATATTTATTTGGCTTTTAAAATTTTCATCGTGCCGAGAATATGTTGTGAATCCTAAAAGTACACTAAAGATGCATTTTTTTAAAATGTTGTGTTATACATGCATCTTTTTTTCTTTTAGGTGAAGTGCAAAGTCCTATGGCTTACCTTCACGTGGTGCACTTCGTTAAATAATTAGCATATTAGGGGGGGATAATTAAAAGTTGATTGCAACATAAATTATTGGTTAAAAAAATTAGTGTGTGAGATAAGTCATTTCTAATCTACTCTTTCACATATATTTTGCCACATAAGTTATTGAATTATTGAAGTTTGAGTTGTGAAATTTTTTGTGCAGAATTTGTTTTTAGTTTTGTGACAACAAAGTTAACTTAAAGGCACCATTTTCTACAATGTTCTTATGATTTCCTTCTTGCAATAAAGGTTAGGATTTCACATTTCGTAAATAATTTTTAATGCAGTTGGAGGCAAAAATAATAATTAATGATGCAATCATTTTCAACTACAAAAAATTATGGCCTTAAGACCTGCTTGAAATTTTTGTTTTTCGCAGCCTGAAAGGTACTTAAATTCATATTTCTAAGGTTTAAGATATGGGGCTGACCCTTTATATTGTATCATCTTTATTTTGGAGTATGAGTTGTTTATATTTTGAAAAGTTTGTTATTTTCATCCAAATTTAATTTTAAACAACTGTAATTAATTTAAAAGAAAATCTGTTTATTCTGGCCTCATATACCTATAGAAAGTCCCAAACAATAAAAAATACTTAAAATCTAATTAATTTGTTTAAAAAAATAATTACACACTGCGCTTTTGATCCATTTTTGCAATTTTAGCATGTAATAAGGCTATTGTCTTATTATAGCTAAGATGTTACAGAGGTTTCTCAGAACCCAAATAGGGTTAAGGTGTTTATTTCTCAAACTGAAATTGAAAGGGTAAAAACAAAAACAAAAAAAAAAACGCATTAACTTTCCTTTGTTATGTTAGCACTTACATTTACATAAATATTTTATGTCAAATAGTAGTTGCATTACATATGCTAATCATGAATTGAAAGCCAAGGCATATCTTCAAACGGATTTACACTTTTACGTCCTGTTGGTACTATTTATTCAGCACGTACATGCTGTAATTCCTATGTCATGGATAGTACTATGGCTACTAAACCACTATTATGGTAACATTTACATCTATTGTTAATATTCTTTTTCAGTTATAAATAATAATGGAAGAAGGCTTGCCTGAAGAGGAAATGCTAGCTATTTGACAAGACCTTATTTATACAAACATATCAATTTGTTATAGCCTTATTATTATAGAGATCATTATTATTTAGAGTATAATAAAAGCCAGCACAAACATTTCATACACTAACACACCCATGGACATATAAACAAACAGGAAGTACACATTTTTATTGTGATATGTAGTTCTTATTGTTAATAGTTTGTTATTTTCTTTAGAAGTTGAGCAAGTTGGGAGGAAAGAGGGTATGGTTAATCTTTTATTTTATCATATTTGCTAATAATAATAATGCGATTAAAAGTTCCCATTTTTGTTAAAACTTCTTTCTTTAGAAAGTACACCAGAATCAAGTGAGCACAGTATATTGTATTTTATTATTCGTTTCTTTTTAATACTTTTTCCCTCTGACTACTATAACAGAAACAGTATTTTTCTAGACAATAAAGAAAAGGAAGTTAAAAATGCAGAAGGTGCCTGTTGTTACATAATAATAGTGTTTATATTGGGTTTTTTTGTTGTTGTAATAAATGTCCTATTTTGTCTTTTTATAGCCTTGACATATTCATCATACTTAAAGTATAGAGAATCACATCCTGGCTCCCTTTCCAAAAAGTCTTTCAATTGGTGGAAAGCACACGGGGTCAGGATTTTTGTGTGAAAGAAAGTAAGTAACCGCCGACGCTGGAAACACCGACGCACACCCACACCCACACCACACAACCAATATATTAATTGCAACTTTAATTACAATAAATAACATGCACCATTTATTCTTACATTAATTTAAATTATTTGTTTTCGTGTGTTTTGTTTTTTAGTCATTTGTTCGTTCTGTACATAGATGAACTATGTAACACGGTTATTTTCCTTCTTCTATTCTAATTTTGGAGATCGCATATTTAGCTTCCTGGATCATAAAAGTTTTTTTTCCTTAAGCATCTCTGGAATTTCTGTAAAGTCAAATTATATTTTTTCCCGGTGAACCTAAAATTTTAGTCTGCTAATATGTATAAAGTTTAATTTAATTTAAGCTGTAATTGATTTGTTTTGTTATTAAAATTAGTTTAATTACAATCAGTTCAGTTATTTCATCAATATAATACTAGAATTTATCACGTACTTGAACTTGAGTTTAATTCTGGATTTAGTGAACGTTTTTCTTATAAGAAACACCTTTTTTTAAAAAAAACCACATTTGTGATTAAGTCACACGATTTAATTCTTTTATCCTCACCTTTCTCACATCATAGAGTGCCTGAGTTAAAAGACCGTTTTTTTAAGAATCCTGTTTTTTGACAATGTTTTGTAGGTAAATTAATTAAAGATTAATTGGAGATTATTCATGAACTAAAAGTCACGGCATGTCATGCTATATCACTGCATCGCACATTTATTGGTATTGGAAAGGCTACAGCCAGGTATTTACTTTTACCTTTGTGGATGTTTGCAAATTGGACTGATCCCATTATCACAAAAACTAGAGCACATTGACATTCTTTGTATGTGACGTCATCAAAACAACCTATATGTTTTCCTTTGTTTTCTGCCTAAGTGAATTTTTCCATTGTTACCCTTCCTAAGTGGATTTTTCCACATCTGTCTGTCTGTGACTTTTGCAAAGTGGGCTATATTTTTCACATTTCTCTTTGATAAAGTCTATATAACATCGCCTATAAATTTGTTCTGTAATTTAACAAACTTTAACGGCCAAACAACTTGTACACGAGGTGGTGACGTCAATGATTTTTCACCGTGTGGGTAACTAGATACCACCTTGGACCAATTTGGATAAGTTTTCCAGATCTGGATCCCCAAATCCATTTCGGAATGGACGGGTTGATGACGTCATCAAAAACCTTTTAACCACAATATTCTCGTAACTGCTTGTCAAAAGTACACGATCCTATACATTTTCTTGATCAGCGTTTCAAGATCTACACAATGAAGGCAGCAGGTATACATACAAACTTCTAAAAAAATTTTTTAGGGCGTTTGACTGGCCATTGCTTACGTCAGCAAAATTTTGAAACCCTTATATCTCATTAACCGCTCATCAAAAGCACATGATCATATATATTTTCTTGATCAGTGTTTTAACCTATGCACAATACAGGTAACAAATAAACTGAATTTTGCTAAAATCTTTTGTAATTGCACTGCTGACGACTTCTAAACAACCTATTTTTCCATTGTCCTTCTGCCTAAGTGGATTTATCCACGGGTTTTATCAACTAGTCTTTTATAATAATACAGATCTTCTGTCTGTCTGTCTGTGACGTTTGCAAAGTGGATTATGTTCTTCACAATTTTCATTGATAAAGCCTATAAATTTGGTTTGTTACTTACCAAACTTTTGTTAAGACATTGTTTTGAACTTCGTTCGCGGAACGCTTTCGGCAACCGGCAGTGCCCATGATAAACAAACGATATCGTAGAGAGCAGACGCTAAGAAGGCAGCTGAGAAAGCAGAATGTAATACGACAAATACGTGAGAAAATGACACTCTTTTTAACGATTTTTCTTGTATTTTTGATTATGTTCAGAACTAAAGTTTTATTTTGTTCATTGTATAGGTAATCGAACTTGCCAAACCAAAGAGAATCTCTTGTTTGATAACACATTTCCACAAATGTGTTTTCTATATGATCCACAAAACATTCCATTACTGACTACACTTGCTGTATCGCAAAGGCGATTATAAGATCAACTGAATATCCAAATTTTTTGAATTTATAACAATACTTAATTCACTGTTAATGTTACACAAGAACACTGTCTAAATCGCGATCTTGAAAAAATCACAAGGAAGCTAAAATTTTGAAGCTTCAAGTAGTACTGTGGACCAATAAACGCTAATTTGGGGCCATTTTCGGACTGGTTAGCTATAAACTGCGGACCCGCCCCTAAAATGAGAACCACAGAAAACGATGTAACCGATCAGTGGAATGCTAAAAAGGAACGCGTACAAGCTAAAAGAACTTACACAAGACAAGGTAAAAATAATGCTATTCCCGCCACTATTAAAAATAGATGATTTTGAGATAACAAGACAGCAAGCTGTGATAATGGAACAGGTCTAACGACCCTTGAAGTTAAAATTGTAGAGGTTACACCCTCTAAAGATCAAAACGCAATGCAAGATCTCCCTTTTTGCAAGGATAATCTGTAGATTCAAGGTAATTGAACCAAACAACCCTCTCTACACAATACAATACGTACAACTAACGGTCGGTACACAAAAACTGACAACATGAAAACAGAAGACAGACATAACGACAACAATACAACAAAGAATTTACTATAAAAATAAATAAATAAATATAAAACTATAAATATGAGTAGACAACCACCCGAGCGCCAGGACTTGTGAACCTGGCAGTAGCTTTCCGCATGTGTTACGGGATCCCAACACTCAGCCTTGCACGGGTAGTTGTCGCTTTGGACCAGCCATTTGCTTCGGACCAGCCGTAAGTCAGGACCAGCCTGAAGACAGTGGAGTAATGAACGTGGATGTAAAGTCACGGAAACAAGAAAGATAGAAATGAAAACCCCTTATATAGCTTCTTCGTAACATCAGGTATAGCAGGATCGTTAACCCTGTAGACTAAGTGAGTAAGATCTCAGACAAGCTTGGATAGTGGTGCAGGAGAAGCACGATCAATTTGTTTCGATCTTGGCATCGGAACAGCAAGAAGCTGAAGATAATTGGATAGAGGAACTAAACAACGTCTATTGTGCATTGGAAGAAAAAACTAATTGGTTTATTCAGAAATCAGAGGCTGAGGAACACGCAAAAAAGGAGTTAGAACGTGACAAAGAAAGGGAGCTAACGCTGAATTTGTGATAATGAAGGAGGTAGAGGATACGGTAAATTAAAGGATGAAAGTTTGTGAAGAAGTGCAACAAGAATTCATGTCGACATTAAAAGATGAGGAAGCAACCCGAGAAGAGAGTGAGCGCTTCCTTGATGCATGGAGACGCTGTAATGAACTTCGATCAGAGGCCCGTGTTTCCCTCAGGAGGCATAGGCAACAAACACATGCTAGTTCGTCTGGATTGCGTTTGGAGAGACTAAAATTTCAATCATTCAGCGGGAACTTAAGAAAGTATCCTAAATTCAAAAGCGATTTTGTTAAATATATACTCCCCGCATACAAGACCGATCAAGCCGCGTTTGTTCTAGAATCTTACTTAAATGATAACGTTAAAGAACAGGTCGAGTCGTTAGATGACATGAATAGGGACCTTACGAAAAGCGCGACGAAGGTGAGGACGACGACGTATCTTACAAATTTACTTTAACTGAGCATGCTCGAGATGAGTATTCCCTCATGCTACCGTTCCGTTGCAACCGCAAAGACGCAAAAACTGCCTTTGATACGTTGCAGATAGAACGTAAGTAAAATTTTGTACTTATTTTACAATTTTAGTTCATTTTTACACTGGTTTCGATTATTAAGGTCTTCAATTCTATCGAACTTACTCATACATTGAATCTTATATATTAATTCCCTTGCGTGAGTAAAACTGTGAGTCCACGACACGGAAATCACGGGTCACTTTCTTATGACGTGGCTGTACGCTAAAATTTAACTAAAAAGATTAGGGATGTACTTCATAGAAATCGCACATAAGGTGTAAATATATAACCCGCTGCTAATAACGATATAAATATATATACCCTTATGCCAAAAAACTCTATGTTAGCATATATATATAGGTATCGCTACATATGAAACGGTATTAGATATTCACAAAGCATACGGACTGTTAAATGAAGTTCCTAGCATAAAACGGAAATTGTGTTTACGAAAAAGATGGCTGTTTTGCGAAGTTCTTTTCCTCCAAATATTCTGAAAATAAAGTTCAGAAATTACTTATTTTTAAAATGTAAATTTAATTTGTTTCAAATTGTGGTTTTGACATTTTCATGTAAGAATTTGTGGGCAAAAACCTTAATCAGCATGCTAAAAGAACTGACTTTTCTTAATTTAGAATTACTAAACACAACCATTTTCTTACATTTAGTGTAAACTTTTGTGCGTATGGCTTATATTTAATACACCAAAAGAGCTACTTTGTTGATTTCAATTTTATACTCTTTGTAAGCTATTTTTTTCTTCTTTTTGACATTTTGAATTAACTTATGTAGAAGGCATATAATATACATGCATCTAAAAAAATGGAATTTTGCAAATTTCTGTTTTACCACTCAATTTTTACATTTTATAGGTTATTTGGAACAGAATGGTATGAAATAGACCAAAATACCTGATCTTAGTTGTTTTTAATTTACAGGCTGTGTCTGTGAAACTTTAAGGGGAACATTTGTTGGAAGACAATGGTAGACATATACTGATAGAACTGATTTTTGTTGTGTTAGATGTTATATCTGAACCTTTTTGACATTTTATGTTAATTTTGCGAGGAAGGACCATATATATATACACAGAAGAAGAATTCAATTTTACACCTTGCAAGCTTTGTTTTTCTATATTTTGTATAAATTCTTACTGGGGAGGACTCCGTGCAATATATCGAAATGACTGATCCTTCTCGATTTAAATTTGATGTGTTCTAAATCGTATATAGTTTTGGAAATTTTGTGTAAGATTTAATGGGTAAGGGCTAGATGCAATATGTCAAAAAAACTTTTTTTGTTGAATCAGAAGCACTCCCTACAACCATTCTTTTTTTACAGTTTGTGAAGCTTTTGTGAGGAAAGAGTGTATGCAATATTATCGAAATAACTGATTTTTGTTGCAAACTGTCTTTCTTAGGCATTTTGGATTAAAATATTGTTTTAAAGGGCATATGCAGTAGATATATGTACCGAAATAATTAAATTTTGCAAACTTTGATTTTGTCGTTACCTCTCATTTTTTACATTTTGATTAAACTTTTGTGGGAGACCGTCGGTATGCGAAGGACCAAAATAAGAGATTTTAGTATTATTTAGAATTTGTATTTTGTGTTGCAAAATTGGTGCAAAAATTGACATAATTGAACTTATATACAGATTGATTGCTGTTGTTTAACATGACTCATTATGACTTATATATATATATTATGAGAATTTGTGACAGAATACTATGTGATATTTGAAATTTTGTTTACTTTATTGATGGTAAAACAGCATGCAAATTGCTAAAAGGACTTTATTAATTATAGGTTTAAACACCGTTTTTTTGTTGGCATTTTGTCTAAAGTTTGGTGAGGAAGGACAGTATGCAATATATCAAATAATGTTTTATTGCATTATAATTTATCCTTGCAAATCCCTTTTTAACACCTTAGATAAAAATTTTTACTTAAGCAAAATTTATTGTTTATTTTTCACATTTTGTGTCAACCTTTGGCAGGGTTTGCAATAAACTAACTGATTTTAACATATACAATGAGAGAGATTTGTGTTTGACATTGATCAGCTTTTTTGTATATATGTGGCGTTTTGAGTGATTTAAATTTTATGGGTGAGATGTATGTTAAAATGCTTTTAAAAACTTCTTTCCGAATAATTTTCGCCTTTTTCAGATGGTCAGAACAGTAATTTTAGTAGATTTAGATTTTAAATGTCACATTATATACTGCAGTTGTTGGACACCTTTTGGTCATTTATATAATAATGCAGATGTAAGATGCGCACTGCTGTATTGTTTGTTTTTTGATGGACATATATCTGCTACATAAACTAATTGGAATACAGTGGATTCTTCCACGGGAAACAGCTAGTATATCATTAATTAAGTATTATTTGATTGCAAAAATTGCTACCAGCATTTTTGAAGCCGACCTAAGCTACCTCCAGCTAAAACTTTTTTGTTATTTCTGTTTAGATTATGGGGGAAAACAGTGCCCAACAACAGAGTAAAAATAGGTATATAAAAAAGTTTTTCAATTTTTTTTCTTCCATAAAGCAATCACTTGATACATGAAAGTTCAGTATATGTTTCTTTGAAATACACAGAATATGTATTTTTGAAGTTTAACCATGAGCATAATACCTGTGCTTGTTGTTTTCTTAGAAAAATGTGTTGGACTTCTGAGCACGAGGTAATAGCGAGCTTAAGCAAAGGGGGCGGCTGTCTTCCGCCACGGCATTGGCATCTAAAATCTCTCAATACGCAGGCGCAAAATGGAAGATTCCCTGCATTAAAACCACCGTCTTGATTTCTGGAACGTCAAAACACAAAAATCACGTACTGGAGAAAGCGTTCAAACTTGTTCAAAAAAATTGGGGGAAAAACATGTAATCAGCTAAAGAAACATCTTGTAAACCTAAAGAAACTTCTTCCAAGAGAAGGTAAGCTCATGTTTTCTATGTTTTTAGATGAAAAATTCACTCTTGAGTGTGTGTTTGTTTACATTTGCATTTTTTCAAATTTCCAAATTTCATCTAAAATGAACTTTACTCCAGGCCTGCTATGAATTGGAATGAAATGCACGAAGAACTACTATGCAGAGAGATACTGATAACAGTGCCAAGCGGCGAAGCCTGGAATCTCATCGCAGAGAGCTTAAACAGCCTAGATGTAAAGCCAAAATTTCAAGTTGCTTAATGTGGGGTTCGAAAAAAATATCAAGCTCTTAAACGTTCATACCTTCAAAGGATGGCACCTGAGGAAAAAGCAACAGGGATCTCCCCTGATGAGCCATCTGATTTGGATAAAGCACTTGCAGAAATTATAACCAAATTTAAAGAAATTGATCTAAGAGACAGCGAAAAGGTATCTGACGAAAAGGAAAGAGCCACGGCAACGGAGATGCGAAAACAATGTATGGGGACAAAGAAACCGAAAAGCGTAAATCTAATGAAGGGAGTGATGACAAGCCAAAACGTAAAAGGCGGTCAGGTGATGAAACAATCCAATATCCTCGTGAAAAGATGGAATCAGATAGACAATTAAGAGAAAGAGAACTGAACATAGCCCAACAACGAGAATAACACATGAAGCAGATGATTTTACAACAACAAAATAATAATCAAGCCATGTTATGTTTGTTGATGAAACAAAAACAACAAAACAATAATAAATAAAAATGCTATTAATTTATTCATTCTTCTGTTTTTTTTTTCACTTCTGTTATGTTAAATGAATAGTTGATTAGATAAAAAAATCTTCTGTTACAGTATATGATCAGTGTGTCAAGCAATCTTGGCTATGTCTTTGCTGAAAAAAAATATATTTTATTTTTTGTTTGTTTGTATTGCTTTGTTTTGCTTACTGCAAGAATAAGGATTTTCAAATTTTGATTTTTTTTATGTTTAATAAAAAAAAGTCTGAGGTGTTAGTTGGGGTATAAAATACATGAAGTGAGTACAAAAATTTTCTGTTCAACTAAAACATAATATATCTAGTTTTATATATACCTACAAATATAACACAAACCAATTTTTTTTTGTTTTATTGGGTCAAAAGAGAAAAAGAAGATTTTGACAAAAAAAATGCAAACCAAATATTTAACAATACTTTTGATTCTGTCTTTTCACTGTCCCCTATTTGTATTGATGTATATATTTTGTATTTCCTACTATATGTATTACACGTTTATTTACATATTGTTGATATTATTTAAGAAAGATAGTCATTTAAACTAGGTGGTTCGCAATCAAAAAAGTACTTACTTGATTACCATACAAGCATGTTCTGAAATTTTGTAGCAATGCACAGATCGAATACATTTTACCAACAGCACTTAGTTTCACTTTTATTTTTTTTTAAAAATCTACAAACTTAAAATAATTCAATATTTCTTTGAATGCCCATTCGACAGAAACCCTAACCTCACTCATGCTTTTATTGAAGGCTTCTTGATCGGCGGTTAAACCTGGTGGTCTAAATGGTGCTTGCAACTGAATTCTAAGGGGATATGCTGGGTCTGCAAATATACACAACACTTGACAATTAGGACCATGTAAGTGTTGTTGAAGTTCTCTTAACAGTCCTGATTGAACTAACATAGCACTATCATGTCTTTTGCCCTCGACTGGACCAAAAGTGTGAAATTTGTCCATTAGGAATCACAACACTTTCTTGATTGCGTGAATACGTTTATGTCCATTGTATAAGACTCTTTGATTTTGTCCTGGTCGACAAACAGGTCTGACTGTACCATCAATAAATCCCCAACAAAAGTCTAGGGCAGCACCCTTTTCGTGAATGATTCCTGCATTCTCTTCCAAAGATTGAGGGGAAACCCATGGATGATTAAATCCACTAAGAAGTCCAGAAAAGTTCAGGTAGATGTGGTTGAGTATATGATAGTTGACAATACATAATTCTGGACTGATCTTCCAAATAAAGGGACCATATCTCCGTGTCTGATCTAGTAGGCACATAGCTTGAGAAATATACAAAGGGTTTTCAAACCATCAACTCTGCTTCTGTTGTAGCAAGATATTGTTTCAGGAATTTGTAAGAGTTCTCTCACTTCGTAAATGTGGTTTCTTTTGAAGCGAAAATTGGCAACACATTCGTCGGTGTTTAAACTTTCTAAATCGAAATGGTTATATCTCCAATAGGGAAAATCTGGATTCTTAGATTTGTTGACATTGTAGAGAAGTACAAAATCTTCAGCATTCAAGTGATTTTCTGCATGAGCAAATAAAAGAGTCTCCCTTACTTGCCTAAGATTCATTTTTCTTTTCCTTTTGATCCACAGATATATACTAATAGTTGTTTGTTTACAAAGTAAGCTGCCATTATGGAATTTTGGCGCGCTTAAATTATATCCAAGGCAGCGGTATTTCTAAGGCGGCGAAGTAAATAACACCTCTGTGGCTCAAACCTCCGTCCTGCTTAAGGTCCCTAATGTTTTTAAAAGAAGTTTTGGTTGCTGATTTGTTTTCGAAAAAAGATGGATCAAGAGAACGAGGATTGTGTCTTAAAGAAATTGCAGTTAATTTAAAAAAAAGTGAAAGTTATGGTTTAGAGTAGATGAAAGAGCCCTAAGAGACAAATTGAAAAAATTATTACAAACTTTTGTATGGAAGAAAAACCAAGAAGAAAAAGGTAGCGGACTTGAAATGGAACCACTAAAAATAAGGCTGAACGTTTACACACATCAGAGAGTGCAGCAAAAACTAAGAAAATTGATGAAGAAGAAAAACAGGCTGAAGATATGCGGAAAATGTCTACTGAAAGATTATCTGAAACAAGAAAACGAAAACAAGAGGGAGATTCTCAATATGAAACCCCTAAGAAACGTCTTCTGGTGGTGATACTATTGCATATTTACGTGAGAAGTCTGAAAAGGACTTCCAAATAAGACAAGACGAATTAGAATTACGAAAAAAGGAGTTGAAAGTAACCAAGGCTAGGGAACTTTAATTTCCCGATCTAATGCAATTATCAATTTACTTACAAAGTTGGCAGATAAACTTTCTTAACCTTCAAATTATGTATATACATAGACGAAAAGTGAAAAAAATGTTATATTATGTTAATACATTGTGTGGTATATCTTGTTACATATGTCTTTTATATCTGTATTTTGTTATTATGTAAAATATTGTTCCAACAAAGGTGGGTCAAGGTTATAAAACTGTGAGATTTGATTTTTATACAAACACCCATGTGCATTTGTTAGAAGAGCACTGACTTTGTACATTTTTCCTACACTACTCAGACCAAATTTAATATTCTTCTTAAAGCCTGTATGTTTGAAAGTATTAATAATTCCACCAAACGCCCACTCAACAGACACCTTAGCAACACTCATGCTTTTGTTGAAGTCTTTTTGTCGTTGATTCAAATTTGCTCCAGCATAGGGACTGAGCAGGTGTCTTCAAGTGGATAGGCAGGATCGCCATATATGTGTAGTCGAAATCAGGGTTCTTAGATGTATTCAAGTCATAGAGTAAGCAAAACTCTTCATCAGTTAATAAATTTTCTGAAAAACAATAGAGCAAAGTTTCTCTAGCTTCCTTGAAGTACGGCATACTTTCACTTTCTGAAATGTTTGTTTACCTAATTCGCGCCATATTTCTTAGGTCGTTGTGGCGGGTTTTCGTAACTCCAGCGAATGTTAAACACGACGCACGTTGAAAATTATGCAGAAGCGTCGTCGTCTTTTAAGCGTCGCAATTTCCGTAAGGTCCCTAATGAAGTTTGGGCGCGATTCGACAAGAAATATGGCGATGAAAGTAAGCATGTCGACGCAATAATGGCAGACATTAAAGAAATGTCGAAGTGTGAGGTTTCCGATGTGAAGAGCACTTTAAACCTGATTAACACCGTTGAGAGAGCACACAGAGAACTGGCACGACTGGGAAGGGAACAAGAGATAAACAACGCTACTATTGTTTCAGTTATTGAGGAAAGTCTATCGAATAAAGACCAGGAGTGGATAAAAACAGCGAAAAAAATATCGCAAAACGAATTCCCAGCACTATTGAAATTACTCTTAACGTATCGCGAGAGAAATAAATACAAATGCTCCAATATCAGATCATGTGATGAATTTCAGAGAAATGTTAATCTAAGCGACTCTCGAGATCCCCGAAATAGCCTTGAGAATACATCGAAGCAGCGCTGCTGGTTGCACCAAGTTAACGGAGACCATCCTATCTTGCGATACAGACTCTTTTAAAGCATATCTCCGGAAGAAAGGGTTGATCTAACCAAAAAGTATAACGCTTGTTTTGCATGTCTTGAAATAGGACATGTGAATTGCCCCGTCATCAACTTCTACATGAAGCGCGCGCTTCTGGCGTTGTATTTTATGGTCGCTTATTCGCTCAAAAAAGAGAGGTCATTCTTCAAGTCCAGGAAATAAGATGTTACAGTAGAGGCATTAACGAAAATAAAATAAATGTCCTGTGGGATGGAGGAAGCACTATTTCACTAATTACTTTCGACGCAGGCAGAAGACTAAATTTGAGCGGAAGGAGTACAAGACTGGAGATAACAACGTCTTAGGAATTGACTTTATTTCTAATGACATTGCTGGATTGTATACGAATGACAATCCTGAACTGACAGCAGACATTCCACATACCAGTATTAACAGACCGCATGTTGGAGGTCGTATAGATTGTCTCATTGGATACCACTACGCGGCTTTCCATCCAGTGCCGATAAAAGTTGCAGGACATTTACTTGTACTTCAGAATAGATTTGGTCGCCTAGTAGGTTGCCAGCCATTGAGAAAAGAGGTATTTACTAAAAGAGTGGAAAATGCACAGGTCTGCCACGTTCGAGGGCATCTAAACGAATTCTTTTCAATTGAAAGCTTAGGAATTCAGTGTACACCTAGATGTGGTTCCTGCAAATGTGGAAACTGTCATCCAGGGGGAAAGGATATAACACTGAAGAGAGAGAATACAGGCTAATTGAAGATAACTTAAAATATGATGAAACTGAGAAAAGCTGGGAGGCGGCTTATCCATGGATAAAGGACCTCCATGAACTTCCAAACAATAGATTGGCTGTGTCAGCAAGATTACAGTCAACCCAAAAACGCTTACTAAAGAACTTAGAACATGCCGATACTTACAATCGACAAATTCAAGACTTGATCAAAAGGGGAGCTTCCAGAATAGTTAGTACGGAAGAATCAGTATCGCGGAACAATTCATTACATTTGCCACCATGCCGTCCTTAAGCCGTTACTAAAAGTACACCGTGTAGAATTGTATTTAACAGCAGTGCGAACTTCCACGTCCATGTCCTCAATAAATATTATGCTAAAAGCCCGGATATATTGAACACGTTGCTGGAGGTCTTGCTGAGATTCAGAGAAAATCGTGTAGCCCTTCTTGGCGATATATCAAAAATCACGCTATAAAAATACAAATTCGTGATCAGATGACACACAAAATTTGTTTACATGGCAACGTGCACACGATCAGCCAGATTTAGTTTCTCGATTTTTAAATTGAAACTAAATGAACTCCCTAAAGATGTTACTGAAATAAGAGTTCTAGGTAAGACTATAGCACATTTAATGTTAGAGAATTTCAAAAGAGGGGTTTGCCTCATTGTCATTTGTTAATTCATTTAGATTCCAATGACAAACTTAGGGATGCAGATGACATAAACAGTGTTATTTCAGCAGAAACTCCTAATCAACAGGAACACCCTGAGATGGTCAAAATTGTACGATCGTGTATGATTCATGGACCATTCGGACAATTGAATCCTAATGTATGGAAGATGGTGTTTGCATTAAAAGTTTTCCTAAGAACTTTTTATCATCTACGGTAGCTGAAGTCAAGGGATATCCATTATATAGACGTCGTAATAATGTTATACATATCAATGTCAATAATGTTGACATAGATAATCGCTGGATTGGTTCAAATAATACATGGCTTTCCAAGAAATACAATGCACCTATACACTTAGAGGCGTACATGTCTGTTTAATACCTCCATAAATATATTTATAAAGGTCATGATTGTGCCAACATTGAGATCAGTGAACGTATTGATCACGATGAGGTGCAGACACTTTTAGATGCACGGTATGTCAGTGCACCATATGGCGTCTTTTTGAATTTAACATGCACCAACAACCTCATGTTGTCCATAGATTGCCAGTGCACTTGCCAAATAACCATATTGTTTATTTTCAGCAAGAACAGGCTGAAGAGGCTCTGGACAGAGCTGGAGATCAGGCTACAAAATTAACAGCTAGGTAATACCGAACAAGACAATACTTTGCAGGAAGCTGTTAACTTGCCTCTGTTGCGGTGATACTTACTCACTGTTAACCTTCTGATCCTTTTACTTTGTGGACAAGGTACAAGGATGCCATGTATAAAGATCATATTCGTCAAATGAATGAGGAACAGGCTGAGTTCAGGCTGCTTCGAGATAATAATTCTGTACCTAGGCAATTTAGTAAATCTCTTACTGATTATAATCTTCCTCACTTAGATAAATTACCTCCACCTGAAAACATTGATGAAGCTATGGAGGCTAACAGAGCTTCTCAAAAGGCTCAACTTACGGACGAACAGACTGCACTGGCTAATGCTGTCATAGAAGGTGTTGTGAATGTTGCTAACAATACAGCCCAAAACAACTGTCTGTTTTAGAAGGTGCTGGTGGTAGTGGTAAAATCTTTACTTATAATTACCTTACTTATGAACTCACAGGTAGAGGTTTCCAAGTTGGAACTGCTGGATTTACTGGCATACTAGCAACACTTTTGAAAAAGAGTACCACCATTCATAGACTATTTCGGTAACCTATTCCCATTATAGAGAACAGTACATGCAGCATAACCCCGGTTTCAACTTATGCTTCGGAATTACGACAAAAGAGTTTTTTTACTTGACGAAGCTTTCATGATTCCTAAGCATACTTTTCATGCAATAGATCGTCTTCTACAAGATATTTGTAATAATGAGCTGTCATTTGGAGATAAAGGTGTTCTTTTAAGTGGTGTTTTTTCACAGTTACTGCCTGTTGTCAGAAAAGAAAAACCAACTGAAATTGTGGATATGTGTTTAAAAAGTTATTCATTATGGCACTTATTTAAAGAATTTTTATTACTTCAAAACATGAAAACAAGGCCAGGAAAACAACAATTTGCTGCATGGCTTCTGTAACTTGGAAAAGGTGTTTTACCTGTTCGGAAGCAAGAACCTTTCCAAGGTGCAATTGAAGTGTCATGCCAATGTGTGATACAAAATGAATGTATTGTTGATACTTTGTTTAGGGATCTTTTACCGGAAATTATAGCATAAGAAAAAATTTTAGTGCAGATGATGTTGTGTGTGATGATTAGGAGGAACGGAATCAATATCCCGTAGGATTTTTAAATGGTGTCACACCTTCAGGTATGCCTTCTCATTGCCTTAAATTAAAAACTGGTGCCATTGTTATGTGACTAAGAAACATAAACATAAAGTGGTTTAGGTAATGGAACTTGCCTAATTATAAAACGCCTTCATGACAACTGTGTCGATGCGGACTGGCAATAACATTGGATTTGGGTATGTATTCCAAGGGTGCAACTTGCACCCTCAGATTTTACGTCGCAGACAGCTTGCACTAAGGCTGTCTTATGCTATGTCAATAAACAAGGCACAAGGTCAACCCTTTAAAAAAAAAGGTTGGAATATTGTTGCGCAGGCCATGTTTTTCTCATAGTCAGCTGTATGTTGCTTTTTCTTTTTCTAGAGCAAGAACATTTGGTGATGTTTGAGTAGGTGTTGTTCCCTCATCCAGGCAAGGATTTTTTAATAGGGAATATTATACTCAAGTTATACTCAAGTCAGGTTCTTTCATAATTTATTGAACAATTGGGAAACGTTAGACTCAAAATATTGTTTACTGACAAGTTCCAACGTTATTTTCCAAACAATACATAAATGTGTACTAATTTTTAGGAAGTTTTGCTTTGGATTTCACAATTATCTTCAATCCTTATATAAAAATTACTAGATGTTATATTTGTTATCCGCCATGTTGTATAATGTGACACAATCTGTCATAAGGGAAAAGTACCGGGTATATGGCCAGGTACTCAAAAGTACCTGGCCATATACCTCAGAGGAGGGATATGGCCAGGTCATTTCTGATGCTGGCGTGACCTTATTGTCGTATCGCAATTATATATTGTTAGACAAATATTGTTATATACTGCGTCTCAGTGTGCGGTAATACTGACGTTGGGTGCATTTTCTTCACATACGTATATATGGACGTGTCAAAATTCTAGCTGTAGAACTACTCTTTGTGGGTTTTTATAACTGCATGTTAAAAGAGCATTTACGTGTTCATTATTTCGAGTATTTGTGTTCCCATTAATCCCAAAATATTGTAAGGATGTATTTTCTATAATTTGTGTTAGACATGTATGTCTTTTGTTTTAGGTGAAGTGCAAAGTCATATGGCTTACCTTCACGTGGTGCACTTTGTTAAGTGATTAGCATATTAGGTCGAAACTGTCAGAAACATAATACAAGATAAATTTTAAATTAGCTTGAACCTGTAAGGATTTAAAAAGTGAACGATTTTTCTAATCCGAAACTTAACAATTAAAAAAATGTAAATGTTAAAATGTTACTTTTTACTTTCTTCTACTGTATAAACTGTATAAATCGGAGTTATGTAACAGTACAACAAGCTTAATAATCATCTCTAGTAGTAATGACTTGGCAACAAAAAACATTTGTTTCTTATTTTCTTGAAAACTATTTTGATGAAAAGGTTAATGTTTCCGAGTTTAAACATAAAATTTCATCGCAGAGTTCCATAAACTTTTTAAAAACACAGAACACATAGTCTATTAGAAAAAAATAAATTAAAACGTAAATTGTTCTGTAGGTCACAAAATTTAGGTGCAAATCATTTTGGTAAATTCCCTTTTTTGATTTTCATCTTAAACGATTTAATTTTCCTTGAATTAAAACGTTATTTTATTTTTGTCGGAGAGTATGTAACATTTATTTTTATCACTATCTTAAATTTACCGGGAAAGAATATCAAGTTTATAAACCTTATATAATTTGTAACGGTATAGGAAAAGAAAGGTAAAAACGTTTATAACATTTTTTTTTGTATCTTAACTTCCTTAAATTTTTAATTTTATAATTTTCTACAATTGTGATGCTAAATTTTACTTTAATCAATACTTCAATTTCTTCTTTATCAAGGACAATATAATGAAAGACACCTCAGAAAGTATATTAGATTTTATTTCCCTACTATCTTAAACTTTACTGGGACAAATACTGGGACAAATATCAATTTTATAAAACTTAATTAACATAAGTTCTCTTCTTAATTAGGTACTGATATTGTGAAGAATGCCAGCAAAAAAGGTAAAGATGTATAAAGCATTTTTCCAGTACCTTAACTTCTTTTATTTTTAACTTCATCTTTTCAAATTTTACCTTTACATTTTTAAAAACATGATAATTCTCTTATTAACTAGGTAACGATATTAAAAATGATACTAACTTTATCTAACTTTTTAGAGTTGACGTTTGCGGCGTATTAAACATATAAAAAGGAGAATCCTGGCCCTCGGTCAAGAAACTCTTTCCAATGGTGGGTACGACACGGTGGTCAGGATTCTGCCAAATTCCAATGGCGAAAATACAAAAAAAACCTACGCACGTCAATGCGAAATATATCAATTGTAACATTCACATGCATTAAATTTCGTACGTACTGTATTTGTTTGTTTATTAATTTATTGATTATTATTTATTTGCTGAATTATTTATTAGTTTATTGTTTAAGAGTTATTTACTTTGACTTTCGAAACAGGTTACCAATCAGCAGCTTGTTTGTTTTTAATAAATTCGTAACTTTACAAATCAAATAATGGTATCATTTATATTTTATTAATTTCTTAAAACGGTTGATATTGTTGAACGCCTTCATACGTTTTTAAAAAAAGGAATGTAATAAGCACAAACGAATAAAGCAGTGTTTAGGGAAGACGCGTTAGTCAAAAGAAAAAAAGAAAAATTTCTGTTCATCACGTGTGCAGAAATATACGTTATCATATTCAAACGTGTGTTTATTTAATGGTACTAAGACATTTTTACCAAAGTTTTTTTTGCAACTACAGTTTTTTCAGGAACTGAGGAACATTTGTTTTTTGATTAAAATCTCAATGATAGAAGTGTAATTTTGGTTGGCATTTGCAAATGAAATCGACGTCTGATGTGAACATAAAATGTTATTGCCAAAAACATTCATTATTCATGGAAAAGCTGAAACTTACATAAACATTTCGTGTAAGAATATAGCCTTATAAATATGCTTATCTTGAGCTGAAAGTCAAGACACATGTTCAAAGAGATTTCAAGTTCTAATATTCCGTCACAAGTATACTAATGTTGACTAATATTAACTTTTGCAATAGTTTATGCAACATTTCTTTTTTATTCGTTTTAGGTTGAAGCGCGAAGCATCATGACTTGCCTTCCCGTGTCACGCTTTGTTAAGTGACCTATTTCTCTTCTATGAAGATAAATCACAAACTGAAAGTCAGGGCATGGCATCTTATACATCACATAATTTTGAAAATAAGTTGTTCACTATTTTTTTAATATTTATATTAATAATGTGAAGGTTCTATCTGTCTGCCTGTGACAAAGTCGATTATATTTTATAAATTTTCTTGATCAACATTTTAGGACCTATACGATAAAAGCAACGAGTATAAAAACTTCTAAAAAAAACTGTTACGTGGTTTAGCAGGAACTTTGCTAAGGTTGGCAGAATTTCGAAAATCTGATATCACCTTAGGCCTTCGTCAATAGCACATGAATCTATACATTATTTTGATCAGCATTTAGAAGAAACAGGTAAACCAATTTCTAAATACTTTTTTTGGATACTTGCAGACGTCATCAAAATTCAAGTGATGGTTTTCTTTTCCATTTATTTTTTGCTCCTGGTGAAGTGAATTTTTCCACGGGCCTTTTCGACTAGTCTGTATAATAATACGGAGACTGTGTGTGTCTGTTTGCCTGTCTGTAACAGGCAAGGTGGAAGTGTTTATTTTCCTTTAATGTGGCCGAAAAAGTTATGTCGCAAATGTAAATTATCTCACGTTACGGCGCGACGTCAATATTACTATTTTAACGTCAATATGTTAATTAACTTCAACATCCTATGTTAAATTAATGAACCCATTACAGTGCACCTAAAACTTTGAAGTCAAATAACTTCGAATTGAGTTCATTTTTCACCGCGTGGGTAACTAGGGATCGCCTGGGATGAATTTGGGTAAGTGTTCCAAGCCTAGGTTCCCGAATCCGCTTCGGAATGGACGGGTTGATGATTTCATCAAAAAGCCTTTAAACTCCAATATTTTTTAAACGGTTTGTGAACGATGCATCATCCTATACATTTTTTGATCAGCGTTTCAAGACCTACACGATGAAGGCAACAGAAAGAATGAAAGTTACAAAGTGCACGCACAATGATAAACTCGACCAGTTAAGTCTTAAAATTTAAATTCTAGAGGTTTTGCTCCTCTAAAGAATATGCTCATAAAAAAGAACACAATTCTTTTTTTTTCCAAGGAGATAATTGGTACAAAAATTGAACAAACAAACAGAGAGAGTAGGACAGGACTTCTGCAAAGGGTACAAGGGCTTCGAGTTATATGCCTGAACCTAGGTACCCAAAATGTCTGACAGTAGGTGGAGAGCATTTGCAAACCGCTCTATCGTTACAGTGGTACAAAATCCTTAACATAAGCCCAATAATTATCTGTGCTTAATGTACCAGACTGACTAATTGTTGCTAACAATGAGTAGTTCTGATTAAATATTGTATCCGTATCCACTGATGTTGTATTGTTGTTCATTTAACTTAGATCTTACTTCAACCCAGCAAAAGAAGCTCACAAGTATTGAGAACCGGGCATCAGCACTCATTGGTGAGCCTGTAGCTTCAATTCACAATAAAATGAAAATCAAATGTTGTTTAACAGTAAAAAGATGTATGTTGAATGATGTTTGTACTCCTTTAAAAAGTTATTTTATGATTAATGAACACGGAATAAACACTCGAAATAAAGGGCTGTTATTGAAACTCCCTAAAGTTAGGTTGGAATTTGGAAGAATGTATTTCCTCTTTCTTGGGGCTAAACTTTACAATTCTATACCCAGGAATATTAGAGAAGTTGAAACTTTTAATTCTTTTAAAAACCATATCAAGATGTTATAATTTTAATTTTTTATTAATAATAAACTTTTGATTAAGAGTATGCGGAGTATTTGGAAAAGTCTGTACGTCTAGTGTTTTACGTCTTGCTTCTTCACCTTCTTTCTTTTTCAACTACACTTTTCTACACACTCTGTATATTAACTTCTTTATTTACTTTTTAAACTTTTAAGCTTTCCGCATTTTATGAAAAATTTTTATACATTTATTGTAACTTTAATATATATATTTTTGGTCCAACATTTATAGCAGAATATTATTTTCTAAAGTTTGTAACCAAGTAAAATATTAAATAACAACAATAATAATAATAATCACTGATGAGAGCTAGTTGTAAGAGAGTCTCGTGTAAAGAAACAAATTCAGCAGCTCTGTTGTTTTTTACCAGATGCTCACCATTTTTTAAAAAACTTTTCAGATGCAGGAATAAGATTTCACTACTCCTGCTGATTAACGTTTTCTCTAGTACTCTCTCTATGTGCAAAGACAAAACCACTTGCTTCCATCGGTCAGAATTTCCGGTTCTAAAAATTTGCGGACACAAGATTGGATTTTACATGTCATTAGCAGTGTTAAAATTTCCTGCATTTCGACATTTACCGAGATGCACATGCAGGCGTTACAGCCTACGGAAATTTCAATTGAGATTTTATCTGCAGCAATCGGGGAATATCCCTTGTGCGTCCAAAACCACACACAAAACCTCTGCTTAATCTTTATGAGTATTAAATTCAAAATCAACTTTCCCATCAGAGTGCATTTAACGTTTAAGGTCCCAGAGAAGACTTGAACGGTCGACAGGTGACAATGATCGCTTCAGCTTCGCGATGTTAAGCATAGACCATAGACCATTGTTCTTTCCGTCAAAACGTTTTGTTGTTAATTCCATTCAAGCGTGAATAAATAAAACCAAATGTTTTTCATTTCAGTAGACAATACACCTATTCATAAATTCAATTCGAAAATGAGACTACGCATGGAATTGAGGCCAGGGCTGCTAAAAAACTCTTTCTTTTAAGCCGGGCACAACAAAGTTGAATAAAATTATCAGCTTCACGCTATAATAGAGAATATCTATTTTGCCGTATAATTTTATGATATCTCCATAATATTGCATGTGTTTATAACAATTCCCATAATAAAACGAAGACATGACAACTAAAATAGCTCAAATTACCAATTGTTAGTTGTTCAATTAGAGAAGAGAAGTCTGTTCTGTCTGATCAGTTTCAAGTTTTGCCAGTTATATTTAAACGTTTTAAAATTTTACTTTTGGTTTTTAGTAGTATTAATACTACGTTATGGAACAGGAATTAGTAGTAGAAGATTTTTTTGAATACTTTAAAGATAATCTTGTAGGTAAGTTTGTTTAGCTAGCTAGCAACTTGTTTAGTTCTTTTGCTATAGTCTTGTCTTTTTTGACTGCGTAAATAGATTTATTTTAGGACATAATAACAATTTGTTTGTGTGTAACTTGATAAATGCTAGCTAGCTAAAATTCTGAAACTTTAGATACCGATTCAGTACTGTTAGAAGAGGACGATATTGATGATGAATGTGTGCATGTTAATACAGAAAATTTAAGTTGTTACACCCAATCACATTTAAAAAAGTAGCTTTTATACCGTGGGGATAGTTTAAGGAAAAATGAGACATTAAAAGATGCACAAGGGAGGTATGCATAATTTTTTAGGTTTGGAGTATATTTATGTGCGTATAAATATATATGAAAAGCTAAAACAAAGAAAAATTTCTCACAAAAACTTTTTTATATATCAAGTGCAAATATTTAAATATATGGCTATATATATAATATATATGTAATATTGAAATAAAAAATTTCCTCTTAGAGTGCTGAAGTACTTTGAGTTAAATACACACATCAACCTTGTAGACCCTACCGAGGATAAGAAGTGGGTTAAAAAAAACGCTGAAAAAATGAAGATACTTTTGAGACCAATGGCTATGTCGAAACCTGAAATTGAATGTCCAACTATTTTAAAATACGAAATATGCAATGCAACAAATTCAGCTGGATGGTCAAAGTCATTGTCAAAATTACCATCTTTAACAGTAATAGATATCGAATCATATAACAATAAAATTAATAAATATATCGTTGATAATGCAGTTCCTATTAAAAAAACATTTATTTGAGGTAACCAATTCCTTGCTGAAAATTATGTTGATGAATTATCGGTACACACAAAAGAAAATGAAAACATATTTTGTGTTAAAGGTTTGTGTGCAGCAAGTTTGAAAAAAAAATATAGGTGGATTTTCATAGCAATTGACAAAAAAGATCATAGCATCAGTTATGCACATTGTCAGTGTCCTGCAGGAAAAGTGGGTACATGCTCACATGCATATGCAATGATGAAGCTTCTTTTAAATGGGCATTGGACAAATCTGTTGTTGTTCCTGAACCTAAGCCGTGTACCTCCAACCCATGCTTGTGGTCTATTCCTCAAAGCAGAGACAGGCTAGAAAAACTACCAATTGCTGATATCAATGTTGTTTCGCCTACTAATAAATGGAAAGACGCTGAGAAAAATGACGTTACACAAAATTTTTTAAAAAAGGAATAAAGTGTTCTCTATTTAAAGCTAGGGCACAAAAAAAAACCCAAATGAATATATGGACCAATTAGTGTCAACAAACGAAAACATTTCAAAAATAAAAAACAATAATCCTAATAAATATGTAAACTATGTATGGATATGCACCGGTTGGTTCCTGTATAAGCTATCAATGCTCTTTAATGCCTCCAGACTTTAAGGTCTACAGCAATTACATAAAGAGCGAGGACGAAGAAAATTTTCAAATAAAAAACTATACTGATTTCCCATTTCAGCCAAATGATTGTATTCTCGATGATTTCATCAACAAGATTTCCTGTGAGAAAACATAAACACTTTTGAATACCCTTATGGAACAGGGATTAGAAAGCAAAAACATTGAAAAAAGTACTCGTGAGCAAGCCGATAACCCTGATTGGTTTCATTACAGGAAATTACAGATTTACTGCTTCACTTTTTAACAAAATAGGTGACCTAAGTAAAAAAACTGAAAAAGGCCTTTCCTCATTAGCACAAGGGATTGTTTTCGGTGAAAAGAAAATTAATAACGTTGCTAAAATGAAAATGGCTTATGGGAAGTTTTACGAGCCAATTGCAATCCAAATGTATGAACGGTATTTTAGAACGACAGAAGAAACAATCAATGTGGAGGACTGTGGATTAATAATCGATTCTGTTAATTACATTTTTGGTGCAACACCAGATGGGAAAATTAATCATGGAAATAAATTTGGTATACTGGAAGTCAAGTGTAGTGAGCATTACAAAGATCTTGATCCAAAAGATATTTCTTTTGTAGCCAAAAACCCATGCATTGTTTACGACAAAGAAAAAGATGTTATAAAAATTAACAAAAAACACATACTATAATCAAATTCAAATGCAAATGGCTCTATCAAAACAAACATGGTGCGATTTCGTTTTATACACCTTTAAAAGTCATGTGATTGACCGTCTCCATTTCGATCCAGAATTTTGGAAAAATATCCAATCTGAAGCAGCAAAGTTTTATTTTACAAAAATGTTGCCTGTCTTTGTACTTCGATTTATTTACTTATTCAAGAACAAGAAATGAGATCGTCAACTCTCCTTACCATTACTAACGATGAATTCGCTTACGCTGAAAGATTATAGATCTGGTATATGCAACAGTCCCTGGTGAAACAAACGAATTTTGACCACAAGAGCCACGTGTTAATAAAGAAGAGGATAATATCTATAGATGTAAGGAACGACTGAAAAATGCACCAATTTCCTACAAAGCTAAATTTCTGATTTTGCTACCTCGCGACCATCCGTTCACTGCGTTGTTAGTATATTTTAGTCATGCAACGGTTGCCCCTAATGGTTTACACGAAACAATTAACGAATTACAATCAAGTTTTTGGATTCCTCCTTCGTAAATGCGTACTTTGTAGATTTGTCGATAAAACAAACGTTTACTTATCCATTTTAAATGTCCTAAATTGCTTCCATTCACGGAAGATCTTTAAATGTTAAAAAAGCATTTAGTGAGAGTTAGAAAAAAATCAATCGATGAATTGGCACTGGATAATTAATTCAGCCATATCATCCTGAAGAAATCTTTGTTCCAGTGTTTTGGCCCAGCTAATTTTACTGAATAGGAGAAGAGAGGGAGAAACGTCAAAATTAGAGGTTATTCAACAGAAGAGTATGATGGAAAACCAAATTCAGATATAACAGTATCCCTGTCACAATTCGAGAAGCAACTCTGTCAATATTTCAAAAGGGTTAAAATAAGAGAAAAAAGGGGGAGAAAAGTACCAATGATTGTGACAGCAGAACTTGGCTGTTATTAAATTAATAGTGAATTTGAGAGATGCTGTTGGAGCCAATCCAGAAAACAAGTATGCTTTTGCTATACCAACAATTCACTCATTGCAGTATATAAGGGGTAGTGATGCTCTGAGAAAACATATCGTTTCGAGTAGTCTCAAATGTCCTGAAGCTGTAACTTCAACAAAACTAAGAAAACATATAGGAACGCTTAGTCAGTTATTAAATTTGGAAGAGAGGGAATTGGAAATGCTGGCAGGTTTTCTTGGACATCACATAACCATACACAGACATTTTTATCGTTTACCTAAGATATCCTCCAGCTAGCAAAATGTGGAAAAATCCTATTGATGATGGATCAAGGGAAAATAGTAGATTTTGCAGGAACAACTCTTGATAAAATAGAGGTTTTGGATGATAAGCTAAACTCGTAAATATTATTAATTGTCGAAAAATTAATAAGAAAAGGACACAACTCCAGGACTTTTTACTTCTAAAATTTTTAATTCACAATTTGTCTATAAAACACTTTGTCAAAAATTAGAACAATGTGAATGATTTAGTGTTTTTTACAATGGAATAATAAACTTTTTAATCGATGATAATTCCCAACATTATTTTTGAGGGGCCCTAAAAATCAAGGGTTTCTTTTACGAAAAAAATGTATTTTTATGTTTAAATATTGAACTGTTTATATTGAACTGTTTTAAAACTTGAAAAAAAAAAAACTGTGGAAGATTATAAATTGCTCTGAAGGATTAGTACATTGTATTACTTGCGAATATTTATTTGCTATCCTTAAGTACACCTTTAGGGCTAAGTCAATGTCAAAATTAAACGGAAAGTAAACTTATGAGGGGTACTACATTACTGGTCCTCAATGTACAACTGAACTTTGAATTATTCAGACGGTGCTTCATCATACTAAGTTGCGACGTCGCCTGCCCAAAAAACAACGTTGCAGCAACGTCAGAAATATAACGTCGCAGTTGTGTTTATTTGTTTTTATTTTGTATCAAATTTTTTATTGCAATTATCGTGGTTGTTAGAATATTAACTCGTTTTTTAAATGATCTGGATGAGTTTTTTGGCTAAGCAAATGTAGGACTGAAGTCTTCTTAAAAAGTTGATGTTTTCAACATATACATAGGCAGATACTAGCTAGACAGCTAACTAGGTGACAGGTAAAACTACTAAGGGAGAGCAAGTAAAAACGAACCTAGCACACCCAGAAAAATATTTTTATTTTTATAAGCCAATATAATATGATGATCACCTTCTGTTTTTCCTTCTAGTCAAACAATACAAAATTACAATGGCTCAACACATAGTAAAGGATTTTGTGGTGGATAAGAGTATGAAAGAGGACAGGGTCCAGGAGGGAAGTTGAAACGAAAGCGTTGTAGAAAATGAAAATGTTGTAGAGAAAGAAATTTTTACAGATGTTAGTAATCCATTGTAACCGTAGCTCAAAATTTTAACTCTAAATGCAAGATTTATATTACCTATCTTATAGTTTATTCTTACTGTCCCAACATTTTATTTTAGGAACTAACCTATGCTCGGTACAGGGAGTACCACAATGTACATAAGGGCTGGTTTCAAACCGGTCCTATCAATGTTGGAAAAAATTGGAGGAAAGGACGAAAAATAATATCTACTTTAAATAATTAAAATACATTTAAAAAATAATTTTCTAAAACACAAAATTATTTCTTTATTTTGTATTAAACAAGTGTTTTTTTTTCAAATATGCTCCTTTTTTCAACTTATACTTTCTAAGATATAAGTAATAAACAGTTCCTTCTAGATTTCCTTCTAGTTAATATAGTTAGTTAGTATTTTGTCATAACTCCCTTAGATTTAGTAACCAATTTTGACAGCATTAAAGAATTCTTACCTCATAATTTGCAATGCTCACTTTTCCTGGTTTAATAGTTACTTTTAAAATAACAGAATTTTTTCCTTTAGTGTGATGATTGTTGAGTATTTTTCATAGGTGGCATTAAACCAATAAATAAACTCTGTGTGTGTTTATTTAAGAGGAGAAAAAGACATTGAACAAGATTCTGGTTTGGATCGTGTACTGATTTACAGGTGTTTTTTTTTCTTTGCGTCAGTGATACAATTATGACTTCAGTTTATAATACATTTTTAGGAAGGTGAAATAAAGTAGTTTGAATTTTTCTTCTGTACATTGAAAAACACTGACATAGGGTTAAATCCGCAGTCACGTGGTCATGTTTTCATGATTTATTGAGGGCACAGTGATAATGAAAAGTCAACTTCATTCTCAAAAACAGGTGTTATCGTTGCCTGTTTCTAGGGTGGTACACACAATATGTTGATGAAAATCTATGAGATGTTCCTGACATGGCCAGTCTCACTGATTTTGAATATGTTATATATGTTTGTTATTATTGCTATTATTTTATCAATATGTTGCTATCTTTAACTGCTCTAGTTACCATATTTTGTGTTCTAGTTTCATTTCAGAAGAAAACGTCAAACCACTGAAGAAAACATAATTGACCTATACACTAAAACGTGTTAAGGTGGTAATATTTAAGCATGCAATTCGAAGTTAAGTTCTTAAATGCTACTATATGAAAATTAACAATTTAGGTTAGTGAATATTGTGGAGAGGAAAATGCCCGCACCATCCGTGAAAAGTATAAAACAGCTTTCAAAAGGAAAAACGAAAGAATTAAAACATATCATTCTTGCAGGAAAAACAAGTGTAGCAGAACAACTTCGGATTATTCATGCTAGACCGGTTTTCCACTAGGTTGATTACGTACACAGCGGAGCGGCCATTGTTTTTCTTATGAAAACCCCGCCAAAGGCGTTCCGCTATTGACTTTTCCGCCACTGAAAATCCCACGCGCCAATCAAAATGCTTGATTTCGTGTGTTTTACATAAAAATAAAAATAGGTGATGATCAAAAGAAGTAGTGAAGCAATAGATGTGAATGCATCATTGTGCAAAACAAAATATAATGTCTTTATCAGAATCTAGTCAGATTTTGATGTCAACTAGTGATACTATCATGTCAAGCACGCCAATAGAGAGTTTATAGAATTTGACAAACAATTCTTTCTAGAGGAAGTAAGTAGAGCTAAATTAGCTAGCTAGTTAGTTTATTTTACTAAAGCTAAACTTGGTTTCTGTTTTTTGTTTGCTACTAAAACATTTGTAGATTCGAAAATTTCCATGTCTAAGGAACATTTATTATACTGATAACAAAGACAGAAACATCAAAAAATAATGCATGGCTAGAGTTGGCAACAATATTTCAAAAAGATTGCAAGTAAACTCTACTATCTCAAAGCTAATTATATATTTGCTGTTGTTTTTATTTTCAGAAAGAAAGTGAAATCACATAATTTTTGGAATCTTATATTTAAATACTGTGTATATATGGCTTTTTATTATTTGTGGGTGAATTCCTTCAAAAACAACTAAAATATTTAAAGGACAATCTTAAAAAATGTCTCGGCAAAAGAGCAAGGATGACGATATCAGGTGCAGCTGCTTCGTCGTTACCAAAATGTAACTATTTTGAACAGATGTTTTTCTTTATGAAAGAGCACGTATGAACTTTCCAACTGAAAAAATGTACGAATACTGAGAAAAGAAAATACAGAATAAACGTGTTCAACGGAAAGCGTTGATCAACCCCCTGATGTATATTTATTCACCCGCCACAATCTTCTATGATTTTTAACTAAATTACGGACAGCAATACTGTCACAGCAAAGCGGGTGAAAAGAAAACGCAGTGAGATTGCAGAAGGGAATAGAATTTTGAAAAAGTTGGATGCAATACATAAAGAATTAAAAGCTGACGATAAAGAGGAATGTAAAGATAGTTTTTTTTGCCGCAGGCCCACTTAAGGAAAATTATCTGCCAAAAAGAACATAATGCCAAAAATTATAACTTCGCAGCTGTTGTTTGAAATTGAGTTTGACGAGGCATGCAAATAAAAGAAAATAATTTACAGAGAGGTGGCAAGCCACCGCAATGTTGAACTCAACCTGTTAGGTCTTTGGAAATAAGCTAGAGGTTGTACTCCTCTAGAGAACGTGCCTCTAAAAGCACAATTCTCCCTTTTTACAGGGAATTATTAAAAAAAATATAAAAAAATAAAAAGGGCAGGTAACCAAGGGCAGGTAGGTTTCGACCCATATTTCTGAACCTAAGTACCCTGAATGTCTAGCTGGGTCACCTCGAAGAGGTCCGCGGACGGTCATCAGCAGAAACTAGACATCCCTATCTTCCTAAAATTAACTTTGACCACTTTCTGTTTAACTGTGCTATTCTTTGTTTTTAACTCAGGTAATAAGTGGAGTGGTTACTCTCCAAAGACAAGATCATGTGTGATCAAACCCCCCTGCTAATACTTTATTTATTTATTTATTTATTTTTTTTTTTTTTTGACTGAGGTAATAAGTGGAGTCGTCACTCTCCAAAGACAAGACTGAGTGTAGTCAAGCCCCCTTGCTGACTCATTCCAGTTAAAATATTCTTATCTCAGCTCTTCTAAAAAGAAAACATATGACTCGTGACTGTTAATAAGGCGGTCATCACAGAAAATTACTGCTCTATCGTTGCAATGTATCCACCTGTGTACCATTTGGTCGAAGGCTATGGTTGTGTGGTGACAATTATTTAAGTTGCCGTAATGGTTGATAATAGCCCTTAATTGAAAATTTTACGAAATTTCACTTCTCCATCTACGGTTAAAGGTATGGAAAGGGTACCAGGGTAAGAAGTAATACGAGAGGCAATTTTTGACACAAGGCCGTTGGCACTGGCAAAACGTTTTAGCTGTAAAATGGGAACCGCACGACACTACCTCTTTTTCAACTAGAGCAGCTTGATCAGCGTTGCAAACATGGCAGAAGTAGGCATTGGTGTCTGACAACTCCTCGCTTTCAAAGAAATTATCTAAGGAAGATTGTAACGTAGGGTGCAGAGAAAGTTGGATGCATGGTAACTTCTGAGGAGCTGGTAATATGACATGAATTGCAAGTGGTTGATGTCTTGATACCATTCCTAAAAAGACTTCCAAGAAATGGAAAGTCTAATGACAGACCAGGTAGGAGATATTCAAGAACCTCGGGGACGTCGTGCTGAGCAAAGATATTATATGCACTTCCCTTCGCAGCTGAGATATGATGTTGCATAGCACGCAAAAAATGGGAGGGATCAACTGGACTTCTAGAAACAGCCAAACTTTGAAAACACCCTAACTTTGAGGTTGTTTTGCTGACAGAAATGGCTTCTTTAACTTTTGGAAGGTTATAAAAACATTGTAAGATTGAGTTTGCATAACATGTGTTTCCCCAGCTTTTTAGACCGTCATTCCTAAAATCAGGGTTAGATGGCAATGCGACTGTTGTTTTGAAAGACCTTGTAGCAAGTTTTTCGGGTTTTTTGATTTTACAAGATTTTGTGTGATTTGCGGAAGATTTCTCAGGGGTTTTTGATTTCTTACATTCCATATTACAGAAAAAACTTCAGGAATGATTGGGGCCTTTTCAGGCTCAACCCAAGTGGTAGAATTTCGAGACATCCAGATGTAAAAAGAAGCACTCACGGAGGTAAAAGTTAGGGATTTTAATAGGGAACGTAAAGGCTTGTTAGGGAAACCAAGGCGACGAAAACAGGTCCTTACTGATTCTGAACAGAAACCCCTTGCACCCACCTCAATGGAAAAGAAATGAACGATCCATCCATTGTTCTTCATAGCATAACAGAGTGAATAATATTTGTTAAGCTTTCGTTTGTGCCAATATTTCGTGTTCTCTTCAGATGGACAAGTCAGTTCTACCATAATTACAGTTTTGGAAGAACTGGATATTGATATAGGAGACTGCTTACTCCGCTCTCTTTCTCAAGATCCTGCAAGAAGCATAGCAAGGAGACTAGGCTTTTTTCTTGTCTTTGGGTTTGACGACTGCTCAAAAAAGGCATGCTGGAGGGTTTCAAATCTTGTGCTTCCAATTGATGTGGGAAAGGTAGAAAAAACGACGTTTTTCTCAAGGGCTGGGTTACACTACACAATGGAGTTGGTCTACGAAAGAATTTGAATTTTAAGAATGTAAGATTTACAAGGTTTAAAAGGTTGCTGGATGTTCAAAGTTATCAAAGATGTACATGCTAACTTTGTTGTAACACCTATTGACAAAACAACAGCTAGCATTGCTGTTACTTGTAAAAAATGTTACGGAAGTTTTTTTGAATGAGCTTGGACTGGGTGATAATAGAAAAGCTAAAAAAAACAGGATCTGACAATACAAAATGCCGCCGAAAAAAGTGAAGCGAAAACAGAAATGCAGAAAAACTGTGGACGGAAGAAGACATGAAGAATGCACTTCTGGAATTTAACACAGGACAGTTCTCCAACCGTGCGATAGCAGCGAAATACGGGATGTCTGAAGGGATTCTGCAACACTGTCAAAAGTTTAACGCAAAGGACGCGAGCTGGTAGGATCATGAATGAAAAGTACCTTTAAGCAAGAAGAAAAAGAACTAGCCTAGTGCATTGGTACCTTCTTAGCCCAATAAGAAGTTACATAAAAGATTTGGTGAAAGTTATGTTACAAAACATGATATTGAAACTTTATTAAAAACGGGAGACCTGGTAAAAACTGGTTAGAGGGATTTATGCAAAAGAATAATCTTTCATTGAAAAGAGCATGAAAAAGGTTTACAATACATGATATGCACCACAAGAAAGTCTGCAACTGCTAATCCTTGTATTATATTTGACTTTATGATATAATAGAAGGATTGATCAGTGAGCATAATTTAACACCTTCACAAATTTGGAACTGTGATGAAAGTGGCTTCCCTAGCAACCCCCAAAAGTGTAAGGTTGTAAGTGTTAAAGGAGAAGTCGCTTACAAAGTAACATGTGGTACCGGGAAGGAAAACACAACCACCTTGGCTGTGTGCAACGCTGCTGGACGGTCATTAGACTTGCTTATTGTGTTTGCCGAAAAAAACCTTTAAAGAGCATGGTATAGCGATAAGGTCTTAACTGGTATGTTCTATGGCGTGTCTGATAGTGGCTGGGTGACATCCGTCTTATTTGTCGAGTGGTTTAAAAGGTTTACGCAAGTAGTGACGAAGAGACACCCTCTGTTGATTTTTGATGTCCATCTTACTTATGTATCGCTTGATGTTATAGAGAGAGCCATATTTGAGAACATTCTTTAGGCAAAACTTCCGCCTCACGTTACTGACAAGCTCCAAAACTCTCGATGTAGCCGTAAATGGACCTTTGAAAAGGGAATGGGGGAGAATCCTGAACGATTGGCTTAGCCATGTAGGTCCAAAAGGCTCATTTAGAAAGTGTAATTTTGTGGACAATTCATGTGAAATTTGGTATAAAGGATTGTCGTCAGAAAACATTTGTGCTGAATTTAGAGCTACTGGCATTTGGCCTTTGGACAGGACTAAATTTCAAAGGGAGAGGTTAGATCCACGCTTGTTGAAACGGTATGTATTGTGGGAATCGTTAGGTAAACCTGATGATCTGTTTAATGATATGGCAATGTCGGTGCACACTCTACAGAAATTGCAGAAATCAGTTCCAGCTGATGCAAATTTGACGCAAACGGAAAGTCCTCATTCTATTCAGGCGTTAAACGTTTTATACATCCACGCCATTGACATCGAAGTGTGACTGTCAGCTAAACGAAATTCTTAATAAGCTCGGACCGCAACCTCCACCTGTAGCAGGTCGAAATTGGTTGCCAGGGTGGACGCTTGTTGACGCAGCTATGGTAAAAAAAGTTGCTGAGATGGTGATTGACCGGCCGGAATGAAATTAATTTTGTTGCACTTGGAAACCTTAAGAGAGGGAGGGTGTCGTAGGTTGTCCCTATACAAAAGGAAATTAGACATTCTGGCAGTGAAAGAATTGCTCTATAAGATAAATCATTTTTCACATAAGAGCACCATTTTGTCCAATTGCTTTGCAAATGCAACTGTACAGCTCTGGCATGGTAAAAATCTTTTTCATTTTCTTTAATGATATTGGAAACAAGCTTTCGGTAAGCATAAGTGCCTTTCGGTGGTATATTTTTGTGGTCTAAGAGCCTTAAGCCAGCTCGACCAGTCTGATGCAAACCTAAAATCCTTTTGAAATTGAGCTGACTATCCGCCGAAAGAACTGCCTCACTAACTTTCCAATTTCCAACTTTTGAATCTGGAACGCACTTAGACACACAAGGGTCGACAGAATATCTTAGTAACAGAAGTCCACTGATTTTGGAACAGATGCAAGACTTTTCAGGGGAAGAGGACAAGGCGATGTCGAGGTATATAAGGAAATGTTGGAAATTGAATGATGTAGTTTTAATCATTTGCTAATGAAAACAGAAAATATTTGCTCTAGTTTTGTGTTAGTAGATAGAGAAACTTCATAAATTAATAATGGCCAGCGGATTCTTGGAATTAACAGATGGTGTAAAAACCAAACCTTATGGACCCCTTTATGAAAGGACCAGTCCATAGCTATAAGTTTGTCTTTGGCATCATTTAGAAATTCTTGTATTGCAGCAGAATCAGACAAGGATGCAGCAGAATCAGACAGGGATGAGTTTATTGTTCTGCCTAAACACCTAATTGGATTAGAATGAATAGATGGAATTTTTATGCTGCCAACTGTAAACGGTGAACTTTGGACGACTTTTCCCTTATCAATTATTGGAAAGGGAAAAGTCGTCCAAAAATAACAATGCTGCGTGATTTAGAAGGCCTAAACGACATACCTACCCAATCAAGAGCTGTTGTACACCTGTTTAATAAATTTTGAGTACTTGGAATTGACGTGGACATTAAATATATCATCCATAAAAGCTTTTATTAGGGGTTGGTCGGGGATTTCGTTTTATCATTGCAGAGGTACCAAGAGTTTGTGGTCCGATCTTTGATGTGGGCCCAATAGTGGCATGCATTCAATGTTCCAGAGTGATTTATCACAGCTATCAAAAAAGAAAATAATTTACAAAGAGGTGGCAAGCCACCGCAATGATGAACTCAATCTGTTAGGTCTTTGGAAACAAGCTAGAGGTTGTACTCCTCTAGAGAACGTGCCTCTAAAAGCACAATTCTCCCTTTTTACAGGGAATTATTAAAAAAAATATAAAAAAAAAGGGCAGGTAACCAAGGGCAGGTAGGTTTCGACCCATATTTCTGAACCTAAGTACCCTGAATGTCTAGAATGGTCACCTCGAAGAGGTCCGCGGACTGTCATCAGCAGAAACTAGACATCCCTATCTTCCTAAAATTAACTTTGACCACTTTCTGTTTAACTGTGCTATTCTTTGTTTTTAACTCAGGTAATAAGTGGAGTGGTTACTCTCCAAAGACAAGATCATGTGTGATCAAACCCCCCTGCTAATACTTTATTTATTTTTTTTTTTTTTTTTTTATTATTTTTTTTTTTTGACTGAGGTAATAAGTGGAGTCCTCACTCTCCAAAGACAAGACTGAGTGTAGTCAAGCCCCCTTGCTGACTCATTCCAGTTAAAATATTCTTATCTCAGCTCTTCTAAAAAGAAAACATATGACTCGTGACTGTTAATAAGGCGGTCATCACAGAAAATTACTGCTCTATCGTTGCAATGTATCCACCTGTGTACCATTTGGTCGAAGGCTATGGTTGTGTGGTGACAATTATTTAAGTTGCCGTAATGGTTGATAATAGCCCTTAATTGAAAATTTTACGAAATTTCACTTCTCCATCTACGGTTAAAGGTATGGAAAGGGTACCAGGGTAAGAAGTAATACGAGAGTCAATTTTTGACACAAGGCCGTTGGCACTGGCAAAACGTTTTAGCTGTAAAATGAGCCGGGAACCGCACGACACTACTTCTTTTTCAACTAGAGCAGTTTGATGAGCGTTGCAAACATGGCAGAAGTAGGCATTGGTGTCTGACAACTCCTCGCTTTCGAAGAAATTATCTAAGGAAGATTGTAACGTAGGTTGCAGAGAAAGTTGGATGCAAGGTGTTATAACTTTTGAGGAGCTGGTAATATGACATTAATTGCAAGTGGTGGATGTCTTGATGCCCATACTAAAAAAAAGACTTGGAAAGTCTACAGACAGACCAGGCAGGAGATATTCAAGAACCTCATGGACGTGCTGAGCAAAGATACTTAAACACACCTTCCTTCGAAAACGTTAAAAATGGCGCCTGGACTAAATTTATACTTGAGACAACGTATTGTAAATCTCGCTGATTTAGGAATTAAATTTACTTAAATTTCATCAATATTATTGAAAGAAGATAAAGCTTTGGTATCACGACAAGCAATACCTAACGTATATGCGAAATTTAAAAACACAGGTTCGATTGCGCCAAAATCAAAACCTGGTCGACGCAGGATTTTGGAAACAAGACATTATGATTTTATAGACAGTTGCTACGAAAATGAAATCATCATTAATTGCAATACACCTATTTAACATTATGCGATTACGTAATCCCGGCCGGGAGTCTCGGTACCATTTGGGGGTGCCGCTAAGATTCAGTACACTTGAGAAAACGAAGTATAAACATCGCGCTATAGCTATCAAATTATTTACCAACTTTTTAAAACATTTAAAACAAACATGGATTACGATTTAATATCAAAAATGTCTGTCGAAGAGTTGAAGAAGTACTTGAGAGTTAGAAATTTAAGGATAAGTGGAAGAAAGGAAGAACTAATTGCTCGAGTGTTTTCAGCAGCTGAGAACTTCGTCCAGCCTGTGAAAACTGCTCAAGAAGTAGAGAGTAATTTAAAAGAGGAGTATCAGAAGAAGCTGAAAATAAACGATAGAACACTTCCAGATCCTTTTAAAATACCTCACGGTTGGATGGATGAGCAAGAAGGAATAAAGTTTTGGCCCATGGTGTTGTATCCTGACATCTTTAGCTACCTTATGTTTTATCCATCAGAACTAGGTAGTTCAGATTTAAATGACTACAAAAACTCAAAGGCATATAGCTATTATAAATCTGGATGACTTCAACCTCTCGCCTATCATGATTTATCGGGAAGTAATTTTTGCATTTTTAAAGGTACATGCAGAAAGTCGCAAGCGATTAAGATCCTTTCCATAAACTATGGTTAATTCTGGAAAAAAGTGGTAAGATAATGTCGTGCCATTGTACATGCATGGCTGGAATGAGCCAGACATGTAATCATGTTGCGGCTGCTTTATATCGCATTGAAGCTGCTGTCAGAATTGGACTTACAAATACAGCTTGTACAAGCACCGCTAACGAGTGGCTTCCTAACAGAAAGCAAGTAGCTCCAACTAAAATTAAAGACTTGAATTTTAGCAGAGATAACTTTTCAGACAGAGGAAAGAGAAAGCGCCCTTTAGTATCGACACCTAAAAAGAACTTTGATCCTCTTCAACATTGTGGCGAGAAATTACTTTCTCTTAACGAAATAGCAGACGAATTAAAAGAAATTATTCCTGAAAGTATTTTATTTACTGCTGTACCAAAACCAGAAATTGACTTTGTTAGAGAGTGTTTAAGTATTTCTGATGTAACTCAACCATCAGACATATACAGTATAAGTGACATACTTGCAATGTCAAAAACAAAAACTGAATTTGAATGCAATCTAGTGGCATATGTAACACCCGAGAAAGTTATTCATATTGAAAAATTAACCCAAGGACAAAGTGAGAATACTGGTTGGTATAATTTTAGAAAGCTTGTAATCTCTGCCTCAAAAGGCCATGAAGTTTTAACAAAAATGAAAAAAGTTAAATCAGGAGGTGGAGGATCCGTTAATATCTGGGCATTAAACCAGAAAGTTTCAGGCATGTCATTTATTAGCCCTAATATACCAGGCACTAAAATATGGTCGTACAATGGAAATAAATGCTGTTAATGCATTTAAAGACAACTTCTTACAAGGGCATAAAAATGTGAAGGTTTTAGAGTGTGGCTTGTATTTAGATAAAAACACACCTTACATTGGTGCAAGTCCAGACAGAATAATAACATGTGATTGTTGTCTGCCAGCATGTTTAGAAGTAAAATGTCCTTTTTCGATTAATTACACGACGCCAAAGGATTTAAACGTAAAACTACCCTACTTGACGCACATGGAAGAAAAAACAGTATTGAACAAAAACCACAAATATTACACACAATGTGTTATGCAAATGGGAGTAACTGGCTTTTCCCAATGTCATTTTGTAGTTCGGACACCTCATGGGATGGTGCACGACATTATAAACTTTGAGCCTGAAGTGTGGAATTCTATGAGAAAAACTTTTATAGAATATTACGACACATTTTATTTAAAATCCATATTTTCAGGATGATTTATTTTATGCATAAGCTATCGAAAATTATTTTTGTATATATTTGTCTGTTTAGAAATAAAAGTTTGAAGAGCATATTTATCTTTCTTTGATTTGAACGTGCTTTACAAATACATTTCAACCAATTTTTTTAAATGCCATCGGTAGCCTGATGTTTCTGCGTTAAAATGACCATGTGTCTTCTAATCAAAATATTCCCTTAAGAAAAGTATTTGGCATAGGCTACCTCTCATTTAGGCATTAAGTACATACAGTATTTTTTTATATTTCTTTAAACGTTCCATGAGGTATTCTGATAAATTTTTGTGTGGCCTCGATTTTCCGACACTTACGGCCATTAACTTTAACTATTTCAAGTAGGTAGGCGAGCCCGAAATATTAGAATGAGTGCGCATGTAAACAAAGGGAGATACGAGTAGATAACAATAATTAAAAAAACAGAATAACTCAGACAACTTTTTTTGGTAAAAATATTTACAAAACAAGCAAAAAATGTGAAAAAAGAAAATTTACAAAAGTGTTCAAGTAGTTTTTTCTGGTTTCTTTTTAATTAATACAGGCTTTAGGTTACATAATGCAGCACAGCATTTAACTATATGATCTGCATGTTGTAACATTGTAACAGGCAACACTCCCTTGAGTATGCGGTAAAACTTAATTCCGTTAATTGCTCGCTCAACATGAATCCTTAAATTTGCTACATCTTTAGTTTTTTTACATTCAGCACTTGTCATCTGACTTTTTACACGTGCACCTGGTGGAACAACTAATTTGCAAAAACGTAACATTAATTCTTCTCTGATTTGAAATCCACGATCTGCCATAACTTCATCATCCCTTTCTAACAAATCGTAAAATCCAGAGTCATTTGTAATAAATTTATCAGACGCGCGCCCACCATAACAATCAGATAAAAAAGTTATATATCCAGAAGGGCTTATACCAACAAGAAATTTTAAAGTATTGTGATGTTTATAGTCTGACCAAGTAGATGCTTGATTTGTTAAGGATTTTGGTCTGTCAATGAACACCTCAGCACAATCAATTATAACCCGACATTTGGAATAACCTGCTTTGGCAAATGTTTTAGGCAAGTTATCACGAATGGCTTCTCTTGGCAGCCAGACAACAAGTGCATCACCCAAAACTCTACTTATAATTCTAATCCAAGTTACAAATACTGTGGAACATGTTGATGGTGATATTCCAAAACGATCTGCAAGGTCCTCTGTCAGTAAGCCCAAACGAAGTTTCATCAAAACTAACAAAAACTCATCACGCTGTGTTAACTTTTTCACATGTTTAGTTTGACGCTTTATTTTAGTACTTAAACATGCTCGTTTTGACCCCCTCCAATAATTCACTTGCTGTAAGTAAGGCTTTAATAACAATAACAGAGTGTTAAATAACATGATAGAAGATAGACCAGTGTAATAATTCATTTTGGAATCACTTTTAATGATTCTCCAAGTCATTGTTGTATTTTTAACAATTTCAAAGGCTTTGCCTCTATACTTCTTTACTTGTACAGTTAAGGAGTTCACTTTACTGACCAAAGATTTAATCATTTCGCTCTTGTCTTTGCATGATTCACATGTAGGCGGTGAAGAAATAGTGTAAGAGTGGTCTGGTATTGTCGGTGAAAAAAATCCTGATGCGTCAGAAATATTTGAGCAACAAGGTTCCTCTTCTTGGGCTTCATTGCTGGGAACATCTTCTGAATCAAGAGATGACTTTTCCAGAGAATGTCGAAATAGTTCCCTCCTAGGTTTTTTAGTAACAGGAGTGTCGTACCCCATTATTTTAGTACTTAAACATGCTCGTTTTGACCCCTTCCAATAATTCACTTGCTGTAAGTAAGGCTTTAATAACAATAACAGAGTGTTAAATAACATGATAGAAGATAGACCAGTGTAATAATTCATTTTGGAATCACTTTTAATGATTCTCCAAGTCATTGTTGTATTTTTAACAATTTCAAAGGCTTTGCCTCTATACTTCTTTACTTGTACAGTTAAGGAGTTCACTTTACTGACCAAAGATTTGATCATTTCGCTCTTGTCTTTGCATGATTCACATGTAGGCGGTGAAGAAATAGTGTAAGAGTGGTCTGGTATTGTCGGTGAAAAAAATCCTGATGCGTCAGAAATATTTGAGCAACAAGGTTCCTCTTCTTGGGCTTCATTGCTGGGAACATCTTCTGAATCAAGAGATGACTTTTCCAGAGAATGTCGAAATAGTTCCCTCCTAGGTTTTTTAGTAACAGGAGTGTCGTACCCCAATTCTAGTGTTGGGTCTGGATACTTTTGGGAAGTTGCTCCATCAACAAAATGAACAGAGCATACCCTGTCACTTTGTTTTGGTACCCAATCACTTTTATCTGGGTTAATTCTTCTCATAGCTTTTATCCAACGCTGTCTCTGTTCGTTATTTCAAAGGACGCTTGGAAAGCAATACAAACTAAACGGTCGCTGACATGAACATTCTTCATGGTTAACTTCGTGAATTTCACATCGTTCCTTCTTCCATTTTCGCAGCTTCTTAGTGCTATTAAAACAGCCAATAACAGCACAGTTTACACTTGGCATGATAAATAATTCTTGAAATAAAAGATTTTGTGCAGATAGATAAATGTAAGCGTGTTGTTTATACTTCGTTTTCATCAAGTTTAACTAAGAAGAACACAAGGAAGATTTTATCAGGCACCCCTTCTTAGAACCCAGTTCCCTTCCCCAGCGCGGAATAATAATGGCGCGCGTAATGTTAAATAGGTGTATTTACGAAAAAAATGATGAACTCATGTCAATAGGTAAATTTTTTAATTAAAAATATTTTTTTTATAATTTTTTACAAACTTAATAAGTAAACAAAAATTTCACAGCAAAGCTGAAAAACTTTTCTATCTTAAGAAAAAGCCCTGAGTACGAACTTGTCCAAAGGAATGTTTGCAAAACACTTTATATTATATTTTTATCAGTAGAATGAAAAAAAAAATCAAATTAGTAACAATATTTTTATTCGTTAAATAAAAATTTATATGGTTTAGTTCACTTCTCTCCCAATCTTCTTTTAAAACATATCTAACATTAAGAAATTAGCATATCATTCATTATTACGTTTTTTTATATCTTTAGAGCTTCAAAAACTTATAAAAGAAAAATTTGATTTGGAAGTTTCGTCCGGTACAATAAAGAAAACGAGGAAAAAATTGGGATGGACGTTAAGTGGTCCAAAATATTGCCAATTAATAAGAAAGGCAAACCAGGTCGCTAGACTACAGTTTTGTTTGGAGTTACAACATAACAACGAAACGTTTGACAACATCATATCCACCAACGATTATGATGGATAAGCATGGAAAAATATAGACAGGGCATATAGTCTAGCAATCTAACAAAATGCCTAATTTAACTTTTTATTGTGGAATCTGATAGATTAGGTAGGAAGCTTCAAAAAACCACCGAATACCTTTCCGGGAAAACTTCCGGCGTCACGTGACTGATGGCGTCAAATGCGGCAAAAATTGTGCACAAATCCTGCGATAACTCGTGAACGGTATAAAATATAAACTTAAAAATGGCATATTTGGCATCGGCTAAATAAGACCTTTTGAATGATATACAGTTTTATTAGTCTGCTACATATTTGAAATTTTCCTCCTCCGCAGCGACCACGAAATTACTTTTTGAAAGTTGTTACTCGAATTGCGCTATTCAAATAGAAATTCTCGAAAACGTGATTCTAAAAACAACCGCTATTCATATCTTTACTCGTAAAACATAATGGATATTATAGAATAACAGGAAAACCCCCATTGAGAGTTGATATGAATGTGAGTCGGGGCATCTGAAGATCATTCCGGTGTTGTGACGACAAAGCGAAGTTATGTTAGGTGAGAAAATGAAGTTTGAAAGAATGAATGAACTTGCTTGTTAGTTATGGGAATATCATTTACATTTCTCTACAATTTCGTGCATTACTCTTTTTGATCGCTTATGTGCTGGTCGAGTTCGATTGTTTCACCACATTAAAAAAATATGAAAGAATATGGCCCTATCGTCTTCATTTCTCAGTCTTGAACAAACAAGTGAAAAATGTTTATTATGTGATGGTTCTTTTTCGCAAAAAGATTCCCAAAAAAGTTTTTCACAGCAAGGATGGGAGAACTTGAAGAGGATTGCAGAAGAATGGAACTGTATTGATATCGATCGAAATGACAAGTATTTCTCTTTTCGTTATGTTCACTCGCGAATTGGTGATGTTATTGAAGCATTTGGTAAAGCTCATAAAAATTGTAGTATTACATTTGGAACGAAAGTGGAAAACTACAGGAAAAGATACGGAGAAATTAAGACAAGTGTTCTCGAACAAGAATCAGAGGATCTAACAAGTGATGTTCAGACTAGAAGATCACAAAGAGAAGCCAAAAAAAGAAAACAAATTTGTTTTATTTGTAATGAAAGAAGGGAAACGGACGGTGGATCGTATAATCAAGCTGGACTTGGTAGATGCGAACAGGAAAGCTCTCGTCAAAGGATTCATGCAAGGACTGAGCTGTTTATTTCTAAACCGACTTGCCGATTTCACGAGGCCGCAAAAAGACTGCAGGTATTGCAAGGTGGACAGTCTTTTGATCTTTATGCCATTGATATTTATTATCATAAAAACTGTTACCTTAAGTATGCAATAAACCAGCCTTCGAGTATTGAAGAAGAACAAGAATCTTCGAAAGACAAAGAAAAGCAATTCATAATCGAAGAGTTCTTCAGAATAGTTGGATGGAAAGTAATTGGGAAGAAGGAGGCATATCTTCTCCACCAGTTATTATCAGACATAAAGGTTATATGCGAAGAAAATAACTTAGAGCCTGCTTTCATGCACACTGTGTCATTGAAGAGAGAATTGGTGAAGCAATTTGGATCTGAGATTGATTTTTTTACAACAGGGAAATACGTTATTGTTCATTCGGCGCTCATGAATCCCTGCGAGTATAGCGTTGCAACACTGCTTGGCCATGGACTGAGGGATATGGATCACATTCGTTCGTTTGCAAATTTCATCAAGAGCAAAGTCAAAGAGCGAGAGCCAGAAAGTTTACCAAAAACTCCTGATGAAATGATCGCAGACTTCAACAAGGGCCCGATGCCTGAATTATACAATATTATATATGCCACGATGTATCCGAATTTTAAGACCAATGATGAAGGTTATGCCATTACGCAGTCAAGTAACATTGCCAATAAGATTTGGTCAATAGCATCAGATTGGCAGTCGCTAATCACTCGCCAGAAGAATGTAAAACAAGCCATGCTAGGACTGACAATACACAGACTTACTGGTAGTAAAGAGGCAGCCGCACATCTTCACAATCTTGGCCATTCAATTTCGTACAATGAAATCAGAAAATACAATGATGCATGGTCCTCTGCTCAGATTGAAGTACACAAACGTTTTGTGAAAGGATACCCTCTACATTCGACCATTGATAACAATGATGGCCGCCAGGAAACTCTTACCGGTGTTGGAACCACTCATGATACGAACAGCACACTGTTTCAGCCATTTATTCCAGGTAAATTTTTGTAGATTTTCTAGATTCTGTTTCTGATGTATAGACTTGAGCAGATTCCAGATTTATGAACAATTAAATACCCTAATTTTGATTTATTACAGGTGACAGCATTCTTCATGAAACGAAATCAACAATTCAAGAACTAGTTCCCTGTGAGGAAATTGTTACTAACAATATTGAAGAATATCATCTTGGTGCGAGAGCGGATCCTCTTGCATTTCCCGCTTATCAGGATGATGAAGGCACAGAGCTCCTTGAAGAAAGCTTTCGCAGAGATGTAGCGTGGTCATTAGCAAGTGGTCTGCCTGCTACTGACGGTGAACCTGATTTACCAATGTTGGGGTCTTGGACTGCTTTCAATAGAAAGGTTTCTGATCGCAAGCAGAAAAAATCGCTCATTGAATACATGCCTGTAATAAATCAACCACCCGATATTTCAGTATGCAAGAACTATCTTGACACCCTCAAACATGTAATGGATGATCTTGGATTAAAACATATTTTCGCCCACGCAGACGAAGAGGTATATGCCAGGCTTGTGCAGATAATATGGAAGAATAGCGATCTCTATAAGAATATCATTGTCCTTATGGGTGGCTTTCACCAATTACGTGTTCGCCAGCGATTAATCTTTAAGAGGCATTCGTGTATTGGCTACAAAGATTGGTTTGTTGACGCAGGGACAATTTCTGCTGGTTCTGTAGATCAAGCATTTGGAGGGAAGCATTACTATCGGTGTATGCGAATTCTGAAAGAGTCATTCGCTGCTCTTGTCCAGTATCGTACAGAACAACTACGGGACAACTACGCGTCTTTATCTGATGGTCTGCGTGAGAGCCTGAAGTCACTGAGAGAAAATCCATCCACAGAAGCACTTGAAGCGGTTATAGAATTAGATGAATTTGAAGAGTTAGTTCGTGAGATAAGTAGCTGCGAAAGTCCTCAACAAACAATGACTGTTGCGTACTTGAGAGATATATCGTCTTTACTAGCTCTGGTCTCTGCCGTTCGTGAAGGAAATTTCGAAAGACATCTTGAAGCAGAACGAGAAATGCTGAAGCAAGTGTTTGCTTTCGACCACCAAAACTACTCTCGCTATTTGACATTTCAGCATGTGCTATTGACGGATTTGAAATCAAGCAACAATCCAGCCTATCAAGAACTGCTCGAGAGGGGATTCGGAGCGAATTATTCGGGAGAAAAGTTTGCAACAGTTCACGGGGATTTGGTCACTGAATATTTTAATCGCGAAACCAAAGGGACAGCAGGTCCATTCAGATCCGGATTTAGTACCAATATCGACACAACTAACAAATGGGTGAAAACCGTTCACATTCACGCAAAGCTTCGTCTTACAATGCGTGATAAACTCAACATTAAAACAACGTCGACTCACAAAGAGCTTACGGATAGTGGTAAAGCAAAACACCATAGCGATGTCGCTGCTTTGAAAGAAAAGTTGCATTCCTATAAAACGGATCCATTTTCGAATGGTCCTGCAAAAGTAATCTGCACGGGTTTAGAAATCGATACAGAAGTAATTGAAGGCCTAATGAATGCACCAGAAATTGGGAATACCAGATACAAAGAGTTTGTCCAAAAACGACTTGTAACTAAAGAAAATAGTATATTTGATCCAATCAAAAGAGTAAAGCTGAAAACCGGGCTTGAAAAGGTAAAGAGTACCCCTAAAGCAGTATCCATCCTCAAAGAAGATCGACAGGCCTTTGGAATTCTAGTGGCAAAAGCAACATCGCTTAAAGAGGCGTTCACATTTCCAATTACAACACTTCCATTGAGTCTTGCAACACCAAACAACATGCTGCGACAATCAGACAAAGCCAGTTTCCGAAACTATTTGATCAATAAATCAAAAGCGGTCTCCAGCGCTATCCCACTGAAGGCACGTTGGATTATTGATGGTATGGCCCTCTTTCGAACAGTGAAACCAAAGCAAACATATAGAGAGTGGCTGGTCGCTGTTCTCCATTCAGCAATACCTCCTGCAATAGCAGATGCAGTACAAGTAGAAATCGTCAATGATACTTATTTGGAAAATAGCATCAAATCATCAACGAGAATTGCGCGGGGAGAAACATCTCGCAGAGTACGTCTGGAAAGTGTAGACCAAAAAATGCTTCAAGGAAAGGAATGGCTAGAGTTTTTCCACAACAACGAAAATAAGGAAGATCTTATTCGACTTGCAAGCTCATTCTTCAGAAGTACAGACGGCAGACGGTTGTTGAAGATCCCGCTTATCATCAATTGCAAAGAGGCAACTTTGCTGATTCGAAGTAATGGAGTGGAACGAATGCAAGATTGCAACCACGAGGAAGCAGACACGAGACTCGTGCTTCATGCAGCTCAAGATAAATCCCCTGCTGTGATTGTTGCAAAGGATACAGACGTGCTTATCCTATTGCTTCATGGTATGGTACACTGCCACGCCTCACAAGAATGGCACATGAAGATTGAGCACGAGAAGTATGTTGATGTACGATTGATATTTGATAACTTTGGCCCTGAAATTTGCACAGTGTTACCTCAGATACATGCTCTAACCGGCTGTGATACAACTGCCTACAAATTCAATAAAGGAAAGATAAAAGTTTTTAAGAAAATATTGAAAGACAAAAGCGGCTTAGCTCTCATTGATCAACTGGGTAAGAGCACTTCTATTTCTAATGAGACGGTGGAAAACGCAAAGAAATTTTTTCAAATATTTATGTACCATGGAAAGGATAAAGACAGCTATGTCCAGACGAGGGTACAGCAATATTTGAAAATGAAAGTGAAATCTTCAGCACCATTATTACCTGACCCAGATTCAGTTTGTCAAGAGATAAAACGGGTCCATTTACAATCTTATATTTGGCTGAACTGCTTAAACCATCACATAGTTCCGTTGAACATTGAAGATTTCGGATGGAAAATTGACCACGACAAGAAATTTGTAAATCCCGTTTGGTTTACTGGAAATCAGTTGCCAAGATCTCTTATTCGACAAAGGGGTAAATCCAGGAAGAAAACAGGTAACACTGGAGATGGTTTTGAAGCTGATAAAGAATCAGAAGCTGAGCAAACGGAACCTTCGCAGAAAAGGAAAAAAGTCACTCCCCGAGGGACGAAAAGAAGTAACGACACAAGCGACGACATGGAACAGAGAGAAAGCAGTGCTATGAATGAAACGGAAGGAGCTTCAGATAGTTCTGATTGGGAAAAAGACTTTACGACATCAGAAGAAGAAAAAACGGACTCTTCTGACAGTGACTATTTACCTTAGATCATTTTTGTACATAATAGCGTTGCAGCGTTTGGTTTCTTGTAGTTGAGTACTTAATCGTTTATTTCAGGCATCGCATTTCAGCGTGATATGCTATCTTAAAAGTAAAGAGAGAAAATTTTGGGAAGAGTTAAGTCAGTTCTATTTGCATAGCCCAATCCGAATAACGACTTTAAAGAATAAAATTTGCGGACGCTGCGGAGGAGGAAAATTTCAAATATGTAGCAGACTAATAAAACTGTATATCATTCAAAAGGTCTTATTTAGCCGATGCCAAATATGCCATTTTTAAGTTTATATTTTATACCGTTCACGAGTTATCGCAGGATTTGTGCACAATTTTTGCCGCATTTGACGCCATCAGTCACGTGACGCCGGAAGTTTTCCCGGAAAGGTATTCGGTGGTTTTTTGAAGCTTCCTACCTAATCTATCAGATTCCACAATAAAAAGTTAAATTAGGCATTTTGTTAGATTGCTAGACTATATGCCCTGTCTAATATGTTTTCGGAAAAAAGACCGCTTGCCACGCCTCCAACCTACTCCAAAACAACCGTATAAAGTACATGTGTGGGCTGGTATTTTAAAGCGCGGTTCCTCGAAAATAGCAATATTTTCAGGGATCATGAAAAAAAATTTTTATGAAGACATATTGAAAGATACTTTGCTTCTATTTATTAACAAGGTTTACCCTGACGGACATAGATTTCAACAAGACAACGATCCTAAGCATAAAAGTAGGTATCCTTAAAACGAGAATGTACGTTTTTATAAGAACATGTTTTAATTTTTAACACAGCCTTTTTTATAATCTATCCCCCTTTTTTAACCTAGGTAAATTAGCAATGAAGTTTATTCAGGACAACAACATAAACTATTGGCAACTCCAGCTGAGAGTCCCGATCTTAATACTATCGAAATGTTATGGCATGAATTGAAACATCATATGCGTAAAAAAATTAAACCATCTGTAAAAGATGAGTTAGTAAATGGCATATGTGATTTTTGGAAAACCGTTGATTGGAAAAAGTGTCAGCGATACATCAATCATATCGCAAAAGTTGTTCCATTTATTCGTTTTATTTTTCTTCACAAGCAAGTCACGTTGTTGTAACAATAGCATAAAAAATAACACCTGCTCCTCAAACAATTTACTAAAACAAAAGCTGTTAACTCTTGAGGTTTCATAGTGTTTCCTGCGGCTATTAAATCTTACAAAAGGGAGAAAAAATAGATGGTTTAACCCGTACCCGTTCTTAATTATAGAACCGCTGTCAAAGCTGCTCAAGAGAAAAAACCCTGGGAAGGAGGTTTTTTCGTAGCGAATTGAATAACTACTTTTGGTGGCAATTTGAATAAAATACTTTTTGCACCTGTAACAAAGCTCCCATGTTTGACAAATAATAGCTAAAATACAAAACGCATCAGTTATAATTCGCAGTTGTTTAAAGTTAAGATTCGATCTCGATTTTCATCGAAAGAGTAAAAGATGTCTGCACGAAAATTGTTGAAAGTTTACAAAAATGGCTTATTTTATTTTAATTCAGATAAAACATTAATGGTCTTACCAAAAAAATACATAAAAAATGAGACCTACCAAGTTGGCATGACGGTGGATATTCAGCTGCCAAGACAAATAGAGCAAGCAGAAATCATTGATTTAAGTGATAATTTACGACTCCAAATTTTATACTACAATTGCGTAAAGCACATAGACTAAAGTTATTTTTATATTTATATTATATTTTTACGTAGATGAGAAGACTAATTTAGAAATAAAGCTTTTGGAATATTATAATGACCCTGAGAATAGACACAAATTTGAAAGCAGTGAAGAGGAGGGTGAAAGAGATGAGGAGGGTGAAAGAGATGACGAGGCAGAAAAGGCATTGGAGATGGTTTTAAAGTGTGGAAGTAAGAGAAAGAACAAAAATGTAAAAAGTAGCGTTTAAAAAGAAAAGAAGAGGAAAGAAAAGAAAGAACAAGAAAAGAAAAAGAAAGAAAAAGAAAAGAAAGAAAAAGAAAGAAAAAGAAAAAGAAAGAAAAGAAAGAAAAAGAAAAGAAGAAAAGAAAGAAAACAAAGAGAGAAAAAGAAACGCCAACCCAAAAGAAAAACTTCGTAAAAAAAGAACTGGTTAGTAAAATAAACCTTGTCTTTAGGGCTCTTTAAATCTGATATAAAAGAGAAAATTTTTTTTAAGAAATTATCAGAAAATTACTAACCTAGAAATTTAGCACAGCTAGTAATAATAATTTTTTAGCCTGCGATGATAACATTTGGAGATACTGGAGCAGGCGCGAATAAAAACGACTGGAATGAAAATAATAATGAATGTAAAGAAAATAAAGGATGTGTCGAAGTAACACAAAACAGATTGCTAGAAAATATAGCTAGTATTCGTAATGATGTTGTAGAAACTGAAAAGAACAGGGAGAATGAAACAGAATTAATGGATTGTTTACAACCTTTACAACGTACCGGTGATAACAGTAGTGGTAAAACAACTGAAATTTTCGAAATACCAGATTTTGATAACGAATCCATCAATTTTGGGGTAAATTTTTTCTCTCTATATTTTACTTGTTCTACAAATTGGTCATGTGTGTAAATATACTATATTCATATTATAGGTCAAAGAGAGCGGTGTTCAATTTGCAACACAGGTCGATACAGCGGCAACCCAGCAATACCACAGTGCCTGCTTTTCAAGACTCCTGCAACAAAACACTCCGCTTGCTCAACAGTTTGCTGAAATAAAAGCAAACAATGTTTACTTGCAGGGTATCCTTCACCAAGTCGTCGCCAATCAAGAACGAATCATTGGGAAATTGGCAATTCTTGATCCGAATAACGAAACGTTTGACAACATCATATTCACCAACGATTATGATGGATAAGCATGGAAAAATATGTTTTCGGAAAAAAGACCGCTTTCCACGCCTCCAACCTACTCCAAAACAAACGTATAAAGTACATGTGTGGGCTGGTATTTTAAAGCGCGGTTCCTCGAAAATAGCAATATTTTCAGGGATCATGAAAAAAAATTTTTATGAAGACATATTGAAAGATACTTTGCTTCCATTTATTAAGAAGGTTTACCCTGACGGACATAGATTTCAACAAGACAACTATCCCAAGCATAAAAGTAGGTATCCTTAAAACGAGAATGTACGTTTTTATAAGAACATGTTTTAATTTTTAACACAGCCTTTTTTATAATCTATCCCCCTTTTTTAACCTAGGTAAATTAGCAATGAAGTTTATTCAGGACAACAACATAAACTATTGGCAACTCCAGCTGAGAGTCCCGATCTTAATACTATCGAAATGTTATGGCATGAATTGAAACATCATATACGTAAAAAAATTAAACCATCTGTAAAAGATGAGTTAGTAAATGGCATATGTGATTTTTGGAAAACCGTTGATTGGAAAAAGTGTCAGCGATACATCAATCATATCGCAAAAGTTGTTCCATTTATTCGTTTTATTTTTCTTCACAAGCAAGTCACGTTGTTGTAACAATAGCATAAAAAATAACACCTGCTCCTCAAACAATTTACTAAAACAAAAGCTGTTAACTCTTGAGGTTTCATAGTGTTTCCTGCGGCTATTAAATCTAACAAAAGGGAGAAAAAATAGATGGTTTAACCCGTACCCGTTCTAAATTATAGAACTGCTGTCAAAGCTGCTCAAGAGAAAAAACCCTGGGAAGGAGGTTTTTTCGTAGCGAATTGAATAACTACTTTTGGTGGCAATTTGAATAAAATAGAATAAAAAAGAAAGAAAAAGAAAAGAAAGAAAAAGAAAAAGAAAAAGAAAGAAAAAGAAAAGAAAGAAAAAGAAAAGAAAGAAAAGAAAGAAAACAAAGAGAGAAAAAAAAACGCCAACCCAAAAGAAAAACTTCGTAAAAAAAGAACTGGTTAGTAAAATAAACCTTGTCTTTAGGGCTCTTTAAATCTAATATAAAAGAGAAAATTTTTTTTAAGAAATTATCAAAAAATTACTAACCTAGAAATTTAGCACAGCTAGTAATAATAATTTTTTAGCCTGCGATGATAACATTTGGAGATACTGGAGCAGGCGCGAATAAAAACGACTGGAATGAAAATAATAATGAATGTAAAGAAAATAAAGGATGTGTCGAAGTAACACAAAACAGATTGCTAGAAAATATAGCTAGTATTCGTAATGATGTTGTAGAAACTGAAAAGAACAGGGAGAATGAAACAGAATTAATGGATTGTTTACAACCTTTACAACGTACCGGTGATAACAGTAGTGGTAAAACAACTGAAATTTTCGAAATACCAGATTTTGATAACGAATCCATCAATTTTGGGGTAAATTTTTTCTCTCTATATTTTACTTGTTCTACAAATTGGTCATGTGTGTAAATATACTATATTCATATTATAGGTCAAAGAGAGCGGTGTTCAATTTGCAACAGAAGGTCGATACAGCGGCAACCCAGCAATACCACAGTGCCTGCTTTTCAAGACTCCTGCAACAAAACACTCCGCTTGCTCAACAGTTTGCTGAAATAAAAGCAAACAATGTTTACTTGCAGGGTATCCTTCACCAAGTCGTCGCCAATCAAGAACGAATCATTGGGAAATTGGCAATTCTTGATCCGAATAACGAAACGTTTGACAACATCATATTCACCAACGATTATGATGGATAAGCATGGAAAAATATGTTTTCGGAAAAAAGACCGCTTGCCACGCCTCCAACCTACTCCAAAACAACCGTATAAAGTACATGTGTGGGCTGGTATTTTAAAGCGCGGTTCCTCGAAAATAGCAATATTTTCAGGGATCATGAAAAAAAATTTTTATGAAGACATATTGAAAGATACTTTGCTTCCATTTATTAACAAGGTTTACCCTGACGGACATAGATTTCAACAAGACAACGATCCTAAGCATAAAAGTAGGTATCCTTAAAACGAGAATGTACGTTTTTATAAGAACATGTTTTAATTTTTAACACAGCCTTTTTTATAATCTATCCCCCTTTTTTAACCTAGGTAAATTAGCAATGAAGTTTATTCAGGACAACAACATAAACTATTGGCAACTCCAGCTGAGAGTCCCGATCTTAATACTATCGAAATGTTATGGCATGAATTGAAACATCATATACGTAAAAAAATTAAACCATCTGTAAAAGATGAGTTAGTAAATGGCATATGTGATTTTTGGAAAACCGTTGATTGGAAAAAGTGTCAGCGATACATCAATCATATCGCAAAAGTTGTTCCATTTATTCGTTTTATTTTTCTTCACAAGCAAGTCACGTTGTTGTAACAATAGCATAAAAAATAACACCTGCTCCTCAAACAATTTACTAAAACAAAAGCTGTTAACTCTTGAGGTTTCATAGTGTTTCCTGCGGCTATTAAATCTAACAAAAGGGAGAAAAAATAGATGGTTTAACCCGTACCCGTTCTTAATTATAGAACCGCTGTCAAAGCTGCTCAAGAGAAAAAACCCTGGGAAGGAGGTTTTTTCGTAGCGAATTGAATAACTACTTTTGGTGGCAATTTGAATAAAATACTTTTTGCACCTGTAACAAAGCTCCCATGTTTGACAAATAATAGCTAAAATACAAAACGCATCAGTTATAATTCGCAGTTGTTTAAAGTTAAGATTCGATCTCGACTTTCATCGAAAGAGTAAAAGATGTCTGCACGAAAATTGTTGAAAGTTTACAAAAATGGCTTATTTTATTTTAATTCAGATAAAACATTAATGGTCTTACCAAAAAAATACATAAAAAATGAGACCTACCAAGTTGGTATGACGGTGGATATTCAGCTGCCAAGACAAATAGAGCAAGCAGTAATCATTGATTTAAGTGATAATTTACGACTCCAAATTTTATACTACAATTGCGTAAAGCACATAGACTAAAGTTATTTTTATATTTATATTATATTTTTACGTAGATGAGAAGACTAATTTAGAAATAAAGCTTTTGGAATATTATAATGACCCTGAGAATAGACACAAATTTGAAAGCAGTGAAGAGGAGGGTGAAAGAGATGAGGAGGGTGAAAGAGATGACGAGGCAGAAAAGGCATTGGAGATGGTTTTAAAGTGTGGAAGTAAGAGAAAGAACAAAAATGTAAAAAGTAGCGTTTAAAAAGAAAAGAAGAGGAAAGAAAAGAAAGAACAAGAAAAGAAAAAGAAAGAAAAAGAAAAGAAAGAAAAAGAAAGAAAAAGAAAAAGAAAGAAAAAGAAAAGAAAGAAAAGAAAGAAAAGAAAGAAAACAAAGACAGAAAAAGAAACGCCAACCCAAAAGAAAAACTTCGTAAAAAAAGAACTGGTTAGTAAAATAAACCTTGTCTTTAGGGCTCTTTAAATCTGATATAAAAGAGAAAAATTTTTTTAAGAAATTATCAGAAAATTACTAACCTAGAAATTTAGCACAGCTAGTAATAATAATTTTTTAGCCTGCGATGATAACATTTGGAGATACTGGAGCAGGCGCGAATAAAAACGACTGGAATGAAAATAATAATGAATGTAAAGAAAATAAAGGATGTGTCGAAGTAACACAAAACAGATTGCTAGAAAATATAGCTAGTATTCGTAATGATGTTGTAGAAACTGAAAAGAACAGGGAGAATGAAACAGAATTAATGGATTGTTTACAACCTTTACAACGTACCGGTGATAACAGTAGTGGTAAAACAACTGAAATTTTCGAAATACCAGATTTTGATAACGAATCCATCAATTTTGGGGTAAATTTTTTCTCTCTATATTTTACTTGTTCTACAAATTGGTCATGTGTGTAAATATACTATATTCATATTATAGGTCAAAGAGAGCGGTGTTCAATTTGCAACACAGGTCGATACAGCGGCAACCCAGCAATACCACAGTGCCTGCTTTTCAAGACTCCTGCAACAAAACACTCCGCTTGCTCAACAGTTTGCTGAAATAAAAGCAAACAATGTTTACTTGCAGGGTATCCTTCACCAAGTCGTCGCCAATCAAGAACGAATCATTGGGAAATTGGCAATTCTTGATCCGAATAACGAAACGTTTGACAACATCATATTCACCAACGATTATGATGGATAAGCATGGAAAAATATGTTTTCGGAAAAAAGACCGCTTTCCACGCCTCCAACCTACTCCAAAACAACCGTATAAAGTACATGTGTGGGCTGGTATTTTAAAGCGCGGTTCCTCGAAAATAGCAATATTTTCAGGGATCATGAAAAAAAATTTTTATGAAGACATATTGAAAGATACTTTGCTTCCATTTATTAACAAGGTTTACCCTGACGGACATAGATTTCAACAAGACAACTATCCCAAGCATAAAAGTAGGTATCCTTAAAACGAGAATGTACGTTTTTATAAGAACATGTTTTAATTTTTAACACAGCCTTTTTTATAATCTATCCCCCTTTTTTAACCTAGGTAAATTAGCAATGAAGTTTATTCAGGACAACAACATAAACTATTGGCAACTCCAGCTGAGAGTCCCGATCTTAATACTATCGAAATGTTATGGCATGAATTGAAACATCATATACGTAAAAAAATTAAACCATCTGTAAAAGATGAGTTAGTAAATGGCATATGTGATTTTTGGAAAACCGTTGATTGGAAAAAGTGTCAGCGATACATCAATCATATCGCAAAAGTTGTTCCATTTATTCGTTTTATTTTTCTTCACAAGCAAGTCACGTTGTTGTAACAATAGCATAAAAAATAACACCTGCTCCTCAAACAATTTACTAAAACAAAAGCTGTTAACTCTTGAGGTTTCATAGTGTTTCCTGCGGCTATTAAATCTAACAAAAGGGAGAAAAAATAGATGGTTTAACCCGTACCCGTTCTAAATTATAGAACTGCTGTCAAAGCTGCTCAAGAGAAAAAACCCTGGGAAGGAGGTTTTTTCGTAGCGAATTGAATAACTACTTTTGGTGGCAATTTGAATAAAATACTTTTTGCACCTGTAACAAAGCTCTCATGTTTGACAAATAATAGCTAAAATACAGAACGCATCAGTTATAATTCGCAGTTGTTTAAAGTTAAGATTCGATCTCGACTTTCATCGAAAGAGTAAAAGATGTCTGCACGAAAATTGTTGAAAGTTTACAAAAATGGCTTATTTTATTTTAATTCAGATAAAACATTAATGGTCTTACCAAAAAAATACATAAAAAATGAGACCTACCAAGTTGGCATGACGGTGGATATTCAGCTGCCAAGACAAATAGAGCAAGCAGAAATCATTGATTTAAGTGATAATTTACGACTCCAAATTTTATACTACAATTGCGTAAAGCACATAGACTAAAGTTATTTTTATATTTATATTATATTTTTACGTAGATGAGAAGACTAATTTAGAAATAAAGCTTTTGGAATATTATAATGACCCTGAGAATAGACACAAATTTGAAAGCAGTGAAGAGGAGGGTGAAAGAGATGAGGAGGGTGAAAGAGATGACGAGGCAGAAAAGGCATTGGAGATGGTTTTAAAGTGTGGAAGTAAGAGAAAGAACAAAAATGTAAAAAGTAGCGTTTAAAAAGAAAAGAAGAGGAAAGAAAAGAAAGAACAAGAAAAGAAAAAGAAAGAAAAAGAAAAGAAAGAAAAAGAAAGAAAAAGAAAAAGAAAGAAAAAGAAAAGAAAGAAAAGAAAGAAAAGAAAGAAAACAAAGACAGAAAAAGAAACGCCAACCCAAAAGAAAAACTTCGTAAAAAAAGAACTGGTTAGTAAAATAAACCTTGTCTTTAGGGCTCTTTAAATCTGATATAAAAGAGAAAAATTTTTTTAAGAAATTATCAGAAAATTACTAACCTAGAAATTTAGCACAGCTAGTAATAATAATTTTTTAGCCTGCGATAATAACATTTGGAGATACTGGAGCAGGCGCGAATAAAAACGACTGGAATGAAAATAATAATGAATGTAAAGAAAATAAAGGATGTGTCGAAGTAACACAAAACAGATTGCTAGAAAATATAGCTAGTATTCGTAATGATGTTGTAGAAACTGAAAAGAACAGGGAGAATGAAACAGAATTAATGGATTGTTTACAACCTTTACAACGTACCGGTGATAACAGTAGTGGTAAAACAACTGAAATTTTCGAAATACCAGATTTTGATAACGAATCCATCAATTTTGGGGTAAATTTTTTCTCTCTATATTTTACTTGTTCTACAAATTGGTCATGTGTGTAAATATACTATATTCATATTATAGGTCAAAGAGAGCGGTGTTCAATTTGCAACACAGGTCGATACAGCGGCAACCCAGCAATACCACAGTGCCTGCTTTTCAAGACTCCTGCAACAAAACACTCCGCTTGCTCAACAGTTTGCTGAAATAAAAGCAAACAATGTTTACTTGCAGGGTATCCTTCACCAAGTCGTCGCCAATCAAGAACGAATCATTGGGAAATTGGCAATTCTTGATCCGAATAACGAAACGTTTGACAACATCATATTCACCAACGATTATGATGGATAAGCATGGAAAAATATGTTTTCGGAAAAAAGACCGCTTGCCACGCCTCCAACCTACTCCAAAACAACCGTATAAAGTACATGTGTGGGCTGGTATTTTAAAGCGCGGTTCCTCGAAAATAGCAATATTTTCAGGGATCATGAAAAAAAATTTTTATGAAGACATATTGAAAGATACTTTGCTTCCATTTATTAACAAGGTTTACCCTGACGGACATAGATTTCAACAAGACAACGATCCCAAGCATAAAAGTAGGTATCCTTAAAACGAGAATGTACGTTTTTATAAGAACATGTTTTAATTTTTAACACAGCCTTTTTTATAATCTATCCCCCTTTTTTAACCTAGGTAAATTAGCAATGAAGTTTATTCAGGACAACAACATAAACTATTGGCAACTCCAGCTGAGAGTCCCGATCTTATTACTATCGAAATGTTATGGCATGAATTGAAACATCATATACGTAAAAAAATTAAACCATCTGTAAAAGATGAGTTAGTAAATGGCATATGTGATTTTTGGAAAACCGTTGATTGGAAAAAGTGTCAGCGATACATCAATCATATCGCAAAAGTTGTTCCATTTATTCGTTTTATTTTTCTTCACAAGCAAGTCACGTTGTTGTAACAATAGCATAAAAAATAACACCTGCTCCTCAAACAATTTACTAAAACAAAAGCTGTTAACTCTTGAGGTTTCATAGTGTTTCCTGCGGCTATTAAATCTAACAAAAGGGAGAAAAAATAGATGGTTTAACCCGTACCCGTTCTAAATTATAGAACCGCTGTCAAAGCTGCTCAAGAGAAAAAACCCTGGGAAGGAGGTTTTTTCGTAGCGAATTGAATAACTACTTTTGGTGGCAATTTGAATAAAATACTTTTTGCACCTGTAACAAAGCTCTCATGTTTGACAAATAATAGCTAAAATACAGAACGCATCAGTTATAATTCGCAGTTGTTTAAAGTTAAGATTCGATCTCGACTTTCATCGAAAGAGTAAAAGATGTCTGCACGAAAATTGTTGAAAGTTTACAAAAATGGCTTATTTTATTTTAATTCAGATAAAACATTAATGGTCTTACCAAAAAAATACATAAAAAATGAGACCTACCAAGTTGGCATGACGGTGGATATTCAGCTGCCAAGACAAATAGAGCAAGCAGAAATCATTGATTTAAGTGATAATTTACGACTCCAAATTTTATACTACAATTGCGTAAAGCACATAGACTAAAGTTATTTTTATATTTATATTATATTTTTACGTAGATGAGAAGACTAATTTAGAAATAAAGCTTTTGGAATATTATAATGACCCTGAGAATAGACACAAATTTGAAAGCAGTGAAGAGGAGGGTGAAAGAGATGAGGAGGGTGAAAGAGATGACGAGGCAGAAAAGGCATTGGAGATGGTTTTAAAGTGTGGAAGTAAGAGAAAGAACAAAAATGTAAAAAGTAGCGTTTAAAAAGAAAAGAAGAGGAAAGAAAAGAAAGAACAAGAAAAGAAAAAGAAAGAAAAAGAAAAGAAAGAAAAAGAAAGAAAAAGAAAAAGAAAGAAAAAGAAAAGAAAGAAAAAGAAAAGAAAGAAAAGAAAGAAAACAAAGAGAGAAAAAGAAACGCCAACCCAAAAGAAAAACTTCGTAAAAAAAGAACTGGTTAGTAAAATAAACCTTGTCTTTAGGGCTCTTTAAATCTGATATAAAAGAGAAAAATTTTTTTAAGAAATTATCAGAAAATTACTAACCTAGAAATTTAGCACAGCTAGTAATAATAATTTTTTAGCCTGCGATGATAACATTTGGAGATACTGGAGCAGGCGCGAATAAAAACGACTGGAATGAAAATAATAATGAATGTAAAGAAAATAAAGGATGTGTCGAAGTAACACAAAACAGATTGCTAGAAAATATAGCTAGTATTCGTAATGATGCTGTAGAAACTGAAAAGAACAGGGAGAATGAAACAGAATTAATGGATTGTTTACAACCTTTACAACGTACCGGTGATAACAGTAGTGGTAAAACAACTGAAATTTTCGAAATACCAGATTTTGATAACGAATCCATCAATTTTGGGGTAAATTTTTTCTCTCTATATTTTACTTGTTCTACAAATTGGTCATGTGTGTAAATATACTATATTCATATTATAGGTCAAAGAGAGCGGTGTTCAATTTGCAACACAGGTCGATACAGCGGCAACCCAGCAATACCACAGTGCCTGCTTTTCAAGACTCCTGCAACAAAACACTCCGCTTGCTCAACAGTTTGCTGAAATAAAAGCAAACAATGTTTACTTGCAGGGTATCCTTCACCAAGTCGTCGCCAATCAAGAACGAATCATTGGGAAATTGGCAATTCTTGATCCGAATAAGGTTGTCTACGCTTCTCCGCCAAAAAAATTTACTACGAAGCTGACTCCAAAAAATATTTTTAGCACGCCAGCACCATTCGAGCCATTATCGACGTCTGTAGAACCGACTAGCGCAACAGAAGATTTTTTTAATATCAAAATAATTTGCTCGTTTCCGCTATGCAGATGGGAGGAAGTGAGGAAGTCACACCAAACGAAGGAAGAAACGGATCTGTCCTTTGCCGAAATACAAAAAATTCGTATAGTTCACAATCTATAAAGAATTTTGCGAAGAACCTGGCAGTTGCTATGTTCTTGGAAGAGGAGAGAACAGACAGCAACTGCAGTGGCACAAAAGGAAAAAAAACACTCAACCCAGCCAAGTTGGAAAAAATAAGAGAGTACGTGTTTCAAATTAACACTATGAGTTCTAGGGAGGAAGAAGAAACATGGAGAAAAGGCGAAGAGGCAATAAACGAACTCGGAAGAAGAACAAGACGATTTTTTCTTTTCTACACTTTGTAAAGTTTTTGTAAATTTTTATCATAAAAATAGTTACCTACTTTAACATAACATTTACAACTTTTCTTTTCTTGACACAAACCAACTTTTTTCCAAAGAGAGTTTTCAAATTAATTTGACCTTTATAAAACCATCCTGAGGCCTGACTAAGAATAAATGTGCTAAAATAAATAAAATAAATTCTTTCTGTAGATGCAGGAAAGCCAGTCTTAAAACGAAACCCAGTAAAAAATAAATTTTGTGAAACGTATTAAGGATGAGTGCGAAGTTGAAACAATGTTGAACGCGATGATGTGTTGGCAGATTTGCTATATGCTTTTTGCATTAATTCTAGATATTTTTGATTTCTCTTTCCCCTTTTAAAAAGATGTTTTAAACCTTATTCAACATGATTTTTCTTTGGTATTACATCACGAGAACATTCATCCGAAAGCTGTATTAAGGTACAGGACATCTAACCTCTCCCATGTTCTGGTTATATTTAACTTGCATGGGTGCGCACTCTTCTCGCAGTATTCTCTGTGACGATGAAGGTCAGACTGACTTGTGGCATGGTTCCAAATGGCCTCAGTCTTTCGTTCGAGTCTCAGTGTAATGCACCAGCCGAGCATAAGAGCGTCAGCATGAAGGAAAGGGGCCGACTTTAATGTTCTCTATACCTCACATTCTTCCTAATAACACCGACCGCTTTTTGATCGCAGGCTTCAGAGCTTTGTGTTTTTGGTGCCTCCTATTTAGTACATTCACTTGAAATATAAGAATAATATATCGTAGATAAAAATCAAGACAGACCGACCGGCCGACCAGGTCAGTGCTGAAATCCTCACCTCGATGTCGGCAAACATATTTTTAAGTCCAGCCTAAGAAGAAATCACGGTTGGTTAAAAATCACACATATAGAAAAACTAGTCAAGAATAAAACCTATCGCGGACGTATATTTTGATTGAGATTTTTAAGATGTGAAGAGGTCGTTAAACTTCAGCAAATGTAAACCGACTAAAAAGAGAATACGGTGATCTTTTTTTAATTGCTTTTGATTTAAATTGTTATTAAAGCAATAAAAATTATATAGCATTTCAGTGAAACAATTGCATCGTGACGAACGCTATTTTATTTTTTATATGATCGTTAAACTCATGATGCATCGTGACACGATAGATCGCGTCTCCCACGATGGCATTATTTCACCTTTGAGCACAAAGATCGTGGATCGTGGGTGACGCGCATGATACACGATACACGATGTTAGGCTTCCTGATAGCGGTACTGTAGAGGTTGTACTCCTCTAGAGACCAGCTCTTGCAAACCTTTTCAGGTGCAGGGTTAAAATTTCGCTATTCCTCGTAATCCTTGTTTCCCTAGTGCTCTCTTGGTGCAGGGAACATTGTGGGCAAAACCATTTATTTTCATTCTCCAGATTTTCAGAAGTTAAAAATATACTACCTGACAATTGTACGCTGGAAGACGGTGACAGTGTTAGGATGTCCTGATTTTCAACAGTAACTGAAGAACAGAGACAGGTGTTACAGCTAACTGACACTGATACTTCTGTCGAGATGTTCTGAGACGCAATTACGGAGTACCCTTTCAATTCATCAAAGACAAGAAGTAACATCTCTGCCACATCTTGCTGAGAATTGTAATGGAAAGTTGTATTTCCATAAGAGTGTATCTTACGTTCTAGGGCCTTGAGAAAGTTTGAAGGATCAACGGGGGTCAAAGAACGGTTTAACATGGTCATCTTAAGAGCAATCGCCCTCATAATTGGTGAAGCACTCTGGGACCATAGGGATGGAATAGTACTTAGTGCTTGCAAAATAACATTGGCATAGCACGTATTGCCTTTGTTGACAAAACCTGCATTTATAAAAATTGTCTTTGTTTTGGCACTAGTATTATGGTTGATTTTTAGAGAGACCGGAGTGCGTGGACCTGATAAACGACCCTTGGGCATTTCCATAGTGTCTGAGAGCCATAAAAATCAGCTTGTGCGGAACTGAAGGGTTCGCATTAGCAATATCAAGCCATATGGCTGAAAGTGAAGTGCCTTCGCATTCTTAAGTGTGGACCAAACAAGAGACGTGTTCCCAGCAACCCGGAACTTTTCCATATAACCTTTTTGAATGGAAGTATTAATGAAGTTGTTTTTCTTTATAATATGCGTTTCTAACCGCTTGGATATCGAACTAAAAAAGAGCTTTCCTTCAACATTCAGAAGAGCTAAAATCCTTTATTTATAAAAGAGCGAAAATCCTTTATGTTGGATGGACTAGGTTGTTGTTTTTAGGTATGTGAATCCAAGTCGTCCTTGGCAACTTCAAGTTTTATTGAACATTTAGGATTTAAAATATTTTTTCCAGCCTGATAAGGATTCTTAGCGAAAGCCTGGTGTGCATTCAAGATTTTTCAACGTCTTTTCCTATTCCGCTCACCTCTGCGAAGTAATGATTTTGAGATAACAAGACAGCAAGCTGTGATGATGGAACTGGTCTAACGACCCTTGAAGTTAAAACTGTAGAGGTTACACCCTCTAAAGATCAAAACGCAATGCAAGATTTCCCTTTTTGCAAGGATAATCTGTAGATTCAAGGTAATTGAACCAAACAACCCTCTCTACACAATACAATACGTACAACTAACGGTCGGTACACAAAAACTGACAACATGAAAACAGAAGACAGACATAACGACAACAATACAACAAAGAATTTACTATAAAAATAAATAAATAAATATAAAACTATAAATATGAGTAGACAACCACCCGAGCGCCAGGACTTGTGAACCTGGCAGTAGCTTTCCACATGTGCTACGGGATCCCAACACTCAGCCTTACACGGGTAGTTGTCGCTTTGGACCAGCCATTTGCTTCAGACCAGCCGTAAGTCAGGACCAGCCTGAAGACAGTGGAGTAATGAACGTGGATGTAAAGTCACGGAAACAAGAAAGATAGAAATGAAAACCCCTTATATAGCTTCTTCGTAACATCAGGTATAGCAGGATTGTTAACCCTGTAGACTAAGTGAGCCAACTTAGCCTCCCTAACAGAACTGGGGTTATAAGTGGGGTCGTTACACCCAAAGACAAGGCAATTGCCAAGCCCCCTTGCTAAGCTTCTTATAATTGCTTTCTAGGAAAGCGGCGAGTGAGCGAACTCGTGAATAACGGTAAACTGTATGTAAAACACACAGCAGGGGTAATTTCATACCTCTAGGAAAAAGAGATCCCTCCCCCTTTTGATATAATGTACTCCCGTTTTAGTGCGAATTCACACTATTTAAATTTTGGCAAAAAATAACACATACACTGTGGAGTTATCTAGATCAGATGGCTTGACACTAATCACTGCCCTATCATCACATTTTAACCATGTATTAACACCCTGATCTCTTATGAAAGCCCAGTAGTGACCAGCCGCCAGTGTGCCTGAATGATTAATAGTGGCGGTTAATTTATATTGGTTTGTGAATGATATATCCTCCGCAGAATGGGAATAAACTTTTAGGGTGTCGTGACCTTGGGCAAGGCAAGAAACAAATTTATTATTTTTCACAGATCTTCCTTGGATACAGTTAAACCTTTTCAGTTGGATGATCAGTATATCTCCACACTGGGTGAAGACAGTTTCCCGGGTACTGTCTTGAAGGGAAGAGCACTGTGGGCACATCCATCTGTCATTTCCAGACATATATTCTGGTTGCAAAAAAGCTTTAATGGAGCCTGTTATGTTGTTTGAAACAGGGAGTGGCAGAATGGACATACTTTCCTCCATACTGGAAGACAAGAGGCATGAATTACAAGAGTTACTTTGTTGGTAATAGTATTGTTAGCGATAACTGATGGCCCTGTCAACTCGTTTAATACACGAGGTAGAATCTCAGGAACATCCTGCTGTGTGTTAATATTGAATGGGTTGTTCCTAGCATTGGACATCTTACGTTGTAACGCTCGGAGAAAGGCGGAAGGGTTTACAACTGAGGTCGATTTAGACAACAGAGACATAGTCAGCAAGACGGACTTGGCCAGGGGGAAACAAAAGAGGACTCCGATGCACTTTGTGACCAAAGTGCAGGAGTTACAGATAATGCTTGCAGGATAGAATTAGCATAGCATGTATTCCCTTTATTAATCAGACCAGCATGAGTTGGTTTTGCTGGAGTGCTGTTGGTAGGCGGTTCTGGGTCCGGGTGTGAGTGACTTTTATCCACAGTTGGCCTTCGTTGTTGATGCTGTTGTTGTTGCTGCGGGCTTGTAACCTTTGGCAATAGAGGGGTAGGCACAGATGTTGAGCCTGGCACAAGATTGCAGCTGCCTTGGTTCCACGTAATTGAGTTCCTGGCTAGCCAAATGCAGAAGGATGCTTTCATACAAATGTAGCCTAATTTCCGGACGGCTTGGAAAGCTTCTTTGTTTGGGAAACCCAATCTTTTTAAACAAATTGCAACTGAACGAGAGCAATATCCACGTGCACCCATTCTGATCGCGAACAGATTTACGTGCCATCCATTATGTTCGATGATATTTATCAAAGGGATGTATTTAGAGAGCTTTTTGGAGTGCCAGGTTTCCATTTTTCCTCACAAGGGCATGTAAGTTCAATTAAAATAACACGTTTGCTGTTGTTGGAATACAGGACAAGATCTGGTGTAAACGATGTTATGGCAATATGACCAGGAAAAATAAGTTCACCATTTAAATCTGAAAGAAATAACCAGTCAGTGGCAAGATGCAAAAGCCTACCAGTTTTGATTTTTTGCTAGATGAGTGACTACCTGCTTTAACAAATTTTACATTATTTAGGTGCTTTACAGGAGAGGAAATAGATTTGGAAAACGTGGTGATCAACTGTGAAAGTTCGCGCAAGACAGAGTCGTGACGAAATGAAATCTACCCTACCAAACAGATGCTGCTCAAAGCTCTCCTGTTTAAACCTTATAGGTTGTGCTGTCGAAGTGACCTTACACCAAACAGGTGAGACGCATGGTAGTAAATTTTTGATTCCAACAGCTCCACTTTTTTGACAAGGGGTAAGAGCCTAGAAGATTGTGGAAAACTGCATCATCGAGGGATTTCCACAATTTTGTGTCAATTGACTTCAGCCAAGCAATACGTTGTTTCCATTTCATAATGCTAAAATGGTCAGGTTCTGTTGATTGCTGAGAAAAAACACTGTGGGAGTTATCCGGGTTAGCTTTCAGCAGCCGAGACTTTTCAGTGGAATAAACACCTAGCAAATCTTGCAAAACAACTTTACACAGTTTTAATGTCCAATGCTTAGTGGAAGGGAGTAACGAAGAATCACAGGTAGCAGGAAGGACAGAGGAGTTAGTAATAACGAAATCAATATTCGGGGGGGGGTAGTCCTAATACGGTCAGGTAAAAAATTTAACTTTGTTGTAGACCATAGAAATCCCACTGGCCAGCTTAAGCTTGGTGGGAGCGACAGATAGCGTATAAACGTACAATTACGCACACGTACAATTACAGACACTTTAGTAAATTAAAGTTTTCCACCACTTAACCTTGTATTTCCAACTGTCTTGACTCTCCTACTCAAAGCCGTTATGATTAATAGGTTTCGTTCAATTTGCCTCGCTGTTTCATACCAAAACAATGGATTTAAAAAACTCGCTTCTTTTCGCTGATTTTTGGTTTCGCGCGACGAACTTATTCTAACAAATCATTTTATATCTTATTAATAAAGGTAATTATTATTTTTTATTTTATTTTATTTTATTATATAATAGCTATACTAACATAAAAAATATATATGGCAGATTTTTAGCGACCCGAAGTGTGTTTTTCGGCCTCTGGAAAAAAAGCAAAATGTTATGGCAAAATCACGCTTTTTTCTCATAGTTTGTATATGTGCGCAATATGATTAAACTTAAAATATAGTGTTATTTATGAGCTCTCCTTCTGTACATCATTTCTTTTTATGATTTTATGTTATAAAATCTCTTTTTGCTTCAATACCATGTATTTCGCATTATTTTAGCCATTAAGCTTTGGTGAAATGGGCCGAAAACAAAAATACAAAAAGTGGTCCAAAGAAGATTTGAGTAACGCCCTAGCAGCAGTTAAGGATGGCATGTCATTACATAAGGCTCAAAAAGAATTCGGCGTTCCAAAACAGACCTTATCCGGCCGAATTCGGGGAAAGTATAGAACGACGAAGGCAGGAAGGAAAACAGAAATGACACCGGAAGAGGAGACAATGTTAATTCATTATATCAAATACATGGCTTCTATTGCACACCCGTCAAGTATTTCAGCAATAAAAGCTTTTGCATGGAACATCGTCAAACGAAGCAAGCGTACCAGCTCGTTCAACCGTGTCAGTGGTCCTGGTCATACTTGGTGGGACAGTTTCAAGAAACGTCATTCGCGAGAAATTACCCTGCGAAAACCCGACGGCCTCGACAGAGGACGTTCTAGAATGGCCAATGTGACTGTCATAAAACAGCACTTTGATCTTTTAAGAAAAACATTGGTCGATCTTGATATCCTTGATAAGCCAGATCGAATCTTCAATTGCGACGAGTCAGGTATCTCCATGGATGCTCGCGTTGGAAAGGTTGTCGTCTCAAGATCAACTAAGCACCCCTACTCTGAGAGCAAAGGAAATAGGGATAACATCACTGCCCATGTCGCTGTATCAGCTGCTGGAGTGCCGTTGCCTCCAATGATAATTTTTGAAAAGGCTTTCCCATCCGGTCCTTATGCTAGAGATGGTCCTACTAATGCTCTATACGCCCATTCGCCAAACGGCTACATGGACATCGAGCTTTTTAAACAGTGGTGTAAAAAGCTGTTTATTCCTCAGACAAGATACATACAAAAACCAATATTGTTGATCTTGGATGGCCACGGTTCTCATCCCGATATAGAGATGATAGATATGCTAGTGGAGAACCAAATCCACTTGTACTGTTTGCCCCCTCACATAACCAATATACTCCAGCCATTGGATGTGTCGATTTTTAAGCCTCTAAAGGTGCATTTCTCAAAAATTACAGATAATTTGAAGCTTGCAACCATGGGCCACACTGTTCCACAAACTGTGTGTAAAACAAATTTCACTGCGATATTTAAGGCAGCGTTTGAAGGATCGATGGGGATCACCATTATTAAAAATGGATTTCGGAAAACAGGGATCTGTCCATTCAACCCTGGCGTCATCGACAAGGAGCGAGTAATGCCAGACAACAGCATTGATTTTATTTCGTCCGCTCCGAATGGAAACAATACTGCAACATCCACAACACCAGCAGTACCAGGTTCTTCAACAGAAGCATCTTTTAATTCGTTGCCCGGTGGCTCTTTTTCTACACCAGTAATACCTTAAACAGATGCTTCTACTCCACCGCCATCGTCGATTGCAACAACACCAACCAATCTTCTCACTGCAGCAAGCCCTTTCACCTCCACTCCAACAACACCTGTAAATCCTCTCGTTGCAGCAGGTATTATCCCAGCGTCTTTGGTTGATGCCTTTATATTTCCAGCGCCAAAGCCTAACAAACAAAAGAACACCAGGATAATTACTAAGGCGAGAGTTCTCACAAACGACGAGCATCGACAAGCGTTTCAAGAGAAGGTGGAGAAGAAAGAGTTGGAAGAGAAGGCAAAAGAAGAAAGGAAAAAGGCGAGAGACCGAAAAAAACTAAGTAAAGAAGCTCTGCAGTCCGAAAAAAAAGGCAAAAAAGGGTTATGTTGAAAACCCGATCTGTGCGACAGAAAAGAACAATAATATCGTTCGAAAGTGATGACAGCGAGTTGGATGACGGCCAAGAAAATGAGATAGTTGAAGAGACGGAGAGTGAGTACGAAAGTAGCAGCGAGGAAGAATTTGAGCGTGAGACGCACTGTGCTATGTGTAAAAGGTCGAACCCACCAGTCGCTTGCAACAAAATCATCTGGATTGGTTGCGATAAGTGCTTGGCATGGTTCCATGGCGTTTGTGCGAGAGCTACAAAGGCGGAATTGTCAAGTGACACATATTTATGTTACAGTTGTTGATTTGAATAAAAAAGGAAAATAAAAAATTTTGCCCTTTTAATGTTTTACCATTTCCCGCTAATGATCTGTAACGACTAAAAAATGTTTTGTTGGGTCAATTTTTACGTGTAATTACGGACACTCTTAAATTAAGTCAAAACTTGTTGTGAGTCAAAAGTAACGTTTAAACACTCCCTTCCAGTAGGAATAAATACAATATACCTGCCGCTACCCCTCTAAAATACAAAAAACAGTGTAATTGGACGCAGGTGGTGCTCGTCTAAAAACAGCAATTGTGGTGAGGCAGGTCCAACAATGTTCGGAAAAATGGTTCCAACGTATAGCCAATAGATAAATCTCCCGTTTAGAACCATGGGTTCATTATTTCGATGGATTTTGTTGCGGTAAGACGCAAAAGACCGTAAAAGTGTCTGTAATTGTACGTTTATACGCTAACAATTGGGTTGGGTCTGCCAACTTTTACGTGGGCTCAGCAGGCATGTTTTTCATGCCATCCCACGACTCTAGCTATTGATCCATTGCGTGACAGTATTATCTGTCTATTGCTGAATAATTCACTTATAACTGGTGACTGACAATAGGGAGTGTGATGTTACATGTAACAGACACACAAAACAAGATAACCAAATAAATAAAAAGTAAGGGTCTAGTCTTTCTCAATGTCAATCTGTCTTTCCAGATTGTTATTTGTCATCCTCCGCAAGCCCCCGTCGCCGTTTAAAGCTAAGTTTTGTGATTTTGTGTAATTTTTTGGTGTCCTGACTATATATCCCTCAATATTTGTGAGGCTAGCCATGTAAAATATGCACATCTATCTATCTACACATTGTGTGAAAAATAAAAATAAGGAATGAAATGTGCACTCAGCTAACAAAGTATCACATAAAATAGCTTCACGAACAGTTCCTTATGCTTTGAAATACAACAGGAAAGTCATTATAAAAGTTAACCTCCTTATCTAAGTTACCCGAGTTTGACGGTATACAAAATTGATGTCTAAAATTTTTCGCTTGTGCACCCAGGAGACCCGCAACCCTTTCTGTATTGATTTTTCCTTTACAACCTTTTTTCAATTTCTACTTTCATTTTTTATTTGTGCGCAAAGAAACTACGAGTATTGTCGCGTTTTATGGCGGATAAATTCCTGGATGATATGGGAAGCGTGTTAGGCATGTTATGGTTTTGCTACACGATTTTTGCTATTATTAATACGTAATTGATGTCTAAAGAATTCGCTTTAGTTTAGTTTAGTTAGTTTAGTTAGATTCGCTTTAGTTTAGTTTTTATTATAACTCCAGAAAGATGGGGAAAAACAGACAGACAGAAAATGTATATAACACTTCTTAGACCGCCATCTTTATAATCAAATCACATGTACAAATCTCATAAAGATATACGCGGAAAACACAAACACATGGTTTTAAAGTATAACCAATAGCATAGAACAAAATGTAAACATAAATGGCGGATATATAACAATCCTCCACCAATAGTCCACAGTTTAAACGTATACAATGCGGTTCAAGTCATAGTCCTCGAAATGCTTTGGTAAACGGCGAGATCGTTCAGGTCGAGAATTGGTGTCCTTGTTCACATCTTCTGCAACGTCTTTAAACGGCTCAGATGTCTCAGGAACAGGTAACTGGACCCTTGGCTCGATTTCAGTAACGGTTTCGTCAACTTCTGACGGTTCAAACTGTGGTAGCACAGCCAGAGGTGGGTCTGTCTCTACCATTGCTGAATCAGCTAATCTCTCGCCGGTTGCAGCTCGCATTTGATCGATGTGGCGTTGAACGATTTTCTCTCCCACTTCAACATCGTATGTCACAGGTCCTCTCTTTCTCGAAATGTTTCCTCTCACCCACCGTGGTCCTTGACCAAAATTTCTAATCAGTACCTCCTCTTGGTCTAGAAATTGCCGCAGCGGTTTTAATCGATGACTTCGATTCTCAGAATCCATCTGTTTCCCCTTGACTGTCTGTTTCAGATCTGGTTTAACGAAATGGAGGGCACTCCTTAATTGACGATTGAACAGTAGTTCTGCAGGTGACCTGCCCGTGGTGGTGTGTGGTGTGATGCGGTACGTGAACAGCAAACGGCTTACTCTGGTCTCAATGGATTGACCATTCGATTCTATCTTTTTAAGACTGTTTTTCACAGTTTGGACGGTTCTCTCTGCTTGTCCATTTGAAGCAGGATGGTATGGTGCAGAAAAAATGTGTCTGATGTTATTTCGTTTCATAAATTGCTCAAATTCAGTGCTTGCGAAACACGGTCCATTATCACTAACACAAACTCCAGGCAGGCCATGCGTGGCAAAGATTTTGCGCAGTTGCTCAATAGTCGCAGTGGAGGTGGAGCTATTCATGACTATTACTTCCACCCATTTTGAAAAAGCATCAACAACTATCAAAAACATTTTGTTCAAAAACGGTCCCGCATAATCCATGTGGATCCGCTCCCAGGGTTGGCTTGGGTATTCCCAGGAATGTATTGGTGCTGCAGCTGGCATTTTTTGGTGGATTTCACAGGTTTTGCAATTTTTGACGGTTAACTCAATCTCAGAATCCATCTTTGGCCACCACACAAAACTTCTCGACAAACTTTTCATGCGAGTGATCACTGGGTGAGACTGGTGAAGTTGTCCAAGCAGTTGTGGTCGTAACGAGCTTGGTATAATGACACGAGAACCCCACAGCAAGCATTGGTTGTCGATGCTGAGTTGATCCTTCCTTGAAAAGTACGGTTGTAATTCTATTTCTCGGTTTACTTTCCAACCGTTGGATATCAAGTCCAACACTTTGCTCAGGACTGGGTCACGACTTGTATGTAGCTTAACATCAGCGGAGGTTAGTGGTGCTTGCACTAGGTCCATCATGTGAATTGCACTTTCATTGTTCGAGTAATCAGAACTGTCTGCTTGAAGTGGAAGGCGGCTTAGACAGTCAGCGTTGGCGTGATTGACACCTGGTTTGTACTCCAAGACGTAGCTATAAGCAGACAGCAGGAGGGCCCATCTCTGAACACGAGCAGCTGCAAGCGGTGGAATTGGTTTGTTTTGTCCGAATAGTCCCAAAAGAGGTTTGTGATCAGTTATAATTCTGAAAGACTGTCCATAAAGATATTGATGAAGCTTTTTGACTGCGAATACTATGGCTAAACCCTCTTTCTCAATGTGGGCATAATTCCTCTCTGCTGGAGAAAGAGTCCGTGAAATATAACATACGGGCTTCTCGGAACCATCATCCATTACATGGGCGAGAACAGCACCTATCCCATAAGGAGAGGCGTCACAGGACACAAGGATCGAACGTTGGGGGTCAAAATGCGTCAGCAACGGTGCTTTATATAGTAGAGCTTTCGATTCGGTAAACGATTTTTCTTGTTCGGTTTTCCAGTGAAAGGTTGTCCCCTTCCTCAGCAGACGATGCAGTGGTTCAATCATTGCAGAAAGGTTTGGTAGATAACGATTATAATAGTTGAGCATTCCGAGATAAGCCTTTAACTGTGTAACATTCTCTGGAGGGGCTGCATTCCTTATAGCTTTGACCTTCTCTGGTGAAGGCGATATTCCTTCCTTGGTAATGTTGTAACCCAGATAAGTCACCTCTTCTGCTAGAAATACGCATTTGACTTCCTTCAGTCGCAATCCAGAGCTTTCAATCACTTGCAGGACTGACGATAAATTTCTCAAATGTTCCTCATCATCCTTACCAGATATAAAAATATCGTCTACTCGCACTTTGGTACGTGGTATATGGCGGAGTCGCCTATCCATTTCCCTCTGAAAAATGCCAGTGGCGGAATGTACTCCATACTGAAGTCTTGTGGGGCGGTACAAGCCACGGTGTGTGTTGATTGTGAGGTATTCTCTTGTTTCCTCGTCCAACTCCAATTGCTGGTATGCATGACTCAAATCCAGCTTTGTGAACTTTTCACCCCCTGACATTGAGGCGAAAAGATCTTCAGTTCGCGGAATTGGATAAGAGTCACAAGGTGCAGCCTGGTTTATTGTCTGTTTGTAATCGCCGCATATTCTGATAGTACCGTCCTCTTTCTTTACCGGTACGATAGGGGCTGCCCATCTTAAATATTCAACTGGTTCATATATGCCATCTTGTACAAGTCTATCAAGTTCAGTGTCGATCCTGTCTTTTAAGGCATACGGGACTGGTTGTGCTTTGCAAAACTTTGGTGCGACAGAGGAGTCCACAGGAATATGGACTCTAAAGTCCTTCAGCAACCCCATACTTTCCGTAAACACGGCGGCATGCTGTACTAATATTTGCTGTAGATTGGTATTGCTAGAATGCTTGACCTGGAACAAACTGGGCCAATCTAACTTGATTACTTTTAGCCAATCTCGACCTAACAATGAAGGAGATTCCCCGGGTACGATAGTCAATGACAGTGTGTATTTCTGTTTTTGGTGTTCAACGTTTACAGCAGCTGATCCCAAGGGTGTTATGATTTCCCCTGTAAAAGTTTTTAACTTTAAGTTACTAGGCTGGATGGTCAACTCTGGAATGCATTTCCGTAATGTTTTTTCACTTATCACCGACATCGATGCACCGGTATCGACCTCCATCTTGATGGTTTTTCCTTCAATACTGACATTTACAAAAAGCGGTTCAACTCTGCTCCCTTCTAATTTATACAGGTTAAACATATCGGACTGTTCAACAGTTTCGTTGTAAACATTTCCTTCATGTTCGGACTCCAGTTAGTTTATTGGTTTCCGGGGTGGTCTGGATTTCTCATCATTTCGTTTCTTTTGACGACATTTTTTAACGGTGTGTCCTTTTTTGTGGCAATAATAACATTCAGCATCCTTGAATGGACATGCCTCTGCTGTATGTTTTGTCCCTCCACATCGATAGCAATCCCTCCCTGGGTTGTCTCGGGCTCTCTCCAAAGCGTGGACACTCTCTGAAATGTTGCCTGTCGCTTGATGTTGGAGAATGCTTTTGGAGTAGCTTGCTGCTGATTCCATAGAACATGCAATTCGTAGGGCTTTGGCTAAGGTGAGGTCTTTCTCACTCAGGAGCTTTTGTTGTATTTTTTCCTCCTTAATACCACAAACAAGTCTATCTCTTAACATGTCGTCCAGTGTTTCTCCATACTCACAATGTTCACTGAGTCGACGCAAAACTGCCAAGTACTGGGAAATTGTTTCAGAAGGTTGCCTATCACGAGTGTTGAATCTGAATCTCTCAGCTATCGAATTGGGAGTGGGATATAAATGATCTTTCATTAATTGTACTAGCTGGTCATAAGATTTGGAAGCAGGATCGTTATTTGACAAACCTCTCAACAGCTGGTAGGCTTTGGCTCCACATGAGCTCAGCAGGATTGCTCTCTTCTTGGTGGCATCTGCAATGTCATTTGCTATGTAGAACTGATTCACTCTCTCGATGTAATTGTTCCAGAGTTCCGTTGCCGGATCAAACTCTCCAATTTTTCCGTAGGTAGCCATTTCGGTAATATATCCTCGTCGCCACTTATTATAACTCCAGAAAGATGGGGAAAAACAGACAGACAGAAAATGTATATAACACTTCTTAGACCGCCATCTTTATAATCAAATCACATGTACAAATCTCATAAAGATATACGCGGAAAACACAAACACATGGTTTTAAAGTATAACCAATAGCATAGAACAAAATGTAAACATAAATGGCGGATATATAACAGTTTTCGCTTTAGTTTAGCGACGGGCGATTGCTAAGGATGACGAATAACAATCTGGAAAGACAGATTGACATTGAGAAAGAAGCGAATTTGGTTTCGCTTCGCACACCAGGCTTTCACAACAAAAGGAGGGTCAGGTCCTTCAGGTTTGGATGCTGACGGTTGGAGAAAACCTCTAACATCAAAAGTGTACGGCGATTGTGGAGCAGATCTACGAACAGCGATTGCGAATGTTATAAAAAAGCCATGTACAGAATATGTAGATGATGAATCATTAGAAGGTTTTTTGGCATGCAGGTTGGTACCGTTAAACAAAAGACCTGGTGTGCGACCAATAGGCGTGGGAGAAGTTCTGCGGAGAATCTGTGGAAAAGTTATAATGGCAGTGATGAGGGAGGACGTGATTAAATCATGTAGCAAGATTCAAATGTGTGCCAGTCAAAGAGCGGGGAGTGAAGCTGCCATTCATGCGATGCGAGATATGTTTGAGAGTGAAGAATCAAAAGCAGTATTATTAGTATTTGCAGCAAATGCATTTAACAGTATCAACAGACGAGCTCTGATTCACAATATTCGAATATTAGGTCTAGGTAGTGCCCAATTATAACGGATACGTAACGCATCCCTAAATTGTTCTTTGTTTACGTCATACATCAGTTCTTTAATAGGTAAACTCGTCAGCCAATTCGATGCTCCCACCATCATGTTTACATCATTAATCCTCTTCTGTTCTTCATTCATGTTTGCTCTTAACAGCTCGAGCTTTTCTTTATTTTGGTTTCGCTTCGCACACCAGGGCTTTCACAACAAAAGGAGGGTCAGGTCCTTCAGGTTTGGATGCTGACGGTTGGAGAAAACCTCTAACATCAAAAGTGTACGGCGATTGTGGAGCAGATCTACGAACAGCGATTGCGAATGTTATAAAAAAGCCATGTACAGAATATGTAGATGATGAATCATTAGAAGGTTTTTTGGCATGCAGGTTGGTACCGTTAAACAAAAGACCTGGTGTGCGACCAATAGGCGTGGGAGAAGTTCTGCGGAGAATCTGTGGAAAAGTTATAATGGCAGTGATGAGGGAGGACGTGATTAAATCATGTAGCAAGATTCAAATGTGTGCCAGTCAAAGAGCGGGGAGTGAAGCTGCCATTCATGCGATGCGAGATATGTTTGAGAGTGAAGAATCAAAAGCAGTATTATTAGTATTTGCAGCAAATGCATTTAACAGTATCAACAGACGAGCTCTGATTCACAATATTCGAATATTAGGTCTAGGTAGTGCCCAATTATAACGGATACGTAACGCATCCCTAAATTGTTCTTTGTTTAAGTCATACATCAGTTCTTTAATAGGTAAACTCGTCAGCCAATTCGATGCTCCCACCATCATGTTTACATCATTAATCCTCTTCTGTTCTTCATTCATGTTTGCTCTTAACAGCTCGAGCTTTTCTTTATTTTGTTGACGCCGTTCGCTTTTTATCACTGCAATTGTCTTACCACTGTCATCGATGATCTTTCCCACGATTTCTTTTTGAAGCAGGTATGTCAATTGTTTCGAGTTTTCCAGCTCGACTGGAGCGTATTCGCATATATTTTTCAAACCAAGTCCTCCCAATCTGGGCGGCAGTGACATAAGCATTCGTTCTTCATCATTTATGACATGACCATCAGTTATCACTGGAATAAACTGATGTCTGATTACGTCTTCTACAGGATCAAGAAATTTTTCAATTCCTGGAATTGTGCGAACAAAGTAGGAGAAGCGATGTTGGTATCCACTAATATAGCAGGTATATGCCTCTTGCGGTTGGGTTATCGCAATTCTGGACAGCATTGACAATTCTTGAACCCATTGGTTTACCATCTTGTTACAGTACTCACTTTTATAATCATCGCTGCCAATTACTGCGCCTAGATGTCTTTCACCATGTGTAGTAATCTGAATGTTCGTATTTCGAAACAATTCGTTGGCTTTTTCAACATACTGTTCTTTAACAATCAACCACGATTTTTGAGGTTGCGGAAAGTACCCGAACAATGGCCCTTTTTTTTTCAGATTTTCCCACCATAAAATCAATGATTCGCATTTTCCTACCGCCGTTAGATCATCAGCAAAAGCGACCATTTGATCTTGTCCTGTAATCACTGTTAACATCAATTCAAGTAGTGGTGTTATACCTATTGCATACATTGCCATACCAATGGGATCGCCTTGGGTAGTTCCTTCTTTCGAGCGTAGTTCAATCCCACCAATCACAAATAGCCTTGCTGGTATATTGTAGCAATTTGTCACATAATTTGATAAGATCGGGCATAATATTCGAATATTGTGAATCAGAGCTCGTCTGTTGATACTGTTAAATGCATTTGCTGCATCTACTAATAATACTGCTTTTGATTCTTCACTCTCAAACATATCTCGCATCGCATGAATGGCAGCTTCACTCCCCGCTCTTTGACCGGCACACATTTGAATATTCAGATTGTGCATGTGGTAGCAAATTTAACGTGACTCATGCTTTATCCTGCAAGAAAGATGGTTTTATCACGATGACACACAATGAAGTTCGTGATATCACTTCTGCTTTTCTAAACGAAGTGTGTAAGGACGTTTGACGCGAACCAATGTTGATTCAGTTGGATGGTGAGCAAATTCAACCACGAAGCGCCAATAGAAGTCAAGAAGCTCGTCTTGATATGAGCGCTATTGGGTTCTGGACTCCTGGTCAAAGGGTATTTTTGGATATACGGGTTTTTGACCTAAACGCTCGGAGATACCAGGGTTTGGAACTCAATCAATGCTTTAAACGCAACGAGGATGAGAAGAAACGCCAGTACAATGAACGTGTGCTTGATGTTGATAACGGGTCGTTCACCCCATTGGTTTTCTCAACAAATGGTGGAATGGGGCGAGAGTGTAAGCTGTTTTACAAACGTTTATCTGAAATGATTGCAGAGAAAAGAGACATACCTGTATCACAAGCAGTCAATTATATTAGAACAAAAATTACCTTTTCCCTGTTACGGTCAATGTTGTTATGCCTTAGAGGTTCTCGTTCGCTGAAGAAAGAACATTACATCCATGACATCGAACTGTCAAATGTCATGTCAACGATATAACGAATGATTTATTTAAAAAAAAAAAAAAAAAATGAAATAAAAAATGTACACCGGCGGCCTATCGGTATAAAAACAGAGCCAACAAGTGTTGTATATTACTTATGAAGGGTTAAAAAATTAAGTATATATTCCGAAAAAAACAAAAAAATAGAATACGTAATGAATAATACAGCATTGGAACTGTTCTGCCCAATCTTGGAACCCGCCCCGTCTTAATAACTGCCCAGGCCAATCTTCAGACAGTTACAAATGGGTGGCCAGTCTTAAGACTGGACTACTCAATCTATGGACGTACATTACCAATCTTAGAGCAATTGTGGAAGACAAACAGAACAATAAGATTATTAGAATTTACCTCTTAATAGGAATTTTAAATTGAAACTTTTCTTGGAAAATCAAAAGGCCAAAAATTTATATATACCAGGTATTGTATGTTTAAAAAAATTGAAACTGCTCAGCCTTATTAGCTAAGCTGGCTACAGCTGGCTAGCTCTCTAAACATCTCATCCAATGTAATTAGCAGCTAGCTAACTAATAATATGGTTAAATATTTTTTTGATTCTTCATAAACATAAACATTTTATTTTTAAAATTTATCCACTACAAGCTGTATATAAATGCTAAATGTATAACACGTGCTCTACCAGCTAACTAGCTAGCTACGGTATTTACTCCACTTTGTCCAAAAACTGGCCGGATTAATTCAACAGTACCCAAAATATGATGTTTTAATGTGCCGGAAAATGTTTGTTGGGTCTTGCAAAAAACAGAGCTCATGTGATACATTCCTTCTTTAAAATCTAAAAGTCACCAAAGATGGGCCTAACATGGTCTTTTGCCCAATATTTTGACACCCTGCCCAGTCATAAGACTGGACAATTTTATGTCCAAAGATTGGGCAGCGTCCTAAAATTGGGCAGAACAGAACAACGTCCGGTTTAAGGCCGAGTGTTGAGGCCTGTAACACGTGGAAAGCTTACAGCCAGAGCCACAAGTTCTGGCGCACAGGAGGGTTTTTATTTAATTTTTTTTGATATTATATATTTTTGAGATACACATTTTTTCTATTTGTGTTTGTTCTCTAACCAGTCCGTTTATGTTGTTAGCTCTGTCTTATGTCGTATTGTTTGTGATTGAAAGATTGTTTTTTCTCTTTAAGATATTCTCAGAGAATAGTTATAGGTCCAAGTTGGACAGTACTCATGCTTGTAATAAGCAAGAAAGAGTATTCAGCACCTTCTGGAAGCCTAATCCCAATTTTATTTACATCCATCGTCCCTGTAGACAAGATACTTCAGTACAGCTTGCTGTATTGTAACGTAGATACTAAAAGTAGGAACCAACAGTAACCAGCAGTATTTCGAAGTAGCCACCAGCAATATGAAGTAACCACCAGAGAACCAGCTGTTTTTTTAAGTAACCACAAGAGAACCAGCAGTTATTATTAATTTACTCCCGATAAGGCAGCAACAGCGGCGCAAAGGTGTTGTGATTTTTTGCACAACACTTCATGACCTTAAACTACCAAATATAAATAAAAGGGCACCTAGTTCCCAGGGCTTTTTTGATACTTTGCTCTTGCTAACCAGCTACTTTTAAGTTGTTTTCACGAGGTCCAATAAATGGATTCCGCGAAGAATAATTTTCGAAAATAAGAATAAAATTCGCAGAATTAACCCACTTAAGTTATTTATTTATGTATTTCGCCTAAAGGCAATAATGGAAACAAAAAGAATAGAACGAAAATAGTGTTTTTAGTATTAAAGTTCATTCTTTAAAATAAAATGTAACACGTTTCAAGAAAAAAACGTTTATATCGAAAGCATAATTTTTTTACTTGAACAGAAACCATGTCAGAAAAGCAAACGTATTTTTTCTGCCGGATGCTACATGTTTCTCCACAATGTTTATTCATTCGAACTTTACTTTGTCTACCAAAAGAAAAAATGTCTCGTTTTGGACCCTCCTCCGTATAGCGTTTTATTTGGTTTACAATACACGAGTTGCACAATAAAAATCTTTCGGTCAAATACATAATCAGATTAAGCGGAATAATGTTTTAGGAAGCGTTGAAGGAAGTGTGTAATCGCTGCGAAAAATGAACTAAAATTTGATATGGATTCTTCAACAGTGGATACAATGTCTCGTTTTGGACTCTCCGTATAGTGGTTTTCGTTATATTTGGTTTACAATTCAGATATTAGTTTTGTTTTTGTTAATTCTCGGATGTGGTTTTGAAAGCCTTCTGTCTCAACTGTTGCATAAAGCCCTAGTCACACCAGACATAAACATTTTAGAAAAATGGGTCATGAACTGTTGTGTACATTATACAATGTTTCACATTCGAAGCGCTGTTGCGTTTATTTCGTTTTATCTATTTAACTGGTCGTTCTTTTGTGGTCACTTAAAAAAACTGCTGCTTCTCCGTTAGTTACTTCAAAATACAGGTAGTTCTCTGCCTGTTACTTCAAAATACTGCTGGTTACTGCTGGTTCCTACTTTTAGTAAAAGCGGTATTGTAAACCTTTTTCATCATAAATCTGGTGGAGTTTATCATTGCTGAGTTTATCATTGCACTTAGTATTTTTCTTTCTTTTTGTTTAAGTGGATATTCTTTAAGTGGATATTTGTCCACACTTTAAAAATATTGGGACGAATATTTTTTAGCTTTTTCTCCGCACTTTTTGTTATCTGCTTCTTTAATCTTTAACTGCGGGTCAGAAGAACAATTGTTTCAATACACCTTGTGCCAATTTCAAAAAAGTAATGCCCGCACATTTTAAAGAGAAATATTTAAAAGGCCATATTTTCAAAATGGTTGTTTTGGTAGGTAAACAACCTGATAGCTGTATCTACAGTTTTGTCCTGTTTATGAGGGGAATTGATTTATATTATATCATTCAAAGGGTATTTAAAGAAAAAATAAATTTAGAGCTACAGTTTTTAATATCTTACTCAAAATAAAACAAATATAGCACCCATTATCGCGGTCCAAGTCTCTTCACTACCAAGGTAAGAACTGATAATCATATTGGCTTGGGAGAAAACGTAAACAATTATAGTAGCGCTTAGGGGGGGGGGGGGACTTTATGCTTACAAACATGGTTACATGTTGCTGCGTTAAACGAGTTTGGTAAAGTGCTAGACAAAACATGGTCGTCCAAATCCGGAAATCATTGTGTTTGCTCTGAACATCTTACAACTGATAGGAAAGTTTGGGTGCATAAAAAGTGAAAATATCATTCATTTCGAGAAACCACCGGATTACATCCCTTCGATATTTTGTTCAAGAATTAAGGTAAATGAAGTCTTGACTATAGTGAGTCGTGTTACTGAGGATTTTAAAAAAATCTGAGGAAGTGTTTTATAAATTCTTATCCGATTATGAGCCAGCAAAACCATCTAGATGTCACAAAATTTCCTTTGTTTCGGCTGGTAAACGTCTTTCTACCAAAAGACATTCAAAAATTAAGGAATCCTTCACCTGGCCTCTGATTATGGAGTATTGATACACTTAGATTCAACCTAATAATACCACCTTATCTCGCAATAACTCAACTTCGTCCAGACATACTTTTAATTTCTGCCATGACCAAAACTGTAATTTCCATTATTTTATCTTGCCCATGCGAGTAGAACATGAAGACTTTACATGGAGTTTGCATGAAGGTTGATGTCAAAGTTTACTTTAGGAAGATAGGGATGTCTAGTTTCTGCTGCTGACCGTCCGCGGCGGACCTCTTCGAGGTTGCACAGCTAGACATCCAGGGTACCTAGGTTCAGAAATATGGGTCGAAACCTACCTGCCCTTGGTTAAAGTTCTGTTCATCTTTTCAAATGTGTTGCGTCCTTTTTATTTAGTTTTTTTAGTTTTTTATCTAATTCCCTGAAAAAAGGGAGAATTGTGCTTTTAGAGGCATTTCTCTAGAGGAGTACAACATCTAGCTTATTTCCAAAGATCTAACAGGTTGAGTTCATCATTGTGGTGGCTAGTCACCTCTTTGTAAATTATTTTCCTATTTTCTTTCTTGGACAATTGTCTCATTATGACGTCATCACTTCCTGTGATGACATGTCATAGTAAATATGTCTTTAATTAAGTCACAACATATTGAGGCTTCTTTTTGCCAAGTTTCGTCACTTAAAATCCGGCCATACTTACAAGGGTCAAAAAAGAACAAAACCAAATAAGGTTAAGGCCTGTGATTAACCACTCTGAAAATTTAGACAATGGCAATTACACTACTGTTGCTTATAACCAAGTGCATTGTAAGTGGTTTCATTGAAACGACGGAGCAGTGGTTCCCTGCAAAAAAGCTTGCTAAACGGTGTACAACCTTACATCCTTTTCATTGAAGAATTTAGTTAAATTGCAGTCAGCACCTCAACTTCCGGTTTATCTCAGCATGGGGGTTTGACTATTCATATATATTTTTTGTAGTCTTCTTACCGCTTGTCACATTCCAGTTATTGGCCCAGTCAAAAAAAAAAAAATTACGCCAGCAAGGGGGTTTTACTGTACCAGGTCTTATCTTGGGAGAGTGGCGACTCCGCTCATTACCCCAGTCGAAACAAAACCAGAAACAAAATAAAATTATGTCGGCTAGGGGGTTTGACTGCACTGGTCTTATCTTTGGACAGTGACGACTCCGCTTCGTACCCCAGTTACACAAGATTGTACAGAGTAGGAAAGATGAAAGAAATAACTAGTTCCTGCTGATGACCTCTTCGCAGACCTTTTGAGATGACTCAGCTGGACATTTTGAGTACTTTGGTACAGGAATAAGAGTCGAAACCCTTGTACCCTTTACAGAAGTCCTGTCCAACTCTCTCTGTCTGTTTGTTCAATTTTTGTCCCAAATATCTCCTTGGAAAAAGGAAGAATTTTGTTCTTTTATATGAGCACATTCTTTAGAGGAGCAAAACCTCTAGACTTTAAATCTAAGATTTAACTGGTTGAGTTCATCATTGTGCTTGCACTTTGTAATTCTTTTACAATGTTTTTATTTTACCCTCCGTCGCAACAACAGTTGCAATAATATTAGCCCCCTGGAGAGCAAAGAATAGTCAGATGTTAAATCATACTTCTGTCACTACTGCAATAGTCACCAACATGCAACGGTCGAAAGATAAGTGGTAGAGTGCAGTCCACTTTTAATTTTGCAGTTAAAGCGTTTTGCGTATAACAAAGGTCTCGTGTCTAAGATTTTTTTCCTGTTACATCTTACGCAGGCACCCTTTCTATACCTGTCACTGTAGAAAATGAAGTCTCTTGTCACAAGCACTGCAACTTAGAGCTATCATCAATCACTCTGGAAATTTGGACAACGCTCATTATACTACTGTTACTAATAATCAGGTGCATGGCAAGTGGTTTAAGTGCAACGACGACAGAGCAGTGATCCCTTCAAAAAAAGCTTGCTAAATAGTGTAGAACCTTTCATCCAATTTTTCAAGAACTTAGATAAAGTACACCCATCAGCCATAGTTACGGTTTATGTCAGCAAGGGGGATTATCTATTTTATTCGAGTTTATCATTGCGGTTGCGCTTTGTAATTTTCCTTCTTCTATCTGTAGTATCCACATAACATAACAATTGTTGGAAATAATAACAACTCTCTAGGGTTCTTCCCTTATGCTATAAGAGCATTTAATTTCTACTACGTCACAGCACTTGCAGTGTACTCATCCGAAAATGCAGCCGACCATGGGCGTTTTATATTAACACATAATCCCACATCTTAGCAATTTAACGCCAAATGACTGTCAGGCTCTCCGAAAACAACAATTTCATTGGTATCTTCAGTTAATGATGACACTTTTTTATACTGAGTCAATGCTTCATGCTCTGGTCACGCCGCCATTTTAGAGATGAGACATTCATTGACAGAATTTTTTTAACACGACTTTTGCTATCACGTTTTTTAAAGGAATTACGTCGTCAGTATGTAAAACAAAAAGTACAGTAGAATCAGTTATTCTCCCAGTTCTTTAATCGTGTCAACTAGAAGAAGCGGATTGATTTCTGGTGGCTTCTTCATTGTAGCACATCTCCTTAGCATTATGTTTTAATGTGTCAACAATTTCAGTGCATTTGCGGTAGAGCTCCTCAGGTGTTAAACTAATGTCTTTTTTATATAGACTTGACAATAATGGTGGAAATTTTCTCTTAACAGGTGGAAGTTAATTCACCGCAAATGCATTTTAATGTTCACTAAACAAAGATAACCTCACTGCCCTTTTACCAGTGGAAGATATTGCAGATAAAAACGCATGTCCAACTTTTTGTCCGGTGTAATGCGGTGTAAAAAATTCCGCAAATTTTAGAAGCTTTGACATTCTTTCTAAAGTTCTTATTTTATTTACAAGGAAGATTTGTGGGGCTTGTGTGAGTAAGACCTGGAGGAACAGCTGCTGTAACCTCATACAAAATGGCTGCCACGTGTGAACATGTTTCACCAAGCCTTAGAACAAGAAAAAAACTATAAAAAAGTTCATTTTTAGCTACTTTATCATACAAAGTTGTCACTATTCTGAGAATTTGTGTTTACGTTTTTATAAACATTATAAGTATTATCTTTATATCACAATTAAATGTAACTTACCCAGCCATGCAAGTTCAATGTCCAGCTATAACATTTCCAATTTTGCCAACAACGATGGTGATGTTCCTCTGTTGTGCGCTATGATGATCTTACATCAGAAGTGAACACAACACCACAAGGTAAATGTAGATGCTTAACTGTTTATACCCAATGAGGAAGAAAATACTGTTATGCTTGCAACGATTTGTAATTTGCTATTGCTTCTGGACTAAAAATTCCTAGTTCAATAAAAGAAAAATAACTAAAAAGCTGCAGAATTATTTTACAAAATACATAGCTACATAACAAAGGTTCTTACATGAGATTTTATCTGATAATAAAAAAGGTTATGATACGAAAGTGGTGGCAACTCGGTAGGATATTTATAAGTACATTTTGGCAATCCAATCAACATCACTTTTTCCTTATATCTTCAATATTTAGGTTTTCCTCAAATTCGTACATGTTTAACTCTTTCTATACCACGTGAATTTCATGGTAAATTTGGTAGCCCTTGAAAAAGCCTCATATCTTTTGATTGAAACATTATTAGGAAATCTATGACCCCTCAAAAGAAAGGTAAAAGATCAAGGATTCCAAATAAAAAAAAAAATTTCAAAATTCATAATGGCCAAAATCCATAATGGCGGAAAAGCTGTTGAAATTTTTAGAGAAAATGGTAAGTTTTTATATTCTCTTGTTTCTAACTTGTTTTCACATAGTTGTAGGGTGATTTCTTTGCTTAAAAAGTTGTACCCCATTATATTTCTGACACTTTACAAAAAATTTCAGGTCAAAAGGACTATTAGTTCCGGAGTTATGGTCAAATTAAGCCGGTTTCTTATTTTAGTAAGAATGTAACCGTAAAATATTCATAAAAAATGGAAAAGTGTACCCTAAATAAAGTCTAATAACATAATACTTACTAGTTCCTAGAAAGTCAATGACCCCTCAAAAGAAAGGTAATGTATCAAAGATTTTTATTGTGAAAAAAAAAAGAAAATCTAAACCGGTTGAAATCCATAATGGCGGAAAAGATGTGAAAATTTCTTCAAAATTGTGCGTAAAAATGAATTATTTGATCAAAAAATGACTTCCACTTGGTTTTAGAGTGATGTTTTTGCTTACAAAGTTGTACCCCATTATATTTCTGACACTTTGCAAAAAATTTCAGGTCCAAAGGACTATTAGTTCCGGAGATATGGTCAAACTAAGCCGGTTTCTTATTTTAGTAAAAATGTAACCGTAAAATATTCATAAAAAATGGAAAAGTGTACCCTAAATAAAGTCTAATAACATAATACTTACTAGTTCCTAGAAAGTCAATGACCCCTCAAAAGAAAGGTAATGTATCAAAGATTTAATTTTGAAGAAAAAAAAGAAAATCTAAACCCATTGAAATCCATAATGGCGGAAAAGCTGTGAAAATTTCTTCAAAATTGTGCGTAAAAATGAATTATTTGATCAAAAAATGACTTCCACTTGGTTTTAGAGTGATATTTTTGCTAACAAAGTTGTACCCCATTAAAATTCTGACACCTTGCAAAAAATTTCACGTCCAAAAGACAATTAGTTCCGGAGATATGGTCACATGAAGCAGCCTCCTCCTATTTAGAGAATTATCGTAAACCGACGAATAATCGGTTCAAATCCTAATAAAGAACAGGAATACAAACAAAAGAAAATTTGCACAAATGAATGTTTTTCCTAGTGTTTGAATGTTGTATTCCACTTCTGAAAACAATTATTTTCTTTTGTAAAGTGCAAATAAACATCACATTGTGGAGCAGAACACTTCGTGTAAACACGGACTTGCTTCTTCAACTCTGCGTAACAGACTTTACAATTTCGTTTCTCTTCGGTGAATACCGGCATATGTTCAGTGTTATATCTCTTATCAATGGGAGCTTGGAAGTTATTGTAAACAGGAGGATCTGCATACTCTTCCATACTGGTTAGTTGCCTGATAACAGCCTCTCGAAAAACAAGCAAAGCGTAAGACTTAGGTCGCTTGAGCCCCGGAACATCAGGGTTACGGGAGCGATGCAATTGAAACAGTATGAAACCGTTGACTAAACCAATGTCGATCATGTGGAAGAACAGAGTTTTCCACCACCTTACACATTTTCGCAGCATGTTGTATTTTGCTAGATATTGGTCGGATTTATCTACACCATTCATATAAGAATTGTACCGTTGGATGCATTCTGGTTGTCTAACCGTAACTGTAGAAAATTTACCATCAGCTTTGACTTTCCTTTGTACTTCAACAAATTTATCTGCCCTGTCAATGGTGCTCACCATGGTAACCACTTTGTTGTCTTTCCATTGAAGACACAACGCTTTATCTTCACGGCTCCATCTCATAGCTCCCCGGTGTTGTTTAGGTGCCCAGCTCTTTTTTCCTCCCTTCATCGAATCCGGAAAACCTTTTCTGCTTTCAACCACTGTTCCACAAGACGGAGTTTGGTGTTTGAGAAGATCAATGACCAAAATGCATGACGTGTAAAAGTTGTCAAAGAAAATATGATATCCTTGATTCAAGAAGGATTCTGCCAAGGTCATCACAACACCATATCCAAGCCCGTGTTTTGGATGGACAACTCCATCCCCACTCCCCGTGTAAACACTAAAGTCACATGTATAACCAGTCTTGCTGTCGGCAATTACCCAGAGTTTGATACCAAATTTAACCGGTTTGTTCTTGATATACTGGCGGATACCAGAACGATGTTTCGACTTGACAAGGCGCTCATCAACTGCTAAGTTTTGTTCTGGTTGGAACAGCGTGCGGCAACGATTTCTAAAATGATCGATGAACGGTGCGACCTTCTTTAGCTTATGACCTTGTTCCTCCTCCTCAGGATCCACAACATGTAGCATGGACAACAAAGCGTAGAACCTACTCCTGGACAGCATCTCCCTTGCCCATAAACCATGAAACAGTGATTTGACACTCCAGTATCGGTCGTGTCGCGGTAGCCGCACGATACCCATGTACATAAGTAAAGCGATAAATTGCTTCATCTCGTGGACAGAGGTTTCTTTCCATGACCCATCTTTTTTTGCACAACTTTTCTTTTTGCTGATGTTTCTCCAGCCATATGTATTAGTATGCTTCACTATATCCTGAATCAATTCCTCACTAAAGAATAGTTGGAAAAAATCAATTTCTTGAACGCCGCGTATCAATGGAACATCACAATGCAATCCTGGGTCACGTGTCGGAGTAAAATCTGGTAGAATGTTTGGAGTATCTGGATCATCATAACTCTTGGTATTCTTATGTGCTACTGGCTCCTTATTAGCTGGCTTCTTATTGGCTGGTTTCTTGTTAGCTGGCTTCTTTTTACCTTTTTTTGTAGAGGTATGTTTCTCGCAAATGTTTTCTTTGTTATCGCAGTCATCATCGGTTGACCCCAAATCAATAACCTGTTTTCGAGGACGGCGCGTGCGACGAGAAATTCTCGTACTGGGCTCATTAGTGACTGTGGCATGGTCAGGAACATTATTATTGGCACAGAATGTTAGAGAAACAGCAGAATTTAGAGCAGTTACTTGACTTTCATTGTTCAACGTTTCAGTCGAGTTTGTGGACAGCGGCGGTGGCGGTGAAGAAGGAGGCGGTGATGAGCGACCGACAAGATTGCTTTCAACATCAGCATTTGGATCACTAAAAATAAAAGGAAGCAATCACCCTGAGAAAAGTCTTACCATCACCTTTTATTGAGACTGTTTAAAAGTAGACATCAAGTATGTTACATAAAATAATTACAAGACAGGTTCCAAGCGAGAAACGCATAAGCACAGAAAAAGGACGATAAAGCACTTACTTTTCATCCCAATCCGAGTAGTAACCCAATAAAGCATTATCTATTCTTTCTTCTTCGTCACTACTGAGGCCCCCATGACATGAATCGATGTCAGAATCATCAGTTTCAAGCATATAATTGACAGCATCTTCAAGAGAAATTCTCCTTGAGCTTCCAGCCTTCGCCATTTTGTTTTTTGAATGTTTGTGATGTTGCTGGCCCGAATCTACAACTCACACGGAAACGAAAATACTTGAATCTGATTGGCTGATTCAAAAGCCGTATTTTGAGCTTTTATAGCCTGCGAGACGACCAGTGGTTGTTTCACAATTCGATTTTGAAGTCATCAGTCCCACAGGACTGATTTTAGCTGGGGCGGTATAGAAAGAGTTAAACTAAACTATAGCCTGCAAAACACGTCTTCTCTCTTTGACGGAATAACTGAACTCGGTTCTATAATTTCATAATGACTGCTCATTCTGTTTTTTCCCGCGACCGAGAGAATTATACGAATAATTCACCAATTTACAAACCAGGGCCATCGGTGTATTAAGACATCTATTCAAAAATAACAAATCAATTTTTACAGATTTAAAAAAAAATGTTAAGCACAATTAATTTTTTCAAAAAATTGATTTCATCTTGACAAAAGCAAATTTAAATTTCTTCAGAAAATCAAAAAATGTAATATTTAATTTCCCTAGTGGTTCCAATTTACCCCAGCTGATCCTTGCCGCTTAGTTTACCGTGATATAGGAGTTTGCTCACTCCCGTCGCTCTCTTGAGATCCTGTAAGAAGCATAGCAAGGACTTTTTGTCTTGTCTTTGGGTTTGATGGTCCCACTTGTTACTGCAGTCCAGTAGGGAGGCAGAGTTTGTTCACTTTGCCTTCGGGATTGACGATCTTGCTGCCCTGGGTCAATTTAGAAGCTTTACAAGGGGGTTTGATATTCTGATCTTGTCTTCGTGGTTTGACACCCACGCACATCACCCCAGTCACGGCAGGCCGGCACTGTCATTAGGTTGACCCACCGCAGCAATGATCTGTGTAAGGCTGAGTGTTGGGCGCCCTTAACACGTGTAAAACTACAGCCAGGTTCACAACTCCTGGCGCACAGATCGTTGCCTGCTTTAGTTTATTCTAAGATTTATCCGTTTAAGGATAGTCTTGTCATAATAAGTTTTATTTATTTTACGTGTGCCTATTAATTCATTTTGAATTGCCTATCTGTTTTGTTTGTTGTCTTTTTATGCTGTTTTTTTTTTGTTTGTTTTTAAGTGTTTTGTGCTATGCCACTGTTTTACTCGTCCGCTTCAATGGTCAATGTTTTTTCTAAGAGAATCCTTGTTAAAGGGTAGGATTTTGCTGTTATGCAGAATCTTTGGAGGGTTACAACTTCTATAATAATTAATTAACCAGCCGTCATTAGACAAGTTATATCACAACAGCCAGCTGTTTTGTCACTTCATCATCATTTTTGTGATCGAAAAAAGATTGCATTTTCTCGAGAGGAGTACAACCTCTAGCTTATTTCCAAAGACCTAACAGGTTGAATTCATCATTGCGATGCCTTGCCACCTCTTTGTAAATTATTTTCTTTCACATCTGTTGCAGTACCGCCATATTGGATGAAATGTTGCAATAAAATGAAATATATAGTTTCTTTTTTTGCCAATCAGTTACTTGTACATATCAGTTTGCATGGGCAAATTTCAAGGAGTACCAATACTCTTTTAGTTTTGGTTGGTTTATCCAGTTTTACTCTGATACTCATAAGATTTATTACTTCTCCCAATTTGTTTTTTGATACAACATTGAAATGGATATTTGATGGTACCTTTAATAGTAAAAATAATAATTTAATTGTAAAAGTAATAATTAGAATAAAGTTATGCACATACATGTAGATATATACATAATATACATAAGTTAAAACATCATGAATAGGCTTTTGAAGGGAAAATATAAAAAACACTCGACATAATTAGATCTTCTAGATAATTACTAATAACCTGTTTATTTTCATTACGTGCAGTCCTACTTCTCAGACTACCCCTTTTATAATGTTTGCAACTCAACTTTATCTTCAAGGCCAAATGCTTATTGAACTTGTCGCGGTTGTTTACAATAGCAATAATTTCCTTAAAAAGCATTAAGGCTGCATGTTGAAAGTGATAAACACCCTTGCTTTTGTTTGCATTTTTTTTTTCGTTATCGTTCTTTCAAAGCAGTTACTTAAATCTAAATCTTGCCATTTAAGTGTTCTGAATTCCACTACCTTTTTGACTAACTGATGATAATAACAGCCTGGCGAAGACCTGTTGCCTGGAACTAGTTCATTCACAAAAATTTTAACAACGTGATAAAAATATTCAGAGAAAAGTGGCAATTTTTTAAGGCCTTGTAGATCTGATGCGGCATTGCTTAAGGCCGATATAAATGAAGAATAATTAGAAGAATAACTTAGTATATTAATATTCTTCCATTATTTATTTCCCCGTGTATCTTGTAGAAGAATAAAAATTCTTGTATTTTTTTTTCGACATTCTTTGAATTGAAAACAAGGTAAATCAAATCAGTTTGATTATATTCAGCGAAGAAAGAATATTCAAACAATGAGTTGTGTACAACATTAGCATACTTCTAAATATAAAAATCTGATCCACTGTCATCTGGATGAATAATAGCAACATGTTCGGCGTCAGCTACACCAAAGCAATATCGAAACTGCAAGGGTCGCCTTTTTTCATGTTCGTACTCTTCTTACTCTTCCCTGGTACTTGGAACTTTCTAGTAGATGCCTCTCAGCGTATTTTATATCTCAGTGTATTTTATATCTCTGCACAAACAACAGGTATGGGCTGCGAAATAGTTGTTTTATGGATCCAAAATTAAAACATTAGGCTTTCATGCGACTCGCCAGTGCCCAAGAAACAAAGAGTAACAGCTAATTTTTCTTCAAGTTTCTAGAAGAGGGTGAAAATGTCTGTTAGTTATAGCATTTTATCTCATTTTACCCCCTGCAGTGATGTACACCCTTGAAACCCACGATGTAACCTCGTTCTCACTGTCCTCCAGGAGCTATACAGCCCTGGGTTCGAGGTTGCCAACAGCACGAATACTCATAATGGAACATAGAGGAACATGGATTTAAGGTTGCAAATAAAAGTACTATGCGTCTGAAATATGCTTACTACAAAAGCTGCTGTATTCATTCTTTTATAACGTCGAAAACTTTAAAAATCTCTGAGTAATTAAGCCATGATAAGCGCCACTATCTCTTCTTAACCGTTTCTTAACCTAAACTGTGCGCTTTTAACAAGGCTTTTTTCTTTTACTATTTTTAATAGCGCTATTGCAAGTAGCAATGATAGTAATAAAGAGTGACTGTAATAATCTTCCGTGTATATGTTTGAGAAATAACGAAAGAATATGAAATTAGTAGGCAGGTGTTAAAATATTCTTTTGATATTTTTACGTGTATGTACCAAAAAACATATTAGAAGAATATTAAGAGAACTAGTCGATAAGACAGGATAAAAAAGAAAAAGAATCGTCATATGATTTTTGATGACGTCAGCAACCCACCCACAAAAAAAATTATCTATTGTGTAAGCATACAGTGCTGATCAAGAAAAGGAATATGCTTGAGTGTTTTTGATGAGCGGTTAATGAGATATAAGGGTTTAAAGATTTTGCTGACGTACGTAATGGCCCTGTTGCCTTCATCATATAGATCTTAAAACGCTCTGATCAAGAAAATGTATAGGATCATGTATTTTTGACAAACAGTTGCAGAGATAAAGGGTTTGAAGGTTCTTTGATGACTTCATCAACCCGTTCATTTCGAAACGGACTTGAGAACCCAGGTTTGGGAGAATTACCCAAATAAGTCGTAGGTGGTCCCTAGTTACCCACGCGGTGAAAACTCATTGACGTCACCACCTCGTTTCCAAGTTATTTGGCCTCAGAGTTTTAAGTGCACTGTAATGGCTTTATTAATTTAATATACTTTCCTTTGACTTGATTATTATAACATTAAAGTTTGGTAAATTACATAACAATTTTATAGGCGATGTTTTACAGACTTTATCAAAGAAAATATACTCCAGTTTGCAAAAGTGACAGACAGACACCGACCCCACTTATTGCCCCATTCAACCCTTGTTTTATATGTCAATAGATTGCACGGATTAAAGAACATTTGATGACAGAAGAGGATTCCAGGACCTCCTAATGACCACTTAGTGGATCCCGTATTAGAGGTGTCCCGCCTGGAATTCTGACACCCCTTGGTTGAGGCTTTGGAGCGAAACCGATTGGTGTCAAGTTCGGGATTTTTTTTCACTGATATTGTGTATCCTGCAAAAAAGAAAGTTTTTCGGCAGTAACTTTGGAGAAACAAAACCTCTATGATTTAACCCTAGAGGGTTGCAACTATAGTAGAACCAGCTGTCATTAGACAAGAAATATCATTACAGCTAGCTGTTTTATCACCTCATCATCAATCAACTTAACAGGTTGAGTATTTCATTGTGCCTTGCTGCAATGTTCAAAATTTTCTTCTCTTTAAAAAATGAATATTCTTTGTGAATATTCTTCTGTGTATATCGGCCTTAAGACAACATAAGTCATTCAATGTCAGATATATGTGGGATGTTTACGTTTGTGGGCTCTTTCCCAAGTCACTGTTCTATTTAAAAAAAAAAATTTTTTTTAGACAAAAGCCATGCCTGCTTAAAACCTTCCTTTGTAGGTAAAGGATATTTCTGATTGCTCTGGTATATCTGGCGGGACTCCATAATCCAACACTTCCTGTACTTAATCATTACTATGCAATATCTGTCTTTTCCCTCTATCCGTAACGTTTTGAATCCTGGTATATGTTTCTTCTTGTGTATTCCCTCAAAAGTAAATATAGCCTCTGTAATTGTGTCATATGTTATTTTCTTTGGTATTTCATTAACAGTATCATAGCTACATTCTCCATCTTCTCTACGTATCTATTGTACCATTCGCCCTTGAAAGACAGATTTTTCATATGTTTTATGCCATTTGCGAGTTGCACTTTCTAGATACCTTCAGAAAGGACATCTGGCACTGTTTTAACCACATTTCTTGCCAGTGTGATATCTTCTACTTGCTTTCTTGCTTCACAAAAAGAGCCCTACTCTATTACTTTACATCCTTGTAGGTTATGATATTTCTTGTTTTTTGCCAATGTGTACAAATCCGTGTTAAATTTGAGTTTATAAAATCCACTTTCCTGTCCCTTATTACGTCCACTATTTGGCATTGGAGCTCTGACTCATTATATATCCTTTTGCTTAGATTTTTTCCTGTTCCTCAATAAAGAATCCTAGTGATAAAGTTACAAGATTGGTATACTTCATTTGCAGTACTATCAGCATTTGACTTGCTTGATATGTTACCTTCGTCAAGCCATGTTGAAGACATCACTCCCACAATCATCTGTACTGAAATTATCATCGTTTTCTTTAACCTTTTCTGTGTTTTATAGCCACATTAGAACTGGAATGTGTTTGTTCAGTACAGCCTAAATCCATCTCTGTGAAGGGGAGAATACAATATAACAGCTTTTTATTATTTTTTTGTAATGCTCACTCCGTTGTCTTGTTCCGTTGAATTTAGTTCTGAAAACAAATTTTCATTTGTAGGGGCCACTTCCTTTAGACCAGAAATTTTTTGTTGTTGTTCTTAACTCAAAATATCACTTACTTTATTCAAATTTTGACCTGAGTTGTGGCATACGGAAATTAAATACATACAGTTTATATTTTTATTCAATAGTATTTTAGTTAGAATTTAGCAATAAAAATAATTTTTTGAGGAATCTAAATTTATTCACTTCCTTATTAACTGAGTAAGGCGAGTAAAACAAGGAGAGAAGTTTGTAGAGAAGCGTATATTTTAAATTCTCCGTAAATTTGCCAATTACTGATGTCTTGCTATTGATTCAATCAGTTTTCCTTTCCCAGACACGCAATTCGCAAATGTTTTTTCGATTTGTTCCATTGGTGAATGAAAAACTGCAGATAGAACATTAAATGTGCTTGGCTCGTCAATGTAAGTGAACTTTTTTATCGGAATGTAGTGGTACACTTATGGGCGTACCAGTGAAAAACAATAAAAAAGCGTGTGTGTTGGTAGAATCCCGACCCTCTGTTCTTGACGTGTTCGCTTAAGCCTCATGCATGATAATTGAACTCGTCTAAGGGGGGCCTCTTCTAGAATAAAAAATACAGTCATTCCACCATGTTAAAAAATTCCAGCTATTTAGGTACAGACCAAATAGAATTATCTTATTCTACTTAATAAAAAAGCAAATTTGTGAAGACAGTAGTGAAAGAAGAATCCTTGAAATGAGTGAAGGTTAGTGTCTAAGCCATTTTGGGCTGCCGCATCTCATATGCATTTCTTATTTTATTCTGTTAAACTCAACCAATAAGAAGTCAAGTGTGCGTAGTGTCAGTTCTGCAAACGTGACTATAATATATACGAACTACAAACATATAAATGAAAATAAACCGTCTTTTACAGGCTTGGATAGATACAAGAACAAAGGCTCATAAAACAAAGATTATATAATACTTAAAAACATAGTATAATCTGCGGAATGATAAAAGGCAACAACGCTGAGGACTGTATCGAAAACTAAACCAAAAACTGCATAAAAAATACTAAAAACGATTGCATAGCATAAGTCTAGGAATAGTTGAAGTGCCAATCGAAAGTGAATAGGTGTAAGGAAGAGAAATAAAAATTAGGCGAAATGTGATTCAATAACCTGTTGGGCGGACAGGCGCTGCGCCAGGGGCATATAAAGGAAAAGATACATGGCATCAGATTGCCAATCACCCAAAAGTGAGATGAAATCTAAAGTAACACCCGCTTCTAATACAAAGGTAGCACCACCACGTCGGAAGGAATGGGTCCCATACTGAGAAGCAGGAATGCCTAACTCTAAAAATACCTGCTTTATACAAGACATAAATGACTTATAGGTAAAAACGCAGGAGTAGAAAAGTCTCTCTAGCAAAAAACCTGGCTATTAGGTAAGGCTGCCGTGGTAAAAGAAAATGCCTGTTGGACAGCTGTAAAGGGACAAGGAGGAGCCTGGGATAGCCGCCAACAGAACAGTAACTGTACGCTGACCAAGTTGAATGGTTTTGCTCCATCGAACCGTTAATGTAATACCTGTACTAGAATACACAAAGTCTGACCTAGTAAATTGGCGCTTAGGATCAAACGGGGCATCAGAATGAGGAAGTATGTGTGCCTTACAAAACAACCCAGAAAAGGCCACAAGGCAAATTGCCCAAAAGGAGGCATGGAGACTGCAATTTAAATTAAGACGGGACCACATACAAATAAGCAAATCAGGCAAAATAGGCAACTTGGGCTGTGGAGGTTTATTAAGTGTACGTTTAATACCCTTAAGGACTGTTGATAAAGTCCAGTTGTGGGAAAGTGGATTGGGAAAACCCATCTCACGATGCAAGAGACCAACAAAATTGATATACTGACAGACAAAAAAACTATTAGAGGTGGGTACTAGTGACATCGACATCAGATCGCAAAACTTCCAGTAGGTGGCATAATGCAAACGGTAACTACTTTATGTGGATACAGCATAGGTAGCTTGATGGAAAAACAGAACATTTGCCTTAATCCTAGGGTAAGCTGGTCAAACCTAAACAGTAATGGAAAACTTACGCAGTAACACAAAGCAACTGAACAACGACATGTGATGAAGGACCGAAAGCTCAAACAAGGTCTTATTATAGTAGCGAACAAGGTCTTATTATAGTAGCAAAAGCAAGAAGATACCTTAAGTGGATAAATTTTCGCGTGGATTAATTTTCGCGGTTTTCGCGAATTCTGGCCATTTTCAAATTTAGTCCACGCGAAAATTTTAAAGACCCTTGATTCGCGAAATTTAATCCACGCGAAATCTTTAAATTCTCGTCTCGCGAAAATTAGTATACGCGAAAATTTATGCACTTAAGGTATGTAGAAATAGAGGTGACACATGAGTACCAAACATTATTTATTTTCGCAACATGAAATACTTTTAACCGGAAGTTGAATGTTGCTGACAGCCAGAACAATTGCCGGAGAAAGTACATCATTATGGGGTTCTTAGTAGTACCTTTACTAGGCATAGCAACAGCAGCAGTTTTGTTACAAAAAACAAACTTTTTTGTTGCGCTACAAAGGTGCGCACCGAACGGCGGAGAGTAAAACGCAAAGTGCCTCTTTAAAATTTATGTTTGAAGTACTGAGGGACGGGTAGTCTACTAACAGATATGAGCAGAACCAGTCACCTAAAAAGTATGCACCGACTGATGAATGCATGCATCAGTTTTAAGTTCAGTAACAGGACGTTTCTCATGGAAATCACACTTCCCATTAAACTGCTGAAGGAAATCATGCCACCACAACTTGTCTCCGTGGAATTCGAGTGTCAGTCGACAACTTCTTAGGATGCAAGGATAACGTGAGTTCCACTGTATTCAAACAAATACCTAGAAAAACGGAGACATGGAGGAACTACCTAAGAAGGACTAAGTTCACAACCTAAAGAGAGCAAAAAAGAACATAAAGTGTCAAATGCTATCATCCAGATAAACAACTACAGGGAGAAAACCCCTTCTAGTCATCATCTGGCAGACTGTTGAGTGAGGCGATGGAAGATATCTGGCGCACTTTTTCCCCCATAAGGGGGTCTAGTGTCAACCAAATAAGTAAAATGCTTGAGTGCCAAAAAGTGCCATTTTAAGCCTATTGCCGACCAATTAGGAGGGTGTACTGGGACAGATCTGTACGCATGTCGTAAGTCAACGTTAGCCATATAGTAGCCAGGGCGCAACAAGCGAGCAGCATCATCAAGTGTTTGGAATTTTTGCTTCTCAATGTTAATGTAAGAGTTGACACCGAGATCCGGAGGCATCGAACAATCGTGAATGCGGCGGAGGTACTCACAGTCTGCTTTTGGAATTGCGTCAAGCGCGCTAATAATGACAGGCTTAAATGGCCAAATTTTTTAGTTATCTGCAGAAATTTCCTCCTTAAGAATTGTTTCTACTTTGTCAAAAGCATTTCAGCTGGTTTGAGTTCTGCATCCTTTGGAAGGAGCTGGAAACCATTGATAACACCAGATAAAAGAAACTTATTATCTGGGTCATCAGCCAACTCATTATTCCAGAGATTATTGTTAAGTGGAGAAGAAAATTGAGATAGTCAATTGTCTCCTGGCACCCCGTGTGCATGACCAGCATGTAGCTTGGCCACAAACATGGGATTCATTCTTCCTATTACAAACATGGGCAAAACGACAATCTTGCTTAGTGCAACCCTAAAGTCATTTGTAGTTACGGCAAATTTCATGCCCCTCATTGAACCAGAAGAAGGTACAGCCTAACTCGGCATAAGCATCACTTCATGGAGGTGGCTGTTGTCAAAACTCCATGGATAAGTGTGCTGAAGAATCCGATATTCATCGTCATACTTTAATACAGACTGCCAGGTGTATTTACGAGCCAACTCCATGATTTTTATACTATATGAAAGGTAGTCGTGGGAGCCTATTACAAGTTAAAAGTTTGTAGAAAATACGTAAATTGGCAATAGAATATTCTTCAACCGAAGTAGATTCAATTTTTTCCTTCTTTTCACCGACAGACAAAACAAGCTTAGCTTGATAACCAGAGTAATATAATGACTTTTTCCTCTTCCACTAGCCGCAGACAAGACACAAAATCGACAATACGGAGTGGTTCACCTTGGCCGGTGTCAGAAGTTCGGATTGGTCGAAGAAACAGCTCAGAGCTCCGCTGCTCCTGTACCCTAAAAATGGCCGCCAACCCACGTTGTTATTGAGGTGTAGGATTATGGGTACCAGCGCTCCAATCAAAGTGGACATAACGTCACGGACAGACAACATATTTGATCCGAAATGGTTCAGCAAAATAGACGCAGAAGGAGGAATGGCGGATTGGGTGCTAACGTAAATGGCAAAAGATGCTGCTCGTAGATTCCGCAGGGAAGCTTGACGTTCTGCTACCTGACAACGTAGGCGATGTTCTTCGTCACCAATGCTTCCCTAAACAGCTCTTTCCTCTGCCTCCAAGGCAGCCAGCTTGCAACGGACACAATAACGGGCGGTGGATGGCGATTTATTCCTTTCTTCTGTTGATGATGCTGTTGTTGTGATGGTGCGGAGGAGTAGGATGTTGCATAGCGTATGGGCGCGTTGCTGAAGAAGAAGAAATGGTACCTTTGGCCTGGGACTTCTGCCTTTCGTCAGTTGTGCTCAGCTGCTGTTTATCGTTTAGTTGTAAGGGAGAATTGTGCTGTTAGAGGCATTTTCTCTGGAGGAGCACAACCTCTAGCTTATTTCTGAAGACCTAACAGGTTGAGTTCATCATTGCGGTTGCTAGCCACGTGACGTAAAGGGGGTCCAAAGGTATCTGTTGATATCTTTTCCCTGCAATCTTGTGATGGACATCGGAGTCCAGCATGTCTGGAAGTTCGCTTCTTTCTTTCTAGCGCTACTGCTACTTCCTGTGGTGAAAATACTCTTGCACAGCTTTAAAACAAAAAATCAGTTTCACATGTATTGTACCATATTGAGAAGAAGAACTGAAGAGGAATGGGATGAAAAGAGCATGGCCTATATATAGGTAAAACTGCAAACCTAGTGACCAGAAGTTCTTAGAGGTCAGCAGTAGGAGCCAACCAAAACAAATCATCCGCACTGCTGTGTGAGGACTTCAAACTGAATTTAAACTTTCATAAAACTTATGAGGAACTTAAATCGTAAGAAGTGATAAAGCGCTTACGAAAATCGTTCTTTTGATCTTCATACTAATTATCTTTCTTCATTTTAGACGAGGGTGTGGATGGATCAGAGGACCTTTTTTCATCTAGTGAAAGCTGACAATAAGCCACTCCAAAGGGAATTCAAATGTAGTAGTTTTTTGAGAATATACAATTATGTTGATTTTTTGTGTGCTATCGAAGGTAATTCTTGATAGAATTGATATCATTAAGAAGTACTTTGAAGAAAGAAACTTTTGCGGTTTTAATCCAAGTATCTTCCAGCAAAAGTTCCTACCTTTAAAGTAGCTAGATCAGCGTAAACCTGTGACCAAACCTAATTTCGCTAATGTTCGTAAGAATTTGGAATCGCTGACGGTCTACGTTAGCAGATGTTGAGTCCCTGAAATTGAAACTGGAATTTACGTGTAAAACGTCTTTTTCAAAATATACTTTAAAGGAAAAAAACTTTTGCGTTTCGCAGGTGTCGCGGGAAAAAAACATTCGCGAATGGGTAATAAAAGAGAAGATTTAACCGTATGCACACACAGGCCAGTCTGTCTCGTCGCATTTAGGACTAAATATAAATCTTTCCAAACGTAGTCCTGTCCAAGGTATTCTTCCGTATGCACACTTATGCTGTTCTGTTTCGTCATATTTAGGACTGAAAAGAAAAATTCGGAAGTAAATCTTTCCAAACGAAGTCGTGTCTAAGGTATTCTTCCCTATACACACTTAAGGCGGATTTCCACTTCCAAATTCTTTGACGGGAACGGGTATTGGGGAAATGATCACGTGAGCATGCAGAAATGATCATGTCAGCATGCGCAGTTCACTTTTTTTGCTTTCGTACGAAAAATTTCTCCTGTTGTTTGAGGACTGAAAAGAAAAATTCTGAAGCAAATGTTTTAAAGGATAGAGCGGTTTGCAAATGCTCTCCACCTATTCTCAACAACAATTCATGTTATATTCTTTGTTACGTTCGCTGTTGATCCGCTTTTTCTTTCTTTCTTTTACATTTATCATTACGTTTATAAAACCTATACTTCCAGGGTCATGGGGGAGGAAAACGTAAATCCGAGCGGTTTTGTATTACCCCAGCTAGTTCATTCGAACCAGTTTTCCGTCAATACCCAGAGGGTAAAGAGTTCAGCTCACTCTTCTCTGGTAACTTAAAAGAAGCTTAGCAAGGGGGTTTGCTTTCAGCTTGTCTTTGGGTGTAACGACCCCACTTATTACCCCAGTTCAGTAAGGTGCCCAAGTTTACTAACTTTGTCTTCAGGCTTGACAACCCTGCTGTCCTTAGTCAAAATATGTACAGGCTGGTCCTGTCATGACAACCTCCTGTGTAAGGCTGAGTGTTGGGGCCCTGTAACACATGTGGAAAGCTACAGCAAGAGTCACAAGTTCTGGCGCACAGGAGGGTTTTTATTTAATTCTTTTTTATATTATATATTTTTGAGATATACATTTTTTCTATTTGTGTTTGTTCTGTAACCAGTCTGTTTATGTTGTTAGCTCTGTCTTGTGTCGTATTGTTTGTGATTGAAGGATTGTTTTTTCTCTTTAAGATTTTCTCAGAGAATAGTTATAGGTCCAAGTTGAACAGTACTCATGCTTGTAATAAGCAAGAAAGTGTATTCAGCACCTTCTTCTGGGAGCCTAATCCTAATTTTATTTACACCCACCGTCCCTGTAGACAAGATACTTCAGTACAGCTTGCTGTATTGTAAACCCTGTCATCAATTGTTCATGTTGTTTTAGCAATAGGGAAAGAAATGACAAGGTAAATCTGAAATTAAGAGGGATGGAGCCTTCTTTTTTTAATCAGTATTCCAGCTGCATGTTATATTGTCATTTTTATTCACTACCAAAAATGAGCAATTTTTGAACGCCTCTCAAAGTTTTCTAATGTGGCCATATTCCATTGGTGAATAAATAACTGGAGATAAAATCTGAAGTGAGTCTGACTCATCAGTTTAACTGCGTTTTAGAGGACGATTTAATTTTAGATGACGCATATTGATAGTAGTCTTTTGTAAATAACTGAATTGTATATCCTCTTTAATAATATTTATTTGATGTAAGCGTTAAATTGTTCACATATGGATGAGTTTGCAGATGAAAAACCATGTATGCCATTTGTTCGAAAAGTGGAAGTGCATTTGTGGGTATAACCTTGAAATACATGGTGATAAAATCTAGTGTTTTGAAAGAATCCAGATTCACAATTTTCAACGTATTCGCTGAGACTGCAAGCGTGATTGTGGAATAGAACAGATGGAGCGACTTCAGCATGTGTATACAGCGAAGCATTCACATTTTTACGTCCTTCACTGTGGTGAATTACGTGGAAGCCAAAACAGTGTACATGCAATGGACAAAACCAATAAAACGAACGTCATCCCACTCTTCTAGACTTGTGGGAATACTTTATTACACACCTCTGTTGGCACATCATCGTAGTAACACTCTTGGTTCTGCCCTTGTCAATGGTGAACTTTCTAATGGACCGGATTTGTCTGCCGTGATTGGTAAAGTGAAGTGCACGTCCTTATTTCGCAGCGGTATAAGAGTGCTCGATCACAACAAGTGACTCGGGAAGTATGTTATTACTGTGTATGGATTTTACGAATAACGCTAAATACAGTAACAGTTCCAACAAATCGTGTGCTGACGAAATTATGGCATCTATTACTGCTCTTATTATTGCTGTTTATAAGCAAAATCTTACACATGTTACAATAAAAAAGCACCAGAATTAATTTCCGGAACAAACTGAAGATTTAACAGTTGATAAATGAATATATTGTATTCATACAGCTTTAATTGCCTACAAATGTTGCGCTTGGACTTGACCCTTCTCAAGATATACCAACCTTACAATCACAGTTCCCTGACGGAATACCAGGCTTAAATATCAACACTTCTTTTTCCTTGATATCGTCTCGCTTTTCAATACATTCTCTCAATTTTTTATTATATTGATTACTATCGACTACTTGTGTACTTCGCGATCTCTTTCCAAAAGCCCACAATCCAGATGCAACATCGAATACATTTTTCAACTCGAGAAAAAAAATATACTCTCTTCAAAATTTTAACATAAATATGCTTTTATTATCAATAGTCGAAAAAGCCAATGGAAAAATGCCACTGAGGCAGGATAAAAACGCTTCCTTTGAATTTTGATGACGTCAACAAACCTTGTTTTCACGTTGCCTCTATTGTGTAGAGCTGAAACTGCTGATCAATTATTTGGCCTCAAAGTACCATGTTTATATTAAATGCCTTTATCATTTCAGAGTATTTTAACCGTTTTTATGTGAAAACTCCTATTTTTACAAAAATATTTTTTTGGTAATTTTTTATGAAAGTTTGCGATTTTTCTGGTATCGTGATTTTTTTTTACTCTAGTATTATAATCCCATTTAGGCACACATATATATATATACCCTGGGGCCACCAGTCTGAAATTCGATTCTTTTATTTTCGGAATCTGCCAATTTTTTGTGATGTCTTGGTTTCTGTTAACTTTGAGCAAACTTAGAGCGGGGGAAAATTTTTTAGGCGTCTTGATATACTGCTACAATATTGGTCATGTTTTTTCTTTTCTACCTCCTCATTAAATTTGAAAAACATGCCATACTTTATTCGCAGCTTATCTTTAATATTTGGGTGTAATGTTTTCCTTACAAACTGGGCATTTTAAAGTGCCTCCCCTTCCACATTTTTAATTAAGCAACGTAAACGTGTCAAACAGTTCTCTTTTACATTGTACACCTAATATTTTAATAGCTACAGCTATAACCCTCCAAAAAATATGTTGAGACAACTCCCGAAGTATGTCAAAATAAGGGTTCCCCATCCCCTCCCCCCTGTATCAATGTTGCCTTACTAGAGACTCGCTCAGCACAGGCAGCTACTACCCTCAACCTTGAATTGTGGTGAGGGGGACGAAAATTTGCAAAAAAAATCAGTTTTTCTCATAATTTTTGAGGGGGCTTGTAGCTATATCAATTTATATTCGGCTCTATTTTATTTGAACCTGCAATATAATGTCGTTTGCCTTTTTTTCTTTGAAGTAGGCAATATCTTGTCATAGCCCTTTGGCTAATAATACTGGCTACCTTACAGTAGTAGCTATATTTTACATTGGCAATTACTTTTTACTGTGTATGTATTATAGCTATAGCTACTGTTAAATAAACTTACACTTTCTCAACACATCTCTTTTCTCTTCAGTATAGTCTAAGAACAAGCTGGCTAGTTACTAAACGTTAAAGAGATCAGCTTCCACATATTTGGATGACCTGATGCTGTCTACGTTAGGTAGATATAAGTATCGTATGTAGAGCTTTGAGTAAAATGTAAATATTTAACTTCAGGTTGTCAAGAAGAATTGATAGCTGAATTAACAAGAGCGATAAATTCATTCGGTAAGGAAAGGAATAAAGAAAAAAGTCAAATATCAGTATAGTTGAATATAAAAGAAATAACTTGGGGAACGTGTTTATCTTAAAAAGAAAAAAAAGGAATGTACCTGGTCCAAGTATAGGTAAGGGGAGAATCTTTACCAAACGTACCATTGGTATTGACTATATAACGCTGAAAGGTTTTGACATACATACAGACTACCTTAACGCCAAGGTTTAAAAAAAGAAACTGTGGATTATTGTATTGTTCTTTCAAGGTTTGAAATTTTATTTATGCACAACAATGTCTTAATGTATGAAAGGTTAACATACATAGCTACATTCTGACGTATAGCTGATAAGTGTGGCAAGTCCGTTAGAGACAACACCTCAAGAAAAGCAACATGTACATAACTACCATTATGCCTAAATAATGCCTTTTTGACAATGAATTCTATAACTTATTATCATATTCAGTTACTGATAAATCACAATGGCAAACAGATGATGACACGAATACTGCTGATAATAATAACGATGAACGTTATTCTCCATCAACAACTATAATAATACAGAGACTGTGTCTGTCCGTAACAGGCAAAGTGGATATCGTCATTTTCCTTTGATGTCGCCGAAAAACTTATGTCTAATATGTTAAACTAGTCGTTAGCCCGTGGAAAATCCACGGGTTCGCCCGTCCTTTTTATACCGCATTGCGTGCTTCTCGCTATTGTGCAGCTAAGCTACCATTTTGTGTAACAGACAGACAGACAGATGTAGACGGGTATTATAATATAGATTACGTTGCGAGGCGACGTCAATAACACTACTTTAACGTCAGTATCCTATATTAAATTAATGAAGCCAACTAGGGTAACTAGGGATCACCTGGGACCAATTTGGGTAAGTTTCCCAAACCTGGGTCCCCAAATCCGTTTCGGAATGGACAGGTTGATGACGTCATCAAAAAACATTCAAACCTTAATTTCTCTGCAACCGTTTGTCAAAAGTACACGATCCTATACATTTTCATAAACAGCGTTTCAAGATCTATACGATAAAGGCAACAGGTAGACAAACTTCTAAGAAAACATTTTAAGGCTTTGACAGGCCATCAGTCAGTGGTTTCAGCTCTACACATTAGAGGCAACGAGGAAACAAGATCTGAATTATTTTTTTCGTGAATGGGTTGCTGACGTCATCAAAATTCAAATAAGCCCACTTTTCATTTTTATCCTGCCTTAGTGGATTTTTCGACGGGCCTTATCGACTAGTCTACCAATAAAAGAGGTTACATCAATTACATGCTAAACTAATTATTTGAATAATTGTTTAGTTTGCCATTACAGTTCATAAATTATTATATACTACAATGGACTGGAGGAGGCTTATAAAAATTCTCAGTTTCAGAGTGAGTGTTGGTCTGGGGTATGTATTACTGACCTTTTACAGAAATATATTATATTTTACATCAAGTAATGCATCATTTTAGATTTCAACGATATTTTTTCAGAATGTGTAACATTGTTAACTAGTGCGTTCGGAGAGAAAAATCAGAAAAATAAAAAAAAAGATACAGACATGGGATGTCCACATGGCAGCCTCCAGTGCTAGATGGCAACAAAGCAGATCATTCATTACAGATGTTGTACTAAACTCTCAGATTATTAATACCATGTGTGACATTTGTCATTTTAAAAAGGCTATCCTCAAATGTAAACAATGTTTTCATCATTTTTCTGCTAATTGTGATGTTCTTCTATACATGCATCTTATGCACTACACGATAGAATTTCATTTGTTGATGGATATGAATCACCATTGTTACCAACAGAAATGATTCCTTAAATGTGTACTGGTCGAGTTTATCATTGTGCCTTTACTTTGTAATTTTCATTCTAATGGTATATAAGATGTGGATTAAGTGGATTAAGGACATGTTTAAAACTTCTGGAGAAAAGACTGAAAGTTTTTAGTTTCTTATCACGTTGTGTTAATATTTCAAAAGATCAACTTCCAGAGAGTAAGTTTTATTCACGTTCATGTATATTAAAACTGGTAGCGACTTCTGAAAGCACGTTGAACATTTAAAACTACTTGACCACGATCTTAAAAATTTGTTGATGTATGGATTAATAACTGCTTATTAGGTGATTAAAATTTTCTAACACAGATCGAGAAGGAGCTATATAAGGGGTTTTCATTTCTATCTTTCTTGTTTCCGTGACTTTACATTCACAAAGATTACCCCACTGTCTTTAGGATAGTCCTGACCGACGGTTGGTCCGAAGCAAATGGCTGGTCAAAAGCGACAACTACCTGTGTAAGGCTGAGTGTTGGGATCGCGTAACACATGTGAAAAGCTACTGCCATGTTCACAAGTCCTGGCGCTCGGGTGGTTGTCTGCCACATTTACAGTTTTATATTTATTTATTTTTATAGTAGATTCTTTGTTGTATTGTTGTCGTAATGTCTGTCTTCTGTTTTCACGTTGTCTGTTTTTGTGCAACGATCGTTAGTTGTACGTATTATATTATTTAGAGAGGTTTTTTTGGTTCAATTACCTTGAATCTACAGACTATCCTTGAAAAAAGAGGGACTTGCGCTGCGCTTTGATCTACAATTTTAACTTCAAGGGTGTTTAGACCAGTTCCATTATCACAGCTTGCTGTCTAGTTATCTCATAATTATTTATAACCTAGGTAATGTCTGCTTCAAATAAACGAAAAATTCTAGTCCTTCCAGAAGAGTTGAAACGTTGATATGATAAGGTAAGGATTTAAGTTTTTTGAAAGAATAACACATATTTTATATATAATAATAGTAATATATAATCCTAGCTTTCACAGAATGAAGAATGTATTAAAATTTACAAAGAAAATTTTTAAACCAGTGTAAAATTTTAAGTATCAAAGATATGAATAATAAACTACCATACAGCCGTCCTAAGAAAATAAATATTTAAGTATTGTGGCAGGCAAAGGTTTCAACATTTTGGACGAATGTACAGCACGGTCTATTTACTTTCTTGTTCCACCTGGTAGAAATGCCCACAAATGACACCTAGTGAGGTACGACAGACAAGTAATGTCACAAAAGTTCGTACTTTGGTTGAGCAAGTTATTGGTCAGTTAAAAACATTTCAATTATTTATGAGCTCCCTATTTCCTTAATTTCTCACGCGAGTGATATTTTAATAATATATAGTGGTATTTGCAGCTTATTGGAACCTATTTTTAAGGATGATAATATAAGTTACTCTAGCTCTATATTAAACTTTTCATTTTTGAAATTTCAAATATATTTTCTCTATTTTGTTCTTCACCATTTAGGCTGACTGGAACAATTTTTTGTATTTTGGTCAGATTTTCTCCGGAAAACACAGATGTAAAGATAATCTAGTCTACTCAGCTTTAAATAATACTCCGGAGCTACCACTCTTTCCAAACAACTTTTAGGCCCTCCAGACATTCAAACCAAAATTGTTCATCAAAAATTAATCAGGAAATAACCAACAAATGAAAATACGAAAAAGTCACAATATTTGTAACCACTAATTCCCAAGTGACCTTGTATTTGATAGAAATAAGGTGAATTTCATATGGCCATTCTAAATGAAAATAATTCTCACTATCTGGTGTTTTTCCAATGACAGATACTGGACATTTTATTTTAACTGAGCCTTCTCCATAGCGATTCCAAGATTTTCAAATTGAATTTTTTTGTGTTTTTTTTTTTCAAACATGTATTTTTTTTTCGCATGAATTTCATTAGTGATGTTTCATTTGCCAGGTCTGTATATTAGCTTCATAAGACATTACTTTATGAATGATGGAGTATTTTTTGTTGTGTTTTCTATAGATTTATAGTTTGTACATTATATAGTTTGTAAATGAGATGCTGTGAGGCGACCAATTTTTAACTCATGCCACAGATTTGAATTTGACTGAGCTGCAGTTTCCCTGTAAATTATGGTAATTTGACTTTCTAACAGCATACAGAATTATGTAAAAATTTTCACGTTCTCTATTTGTGGAGATGAAGTTGAATATTTATTAGATATTTTGAATTCTTTTGTTAGTTTTTACAAACATTTTACATCACAATTTGTCTTTGTGTGTACTACATTCAATTTTATTTGTTCCATTAGTTCTGCTAAACAGCTCTTTGAAATTTCAGGTTTTAACGCACTGTATAATTTTTCACGTGGTTTTTTCAGTGTTTTCTAATTCCATTTCTACTTTGTTAGACATTGGCATAAATTTCATTTCGTTTTTAACTTGATGTGCCATTTTAATACAGTTTCTGTTGTTCATTTTTTGTTGTATTTATCTTGTTCAAATAGCAAGTTTGAAAATTTTCCAGGTTCAACTTTCTTTTTTGTTTTCGGTACATTCTATTTAGCTAGCTCACTAGTGCATGGAACTTTAGTCATTCCGGTCAACACTGCAGCTTCAATCCTAAAAAGCATTCCTGCAACATGGTTGCAATTGCCAACTAAACCAGCATTTCAAGTGCAGTATACACTAATAATTTTTCCACCGGACTCTTTATTTTCAGCAATCGCCCAAACACTGTACATTTTAGACCGAAGCCTCTGACAGACTTTGCTAGTTGTATCTAAGTGATGAAGCATGTTTATAAACAAACAAACTTTGTTTTTAAAACCTTTTGTAAAGTATCGGTACACCTCCCTGTCTTTGTACTCACACAAATATCGCCTTTGTCGACGACTGTGAAAAATATGCAGAAATATCTGTAATGCTCAGGTGAGGCCAAATCAGCATTCCATTTTATTCTCCTAGTCAACCTGTACTTCTAAGGGGTCTTGAATATATTTAGCTAAGCTTTTTTGGTACTCTTGGTACTCTAATAATAATCTTCTTTCTGTATGTTCACAGTCAGATTCAACATCATAACACCCCTCATAAGCTGAAAATATAACCCACTAAAATTATCCATGCAGTAGTTTATTCCTTGTGCCTGGCTGCAAGCTCTTCATCACTCCCAACAACTTGTTTTTTTCGGTTGGAGAGAAATTTTGTGAGTGTCAGATGACTCCATAACTTGAAATCATTTAACGCAAGTCTGCTAAGTAAAACTGGTTCACAACTTGAATGACTAGCCATGACAAAATAACAATAAGCAGTTCTCTGATTTAACTTGAGGCACCGGTAGCTCTAAATTTTCGTGACTTTGTAGCACCGATTCAATATAACACGCACGAAATTAAATTCCGACAGGCTCGGCGAGATTGTAATACGGTGTATAGCGTAACAGCTGATTTTCCATTCGTTCGTCTCTACATGCTACGACGTAATAACCATAACTTTTATCAGCAAAATTTTAAGAATTGGGAGTTTTGAGTTTTAAATAAGTTTTGTCATTTGTTGAAAACTTTGTGATAAGGCTAATTTTTTAATTTAATTTAAGAAAAGTGCAAAAAGTAATTGTGCAACAATTGCGTGAGAGTATATTTGTTTGCGTGATTAAAAACTTGCTTTATTAGTATTTTTGTGGAAACTTTTGTGGAACGGGACCATATTTACGTCTTGTAAACCGTAGCTAGGTTACTTTTTTTGTATAAACTATTATGGGAGTGAACTGCGACATACTTTATTGTCAGGAACGTTTTATTTGGCGGCGGAGAATATTAATTCCGCAATCTTTTTGGATCCTAGATTTAATTCCTACTAAAACCCTACTGACTTGTACATATTTATTCCTATGTATATTATATCCTATATTATAATACGCTTGTGTGAGTAATTATGACAGTTCATGGCATAAAAATCATTGCAGACTCGATGATATGTTTCAAAAATGCTCTAAATATACAACCAGAATCATAAAACGCCTATTTTAATATAAGTAACTTTTATAGAAAGAAAACCTTGTGGTTTAAGAAAACTGCGAATTACTTTTGATTTCGTCCCTGGTAGTAACGCAGAAATTTCATTCACTGCGATTTTCAATACAGAAACGCGTATTTTATCGTTACTTTTTTTAATGGAAGATCGTATGCGTGCGGACAATATTACTACAAAATTGCGGGAAATACGCCTAAACAGTATTTTTCTTCGTTTTTAGCATTTTTTTTTATAAGAAAAAATGAAAAATTGTTGCACGCTGAGTGATTGCATTTACTGATATCTCCCCATGGAATGTCGCACGAAAGAAGTATCTTCGTGTCACAAGAAAAAAAATAGTGTTAATAGCGCAGTCGAAATAATCGCCTGGCAAGCAAGCTCAAGCGTCACTCCTTCATTTGTAATGGGTATATTTATTATAATCATAGACCCCACATATGCACCGTTATTTTTATAAAGACTTCGGTTTACCAAAAAAATACCAGAAAACCTTCTTATAGTGAATATAATATAATGTATGATGAAAATGCACGTTATATTTACGAAAGATGTTCATAAGATATCAATTTTCAAGAAAACTTTCGTATAGCGTGAGCCAATCTTGGAAGCGGGTCGAATATAACGTTGCAATGAACCAGTATCTGTTTCAAAACTTATTAAAAATAATTATTTACTGTTTTTGATTAAGACAACATTGTTGCCCTGTAAATTTACCGCAAAGTTTTTGTATTTTGCTTATAAAAACTTTCGCGACTCTACGAAGTCTAATTTTTTAAAAGAAATAATACTTTTACTTACTCTTACTTGAAACTATACGTTTCATACTTATTTTTATTTAAAGATCATAGGGTCCTTCAAGAAGTGTAATACGCGATTACGCTTTCATCTGGTTTTGGTTTTGAAAAAAGTTTTTAGCAGCGAATGACATTTTAGCGTATATCTTTTACTTTTATATTTGGTACTTTACTTTTAGGTTCTTACGATATATATGAAAATATTTTAAAGTAGCTTTACTACCGTTAAAGAACAAAGACGTACTTTCTTAATGCCAAAGGGACAGACGTGTTATACATAATCATTTGTGTATTAAATTAACGCACGGTTGCCTTTACGTTATTTTGTTATTTCTTTAGCATCCTGCATAGACTTGAACGAGTATACGTGAATGAGAACTTTCAGAAGTTTTTTTTGATCTTTTAAGCAGTTGCAAGCTGAACAATGATTTCTGCAGTGTTTATTCATTTTTGTTTAACGCTTTGAAGGAATGCTATTAATCATTGGTGGGCATCGAGTTAGCGACTAGTTTAATAGGATAGCACAGATTTTTACATATAATAAACCATGACACCCGTGCAACGTTATGACCGCTTTAATTGAATTTAAGAAACTATAGCTGTTATTCGAATAAATAAAATCTAAACTTTTAAATCTCATTAAATATTAGAGGCACCCATAAAGCACGTACGCAATTAAGGGGGGAGTGGAGTTGAAGAGGCACACTAAAAGGGTACAGGTGCGTACAACAGGCAGGAGAGCGTTTGTAACTAAATTTTGTGGTTCAGTGCCTGAGAATTTTTCTTCTTCAAAAACAATTTTTTTGCTTCGACTGGAATGAATATACAATTCCAGCTATACTTGCTGCGTTACCCTACCCTTGTTAAGTGTTAACTATGTCAAGTTTATAATGTAAACAAAGGTTCGACTTTAATTAATTATTAGAATTACAAAATCATTTGATAATGCTGTAAGTACATAGCTTTTAACCCATAATGTAAACTAAAGCATTGTCATGGATGCGCTGTGTTAAAGCCTATGGCTGCAAACCTGGATATGTGTTATTGAAGTTACGACAGAAAAATATCGCACATTCCCTAACTCAATGTTGATTTGCCAATTATTAATTCCGATTTTAAAAACATTGCCATGTTTATTTACCTACTTTTTGTTAAAATCACTTTAATGGCTTTTTGTAAAATTGCAATTTAAAACAATAACGTGTTCACAAATTTTGTAGAACACTTTTTTTATCTGGTTACCTTTCTTCGGTTCAAATAAATCCGACGACTTTTTATTTTGTTTATTGCTGAAAACATTCTTTTTAAGATCATATGCTCGTCTGTCTTATCAATGCGATAAAGAAAGGTATATAAGTACAGGCTGAAAAATATGCTGGATCCGTTTTCTCTTATTAGTAATATTCAGATACTACACTAATGGTTGAAATCTGACTTACTTTATTTGGCAAAGATTCAATTTTAAAATTAACGGCCCATCCGTCGCTTTAGTTCTAAGGATCTAATTTCACCTAATTGTACTAAACTTAAAATATTAAATAAATAAAGGTATGTAAAATTTCTTAAGCAAAGTATCAAAAATTTAAATAATAAACTTTTTAATAATAATAAGTTAATTACCAACATAGGGTGAAATTTCCTGATATCTATTCCATAACATGTTTCTCTTAATCCGTAAGGTATTATCAATTAAAAGAAATAGAATGCATAATGAATAAGAGTCACGTAATAATACTACAACAACGATTAAACACATAAACGGATATTCATGGCTATTCACCAGGATAAGACAAAATTCGTGCTTCCACGTTCCATCAATTTTAGTTTCACTGCTGTTTTCTCCCTTCTGTTCAGGAAATACGTGACTATATGGAATAACGGGTTTTGTTTGATGGGGTTATAAAAGAAGCATCCGTTGGACCAAAAAGTCAGTTGAGCCAAGGTTAGAAGTAACCAGTGAAGTCTAAAGGTAAGTCACTTCTCAGTGCAGATGCATAAAATTAACGTAAGTTATATATTTTATAACTTAGTATTAAACGCCAGTTTCTTTTTCTAACTATACTGTCACCTAATCAGATTAGACTTTGTACTCCAAGGCTTTATTCGATGTTTTCGTTTTCTCCTATTCGAAGCAATTGGAGATTTATTTGCGTCATCCAGGCACTATATTTTAAAGTTTGGTAACAAAACATATGACATGAAAATGAAAAGTCGTAACTCCCACAATGACACAACTCTACAGGATTAGGAAAATGGTAAAATAATCTCATCGTAGGGCAAAGGTCCAAAGGAAAATAGAGAAAAGGCTAAAGTAGAGCGCTAAAACCCACAAAAAAAAACTTCGACGTGCGACTGCTTAGAATCAAATTTACAAGCTATTTAGACAAGATTTTATCTTATATGATTTTGTGTATGCAATTAATAATATATTTACCGGAAAACGTTAACTAAATATTCTTACGTTGCTTTTTCAGCAATAACGATTCAAATTATAAAACTACTTTCGCTGACTATAAGACTAGCAACGTAAATTTAATACTTGTTTCTATTATTTTTAGCTTGTGGAACTAAAATGAAGTGGCAAAGTAAGTTAGATTTAATGTTTTGTTGTCACATTTGTAAATATCGTACCAACCGATTGTTTCGCTAGTTGAATATTTTAATGTTGGATTCAATTTTGTCAACTCTAACTTACGTGTTGTTACCACTTACCCTTAAGGTTGCTTTACCAGACAAAAATTAAATGTATTTATTTGTTAACAACCACAATGTCTTTCTTATAATGCTACTAAATAAAGCAAAACTCACATAAATGCAAGATGTAAGATTAAGACTCTAATAGTTTTCTACATAGCTTAATTTCACTTTACTTTCAAGTTTTTTTAGCCATCTTCCTTATTGCTGTTGATAGTTCATATCAATACGTGAATATGGATCGTGACAAATACAGCGGAGATGGTATTTTCTCTGATGTCAGCGAACAAGAAAGTTTTCACAAACAAGAAAATAATCCTAAGAAAGATGAAGATGATACTAGTATTGAAAATGAAAAAGAAGAAATCTTTAAAAGTGACGAAGCACCTCCAGGAGCGGTTGATGAAGATCCATCATTGGAAGATAGTCATGAAGAAGGGCTTGGCGAGAGTGATACGTCATCAAATGAGGAACCACGTGAGCTGCGTAAGTGCAAGAAACCAAAACGCACTCACTTCGTAATTTGAATTAATGCAAACTATATTGAATATTATTTTCGCAGATATAGTGATATTATTTAATCAAGTTTTTTTAAAGCGATGACTATCCCTGCTATATCAATTTACCTGTTGCGTTCTTTTGCCTGTTTTTCTAGTTGACATGCATTTCGCAATTTAGATAACGGAGATCATCTTGGCCATGGAGATATTATGTTCCGCAAAGGGGAGGAAGAAGCTGAATTTGGAAGAAAAACAAGTGGAGATGAAGAGTCAGACGAGCAATCGAGAGATGCCACAAACGATCTTAATAAGAGATGGTCAATGCCTGTTCCCTACCAAATTGAAGGAAGTTTAGGTAGAACATCTATATTGTTTTCATCATATCCGATAAATTTCTTAGTTTATGAATGGTATAAAAATGCTTTTAGTTACATATGCCAAATCCTTCTTATACCAAAAAATTGTTACATGCAATGTAAAATTTGAAGCAAATTTGTTTTCTTAGGCTCTAGTGCTAGATCTGCGATTTCACAGGCCATAGCTGAGATACAATTAAAGACCTGCATCACATTTCGTCAAAAGCAATCTGGAGACAATGATTACATTTCATTTTTTAAAGATACGAATCGGTAAGTTCCTTTCTTGCATAGGAAGTCCATCTATACGTTTAATTTTTATTTCGAATTTTCGGTTCTAAACAGAAAAATTTATTAGAATTTACGCGTGACAGAAACTTAAGAAATTATGTAATCACCCAAATAGCCACTGTATAATAATTTTATGTGATTTATGTTATCAGTTGCTGGAGTTTTATTGGAAAATCCGGTGGCAAACAGCAAGTATCATTAGGATCAGGATGCGAACATAAAAATACTGCCATCCACGAAGTAAGAGTGGTTATATTTCTATATATTTATATTTAATTTAGAAATTGATTATTATATTTAATTTAGAAATTGATTTACTTAAAAAATAACGAAAAATGTGTCGTTTTTTTACTTAGATAATGCACGCTTTAGGTTTCTGGCATGAACAGTCAAGACCAGATCGAGACAATTACGTCACAGTCCATTTAAGTAACGTGAAAGCAGGTCGGAACATCTGTTGTATTTATACTTTTCTTTTATATTCGACGGCCCGTATCTTAACTTTTGTCTTTGTGGATTTTACTACAAAGATTTTCCTCGTTTTTTCTTCTTAAGAATCATTCCATACCAGAAACCTCCGATTAAAAAGGGTAAAAAATTATATTTTACATTTGCATAGAATGTACAACATCCTATTTAATTTACCGCATTTTATAGTTCAAACATCTCTGATTAACAAAGATATAAAAAATAAATCACATTGCGATAGAATATACCACATTCAATTTCATATATTTTTTTCCACATAGGTGAAGAACATAATTTTGACAAGAAGTTAGCCAATAAAGTCACAACATTCGGCTTTCCCTACGATTATGAATCCACAATGCATTATGACAAGTAAGTCGAAATTTTATCTGTAATTATGAATCACATGTAAAATTTAAACTAACAATATCTTCTACATGTTTATACCAGATATGATTTTTCAAAAAACGGACGTGCAACAATCACAGGGAAGAACAATCCAAATCAAAAACTCGGTCGATGTTCATCATGTGGAATGTCAATCATCGACGCTGACCAATTAAATGCTATGTACTGCTCAGCTGTTCAATCCAATCTCAATCGTGACACGTTGAGAACGCAAATGGCACGTTTAGTGGCTGGACATTCTGGGCAATCGAATGATGTTTTCAGACATGACGTCCTAAATTTTTTGAAAAAGGTTTACCCGAACTACAACTTCATGGTCAACGCTTATAACGCTGTTTCTGGCTACGACACACACGCATATATCGGAAAGTGTACGCATATCTTCCGATCATACAACAAGAACCTTGTTGTTTGTTATTCAAGAAAAACATCTAGATTTCCGACTGCTGCAAAACAGTCCGAGATTGTTTCAGCCACATTGGCCACCATAGTTAACAAGGTATGTGTATGTTTTGTTGATTATAATTATTGGTTCCTTTGCTCTTCTTTAAGTTTATTTAACATTTTAGAACTGCGACGCAAAATGGGCGCGCGACACTGCATGGAAAAAAGCCACATCTTACGGATATCCAATTGCTGGTATTGAAGTTGTTAGATTCGGCTCTGGATTGAGAACAGCCTCGCATGGTCCTTTGCGCTTCATCAATTACAAATGTCACAAATGCACTGGATGGTGGGCACACAAGAAATGCAACAACAATCACGACTCAAGCTTTGTGATTATGTTTGGATAAAGAAGACGCTATTAATTAATGCACTTGTTTGTTACTCACCCGTCAAGGACTTATAATGTGTAATTCACGGACATTGTTATCAAAATGCATCGTTCCACTGGATTGGAACTTCTTGATTGTACCTTCCTTTAATAAAATATAAGCCACGTGTTAATAAAGTTATTTTTTTCTTCCTATTATGGATTATAATTGATTGCATATTTGCTTTTCTGTTTTTAGTTTGAAAAAAAAACATGTATTTTTATATTTTCCTAATTTCAAAAGGGCAAATAAATTAAAGACAATTAATTCTGATATATATCACAACCAAATCTCGGTAGAGGTTAGGGGAAATAGCAAAGCACGTTTTTTTTTTGTTACGTGGTGTCATTCGTAAAGAGTGAGCCAATGACAATTTTTAGGATTTACGTACAGGGCACATTGGTTACACTCATAAGCGCAAGAAATGCACACATAAAATTTGGTACTTATTACAAAAATACCACTTGGTTTGTTTACAAAAGAGAACAGCCTCGACGTTGTTTGATGTTGTTCTTACAGGTAGCTAAGCTACCCTATATAGCTAGACTAAGGATTAAACTAGCATTTATTACTTAATACTCAGTAAAATAGGTCAAGTTTAAATATTAAACTTTTTCGCTAGCTAGACTAAGTATGAAAGGACAAGGCTGAGATTTTTAGTTGGATTAAAAGTCAAAACTTAGAGGAAAATTACATCACAGTTTTTAAAATTACATTACACATACTACAGAACACCTGCGGGAAAACTCATTGTTCATCCAGTTACCCCATATGGGTAATATGGAAGATTTCTTCATAAAAAACCTCAGAAACCTTTTCGAGTGGATTACTTTCACATTAACAAAAATTAAAATTTTTAACATAAACTTTTGCGATTTTGTCATTTATTAGTTTTCAAATTTCTCACTGGAAATTTTTAAGGTTTAAAACCCATGTCGGTAACTTTTTCGTCCTTATCATAATGCCATATACATACGCTATCCAACAACTTTTGCAGGAAAATAAGAAGAAAAAAGAGAGAAAAAGGTTGTTATAAAAATATAAATTAATTTCAAACCGATTAGTCCATGCAGTCATTTTGGTGTCAGCGGTATGAAAAACTATGCTAAAACTAAGTAAAAGTCCTATTACTTCAGTAAAAATTGAAATAATGACTTGAAACTTAGTATTATATGTTTTTAGACCAGTTTGATAAAATAAACCCAAAAATTTTTTTTGCTATTATCATAGTTTTTGAGTTCCTGAATATAGCCATTTTTGGAGACTCCGATGAACTGTTTTTGACAGCTTATCATTTTCACAAGCCATGTGTACAGAAAACATTCAAAAGTGAATCTCAGGATTTATAATAATTCAAACAGATAAAATGTGTCCCAGGTTTAGGACCAAATACCTTATCCAGCTCAGAGAAAGTGGGAATGAGCTTCTAAAGCACAGTGCCAAATACATAATCTAAATTTTATGCCGTAAAAATACAGTTTTTTTTTTGTCCACCTGGATCTGCAGCACGTTAACTTGCACTAATCGCTCAGCCTGGTGCCACTCACAATTAATTTTTGAATATCTACAGGAACTTATTATGCAAAATGAAAAATGCTAATCCTGTGAATAAATCCTGTGAATGTTGGTTTATGAAAAATGTATTATACCTTTAATGCTATAAACGCTCCACTGGATTTGTAACACATTACACTAAGTGTCCTCCGTGTGACACAGTTTACCCTTTACTAAGTCTTAACCTGGACAGAGACTTCATGTCTTCCGGTTCCAAGCGAATATTACTTCTGGCTATACTTTCCAAAATTTCGTTATTTCATAAAAGAAACCTGTAAATCCACAAAAATTTATTTATGAAAAATAGGCAGAAATTTATTTTTGAAATATAGATTTCTGTTTGTCGTGACAACATATTTAACCAACATGCAATGCCTTGCATACCTAACTAGCTATATACTCAATCTTGACTGTGCACTGTTATGGGAGGTTCAAATTGCTAGCAGGTAGCTATCTTTATTAAAAATGACAGAATGCCTTGAAAAATCTTTTGTGTAGCAGCTACATAAGAATAATATATTTAGCTCTTGTACTTTATCACTTAATTATTTAATAACAAATGTGCCCCTGGAGTGCTGGCATGGTACTAGCTAGGTAGCTTAAAATCACAAAATAAATATTATCCAGATGTGACCATCCCTCATCATCAGACATCAGAAAGGCGTTTCTGTTCTTTACTTCTCATTGTGGGGTACCTCCAATTCTTGTAAATCCAATGAAGAAAAAATTACTTAAGACAATTGCATCACTCATGGCATTTCTTAGCATGTCTTTAGTTCGAAGCCACGATTCCTTAGCTTCCAACTGCGTCTCGTTCACAAGTTTCAGCGCTAGCCAATATGATGGACAACGACGAGGAACCCTGGGTAATTTTGAAAAAATGTGGTTCTGCGTTATGATTTTCAGATTTTTGCTGCTGATATCAACATATTTTAGCCCTTGAGTGCCACACCTTCGTATATATAGGAGTTAATTAATTAAATAAAAGGAGTTAATTATCTTTAATTGAAAAATATGCGTCGATTAATTTATTTTATCGATCAACCACTGCCACTAAAATTTCGTACTTTCAGCATATATATATTTAAAATTTATTATACAGCTTGATGTTCACACCAGAGGTAGTACACAGCTGTGTTATAGCCATTCTAGTTTGGCCTACCTGAAAATGAACATAATAATTCCTTGTTTTCACTTCATACCTAGCAACAATCAACGAATATATGGAATTTTATGGCATGTAGAAACGAGGTACATATTTTGCTTCCTTTATTTAATTTCAGGCAAGTATTTCGTAGCTTTTTAAACCCTGAACCACACTTTCTGTAAATCGATCTTCGATAATTAAATAGAAGTGGTAAAATCTAATCGACACTGAACGTTTTTATAGGTTTCATCATAAGTGATTTGTAGGTGAATTTGCGAAAAAACCCTTCATAAATCAAGTTACAAACATACATATTTTCCATCATTAATTTGATTTTCTTATTTACTCAAGCATACCAGTCACGTACGCGGTTTGATTTGCTTTTTTTTCTTTCTTTCGTTTCTTTGTCATGAGTCTTGTTAGTTTCACTTGTATAGTTAGCTTTGAATCATTAATCCCTTCTGTACAAAATATAAACCTTTTTTGTATAGCGTGCAGTTTTTTTAAATGCTGTTATCACAAGTAATTATTTTACTTTACTTTAAGTCAATTAAAATCTAAATTGCAGCTTTTGCAAAAATATAAATAGCATATTGTGGGTCTTTTGCTTGCGGAAACACTCAAATGCATAGCCAGATCACTGAAGACGCTAGTTAAGCTTAAGTGTATGTGACATTAACCCTATATTGACTGTTTATGAGGGCAATACTGGAGAAAATTGACCGACGTCAAAAACACGTGACAGAGGTCAATATTCGAAGGTATAGCCCAAAATTAACTTATTGTATGGATTATTATTCGGGTACTGCATTTTACGAAAAAAGATAAACATTATAAGCAGGATAAAAAAAATATTCCCATATGAAACATACATTCGAACTGAAAATATGTTTTTTTTAAATCGAATATCGTGTAAACATTACAGGTTTTTATTGTAGCTACCACATGGAATTCTTTAAAAGTTAGTTTCACTTCTGTTTCACGTTTTGTTTACTTTTTGTAGTGTTTATTTATATGTAATGCTACCATATTTAAAGTTTAAACACGGTTGCTATGACGTAAGTTGTAACCAAACATACTGCGCGATTTTTGAAAATATCGATGCCGCCCTTTTACTTGGGTTATAATTACGCTATACTTTCAATATAAAATCACAAAAACATTAAATTTAATGGTAGCTGCGAATTATTAATGATAAAAAGCATGCAGTAGCTCCAGCCTGACCTTTACAATAATAAAGTAATTTGATAGTTTAAAAAGTCAGAATCTTATGTGCTCTAGTTATAAAACAGCAGTTTTTAAATCATAACATTTAATTATCCTTAGACATTTGAATACATGTCATTTTCAATAAAAACAAGATAGCTATATACATTTTTATGTATAACATTTTAAAGAAACTTGTCAATGCTCATTTAAAAATTAACAACAGGTTTACAATACAGCAAGTCGCGCACTTGTACTTTCCATATATCGTAGAACATTATGATCCATGTTTGCTGGCCTAAGTATTTTATGATGTAATAGTAATGCGTGTATTTCAAATATTTATGCTCAATTTGATTTGCTGTTTATTTTAATTTATATTTAGCGTTTATGAAAAAAGCCGTCCCTTAGTTATCTTACAAAAATTATTCCTCTCCACACAGACACAAAGATACATGGTTGCATAAACAGCTACATAAAAACTGGAGCCCTAAGACAATAAACGAAAAATCGAACAAAGTTTCAACTATCACACATGCATCTAGTTATACTCTATGCGTCATTTAAAACACACAACAAAAACAGCTTTTGACAGCCAAGACACTGATTATATGAATGCCTTGTTATCTCGTTTAGCGTTGTGCTTTTATAAACAAGAAATCCATATGATTGAGGTCAAGTATAACCTTTTGTTTTGATAAGAAAGATTTAAATCACACGTTTTGTAAGAACAGCTGGTGATGTGACACGTTAAGAATGATTCTTAACACAAAAGTGCTTAAAATCCAGCGGCAGTAAAAGCAATAAATTAGCAGAGGCTTGAATATAGGTTTGGTTTGAGATCGTTTTAAATTGAAACCAACGGACTTTTGGGGCGTTATTTTAGAATTTCATTTATTGGAACTTAAAACGTTAAAACGAATCGATATTTTGCCTAGGATCGCCTCGGGTTCGCTTGTTATTCGAGTAATCAAAGAACTTTAATCACTAATTTATGAGTTAGCAAATATCGACAAGCTCAATCTTAGTCTCACAACTATAAATTTTATATATATTTGATAAAAATATTTCGTAAAGAAAATATTTTGTGGTCTATCGGTGGAATCTCTCTATCTATCCGAAGCAGGATAACAAACTGGTCTAGGGCTTTATCCCTATAAAAAACTGTCAAGTTTAAAGTGCATGGGTTCGAATACCACTCTGTATGAAAATGTCTCCAAACTAAAGCCATCAATAAGACAAATGCTGTTTTAAAACCTTTCGATCAAAAGGAAAAAAATTATCTTGCGTTGTCTATAAGAAGAAATATCTTTTATTATAAATATTTATCATCCATTTCCAATCTCTTTTCACTTACACTTTATCCTTGACCTTTTTACCAATATTTTAACTCTACTAGTCGTTAACCCGTGGAAAAATCCACGTGGTCACCCGTCCTTTATATATCACATTTCGTGTTTCCGTTACGGGACGCGGTAACCCTTTTGAAGAGACAAAATACGGCTATTATTATAGAGACTAGTCGTTAGCCCGTGGAAAAATCCACGGGTTCGCCCGTCCTTTAAATTTAGCCGTGGCAACAAAGTGGATAAAAATATATCGCATTTGATATTCGTGTTTCTGTAGCACGATTTTCTAACTCAGCGAAGGGTCCGCGCAGAGACAGACAAAATACGGCTATTATCAAAGAGATTCGGTCGGGAGGGGGAGGGGGAGGCGAATTCCGCCCCCCTGACGGTTTTTTTTAATAACTCCTTAACGCCATGCTGCATGGCTATGATACTTACTGAGTTTCAATATTTATCTATTGGAAACCAGCATACCAAATCTTTACGTCCCATGCCTTTCAGAGGCTTTGATATTGGCTATTACTCGAAACTACCCCTAAAAATCTCTATGAAATCCTTATTTTCGGGAAAATATAGTAACTTTTGTTAGGATTATCGTTAGAGCTTGAAACTTACAACACAATTTAGTTTTATCAAGAAGAATCATTTTCCATGTTTTGAACACGTGATTAATCTGATTTCCCGAGTTTTCGGATTTTATTTAAATATCGGGAAAAAAGGGATTTTTGGGCAATTTTTGGCAACATTTCATGCAATCTATATAAAAACCGGATAATATGTTAAATAACTTTTATGTAGCGTCCAAAAACTTCAAACAGAATGTAAAAATTCGCTTTAGAATTAAAGTAATTCAATTTGAAGGAGATGGTTGCATTTTGAATATAGTTCAAGCTCTTGATAACGCAACGGAAAATGTGCTGACGCAAGCAATATTGCCGCCATTTTGTTCTTTTTGTGACATACTATGAGCGTGCCAAGTTTGATCCAATTTGAACAAGTATATGAAAAGTTATTGAGGGTGGGAGGGGGCGAAATAGTTACTGGATAATCGGAGGTTATGCTTGACTGACATTTCTCTTTCTGGTTGTCGAATTCGATCGAATATGAAAGTGAATTGCTTTCTACTTTCTCGTCGATCGATTAAAATTTATCCTATGAGATTGATTTATACCTACGTGATGTGAGCAAATCGGCGCAGAAATGAACTACACTGAGAAGCGGGAAAAAATGGCTGAAAACTTTTTAGACAATTTATATTTGATGCAGCAACATTAATACACTATTTAACACCTGCAAGCGTTAACGGATGAAAATGCATTACCGATAAGTGATTATTCGCAGATGAATGTTAAGGAATTTGATATAATTTTTGTAGAATAAGTTCGTGGATTTTAGTATCTTAAGAAACTTTCTCAAGAAGTTTCAAAGACAGTCTCACTAGGCCAAGAGTTTGGAGTTAAATGGCTGAGAAATTTTGGAAAAATAGTACGAAAATATTTTTGTTTATCCTATTCTTATGTCATGAACTTCCAAGTACATGCTTAATATTACTTGTTTCATATCAAATTTGTGTTAATGTTTTAAAATAAAATTGAATGAATTGCCATCGATCGAGGATGGTCGAATTTAAGTGGAAACCAATTTTATAAAAAACACCATTGATCGGTCGATGTCGATCGATCCGACCACGTTTGTTGAGCGGAAACCCGCTTTTAGATACACAAAGCAAGTTGATATTCACAGGTATACAGTAGCTTTTTATCACTTGCTATAAGCTAAGAAAGCTTGTTGTACCTATTATGCTCTTATTAAAAGTTAAGACAGGGCTGGGTTTTTTATTTAAGCAAGCTAATTTTTTATGTCTTCGTGTAAAACGTAGAACCGGTATTAAGTCTTTTAAGTCACCACACTTCTTTTATAACGTATCTTATAAACATGGCTGGTTTTATGAAATTTTACGTAGAAAACTAATCGATCACTGCTCCAAACTTTGGCAATATTAGTTTTACCGAATGTTCAAACTTTTTCGTTCGTAGAAAAGACTGCAAACTGTTTATGGCTTTGATTGGAAAAAAACTATTTTGACACAATGTTCTGTTATTTTTAACATTTTTAAAACTGTTTTCCCATACTACCCATAAACTGCTAGTTTGTCAATACACTTAAAAGCCTACCTAGTCAAGTTTAATATAAAGCATTTATGGTATAAAGTTATGGTAGCTAAACATGAAGCAGTAAAAAGTGTTAGCTAGCTAGGTTCGCAATGTTTTGGTTGTGTTCAAAATCAACGTGGTGAAGATAACACAAAAAGAAAGAATAAAGATGGCTAAAATGAAATGCATTCTAGCAAACTAAATAAAAAACTTTAGCTAGCAAGCTACTTATCACAATGTATGTTGCAGCTAAAATAATAAAACTTGTTTCTTTCAGAAATACATATATGAATTTTTTTTTTTAAATACACACCATTTAGAAGATTAAGGGTTGAAAAGGGACTATCAAAATGGCTATACAAATCTCCCTAATAGAAGAGAGTATATCTAAAATGCAATTCCGTGCTTTTAATTTTCAAAAGAAACTTGGCATATTTTTTAATATGGAAGCAATACCTTCGATATGTTTTGTCAAAGCAATATAAATATAGTGGCTATGAAAATAAAGACTTCTGAAAAGCTACAAAGCAGCTAACAACACATAGTTTCCTAATATCTGACATCTTGAGTTCTTTAAAGAAGAATAGAAGAACTTCACCAAACACCATTTCCGAATCATCATGAACTAACTCTTCAAAAAAAACAAGTTGGGAGATTTTTTCATTGTATTTGAAAAGAATTCTCTTTCTTCGGTTGATCGAACGTGTATACCATCACAAGACATGGTTGCCAATTACATAAACATGTATTTTCACTCTCATCCAAATGGGTAGTGACTTAGATTTACTTTGGCTATAGACCACTTCAATTCCTTTGTTTTTATCAGGCTACCAGGTACTAAATGGCTTATAAACCGTTTACCCGGTCGCTACGTGGAAAAACAACAACCTCTCAGTGTTTGCATCGACCTCATTGCGTTCGGTCCATGACGTCACAGCCTCGGTCGCTATTTTTTCGTAGCGCCTAGCTAAACGGTTTATAAGTCATTTCTCTAAAGTGCAATGCAATGTTTTTACTAATAACAATTATCTTATGACGTCCAACTTCAAAAAAAAAAGACAATTTCCCGTTAACCGCGTGATAACATCCTCTTTGTAAAATTCACAGACACACGGAAGTAGCCTATTACTATATTACGATAAGAATGTTGCTAAACTTTATTTTTTTATATAGTATTGTTTATTGAAAGTAGTGCTACGGCACTTTCTCGTAAAATTTTATATATTTAACAATAGTTGGCGCATTTCTACCTCCTGATTGGGGTTTAGAGAGAGGGTTTTAGGAAGCTGAATTTGACATGTTCTTACACCTTCTGATCAGTTAAAACATAATAGATTTTACCAAAAAGATAAGCAGATCTAGCGTCCAAAAAATTCACTTACAAGATTTTCCTAAAATTTGTTGTTCTCTACTTCTCAAAACTTATTTTTTTAATTTCTTTTAAAAGGTTCGAATAACTAAAATGTTCTAACGAAATAGACAACGCAATGTTAATTGTCCATTCTGTGACGGTGCACCCAATCATAACAAATAAACTACATCAAGGGAATAACAAAAGTTAACTACCCAGGATTTTTGTATAAGAACTTTTAAATTAAACACATAGTGAAAATAAATAATATATCGCATTCCGTGCTTCTGCAACGCAACGTGTTTCTCGCGCACATACAGGCAGAATACAGAGACTAGCCAGGAGATCAAGCGTCGAAAAAACGGGTTAAGCCACAAGTAACTGTGCGGCCTGCCTTTGAACGCCCACTGGAGCACTTCATAAGAAACTGCACACTGTGTGAAACAGACAGGTTAAGCGTTTAATACATGTATGCGTGTGTCGTGAATCACGGAAAGCGCACACAACATTATAGTGTTTCGAGTATTTTTCAAAATATAACTCTATCGCAACTTTAGCCGAAAATAAAACACAGTTTACAACCCGTTCTTACCCCATCATAGCAAAAGGTATTGGTCTGGTTTCAACTTTTTGATTCAAGTTGAAGTCTTTTAATTAAAAAAAAAACAATTTAAAGGATTTATTGGCATAACTGCGCGAGGATTATTTACGCCAAACTAGAACTTTAGTTTGTTACAATTTTTATGATGACATTTAAAGTTTTATAAATTTGTTTAGAAAAATAAACTAAGAATCAGACGCATTAGCAAGTGATCAAGATTGTTTAACTAAACAACTATAAACATCGTAAATAAATATAATATACAAACTCTAAAAGCTATTTTAAACCTTCTTATATTGCTTTGACCAACTAATAATTGAAGATTGATAATCCGTCAGTTTTTTCAATGTTTTTTCCTCTTTTAAAAAGATGTTTTTAAGTAATTTTTTTTGGCTTAGCTATGCAAGAAAAAAGGGAGAAAAAGAAAACAGAAAAGAAAACACACTGGTGATAGTAAAAAAAAAATTTCTTTTTAAACAAATAAATGTTTACAAACCGAGTAAGTACAGAGAAAAACCGTGATGGGTATTTTCGTATAAATTTAGAATCAGGGGGGTTCTTAACTTATTTTGCCTTGGCAAACGACACATTGAAACTCAAACTATGAAATGCACAGTGCACAATGACGCTTTGTGAGAGAATCTATTTTGTACTTTATGCAGCAATAAAAGTAATCTGGAAAATAATTTATGGCACTTTTCTAGATTAGTGAAAACCTCTTTTTTAGCTGTGGATAACTAAACTTTTTTAGTTCTGTTATGCATAAAAGTTTAAGTTTTGTTTACGTCTTTCCTTACTCTACACAGACAACTGCTGACAATCCAAAAGAAATATAACTTTAAATGACAAATAAACCAATGGAAACACCCTTTACCATTCGATTATAAATTCTGAGAATAAAAATGAAACATTAGCTAATGCTGGCGCATTTTAATAGTTGATGAAATGAAAATGGTATTCAAAATAAACAAAACGCTAGAATTTTCTTATTGATGTTTTTGAATGTTTACATAAGCGTTTCTATCGATGTTTAATTCCGCATCCCCCGTCCTGGATTGAAAACGTCTCACTAATAAAAATAAATGCTTCCGTCATAGCTTAACCAAATATTATTACTTGTCAAATAAAAAATGTCTGTGATCAGGTTTGTTTAGGTAAAGAGAACTATTTAAAGGAATGGTGTAAGGTCAAAAAAGATCATTTCCACTGAACAACGGATCTGAACAGCACGAACAGAAAAATGCAAGGCACAATTGTCGTTCTCTTTTTTATGCTCGCGATTTCTCAACTAGGTGAGTTCAGTTTTATTATCTTATTATTTTTAAATATTCTCGCCTTTAGTTCCTCATTTACCTATGGAAAGAAAATTAACAGCTTGGCGTTTTCGATGAAAACAAAGTTTTGGTCGGAAATTCAAAGTTTTTCAGTTGGCACAAGAGACCGATGCACTTCGTTGGAGATTTTCCTTTAATTTACGATATAATGCACTGTATTGTCATAATCGTGAATAGGAATTCATAAAACTAAGGCAATATTTTGCAAGCTATTTTTAGACTTGATCTGCCTGTGTGGACGTGTTTAGTGCCAGGATTGTTAGTCGGCATTTTCATTTGGAATATCTACGAGGGTCGTATAACGATACATTGCGAATAGCTTTAAGAATATCCTCTAAAGACAGAATTGAAAACGTAGATAATCATGTCATAATACTACTCCTGTTTTTAGGGGACGCGTTAAAGTGCTATGAAAATACAAATGCAAAGTCGAATAAAACCCTTGTTGAGTGTCCGTCATTTCTTCCAAACGCCAGATGTTTGGGAGGAAAAATGGGTATTAGCATGTCGTTGGGTGGACATAAATTGAAAATGGATCGTGAGCTTTCCATGTGCACCATAGAAGCAGCTTGTACATCAATGTGTAAAATGACAGAACATCAACTGAAAAACAGCATGCCCAGCATTAAGATTACAAGTTGCAAGGTATTGTTTAAAACACATTGAAAATTCGAGTTTCCTTTCAAAAAATAATAAAAAAATCTTAGCTGATGTAATTAGAACAGCGAAATTTAGCTGTTGAAGTAGCTACAGTTTACTAGGAAACAAAATAAGTAATTGTATTATATTTTTTATATTTAGACGTTCTGCTGCGATAGCGATGGGTGCAATTAAACGATAAAGAACAAGAACGCTTGTTAGAGTTTATTTTTTTTGTTTATTTGTTTGTAAACTTTACACATGTGTGACTAGTATTTTAGCTTTTGTGCGTAAAAACTTGAAAAAACACTATGTGTTGCAAAATCCTTTGTGCTTATTTTCGCAAAAATTATTTTTATACCAAAAGCTTACCAGTTTAGTTATTGGTGCAGGACGACGAAAACTACGATGTTTTAACGATATAACACAGCCAAAGTCGTAAAAATATCTCTGGCCTACGCATGTTTTAGGTCAAGATATGTGGAAATGACAATAACTGCTTAATTTTTGGTATCTTTACTAAGCTATACCTGGCAGTGCGATGTCTTCTTTGTATCTGACGTTTTTATTGGTTTATATCGATCACGTTAGCGGGTGTTATTTTTTTGTAGCGACCGGCTAAACTTTACACACAAAAAAGCAAACAAATGTTCGTGAAATTTGAACGCTGTCAAACGACTAAAAAAGATTCGTATTTTAATCTAATTGTTTTAAGCCTTTGGGAGTACGATGAAATATATCGATTTATACTGGACCAAAGTCTCTCAAAACGAAGTATGCTAAAATATATTGAAGCAATACCTTCAATATGTTTTTTCAAAGCAATATAAATATATAGTGGCTATAAAAATAAAGACTTCTTAAAAGCTACAACACAGCTGAAAAAACACGACGTTTCCAAATATCTCATATCTTGAGTTTTTTAAACAAGAATAGAAGAAATCCGCTAAACACCATTCCTGAATCATCATAAATATCTCTTCAAAAAACAAGTTGTGAGAATTTTTTGCATTCGAAAAGAATTCTCTTTCTTCGGTTGATCGAACGTGTATACTATCAGAAGACATGGTTTCTAATTACATAAACATGTATTTTCTTTTTCATCCAAATGCCAATTAGATTTACTTAGATTTACTTTGGCTATACACGACTTCAATTCATTTCCTTTTATCAGCCTACCAGGTACTAGATGGCTTATAAACCGTTTAACCTGGCGCTATGTGGGAAAACAGCAACCTCTCATTGCTTGAATAAACCTCACTGCGTTCGGTCCATGACGGCAAAAAAATAAATTCCCATTTCATGTTCATAACAAACAAGAAATCATTGAATTTAATTTTGTATGTATGGCCAAGGTCGGTCACGTGGTTTTTTAAGTGTTTAAAGGGTGTACAAGGCATGGAAGCGCTCACATGTCAATTAGTTCTTGAACCGTACACGTTAAAACTGTTTGTCCACAATTCACTCAAAATGACTGAGCAACAAGAAGCGTCAATGGACACAAATAACGCTGAACCCGACATACTACAACATCTAACAAACTACTTTGACCGTAAATTCCAAGAACAGAACGAAAATCTAGAACAGAGGCTTACCACTGGATCGAAAAACTTGGAAAAACGTCTTCTGGAGCAGCACAAGATCAGTAAAACCGAATTAAAATTCAGAGGTAATAAAATACAACATCAATTCAATAGCGATTTAATTCAAAGTCTAGAAATAATAAAACAACCAGTAAAAGATGGTTCGATTACAAGATCTTCCAAAAAGATTGATAATGTCATAGATGATCTCCACAAGCGAAACAAATGTATCCGTTTCGCAGATAAATCTCCGGCTGGATGGGCTGCTGTCGACGAATACTTATCCGACGATCTTGGCAGCGATTCAGAGGATGACAAAAAGGTGAAGGCTGCGGAAAACCGGGCTCCGAACAAGAAAAAGGCGACCAAGAGAAAGTCAACCTTCGAGCATGTTCCACGTCGGCCCCCATACCAGTCTTCCTCATTCACACACCCTTCGCAGCATCAAAATTTTATCCCCTTCGGCTCACAATCTGCACCTCGGGGGAGGCTTATCTTCGGGCTATCTCAACAGCAACCAAGATTCGCGAATCAATACCAGCGAAGTTACCAACAGCCACAACAGCGATCTCTGTGTTTCGGATGCGGAAAGCAAGGACATTGGCGAAAGGACTGCCCTGACCTCAAACAACCCTAAAGAAAAGGCACAAGTTAAGTGTGATACTGTTTCTACTGTATATAATTTTTCTGAATGCAATAGGTCTTATTCACGCCAAGCTAATCCTCCACATACCGTGAAGGACAATCTCAGGCGGCGTCTACCTTACTGGGAGAACATAGGCACTAATAAAACTATTTTAGAACTTATAAAATACGGATACAAAATTCCCTTTTTCACCACCCCTAAAAAGGCTTCTTTCAAAAACAACTGTTCGGCTCTTGACAATAAAGATTTTGTAAATAAGGAATTACACGAGTTACTTAAAACCGGAAGAATAAACGAGATGGCTACTGAGCCACACGTGGTTAATCCACTGAGCGTTAGTTCGTCCAAAAATAAGAAGAGACTTATTCTTGACCTGAGACATGTAAACAAACTCGTGTACAAACAAAAAACCGCATTCGATGATTGGAAGATTTTCGGAGAATTTGTTGAGGAAAATGGTTTCATGTTTAAATTTGACATAAAACAAGGCTATCATCACATAGAAATTGCTCCAGAGCATCAAAAATATTTAGGATTTTCTTGGGTAACAAATGGCGAAAAAAGGTATTTTGTTTTTACAGTCCTACCGTTTGGTCTCTCTTCTGCCCCCTTTATTTTCACAAAAACAATGCGAGTCCTCGTAAAACACTGGCGAGAACATGCTATAAAATTTGCATGTTTTATTGATGACGGCGCTGGCACAAGCAATACCTATGAATCGACTCTGAGGGCGTCAAACTTCGTCCGAGACTCGCTCAAGAAATCTGGGTTTGTCGCAAACGACGACAAATCTCTGTGGAGTCCCACTCAAAACATGACATGGCTCGGCATTAATCTAGATCTGAAGAAAAAACTTTTTTCTATACCTTCCCAGCGATTAATTTCTACTCTTTCGAGTTTACAATTCATTCTTGATTCCCTACCGTACACGTCAGCACGAAAATTAGCAAAATTTTGCGGAAAAATCATATCCATGAAATTTGTTATAGGCAATTTGGCCCAACTGAAAATTAGACGAGTTTATTATCTTATTGAATCGCGAATGTCAGGGGACTCCCGAATGAACATGTCACACGCTTCAGAAGCTGTGAAAGAACTGTTCTTTTGGAAGAACAATCTGCTAAAACACACTGAGAGACCAATGACACGGGGAAATACTCCCTGGTTAATCGTTTGTTCTGATGCGAGCGATACAGGGCTGGGTGCACACACGTGGCACAAGAATAGAATGCATATTTCTATTAAGAATTTCACACTAACGGAAAGCCTAATGCACTCCACGTGGAGAGAGCTATACGCTATACAATATTCGCTACAATCATTAAAATCAGTTTTATGCAACAAAGCAGTACTTTGGAAGACAGATAATTACGCGAGCCATTGTATAATAAAAAGAGGCAGCTCAAAGGAAAACTTACAGATATTGGCAGAAAATATTTTTGATATTTGTAAGAAACAAAAAATAGATTTAAATGTCGAATGGGTCCCAAGAAACCAAATTCAATACGCTGATAAATTAAGTCGTTATAAGGACACGGACAATTGGGAAATCACAAAAGCTTTTTCGAATACCTAAACAGGCTCTGGGGTCCATTCACCGTAGATAGGTTTGCTAATGACGAAAACAAAAAGGTGGGCAGGTTCAAGTCAAAATATTATTGTCCGGAAACTGAATGCGTAAACGCCTTTAATACCTCGTTGGAAAACGAAAATAATTTACTCGTGCCCCCGATTCAAACTATATCAAAGATTTTAAAACACGTGCAGACCTGTAAAGCTTCGGGCACACTGGTGGCCCCATACTGGCATTCGACAGCGTTTTGGCCATTTTTAACTGATTCAACAGGGGACTTCCAAAAATTTATTAAAAACTTCAGGATCTTTGACAATCCCAATTTATGCGTTACTCAAGGAAAGTGCAAAAAAAAAATCCGCCATAGGTTCAAAGCATTTTAAAAGCAAAATAATAGCTTTCAAACTGCAATATACATAAACCGAATCCACAGGGACAGCGACGGTGTCGTCACTGGACTAAGACATGCAGTCACTGGACAAACGAAAACTCTTAAAATCAATAGGCAATGTTTTTTACATTTTAGAACTCTTTGCAAGTCATTTTACGCAACATTTGGAAAACGAAACTTTGAGGCATTTAGCAGAAGATCTACCAGAATATATCTTAAATTCCAGGGCGAATAACACGATAAAAACGAACTATTATTTTTTTAATTCATGGAATACATGGTGTCAAAAATATTCTGTATCAAAATTACTAGCTCTACCGCTAACAGTTGCGTTGTACATACTTAACCTAACCCAAATGAACAATTCTTATCCTAAAATCGAAATCGCATTCTACGCTATCCAGTATTTTCACAATTTGACAGGCTACAATAACCCATGCGACCACACTTTACCAAAAAATATGCTCGCAGCCGCTAAACGCCTACTACAACATCAAACTCGCAAGAAAGACATAATTACGGTTGAACATTTGCACGCATTACATAAACAACTTTTTAAAAGCGAAGCTTTTAACCTTTACAAACTTAGAACTTTTAATATCTTTCTCTTGGGATTCTGTGAATTAGTAATCTGAAAAGATGTGACGTCAATTACAAAAATAGCTTTATGAAACTGTTCATAGCGAAAAGCAAAACAGATATCTACAGAGAAGGACACTGGGTTTACATCAGCGCTTGCGGAAATGGGATCTGCCCAGTATACAATTTAACTGAGTATATGAAGTATGTACCTGCTGAGCCTGATTCCTATCTGTTTAGAGCGGTCACAGTTACATCAAACAACAAATTCGGAAGTTTTAAAAAGATGAATCGCCCAATCAGCTACACAACAACAAGAGAAAATGCACTCGATGCACTGGCATCAATCGGATTGGATAGGACAAGATTCGGACTCCACAGCCTACGTGCTGGAGGAGCAACAGCAGCGGCAAATGCAGACGTCCCAGACCGTCTTTTTAAACGAAATGGTAGATGGCGTTCGGACACAGTTAAAGATGGTTATGTGGAGGACGACGCAGAGCATTTACTATATGTTACAAGGAATCTAGGCCTTTGAAACACCTACTAACCCTAACTTTTTCGTACATAACTACTACTACTAGTTGAAGTTCTTTGAGTCTTTCCTGTCGCAAAAATAAGAAAATAAATAAGGTTATTTTCGGTTGAGCGCAGCGAATTAGAAAATAATTGAATTTAATTTCGTATGTATGGCCAAGGTCGGTCACGTGGTTTTTTAAGTGTTTAAAGGGCGTACAAGGCATGGAAGCGCTCACATGTCAATTAGTTCTTGAACCGTACACGTTAAAACTGTTTGATTACCTATAAGATAAGCAGTTTTATTTTGAATAGTTTATAATGTTGTTGTTAATAACAGTGTAATTTTTTAATGATACCCTTAACCTTGGAGGGTTAGTGGCTGTAGCACTGGGGTCTAAGGATATGTTTCCCCATAGAATGGGGTTTTTCGCATCCGGCTTTGCCACGATTTCGGAAACATTTCGATTGTAAATTAGTGGTTGTAATTTATTTCGTAGGAGATATAGATGTATTATATTGTGTTATGACTACCGATAGCACACGGTTCCTAACTAAGATGACAAACTACACATAACTACTACTACTAGTTGAAGTTCTTTGAGTCTTTCCTGTCGCAAAAATAAGAAAATAAATAAGGTTATTTTCGGTTGAGCGAATTAGAAAATCACTTAATTTATTGTTCTCTTTTTCTTAAAACTTAATTTGTTAATTTCTTTGAAAAGGCACGAATAATTAAAACTTCTTAACGAAATAGACAACGCGATTTTAATTGTCTGTACTTTGACCGTGCACGTATTCATAACAAATAAACTAAACATTGAGGGAATAAAGTTAACTTCCCATGATTTTTGTATAAGAACTTCTAAATGAAACAAAAGATTTAGTAAAATCTTTTCTCGCGCACATGCAGACCGAACACGGCTATTACTAACTCTCTGGAGCGATTAATAAGAGCCGAAAACAGTGCCACACATTCTAGTACGCGCTTTAGTACAGATGTGCAATATATCGTAAATCATGTGAAACGCATACGTTTTATATATATATAGTGTTTTGGGTCTGATATTTTTTTCAAAAATATCTTTCCAGCAACTTTAGCCGAAATAAACGCACAGTTAACAACCCATTTCTAAAAAGAGTATGCCAACATCTTTTTATTTTGCAGAATATATTCCAGAGAAAGTTCAAAAACTAATTGCCACAGTGGGCTGACACCTAATGTCAGGTAAACCACGTTGCACATGCGCATAGGCGTAACAGCCTTTTCAAAAAAGCAGTCTGTTTTTAACTTCGGTCTAAGCGCTTAGTACAGTTAAACAAAGTTGAACAGGCGTATAGGCGTAATAACCTTTTTTTTTAAAAAAATTATCGCAACTTGGGTTTAAATAAAAACACAGAAAACAGCCCGCCGTTGCCCCGTCTAGCTAAAACAATCTTTCAGTCTTTTTATTTTACAGAAAAAGTTTTCAGAGAAATAATAAAAGGTATAGCCACTAAACGGCATTTAGCATAAGAATTATTGCTTAAGAATATTGTTGTAGCCAAACTGCATTTGGCTACTTTCTCTTTTTAGGACGAGGAAGCTAAAAACCCTAACGTAAAATAAGTATTATCTAGGATAAAAGCTCTTATATTAAACTGAATAACACCCCTAAAAGAATAGGAATAAATAAGACTAGCTGGTTTTAGGATGTTCCCTCAAAATCTACGTTCATAGCCAAAATCTTATAATTGGTGGTTTAAGATTTGTACTAAATAATATATTTACCTTAACATTTGAAAACATACAGAAAACAAATAGTACAAAATAAAAAGCTTTCAATTATAAAAAGGTCAGACAAAAATCTACAAACCTAGCACTGAACACACCACTTCCAAAATCAAAATGGCCTTTGTGGCTCTGCTTTACACGTTCTTTTGTTGGCATATCGTGGCTGCAAATATCTCGAATTGTTTTTTCAAAAAAATCTGGCGTTGCAATTGGCTGCTACACGAGGGCGATCAAAACACAGCCGGTAAAAATATACCGCATTTGGTATTTCGTGCGCATTTTAAAAATTTTATGTTTCTGTAACAGGAAGCGTCTTTAAAGAAACTAGCCAGGAGACCCGGCGAAACGCCGGGTTAAGCCACAAGTCACTGTGTGGCCTGTCGTTAAACACGCAGTGCAGCTCCTTAAATGGAGTAAAGCGCACACAACATTATAGTGTTTGGCTGTAACGTATTTTTGAAAATATACTACAACTTTAGCGGAAATAAAAACACAACTTACAACCCTTTGTTACCCCGTCATAGCAAAAAACAATTGGTCAATATTATTTTATTTTTCAAAATGAGTTTCAGTAAACGTTAACAAATTAACTATAACCACTGTAATGAGTTCTCGGCACAGGTAAACCGTGTCGCACATGCGTTAAGGCTTAACACGCTCTTTAAAAAAACTGTATTGCAGCTTTGGTTTACAAAACACAGGATACATTCTGTTGAAATGCCGGGTTAAGCCACAAGTAGCTGTGCCCGGCGTTAAACTCCCGGATGAGTGATTAATAAGAACCGTCAACTGTAGTACAGCCATATAGTGTGTAGAAAATCAAGTAAACACAACACACAACTTTATGGTGCTTCCGGTGTAATATACTATTTAAAAAAGAAGTTTCGACAACTTAGCTAAAATGAAAACGCAGATTAAAATTCATTGTTACCCTGTCATAGCAAAAGCAGCTGGTTAACCTTTTTTATCTTTCAGGGAATGTTCCCGGTGAAATTTCAAAAAATAAAAAATAAAATAAAAAGAAATTAATGAAAAATAATTGTTTAATCGACAGTTCAAACTAATTTAAAACTACATATAAACACAACAAAAAGGGGTGTGGGATCTGTATAAAAATTTTAAAAAAAATAATTACGAATAAAATTGTTAAGCTAAGGCGCCACGAGGAACATTTTCATGCGCGTGCTATGCAACATTGCTGCATAGCACGCGCATAAAAAAAATTACTCGTGTCCCATGCCTATTTTTCACTGCAATGCAGCAAAAAAATGTTGCATGGAGCAAACATTTTGCTCCACAACTTCGGGGACAAAATAGATCTGAATCTATTTTGCTCCCGTGCTCCGGGGACAAAATGTGCTGAAAAATTTGTTGTGGAGCAAATGTTGCACGTGTCCCCACCTTCTGCAACAAATATTTTACAAAATTATTTGAGGCATTATTTTATTGACCAATCAAATCACAGAAAGATATAAACAAGTTTTTTTCTTGAGAAGTTGAACTGCAAGTGAAGAGTAGCTAGTGAGAAAATAGCGAAAATGGCGGATGAAAAGAAAAAACTATCAGACGAGGAGAAAGTTACTTTAATAAACTTTTATAAAGCGAACCCAACGTTATGGGACAGTGGGAATATATATTACAAAAATAAAGACAAAAAAGAAGCTGCGAAAATAGACCTTGTCACTGAATTTGAGGGGGCGTATAGCTGTGATTTTCTAGAAAAAGCATTCCATTCTCTTCGTTCATCGATGCTCCGTGAAGTTAAACGTAATGCTGGAAGCGAAGTTCCATCGAAAAAGTGGAAGTTTTATGAACAAATGGAGTTTATCGTAACTGATCTAACAAAAGAAAAGAAAAAAGCGCAACTTTCGTCCGACGAGTTGGAAGAATTGATTGATTTTTATCGTGAAAATCCCGCGCTTTGGAACCACACTCTACAAGATTATAGAGACAGAGTGTTGCGCGAAGCTCTGATGGTCAAACTGAGTGAGCGTTTTGATGGGAAGTATACCGTAAACGAGCTCAAAACGTCATGGCATAACGCATTGACAAAGTATAGAAGTGAGCGCAATAGGGAGATTGGATCAAGATCCTCTGGTGCAGGTGTAAACGAAGCATATTTTTCTACCTGGGACCATTATAATCAAATGGATTTCGTTGAGATTACTTGCGATATGGATGAGACCGTCGATACAATGAACGAGGATGAACCACGTACCCCTGCTCCTAAAAAACGACGGGAGAAGAAGATGACGGAGGAGCAGTGTGCCAAAGCCGAACTGTGGAAAGCGTTGACAACTTCCATCACACAAAGGGCTGATCACCATGAAATCCGGCCGCAACAAGCTTCTACATATGGATGCGAAGCGCAATCTGCTGTCGAAAAACGTGCCCAAATTTTTGGAAGTACAGTGGCCGACAGTTTGGTCCAGTGCGAACTAAAAGATTGGCCAAGGTTGAAGAAAAAAATCATGGATATTTTTTTCGAGTATGAAGAGCAGAAACAACACCAATCTATGCCTACCAACCATCATGCTCGTATGTTCGCAGCTTCAACGTTTACTCCATACACCCCATCATATCCCATGGCAAATACATATACTGGTATGCTGCAATCGCCACCTCTACCTTCTCAAAATCAGCCGTATTCACCCGCAAATTCATCCTGTTCGAACGATACGTTTTGATACGTTACGTTATGGTTGGCAGACATTTTCGGGAGTAAAATAAATCAGAAAAATATATTAAACGTTCAGTAAATCTTATCATTTTTTATTTATCCTCGCAAAAAATAAAATTAAATGTCAACTCTAGCGCAATGCCACTGCCAGCGTACAGCACCTTCCATTACGAAATACTCCGTGAACTCGTCTCTTATTGCTTTGGCTTGATTACTAGATCGATTGCCGTAAATGTCATTGGACAGTGAAAACCATGTGCCAGTAGGAGTATCTTCTCTCCAAGCACCTTCGATAATTTCACCACGCTCATTCTCTCGGTCGACAAGACCAATTGGTAGCTCAATTTTGCCCACAGAACTTTTGCTCCTCTGCCAGTTATGCAATGCCACTGTTGCCATTGTGATGGTAGAAACCTTTTCTGGTTCTAAGTTTATAGGTCGACGAAAAATGCGCCACCGATTTGCCAATATCCCAAATCCGTTTTCAGAAATTCTTCTCTTTCGTGACAGTCGATAATTGAAGATGCGTTTGTTTACTGTCAGAATTTTTTGTGGATAAGGCTTCATCAGGTAATTCTTAAGAGGAAACGCATCATCTCCTGTTATCCCATACGGCACTTTGTTGTTTCGACCTGGTAAATTGCAAACCTCTGGTAAATTTAGCGATCCACTGTCTAGCGCCTTCTTTAAATTACATTGGTCCCATATACCTCCATCAGAATTTCTACCGTTCGCTCCAACTTCCACATAAAGAAACTCATATTCTGGCCCGACAAGAGCCATGAGCACTACACTGTCTGTCCCTTTATAGTTTCGGTAATGAGACCCTGAATTTGGGGGCTCCTGAATGACGATATGCTTCCCATCGAGAGCACCTAATCCATTTGGGAAGTTCCAACGCTCATTGAACTTTCTGGAGATATCTAGCCATTCCCCCTGTGTTTTCGGAGTTGAAAGGAAGGTTGGACCCAACCTCTTTATGATAGCTTCAGATACCTCCATAACAGCTGCTGAAATTCTTTTTCTTGACACTCTGAATTGAAATTCTAAAGACCTGAAAGTCTCACCAGTCGCTAAGTAACGTAGGGCCACGCAAACGAGCTCAGCTGGTGTGATAGAATTCCTCATATTTGTATCTTGTTTCTGCAAATCCTCAGAAAGAAGACCGACTAGGTATTCGAATTGAGCGTTATTCATACGTATATACCCTCTACATTTCTTCTCATCGTTTTTTATTTCGTTGAAGATTGTATGAAAAGCGCCAAGACACTCTCTATTCCCAAGCCACGGTTGCACCCAGCAATTTCTTGGTGGTTCTTCACGATCTTCCTCTTCTTCTTCGTCCAACAAAAGTAAAGCTAAAATAACTTCTCTGTTTATTCCTGCCATATTTTAATCACACAACTTAAGGATACGGTATACCCTTTGAGCATGATTTTTTAACTTCGATTTTCGAAATAATCTTGCAGCAAATAAGATGTGGCGCCACGAGAAACATTTTCATGCGCATGCTATGGGACATGTTGCATAGCACGCGCATGAAAATGTTCCTAGTGGCGCCTTTTGTAAAAAATATGTATATTTTGTATCATCAAAATTGCAACGAAACAAGATTCGATTTTCACATTTGCTCGAGCATATACATTATGCAATTAGCTAAATAGCTTATTAATATTTGTTTGTTCGTCATTCGGCTAACTTCCTTGCGCAAAACATATTAATTCTTACGGTACACAATCGTGTGGACATTTCAACTAAGGAATCAAATAAATTTTACTATAGTATCTGTACAAAGATTGATATTATAATACTCGTGTCTATCTGTTAGCCCCAATTTAATAACCCGGCGTTTTGTAATCGAAAATACAAGACGGTGAAAGTATAACACAAATAAGTCACCCTCATTTTGATACTAACAGGGTGGCCAGCAAGATTTTCAAATGAAATTCCAGGAGTTTTCCAGGAATTTGGAACATATTTAGGCATTTTTCGAGGGCATTTTTGCTCTCAAAAAACATTTTTACATTAGAACCAATAATTATAACACATTTCTACGTAAAATATAACTGTCAAAACTAAGTCGAACAAATAAAAAAAAAATTGATGGGACAAACAAAAATATGAACCAATGTTGAATGTTATGTTTTTAGCAGCAACGATAAAAATTCTCATTCTCATTTGAAAATATTGTTAGTTACAGACAAAATGATTAAGTATTGTATATTCTACTAGTGAAAAATTCCAGGACACTTTAATTGTCTGTGGCTTGGTACGACCATTAAAATCAAAGCAATTACTTTCCCTGTGGTTTTAAAACCTTTTTACAGTAAATTAAAACAGAATTGCAAAATTCTTAGCTTATAAAATAATTACATTTTGTATTAATGTTTTTTTAAAATTTTATTGTGCTTCTTATCACAAAACGGTTTTTGGTAATTCCATTAAAAAGACTGCAAACAACACGTTTTAAAAGAATAATAATAATAATAATAAAAATAATAATAATAATAACAATAACAATTTTTATTTGACCGTGGCATTGCCCGATAATCTCTATAACAATAGCCGTATTTTGTCTGTTACCGATATTCCTTTGATCTTTCCGCGATTTTTAGAAACCAGGGGGTTATTTAATCGCAAATCTTATTATTAATTGAAATAAATTTTAAAATTAATTTATTTCTGTAATTAGTTTAATTGCATTAATTAATTACCATCAGTAAGAAAAATAAATTTAGTGATAAAAATGAATTCATTATTTTAATACGCCATTTTTAATAATAACTACCCCCGTGACCTCAATCGCCGTTTTCGCACAGGAGCTACAGAAAACAAATGGGACATTTTACTGATAGTTTTACTGACTTTGTTTTGACCGCTCGCACATAATACACTAATCAAAACGCTTGATTCTTTGAACAACCAATCTAAGACTTTCGCGGCCTGGCAAACGAAGAAACATGAGGACCGAAACATGATGGCCATTTTAGTTTTTAAAGTAATGGTGGTTAGTGTTGTTTGTAAGTCTGTTTCACCTTTTTGTCTTCTATAAGCTTTATATTTTTGTAACATTGGTTTTTTGTATGTTCTAAAATGTTAAGATAAAATATATTGTCACGTTTTTTAGCTACGTACAGATCTTAAACGCACCAGTTTTAGGAGTTTTGGCTAGGAACGAATATTCTATTAGCTAATAACCTTACTTTTCACTAATTTTGTTTGGTATAGGAGGTTTTTCTCCAACCCAACATTTATTTTTATGTCGAGGATGTAGCGACTTAGCTAGCTCATATATTTACGTAAAAAGTGAGAGTATAAAAATTCAGCTTGGCTATCAATATGGCAATATTCTCATCAATAAATCTTATGCCAATTGCAGTTCATCTTTAATTATTTTCCTTAAAACTTTTTTTGCAAATAAAATAGCTGAGCAATTGCTTTAGTTGGAGGGGAAACGACTGGCTGTTTCCTGTGTTGCCATTTTAACCGAAGTTGGTAAATTTTTTTGGAGAAGGACTGTTCAAGTCTGTTTAATTGTACTAAGCGGTTAGGTCAGTGTTAACAATAGCCTGTTTTTTGGAAAAGGCTGTTACGCCTATGCGGGTCAGCCCATTGTGACAATTAATTTTTAAACTTTCTTGGGAATCACGCCTGTACAAATGTGCAACAGTGTTTACCTGGACTAACCGCTTAGCCCTTTGCAAGAAGCGAAAGACTGTTTCTTGTGTTTTCATTTAAATAGAGTCTGCAAGAAATTTTTTTTCAAAAGGGTATTATCCCTATACACCTGTGTAACACCGTTTAACTGTACTAAGCGCTCAGTCCGGTGTCACGATTGATTTTTTAACTTTTACAAAAACTTATTCCGCAAAATAAAATAATATTGACCGATTGTTTTTGCTATGACGGAGTCACAACGGTTGTAAACTGTGTTTCTATTTCAGCCTTTGTTGCAGGAAAGTTATTTTTTGAAAAATATGTTACAGTCGCAACACCATAATGGTGTGTGCTTCACTTGATTTACGACATACTGCATACCTGTACTAAAGAGCTCCACCTGACTGTGTCGAACAGTTTGCAGTTCTTTTTAAACGCTCCTTAGGGCGTTCAACAACAGTTACTTGTGGCTCATCCCGGCGATTCGACGCCGTGTTTTCCGGCTATTAATTACTTATAACAAAGTAATTACATTCCCTGTGGTTTTAAAACACTTCATAATAAATTAAGAATAGCACACAATGCAATTCCCAGCTGATCAGTTTTGTATTAAAACAAGACATATAAACACTAAGCTAATGTTGTTATTCTTTCTTTTCATCTAACATTGACTTTTAACAAATACAATAATGACCGATTACCCCGTACTGTATAAAAAATATCGCCCTGTATTAGAACAAAACTTAAAAAACTGGTGTAAGAGGTTTGCTGTATGAATCTAACATTTTTACATTTTATCAAGTTTTTGGTGATTATTTTAAAAATCACATTCATTTTGTTTGACGAAGCTGACAAATAGCAGCGGTACATCAAATAAACTAATCGGGAAAGGTGTATTGATATTAAATTTTTCATTTAGAACCAAGAGTGATTTTTGTTGGTTTTTCTTTTTCAATGATCCTCGCTTCAGCCAACTCACCAAAAAATTTAAAGATAATTCTACTTCATTAAATAAAGTTTAAGTTTATTACAAGACAGAATATCTTTGTTAATTATTTTTTGCAGTTTTACAGGTTATGAATCGAGCACCCTTTAAAGAAATAGGATAGGCTCGGATGACTAACAATTGGGTGTGTAAAAACTCCAATAACAAGGTTTTTATTTGTACAACTTTAGTCAGCATCAGGTCACAAACTGATATTTCTTGGCAGAGAAATAAAAGGAAAAAGAAATATTATGGTATTTTCAAAGGAAAAACAAAAAATCAAATCTGCTGACAACTTCAGCATATGTAAAACTAAAAAAAAATATTTGGTAATGCGCAGATTATATTTTAGTGAAGAAAAGTATAATACAGAAGTTCCAACTAGTGGAACAATGCATTATGGTAACAAGGCTTGTCAATTACAAATTACAACTCTTGACGGAAGCCTGACGAACAAAAGTGCCTAGCTTCTTCTTTATCCAAACATAATCACAAACCTTGAGTCCTGTTTGTTGTTGCATATCTTGTGTGCCCACTATCCAGTGCATTTGTGACATAATTTGTAAAGCGCAAAGGACCATGGGAAACTGTTCTCAATCCAGAGCCGAATCTAACAACTTCAACAGCAGCAATTGGATATCCGTAAGACGTGGCTTTTTTCCATGCAGTGTCGCGCGCCCATTTTGCGTCGCAGTTCTAAAATGTTAAATAAACTTAAAATAGAGAAAAGGAACCAATAATTATAATCAACAAAACATACACATACCTTGTTAACTATGGTAGCCAATGTGGCTGAAACAATCTCGGACTGTTTTGCAGCAGACGGAAATCTAGATGTTTTTCTTGAATAACAAACAACAAGGTTTTTGTTGTATGATCGGAAGATATGCGTACACTTTCCGATATATGCGTGTGTGTCGTAGCCAGAAACAGCCTTATAGGCGTTGACCATGAAGTTGCAGTTCGGGTAAACCTTTTTCAAAATTTTAAGACGTCATGTCTGAAAACATCATTTGTTTGCCCAGAATGTCCAGCGACTAAACACGCTATTTGCGTTCTCAACGTGTCACGATTAAAATTGGATTGAACAGCTGAGCAGTACATAGCATTGAATTGATCAGCATCGATGATTGACATTCCACATGATGAACATTGACCGAGTTTTTGATTTGGATCATTCTTGGCTGTGATTTTTGCCCATGAGTTTCTCGAGAATGCATATCTGAGATACACAACAAAGAGAAGAAGGAAAATTACAAAGTGCTAGCACAATGAAAAACTCAACCACTTATGTCTTAGATTTAACGTCTAAAGGTTTTGCTCCTCTAAAGAATGTGCTCTCAAAAAGACACAATTCTCCCTTTTTCCAAGGAGTTAATTGTTACATACGAACAAAACTTTGACAAACAAAGAAAAGGAAAGGACAAACAAAGAGAAGGACAGGACATAACATGTCTAGCTGGGTCACATCAAAAGAGATCTGCGAACAGTCTGCAGCAGGAACTAGACGTTTCTTTCATCTGTAAAACTTTTTATCTGTCCTACTCAGTACAATCTTGAGTGACTTTCATCAACTTACTTCTCATAAGGCATGCTGGATACATGATCGTAGGGAAAGCCGAATGTTGTGACTTGGCTAACTTCTTGTCAAAATTATGTTCTTTGCCTATGTGGAAAAAAATATTTGCAATTGAATGTGTTATATTCTATCGCAATGTGATTTATTTTTTATATCTTTGTTAATCAGAGATGTTTGAACTATAAAATGCGGTAATTTTTGGATAGAAAGAGATAGACTTCTATATAAAATAAATCAAAAACAAAAGCCAAGCAATGATCCGTCGAATATTAAATGACAGTATAAATACAACAGATGTTCTGACCTGCTTTGACGTTACTTAAATGAGCCGGGACGTAATTGTCTCGGTCTGGTCTTGACTGTTCATGCCAGAAACCTAAAGCGTGCATTGTAAAACAACATAAACGCATTTTCGTTACATTTGTAAGTAATTCAATTTCGGAAATAAGTATATATAACTATTCTTACTTCGTGGATAGCGGTATTTTTATGTTCGCATCCTGATCCTATAGATACTTGTTGTTTGCCACCGGATTTTCCGACGTAACTTCAGCAACTGAAGAATAAATAACAATATAAATCACACAATTATTACACAATGGAGACTTTGGTCATTGCATTGTAATATCTTAAGTTTCTAAAGGTTTGAATTCTGATAATTATAAATAATGATTGTTTAGAAATATTAATAAAGTATAGATGCATCTCACATTCTCGAGCAACACTTACCCAGTTCCTTTAAAAAATGAAATGTAGTCATTATCAGCAGATTGCTTTAGACGAAATCTGATGAGGTCTTCAATTGTATCTCGGTTATGGCCTTTGAAATCGCAGATTTAGCACTGGAGCCTAAAAAAACAAATTTGCTTCAAATTTTACATGAAATATATATGAAAACATGTCTGCGTCAAATTTTACATTGCAGGCAACAAAATTTTGGTATGAGTACAGTAACAATTGTACGAAAATCAGGCAATCAGAAGGACTCGGCAAAAATAATATTCCATATGTAACTAAACACATTTTATACTATTCTTAACTCAACGGATGTGATATACATAATATGGATTTTCTACCTAAACTTCCTTCAATTTGATAGGAAACTTGCAGTCATCTCTTATTAAGTTCATTTGTGGCATCTCTCCTTTCCTCGTCTAATTCTTCATCGCCACTTGTTTTTCTTCCAAATTCAGCTTCTTCTTCCCCTTTTTCGAAACATAATATCTCCATGACCAAGATGATTTCCGTTATCTAATTGCATATTGTACGTCAACTATAAGATCAGGTGGAACAGGTACGCAGCAGTTAAATGGATAAAGCTGAATAGTCATTGCTTAAAAATTTTGATTAAATATAATCACTATATGTCTGAAAATAACATTTAATATAGATTGTATTACGTCAAAATACGGAGTGAATGCGTTTTGTTTTTTTGCACTTACGTTGCCCCCGTGGTTTATCATTTGCTGACGTATCACTCTCACCAATCCCTTTTTCATGGTTAGTTTCTAATGATGGAACTTCATTAACGGCTCCTGGAGTTGTTTCGTCGCTTTTAAAGATTTCTGCATCTTCTTTTTCATTTTCAATACCAGTGTAATTTTCACCTTCATTAGGATTATTTTCTTGTTTGTGAAAACTCGCTGCCATCTGAGAAAATACCATCTCCGCTGTATTTGTCACGATCCATATTCACGTATTGATATGAACTATCAACAGCAATAAGAAAGACAGCAAGGATAACTAAAAAAACAAATAAGAAAGAAATGTATTACTAAGTTCAAAAATTGAGGAATACTTGATTTTTGTTAGCTTTTCTTCCAGTATATTTTGAGGAAAAAAGATTTTTTGTTCAAAAAGAATTTCATGATATTTGTAAGCTGAACAGAATTTTTCAACCCTTTTCATGCCAAGGTATCGCAGGGGTAGGTGTTTGGGTTGAGTGCAGTGCCAAGGTAGGGGCTAAAATGCCCTACCACCATAACTTTTCTTGTGTCACATTAAAATTATAACGTTTTTGGCTAAGTCAGCAACTTTTGTTAAAATCCCGGTTTTTGAAGAGGTATTGTTTTGCATATATTTTGGCTCTAATATTTAAATTGTGTTTGGATGCTTTGAGAGACATTTTACCTGTTTTGGCATTACGGATTCATTTATTAGGCACCAAATGGAAAAGAAGGTCTTACAAAAATTATACGCTTTTTATGAGATTTAACGTTTGTTTTTGCATCTTTAAATAAAGAACTTTAAAGACAATCACCAGTATATAGAAAAATTTGAAAAAAATACAAGATAAGCTTTTAAAAATGGGCACACCATATCACCTGCTTAAAATTTTTCCAGAATTTTTTTGTGGTAATTTTATTCAAAATAATAAAAACGCATTGGTTAACTTTATTTATTTTCATTAATTAAAAAGCCATACAGGGCATTTTTGGCCTACATGCACAAAAATAATAACATGATATAAAAAATCATGTTCATTTCCACAATTTTCCTTCAACACGATGCAATTCCAATATCACATGCTACAAAAGCCAACAAATTTGGTCAAATACATAATTTAGAATTGACGAAATTGAATCCGTACAAGATCAGAATAAAAAATTCAACTAACAAAACAAAAAACTTAGAACGATTTTTACGAACTTCACGATTTTTTTTTTACAATTCGTTAACTGTAAAAAACCAACTTACTTTGCCACTTCATTTTCAAAAGTAATACGGACAAATAATAGGGAGAAACTTATCTTCACATGAAGTATTGCACCAAAGCCTTTGTAACTATTTTGATATACTATTTCCTAACATTGTCCCTACGGACTAAAATTCATACGATTTGTATTATATATTCCGAAGTTAAGATTGAACGAAATGAGTTGTGGTTTTCTTCTTCTTCAGACAACTAATAAATTAAGTAAGTAAGTTTCTAGTCTTACAATGTATATTATAAATTTCTTTCATTATTATTGAAAAGCAACTTACGTCTCACCATCAAACTTCAAAGTAAATAGCTTGAAGAGACAAAAAAATGTCTAATGACCTCAAAAAAAACGAAAAAGATGATGTAGAAAAAAAGAAAATAAAAACATCTATTACATATCAGTATATGTAATAGATCTTTTCATTTTCTATATTCACATTTTCTATATTCATTTTATAGTTGACAATATAAAAAAACAAGAAACTTGTTTAGTACCAAGGTACATATCTCTTATAAAAAAAGATACACCTTGCAATAATTTCATCGAGCTGAACCGACAAGTGACTTACCTTTAGCCTGCAGTTATCACTTCCAACTCTTGGCTCAAGTGACTTTTTGGTCCAACGGATTCTTCTTATAGCCGCATGAAACAAAACTCTTTGTTCCACATAGGACCGTATTCCCTGAACAGAAGGAAGAAAGCAGCAGTGAAAGTAAAATTAGAATATGGAAGAACGAATTTTGTCTTAACCTAGTGAATAGCCATGAATATCCGTTTATGTCTTTAATCGTTTTTGTAGTATTATTACGTGACTCCAGTTAATAGACATTACTATTCATTATACATATATTCATTTTAATTGATAATACCATTTAGATTAAAAAAAATATGTTACGGATATATCTCTGGAAATTTAGCCCTATGTAGCTTAATTAAGACATTTCCCCCACTCTTCAGTGTTGGTTGGAGGTGTTTTCCAAAGTCGCCGGCAGTATTTTGGGGCACAAATCAACACAAAATCAACACTGACTGTAGGGGGAGAGAGGGAAAACTCTGAAAAAAGCCTCAAAAGCCGTTTTTTCAATAATTTATGAACATGATTGTAGAAAAACATGCTTCTGCTAAAACCCTTTTAAAGACGTTATTGTGTTAAATGCATTTTTGCAAAATGTGAAGTAATTTTAATAAAAAGTAGATCCTGTGCGTATATGGTCATTACAAAGTATGCGAATTATTAATTAACAAATCAACATTGAGTTGGGAAAGGTGTATGATTTTTTTCTGAAAATTTCGTTAATACTTGTTTGAGTTTGTAGCTAATACACTTAATCACAGTATATTATGATTAAGCTTTAATTTATATTATGGGTTTAAAGCTCCGCACCCACAGCATTCTCAAATGTGAGTTTTTGTGATTTTTAAGCTAATCTAAAGACACATTATTGAACCTTTGTTTACGTTTATAAACTTGACATGCAAGTTTAAACGTATAGGTGAACAATTAAGAAGGGTAGAGTAACGCAGCAAATATACCTAAAATAGTTTTAGACGCAGAAACAATTTATTTTTAAGAAACTTTTGAGAAGCAAAGATCAGGCATTAAACCACAAAAATAATTTTACATATTCATACGTACCAACTCCAAATCGTTAACTAAATAGTCAGGCACATCAAGAGACGATAGAAGTGCAACAGCCTTTGACAATCTTTTTTAATAAGTAATATTTATTTATTTATTTATTAACTTATTTCACTTTATTTAGAGTTGATACAAGGAACAAAATACATAAATAATTGTTATAAAAACAGTTAACCCTCGATCATACAAATGTTATTAAAAACTAAAGGACTATTCGACCATATAAAAAATGGTAAGTTAGTAAAAGTCAAATAACATATCCGACATTAGTAATAAGTTGCACAGAGACGGTACCAGCAATGCAATTGAGTAATGACAACGAGTTTCGAACAAAAACGCACGATGGAGGTAGTGTGTGAATATGTCAAGAACTTAGTGATCACTATCATAAACGTATAATTTTTAAATTTTATAGAACGTAAAAATTAAATTCACGATTTTTTTTTTCGTTAAAACTTTTTCGACATTAAAGTAGTTGATTTATGTTTTATTTTGTCTGTTTAGGTTCTGGTTATCTGTTTGGAATATTTGACAAAAATATTATCGACTCTAAAAACGTAAGACTCATTAAAATAATCAACAAACAATCAATATCTAAACATGTTTACAAAAATTAAATAAAATGAAAATCAAGATGGGTTATTGTTTAATCGAAAGTTTAAACTATTTTAAAACCAGACACAAAAACACAACAAAATTGATCTCGAAGCTTTGTAAACAAAGAGCTGTATGACAAATTTAAAAAAAAATGATCACAAATAAAAATTGTGAGTAAATCGAGTTAAAAATAGATATTTTGCATCATTAAAATTGTGAGGAAACTTAACTTATGCTCAAGATCATGCAAGTAATCAATTAGCTGATTAGCTTCTAATTGTTTTGTGCGTCATTAGGCTTGTCAGCTTAAACAGAACGCCCTAAAAAACTTTTTTGCCTAATTCCCTTGTATAAAAAATATTAACCCATTCGGCACAAAATTGCGTGGCGTCGAAGAAATTTTTAAAAACTGTAATGTATGTGCAAATATCTATATTGTACACCAATTAAAAAACCCGGGGAAAATGTAATCGAAACGCCATTTTAAACGCACTCATAATCATGTAATAACCCCCGTACAAGGAAATGTTATTACTTCGTGTTAACAGGCGGGACAGGATGCGCGAAATATGTACGACGGACAATCCTCCGTGGAATCTCCCACGGGCTAACGAATAGTATTATACTATTGTTAACTGTCTGTATTTTGCAAGCGGGCAATATGGGTTTTACGGAGCGGTATTGCCCGTCGTCAAGAAAAATGGTAGCTTAAAATGTAAACAAGCACGCATTGAAAATGATTATTTATCTAAATTCTACAATACATTTATTATTAAAAACATTTTCATAGGATAAACACAACAGCAATGTCAAGTTTAACAGTTAAAATAACCAGATTCAGCAAAACTCTGTCTGGATGCTTCTTTAACATAGCTAGTTAACTAGCTACATTGCCCATAAAAAACAATGATCTAATATCCAGTTTTATCAAAAATACTACATACAGGACGACGTATTTTGACCTCGAGTGTTAACGAAAGTAGTGCTAGTGGATTATATTATTATAAGAACATTAAACCAAAATTCTTTTTTTTACTTTTATCCAATTTAGATGGTTAACAAATACAATAATAACCGATTACCCCGTGCTGTATCGAAAATATCGCCCTCAGTCATTGCACCGACGTCGCAAGCCCAGTTGGAACCTAAACCTCCGCCGATATTTTACGGTACAGCCCGGGTAATCGGTTATTATTGTATTACTATGTTATACTAGATGTATGTCTGTGAAATTATCCACCGTATTTCTTATTTAATTCATGTAACAGACACACATAAATCAAAAAGTAACCACAACAGCGGTGCGAGTTTTAGAATCTTACAATTTTTTTCAAATGGCAATTTTCGACAAAAACGCATTCATATCTTGTACGATAATTTTCTAAGTTGTTAATTTCCTGATTCGTTAATTTTCTGTAATAAGGTAAGTAACTGTTTACAAAACTAGCAAGATTGCTTTTAGCCGTCAAAATTTAAAGCAAAGTTTTGCCAATAATAAAAATAAAATATATCTGAGTTTTTTTAACTAGGTGTTACAACGCATGATTATGAAGCCTGATTAAGGTTTTTTTATACAGTTGCATCATTTTACAATGGGGCGATATGTGAAGACGTAGTAAAGAGCACAAATATGCTGACATTTTGGGTTTTGAGAGCCTAGGCTATATATTTTATGCGAAATAGCAAAAAACTGAATATCTAATGAGAATTAAAAATTTAATTAAAGTAATTCAAATAATAGCTATAGTGCAGTTAAACAGTTATTTCACATTCCTTGAGATTTGTGTACAAATTTCCATGTGGTCGATGCACTTCAACCATAGTGTCAAATCTAAACGGCATAAAGGAAATTTGGGAATCTCTTCCTTAACAGGTAAAGACGTTCTTGTCTCGTGAAAGAACAGCTATGTTCCGGATCATTTTTAGAATGTTACCATGTACCATCTATTTACAATTTCCCCATCGTAGGTTCGGTCATGAATAATTATATTTTAGAGTTAAAGCGTCAGTTCAATAAGAATATCTCATTGGCACCGTTATTTTTATTTAACAATTGAATATGGACCATCAGGTTACTGTTTTATACGTTTATGATTTGTCAGTGTATAAAATCTGTTGCAAAAGGACAAAACTGTTGTAGTCTGATGATGTTCCCACTGTGGTCTGATTATGTCTACTGTCTTGGACGAAACAACAATACTTGGCGTAAGACTTTGTCATTCTCATGTCAGCCTAATATCATTTTACCTAAGATTTACAGTGGAATCTCTCTATCTCGACTACTCTCTATCTCGAACTTCTCTCTATCTCAAACTAAAGTCTAGGTCTCTTGGACATTTGTGGTCCGCCTAAGGTATTTTCCTTTCTTTATCTCGGACTTCTCTATCTCGAACAAAAATCCCGCTCCTTTACACCATTTTCTCTCTCTATCTCGAACTTTATATGTCTAAGGTCCCAAATAGTACAACAAAATTCGAAAACAATTCGAATGGAACATAAACATTCGAAATAAAATGGGAACGTTTCGTGCATGATAGAGGAGGAAGAAAAAGACATTCCATTCACAAAAAATGAGTCCAAGAAAGCGAAAGCTAACGACCACAACCTTGGCGCAAAAATGCCAAATTCTTCGCGAAGTTGAGAAAGGCGTGTCCAACAAAGATGCGGCAGAAAAAAGACAAGTTCAAATTGTTTGATGCACTGGAGAAACCTTCCCATTCAGTCAAAAAACTTCGTGGTTGTGAATACAAAAAAATAGACCAAGCTGTTTACAAATTTTTTAATCAATAATATATTTCTTGTTTTTTTTTGTTTGACAAAGTTTTGAAGATACAGAAGCATGAAGCTGAATATGCTTTTTGATGACTGATATTGTACCCCTGAGCTTTTGATAGCCCAAAATTTCACATTTAAAGCAAACTTTCTTGATCTCGAACTTTCTCTTTTTCGAAAAAATTCTTTGGTCCCTTGCGAGTACGGGATAGAAAGATTTCATCGTATTTCAATAGTGGCATAATTCTTAAAACTTAATTTTTTGAACGCACTTATAACAATGGGAACTACCTAATTATCTAGGAGATTAAATGCAATTAAAGCGGTCATAAAACGTTGCACGGGTGTCATGGTTTATTAGATGTAAAAATTCATAAGAGCATAATGAATATAAAGATGAGTTATGCGATTTATGCCTCTGAGGAAAGTCTTGGGTAAATTTCTATAAAGGACAGAAGTATCGATACCGACATATATGTTTTTTATCCATCCATGCTTAATAAGGAAGACAATACTCTTTAAATTAAAAATTACTTGCCAAGTTTGTGGAGACAGTAAATAAAGATGGGTTATTTTACCTAATATTTAAATCTTTTAAGGACTTAAAAAAAATGAATGAACACTGCAACAAGCAGCCGTTTAGCTTTTAACTGCTTGAAGGATGAGAAGAACATCTGAAAATTGTGTACATTCATGTATATTCGTTCAAGTATTTTCTGGGTTTTTACCAAAGAATGCTCACATGCAGTGCCACGTAGAAGCAACCTGCGTTGGTTCAACAATACAAAACGATTATATTTATAATCCGTCTGTCTTGTTGGCATTTGTAGATAGTAACTTTAGTAACTAGTAAATTTTACACACACACAAAAATCAATTGAAGTAAAACATGTTTAGCCTATATCATATCCATAACATAAAAACCGAATAGGGGTGGTAAAATTGGCACCATAAATTACTGGCATTTTTGACAAGTATGCTGCACTGCAAATTTATACGTGCGAAAGTTACTACAGTTAGTACAGTTAAACAAAGTTGAACAGGCGTATAGGCGTAATAACCTTTTTTTTAAAAAAAATTATCGCAACTTGGGTTTAAATAAAAACACAGAAAACAGTCCGTCATTGCCCCGTCTAGCTAAAACAACCTTTCAGTCTTTTTATTTTACAGAAAAAGTTTTCAGAGAAATAATGAAAGGTATAGCCTCTAAACTGCATTTAGCATAAGAATTATTGCTTAAGAATATTGTTGTAGCCAAACTGCATTTGGCTACTTTCTCTTTTTAGGACGAGGAAGCTAAAAACCCTAACGTAAAATAAGTATTATCTAGGATAAAAGCTCTTATATTAAACTGAATAACACCCCTAAAAGAATAGGAATAAATAAGACTAGCTGGTTTTAGGATGTTCCCTCAAAATCTGCGTTCATAGCCAAAATCTTATAATTTGTGGTTTAAGATTTGTACTAAATAATATATTTACCTCAACATTTGAAAACATACAGAAAACAAATAGTACAAAATAAAAAGCTTTTGAAATATAAAAAGGTCAGACAAAAATTTACAAACCTAGCACTGAACACACCACTTCCAAAATCAAAATGGCCTTTGTGGCTCTGCTTTACACGTTCCTTTGTTGGCATATCGTGGCTGCAAATATCTCGAATTGTTTTTTCAAAAAAATTTGGCGTTGCAATTGGCTGCTACACGAGGGCGATCAAAACACAGCCGGTAAAAACATACCGCATTTGGTATTTCGTGCGCATTTTAAAAATTTTATGTTTCTGTAACAGATAGCGTCTTTAAAGAAACTAGCCAGGAGACCCGGCGAAACGCCGAGTTAAACCACAAGTCGCTGTATGGCCTGTCGTTAAACACGCAGTGCAGCTCCTTATAAAAAACCACAAACTCTGTCAAACAATCAGGTGGAGCGCTTTAGTACAGGTATGCAGTATGTCGTGAATGGAGTAAAGCGCACACAACATTATAGTGTTTGGCTGTAACGTATTTTTGAAAATATAATTCTACTACAACTTTAGCGAAAATAAAAACACAACTTACAACCCTTTGTTACCCCGTCATAGCAAAAAACAATTGTTCAGTATTATTTTTTTTTTCGAAATAAGTTTCAGTAAACGTTAACAAATTAACTATGACATGAATGAGCTCTCGGAACAGGGAAACCGTGTCGCACATGCGTTAAGGCTTAACACGCTCTTTAAAAAAACTGTATTGCAGCTTTGGTTTACAAAACACAGGATACATTCTGTTGAAATGCCGGGTTAAGCCACAAGTAGCTGTGCCCGGCGTTAAACGCCCGGATGAGTGATTATTAGGAACCGTCAACTGTAGTACAGCCATATAGTGTGTAGAAAATCAAGTAAAGTGCACACAACTTTATGGTGTTTCCGGTGTAATATACTTTTTAAAGAAGAAGTTTCGACAAATTAGCTAAAATGAAAACACAGATTAAAATTCATTGTTACCCTGTCATAGCAAAAGCAGCTGGCCAACCTTTTTTATCTTTCAGGGAATGTTCCCGGTGAAATTTCAAAAAAATAAAATATAAAATAAAAAGAAATTAATGAAAAATAATTGTTTAATCGACAGTTCAAACTAATTTAAAACTACACAAAAACACAACAAAAAGGGGTGTGGGATCTGTATAAAAACTTTTAAAAAAATAATTACGAATAAAATTGTTAGTAGATCGAGTTGTAAAAAATATGTATATTTTGTATCATCAAAATTGCAACGAAACAAGATTCGATTTTCACATTTGCTCGAGGATATACATTATGCAATTAGCTAAATAGCTTATTAATATTTGTTTGTTCGTCATTCGGCTAACTTCCTTGCGCAAAACATATTAACCCTTACGGTACACAATCGTGTGGACATTTCAACTAAGGAATCAAATAAATTTTACTATAGTATCTGTACAAAGATTGATATTATAACACTCGTGTCTATCTGTTAGCCCCAATTTAATAACCCGGCGTTTTGTAATCGAAAATACAAAACGGTGAAAGTATAACACAAATACGTCACCCTCATTTTGATACTAACAGGGTGGCCAGCAAGATTTTCAAATGAAATTCCAGGAGTTTTCCAGGAATTTGGAGCATATTTAGGCATTTTTCAAGGGCACTTTTTGCTCTCAAAAAACATTTTTACATTAGAACCAATAATTATAACACATTTCTACGTAAAATATAACTGTCAAAACTAAGTCGAACAAATAAAAAAAAATTTGATGGGACAAACAAAAATATGAACCAATGTTGAATGTTATGTTTTTAGCAGCAACGATAAAAATTCTCATTCTCATTTAAAAATATTGTTAGTTACAGACAAAATGATTAAGTATTGTATATTCTACTAGTGAAAAATTCCAGGACACTTTAATTGTCAGTGGCTTGGTACGACCATTAAAATCAAAGCAATTACTTTCCCTGTGGTTTTAAAACCTTTTTACAGTAAATTAGAACAGAATGCAAAATTTTTAGCTTATAAAATAATTACATTTTGTATTAATGTTTTTTTAAAATTTTATTGTGCTTCTTATCACAAAACGGTTTGTTGGTAATTCCATTAAAAAGACTGCAAACAACACGTTTTAAAAGAATAATAATAATAATAATAACAATAACAATTTTTATTTGCCCGTGGCATTGCCCGATACCGTATTTTTTACCGATATTCCTTTGATCTTTCCGCGATTTTTAGAAACCAGGGGGTTATTTAATCGCAAATCTTATTATTAATTGAAATAAATTTTAAAATTAATTTATTTCTGTAATTAGTTTAATTACATTAATTAATTACCACCAGTAAGAAAAATAAATTTAGTGATAAAAATGAATTCATTATTTTAATACGCCATTTTTAATAATAACTACCCCCGTGACCTCAATCGCCGTTTTCGCACAGGAGCTACAGAAAACAAATGGGACATTTTACTGATAGTTTTACTGACTTTGTTTTGACCGCTCGCACATAATACACTAATCAAAACGCTTGATTCTTTGAACAACCAATCAAGACTTTCGCGGCCTGGGCAAACGAAGAAACATGAGGACCGAAACATGATGGCCATTTTAGTTTTTAAAGTAATGGTGGTCAGTGTTGTTTGTAAGTCTGTTTCACCTTTTTGTCTTCTATCAGCTTTTTTATTTTTGTAACATTGGTTTTTTGTATGTTCTAAAATGTTAAGATAAATATATTGTCACGTTTTTTTTAGCTACGTACAGATCTTAAACGCACCAGTTTTAGGAGTTTTGGCTAGGAACGAATATTCTATTAGCTAATAACCTTACTTTTCACTAATTTTGTTTGGTATAGGAGGTTTTTCTCCAGCCCAACATTTATTTTTATGTCGAGGATGTAGCGACTTAGTTAGCTCATATATTTACCTAAATAGTGAGAGTGTAAAAATTTAGCTTGGCTATCAATATGGCAATATTCTCATCAATAAATCTTATGCCAATTGCAGTTCATCTTTAATTATTTTCCTTAAAACTTTTTTTGCAAATAAAATAGCTGAGCATTTGCTTTAGTTGGAGGGGAAACGACTGGCTGTTTTCTGTGTTGCCATTTTAACCGAAGTTGATAAATTTTTTTTGGAGAAGGACTGTTCAAGTCTGTTTAATTGTACTAAGCGGTTAGGCCAGTGTTAACAATAGCCTGTTTTTTGGAAAAGGCTGTTACGCCTATGCGGGTCAGCCCATTGTGACAATTAATTTTTAAACTTTCTTGGGAATCACGCCTGTACAAATGTGCAACAATGTTTACCTGGACTAACCGCTTAGCCCTGTGCAAGAAGCGAAAGACTGTTTCTTGTGTTTTCATTTAAATAGAGTCTGCTTAGTACAGTTAAACGGTGTTACACAGGTGTATAGGGATAATACCCTATACACCTGTGTAACACCGTTTAACTGTACTAAGCGCTCAGTCCGGTGTCACGATTAATTTTTTAACTTTTACAAAAACTTATTCCGCAAAATAAAATAATATTGACCGATTGTTTTTGCTATGACGGAGTCACAACGGTTGTAAACTGTGTTTCTATTTCAGCCTTTGTTGCAGGAAAGTTATTTTTTGAAAAATATGTTACAGTCGCAACACCATAATGGTGTGTGCTTCACTTGATTTACGACATACTGCATACCTGTACTAAAGCGCTCCACCTGACTGTGTCGAACAGTTTGCAGTTCTTTTTAAACGCTCCTTAGGGCGTTCAACACACCCGTTTCTGTTAACTGTGATCTATAGACATCGGTAACAGTTGCGTACTGTGATACGATTGTCATCGCTTACAGCTGTATGTCTGTATCTCTGGAGACAACTGATACCGCTCCCCATCGCTTTACAGTTGAACCAAGTTTACCGAACAAGCTCGATTCCGGAAATTATACATCTAAGAAAAGTAAAGTAAAAAAAGATGACAGCGATGCTACGAACGAACCAATTCCCAACGAGCGTGTTCAGTTTTATTTTCCACATTTATCTGCCTTAATTTACTTTAGGGATTCGCTTTATCCTCACAACTATAGAATAGCTCGATGCTAGCTAGCTAGTTAGACTATAACTCTTTAAGAACCTCTTTCCATAGGTTTTCCACAGGTTTTGCAAAGTTGGTTTAGTAGGTTTGGTTTGGATTCTCCCTCCTCCCTCTCTGCTACAACATATTAGGTGCTAATTACTTCTTATCTAATGTGAAGTGGATGTTTACTAATGTGCTTAGGCAAGTTCTAAATTACCATTTCTTTAGGTCTAGTACTGTGATGTTCAATTCTCAGCAGCGGATTGGCATTAAATTTTTAAAAATGGAAACAAGAAGGACGTGGATATTCTGCCGGTACCGGCAGAATAAGTAGGGGTGTTTATTCTGCCGGCAGTAACCAACTACCGGCAGAATAAAGAGAGATAGTCTGCCGGCAGTAACTACCGGCAGAATAAAGGGGGCTATTAATTCGGCCGGCAGTAATCAACTACCGGCAGAATAAAGAGAGATATTAGTCTGCCGGCAGTAATAACGGAAATCACGATAAATACACCAAAAAGGTATTATTTTGCAAAAAGTAAATATAGTACATAATCGTGGCAAAAATACAAAAAAACTCAAAGCAAACAAAACTCCGGTTTTATTCCACGACATGACGGAGACAAAAAAAACGTGTAAAGTGTACCAAACACTACTAAAAACTGTACTATTAAAATTGCAGTATATAAAGATAAAGATCTCCATATACCAAACTTTCTGAATTTTTACAAAATGAAAGTTCTTGAACCAACACAAGTAAGTTAATTAGAACAAAAATAAAAATACATCAGTCGTGTTACCGGTTCATGACTTATACGCATTGACGAGTCGCATAACAATATGTTCTAATCTAGCACAGGTAGTTTTACCAATGTCAAAGCTCTCCTTATAACCGTGATGGACAAAATGTAAAATTTTTTCCTTTGGTTCAGTTTCATCATTGGCATATAACTTATACTCCTTTTCGAATTTCGGAAATGTGTTGAATAATTCTTCCAGCGCGTGGGCGTACTTTTTCCCTTCGTACTTACAAATCGCAAGTAATTTATTGTTATCAGGATCACTTGACTCTTGCACAATATCCATCAAACTTCCGTCATGTGCCATTTTTCTTAACAGCAGCCGCCAATGACAAAACCACCTTTCTAGTTCTTTTTTTTCACGTTGTTCTAAGAAGCAGAAGTGACTAATAATAAAAAATTAAAGCGAGTTAAGTGGCAAAAAAATATGATGCCGGCTATATACCTTCTTCAATTGCTTTTTCCATCTCCTCTTTTCCTAATGGAATATGGTAACATTATTTTGAGAATGTAATGACAAAATAATTATAGATTTCTGTATTATAAACTTTTGTAAAAAAACTTACGTTTTTTCAAAAATTTCTCACAACTAAAGCAAATATTTCCATCTGTGCTATTAAAACAAATGTCGTGGTATCTGACTAAGCACTTTGTACAAGAGCGTGGTTCGACTAACTCTGCTTTACAATTTCCACACAAACTTTCTTTCCGTGATTCAACTGCATCTTTTATGTATTTGCACAGCTTACCATAAGTTTCTTTTAGGCAAAATCTCCTAATTAGTTTTATATCGAATGATTCGTCACTTATGCAATTTGGAAGATCCTGTTCGACCATCCTTCGAAACGCATCTTCGTCTACACTTTCGTTTTCATTTATACAGTCTATAGCAAATTCGGGGCAAAACAAAACAGACAAAATCATTTTAGCCTTTCCTTCTTCGTTCATCTTGTTAAAGTCATAAGTTTGCAAATCACCTAAAATATAAAGCAGATGGAAATTTTTTGTGACATTCAAGTATAAAAAGAAAGAAACTGTTAATAAACGCAATAGATTAGACTAGTCGATGGCCCGTGGAAGAATCCACGGGTCCGCCCATCCTTTTTATACCACTTAAGCGCGTCTCGCTACTTACGGTACGGTACCATTTTGCGTGACAGACAGACGCACACGGGTATTATAATATAGATATTTACTTGAATTATGGTGTTCCTCAGATAGTGTGCCTGTATCTATTATCGAAGAAGCGCAAGATTTTTCTGAAACGCCAGCATCCTAAAAGATTTTGGTAGGTATTAAGAAGTTAGTTGCTTCAAAATTCATGAAAGGTAATAATTAAAAATAAAGAAACGACAAGGTGACATTTATGACATATGACTCACAGGAATAGTTGTCAGATAAATGATTTTCTTAATCTGCATGCCACCAATTCGATTGCTGTTTAGTTTCGACAAAATCCAAGATATGTAATTGTGTGTGTACGTCATACTGCAAGTCAAAAGGTGATAAAACCATTTGCGTATTTGTATCATGTCACCAGGATAAAAATCGAATTCGGCGTCCTTGACTATGTATAAGAAGTACATTACCGCAAATATGCCACAATCCACTCCGTTTCTCTGCCTTGGTAACTTTCGCGAAAAAGAAAACTCAAATCTCTCTGATGTGATTATGCACCAGTCTGGTATGGATTCCGGTATTGGCGTTTCCAAATTGTTATTGAGAATATTATACCAAATGATGTGGTTTATAACATTGATATCTTGCTTGAATTTCGTGTCTGGAACATAACCATACATAGGGTCCAGATAAAGAATATTCTTTTGCACACAATCAATCAAAACCAAGGACCAGTGGTTGGAGTAAAAAGAAGCAGACACGATTAAATCGATATCTTCACAGTCACCAGGCAAAACTGCCTCAAGTGTTGAATCTCTTTTAACGCGTTCGAAAAAGGAAGAAGGCAAAATGAAAATATTTTTCTCTTGAAATACTGTTGATGATATCAGGATAAATAAGCCATCAATGACTTCCCCTAACACCATAGTTCGTGGACTAAGTGACTGTAAGTCGTCAAAGTACAACTTAAATGGAGAGCTAGACGGGGTTAAAACCGTTTTTGACGACATTTGTTGTGTACAAACTGTTTCAAAAGCCATGGACCAAACATTGCGATTCGCCTCAATAGAAATTGGAAGAGGTTTTGGTACATTGATATTGTTTCGAACAGGTACTAAGGAAAATATAAATACGAGAAGATTGGAATAAACATATTCTAATTCATATATAGTTAAATATTTTTAATGTCAAAACGTATTTGTAGAATTGACAAAAAAATTACCTGAATTCCCACATTTCCTAGTCAAACACGTCTTGCACACCCAGTTAACCATTTTTGGTTTTTGTTTTAAACCAATGCATGTCAGGTGGTACCAATTTAAACACACTTCGCACCCTATCACGTGACCATTTTTGCATCGTGGGCATGTCCAGGTTCCCTTTTTGTCTTTGACAATCAAAAGTCTCTGTAGTTTGGCAAATGCGGTTGAAGTAAAGTACTTGTAAATCAATTGCGTATCCACATTTTCATCTAGAAGTGCCATAGAGAGTGAACATGCTTTCGGAAGATCATTTTCACAAACTGTAGTGCCGTTTTTGACAATTTCTTCACCTTTTTGTTCTCCGAAGATCCATGACATCATGCGACATTGCTGCTCCCGAACAGGTAGTAATTTGAAAGAAGTTGGACGTTTGTCAAGTGCCTTTTTCCTGCGTTTGTATGGTAAACCAATTACGTTAAAATCCACTCCCTTTGGGCGACCTCTTCTCTTAATTTTAACCGGTAGTTTGAGATCAAGATTCGACTCTAAATTTAAATTATTTAAAAAAAATCTACGTCCCACAGGCAGATGAATTCATTTAACACAAAAATAAATATAAAAATCCGAGAGGTATCAGGAAAGAACATCTGACATACTTTCTAATACACCAACGTCTTTTGATGCCATGTCATCCGCCTCCGCTAATTCCACTGTTTCAACTTCACTTGGAGGTTCATCACTTTCTTTTTGTTTTTCCGTTTGTTCATAATCTTGACCACATGTAGATGCCGCTGTTTCATTTTGATTAGAATAGTCATTGGGATATGCAACTTCAACGCCATCTTAAAGAATAAAAGGAAATTATTAATCCGTGCATTTTTCCAGCCTATGCAGTTTATCCTTTTGCGCCATATTTTAGAAAAATAAATATTAAAAATAATAAGAACCTCTTGTTCCCAGCAATTGTACATCAACGTCATTGTCCCAATACCATACAAGTTTCTTTAGAACATCCATCTTTCCCAAAAACCGTTTCGTACCTTCACTCGACACAATTGTCTTTATTTCTTCGCAGACCCGATGCACATTGCGGTAACGCTCGTTAAGATTCAATACCTTCTTTTCGCCTTTTCTTAAGGATACATGAACTGGTGTGACTGGAGATGGGTGCTCTGATATAAACATCCGATGTGTTTTTCTATGAAAATCATTAGTCCACCGGTCAGCGCATAAACTTTCGTCAAAAAGAGGTAAACCTTCAAGTTCTCGTACAACAAATATGTGCCGACAGGGTAACAGCATCGAGGTTGTAAAACTGCATGTGCACGAATTTGTGTTGACATTTAAATGCATTTCACCACGAACTTTGAAAACTGTCCCCTCTTTATGAACATTTCCGACATTTTTCATTTCTTTTAATTGGTTCAGCACAAAATTTAAGGCGTAACTTGTTAACAAATTTGAATATTGGTATTGAGGGGTTGAAATATTAAATGGTATTACTTTGCGCTTGAGTAATGTTGATGCAGCTTTGTGATCTCGTTCGTTCCTTAAGGAGTACAAAACCGTGAAAAAACCGTCAATAAAGTCTTCTAACGGACTGTACAACTTAATGACAGATTTGAGTTTGCCATTTAAGCTCTCAAGTCTATTGTTCGTCGTATTTAGGAAGCTATTGACATTAAGGACATCACCTAAAACCCACTCATTCTTTATATCGTGCCAATTCTCTGTAAAGTAGCTTTGAATCATTTCTGGAGCAGCCTTCATAAATAGATCGTATTGTTCACGATATTCACTTTCCGTTTTGCTGTAACACATTTTCTGAAAAAGTTCTTTTAATACCACTTGTTGGCATTCTCGTAAATTAAATGATTGGTTAGAAATTTCACGCTTAAAACTACGTAGTGTGTGAAATAAACAAATCAATAGTTTACAGGTGGGGAAAATTTCTTTAACCACCTTTCTCAATGTCAGATCTTTGTCGGCCATTACGATGCGAGGAATTAACCCATTATTATTTTCTTTAAAAGTGTTTAAAAGCCAAGTAATTGACTCCTCATTTTCAGATACAAGAAGCCCCACAGCAGCAACCTCGGTTCCACCCATGGAATCTTCAACCACCAACAAATAAACAGGAATTTTTAGTTCTGTCAACTTATATGTAGCATCAATGAAAAATATTTCAGCATATGCTGCCGTTACAATTTTCATGAAATCATCTTGAAAGAAAATCCCAATCAAATTTTTTTCTTCATCAGCATGAATGCTAACAGTGCAACCTACAGTAGATTTACAAATTGTTTACAAAGTGAAAATTTTATTGCAATCATGTTTACAGTATCAATTGGTAAGTCAAGAGTTAAACCTCTGTATTTTTAGAAATTCTCTTTCAAAATAGAAGCATGAAGGCTAAAAAAACCCAAAAGAGAAACAAAGAAGACAATAACTGCCCCATAATACAGAGTTGATAAATAAGTAAAACCAACCGTATTTATTTGTTAAAATATCTACAACTGAGTTTAGGTCGTTACGAGTTTTTTCTCTTTTGTTTTCTGCAGCGATGTTGGAAATATCTCGGAGTGTTACAACTTTCCCACATTCTCTCGAGAGTTCCTGCTGCAATAACTTTTTGTTGACATTCATCGAGAGCAGGTACTTAGCCTTTTCCTTGCTTTGGTCTGTGAGACGCCTTTGTTTTGGCAAGTGGTTGAACAACTTCTATGAAAAATATACCATTTAAATGTATTACATTATAACATTAACATTAAAAATCAAATTTATATTAAAAAGATTACTTTTAATTTTATTATGTATATACAGATAATAAATGAAGGCAGCAGGAATTGAACCCGCAACTGCAAGGCAAGAGCCATGCCGTTTTTCCGTTAAACTATACCTTCGAACATAACAATTTTTAAGTTGACTTTGTACATTATTTTTACGTCTTAAGTTATATATGACTGAACACTTTATTATTGTTACTATTATATTATTATTATTATATTATTAGGTTTCAATATTTTATTGTATTTATTATATAGTAGTCATTTATATGTAATTGTCAGTGTACAGCAATGTTTAATCTCTGAAATACGCCACAACAGGGTGGCGAAACGTCATAAAGGTAAATGATGTTTATCATAAAAATTGTACCACTGTGTGTAGCTAGCAGTTACCTGGTTGAGTTCATGATTATGTTTATCAACTATATCTTTTACTTCTAAAGTTTGGCCATCTGCAGATGCCCTAATCTTGATACTAAATGGGCAGTTATTCTTCAGTGTTCTGCAATAAAGAAAAAAGAACAGTAGCTAGCTAGGCTAGGTGAACACAGAGGAACAGAGCTTGCTAAACTAATACTATGCAGAAATTATTTTCAATAAAAAGCTAGAAATAAATAACTTATTGATATCTACTTACTGCGAGGAGCGTTTTCCTGAACTTTCTGAGTGAAATTTACGACCACCATGAACACAAGACAGTTTTAGCTCATAATATTTTAACTCAGGATTTAGTGTTTTCTTTACTCTCCCTTGAGAAGCTTTTATTGTCCGAGAATCTCTAATCCATAAATCTACGAAGTGTGATGCTTTAAAACGTTCTAATTTATTACATAAATCCTTATAGCTCGCAAACTTTTCACCAACAGTAAATGCACCATCAACATCATCCGCCATTACGATTATGTCTGAATGATGTTAAGTACGCGATTTGGCGGGAAATTTACTGCCGGCAGAATAATTTTCTTCCTTAACCAGCCGGTACCGTCCGACTAACGCGTGTTACTATTTCCGCCGGTACCGGCAGAATATACACTCCGAAACAAGAAACTTTCGGAAAATGAGTGGCATATTTTAGCTAGCAGCTAGCTAGCTAGCTAGATTTATCAGCAAAAATTATATAAAAAAGGAACTCTGTTTACTTCAAGGGTTGTCTTTTATTGTGGCCAGCTCAACAGGATTAAAAGCGCCATTTTGCATTTCGGGAATAATTTAGGAATGTGTGGAAATGTTTGGAGAATTTTGGGTTAAAATCATAAATTTTAGTCAAAAAGTTGCCCAAACTCTCTCTTATGCGTGCATTTGGGGCTTATCAGCACCCTCGTTATCATTATGAAAGTTTTTTGTCACCGACTCCTAAAGTGAAAGTTTATTCAAAGCAAAGGAGGTTATACATGAGGAGAGTATAATTATGATTGGGAACTTGGCTAAAAACATATTCTTTAATAGTGTGCAGTATAAAAAATTGATGTTGGCTGACATTATGAATAAAAAATACCTTTTTTTTTCCTAGCGATCTATGTTAAATATAATATATATACATTATTGACAATGCCATTTGCAAAAACCAAACGTAAGGGTGCTAGAATAGTTAGCAGTGGTGCACTCTTACAACCTGTGGAAAACCTATGGAAAGAGGTTCTTAAAGAGTTATAGTCTAACTAGCTAGCTAGCATCGAGCTATTCTATAGCCATCTACCAACTATATATAAATACGACGATTCATCAGGGGAAACAAAGAAAGTGAGTATATAATATATATATTTAAAATATTTGTACAAAAACACTTAACTTTAATCAACAAAAATGTTATTTATGTATGTAACATTATGTGCATATATATATATATATATATATATATATATATATATATATATATATATATATATATATATATATATATATATATATATATATATATATATATATATATATATATATATATATATATATATATATATATATATATATATATATATATATATATATATATATATATATATATATATATATATATATACCATATATTTAACTTGTAATAACAAATTAGAGTGCTCGATGTAAAATCATACAGAGCCTTAATAATATTGGTAAGGTTAAAAAGTAAATACGACTTGTATACAACTTAAAGTTTCACGCATCATGCGATCATCAGGTATACATATAAAGTATAAAAAACTTTTACAAACGTTTTATATAAACTGCTAGTAATCACTTTAAATATACCATATCAAGATAATTATCTTAACCATTGTAATTCAATAAAAACTTTCTTTCGTGCAAACACTTAGACAGCAATTCAGATCTTTTATTTAAAAGGTGTGGGTGCTTTGACGTCAATATTTCAAACTTTTCGACCAAGCATAGGGCGCACCGCTTTGTGATGTTGGTGTAGGGGGCCACCCTTTTTTTTACAGACCACTTCAGGGTGTATGGTGCTTTTTCGTCCTTGAGCTCCCAAATGTACTTGGCAAGTGTCGTTTTCGCAAGGTGTCTGTGCTGAAAGGATGATTTGTGGACGCCATAACGCAACTTAAACTTTCCACTGGCTAGGCCAATGTACAGTTTGGTTGGTTTTTCTGGGCTCGCTACTTCGCAATTATAAACCACGTCTTCGACTTTGCAGTTTCCTGGCAAAGGACAGTTTGGTTTGTTGCTCCTCTGGCAGTTGCAGCCTGCCTCCTTAGGTTTTGTTTTGCCGACGTTTGCATTGTGGCTTTTGACGATTCGCTCGAAGTTTCGCGTGCAGGAATAGCTCACTTTCACATTGTTCCTGTTCAGGATCTTGTGCAGAGCGCTGTTTTTTCCGAAGTGTTTGTCGATGAGCTTCAGGAACACTTGGGCGACTTTCGTTTCAACGTTCTTGTTATATGGTGGGTTGAACCATATGATGTTTCTCGAACGGTTTCGGCTAGCTTTTGGCACGTTCTTCTTGTACGCTAGTTTGTCGGTGTACCCGCTTTGCTTTAGCGCATCTTCGTATTCAGGTTTGGTTTCGTTGAACACGGTTTCGTTGGAGGAGTTCTGCGCGAGCGTCTTGCGCAGAACTCCTCCAACGAAACCGTGTTCAACGAAACCAAACCTGAATACGAAGATGCGCTAAAGCAAAGCGGGTACACCGACAAACTAGCGTACAAGAAGAACGTGCCAAAAGCTAGCCGAAACCGTTCGAGAAACATCATATGGTTCAACCCACCATATAACAAGAACGTTGAAACGAAAGTCGCCCAAGTGTTCCTGAAGCTCATCGACAAACACTTCGGAAAAAACAGCGCTCTGCACAAGATCCTGAACAGGAACAATGTGAAAGTGAGCTATTCCTGCACGCGAAACTTCGAGCGAATCGTCAAAAGCCACAATGCAAACGTCGGCAAAACAAAACCTAAGGAGGCAGGCTGCAACTGCCAGAGGAGCAACAAACCAAACTGTCCTTTGCCAGGAAACTGCAAAGTCGAAGACGTGGTTTATAATTGCGAAGTAGCGAGCCCAGAAAAACCAACCAAACTGTACATTGGCCTAGCCAGTGGAAAGTTTAAGTTGCGTTATGGCGTCCACAAATCATCCTTTCAGCACAGACACCTTGCGAAAACGACACTTGCCAAGTACATTTGGGAGCTCAAGGACGAAAAAGCACCATACACCCTGAAGTGGTCTGTAAAAAAAAGGGTGGCCCCCTACACCAACATCACAAAGCGGTGCGCCCTATGCTTGGTCGAAAAGTTTGAAATATTGACGTCAAAGCACCCACACCTTTTAAATAAAAGATCTGAATTGCTGTCTAAGTGTTTGCACGAAAGAAAGTTTTTATTGAATTACAATGGTTAAGATAATTATCTTGATATGGTATATTTAAAGTGATTACTAGCAGTTTATATAAAACGTTTGTAAAAGTTTTTTATACTTTATATGTATACCTGATGATCGCATGATGCGTGAAACTTTAAGTTGTATACAAGTCGTATTTACTTTTTAACCTTACCAATATTATATATATATATATATATATATATATATATATATATATATATATATAGTAAAGGAAGTAAAAATTAACTTGACATTGGTTCGGTACTCCGAGTTTCGTGTTATACATTCATCAGCCAAATTATACAAGTGAAAAAAGTAAACAAGAAAATTCGTATCTATTTATTTGACAAGATGAATTCCTAAGAAACATCATTAAATGCGTGGTGTTATAAACATGTGAATAGATAATTGGCTAAGTGATTATCAGTCCTTAGATTTATAATTAGCCAAAAGAAACTTATTTGTGTGACGACATTTAGCAATGAGTTCACTGCGTTTGTTTAGAAGCTCACTTTTGTCTTTGTAAAAGAGGATTTCAAATTTTTCTTGAAGACAAAGAGGACAATTTCGTGAATTGTTAGTGTAGCTTTGTACTTGCTTGATGGTCGACCATTTGAGCGTCGGGGTGACATTGCTTTTCTCTTTCAAGTCCCAAACGTATGATGAAAGTGACGTGCTGTTCTTGTACTTTTTGTTGCTAAAAGACTGTTTGTGGCCATTGAATCTTGTCTTAAACGATTTCTCAGTCAGACCAATGTAGACTTTCTTTTGGTGAGCGGGTGCTGTAACTTCGCATTTGTATATGACAGACGTCACTTGGCAGTTTCCTTCCAATGGACATTCGGGTTTTCTTCTGCAATTGCAGCTTGCTGTAACTGGTGTGACGGATTTCGAGACTTTCGAATTATGCGATTTGATGATGGTGGCCATGTTTTCCATGCAGCTGTAGCTGACCTTTACGTTGTTTTTGTTGAACAGCTTCTTCAGGTGTCCGGAATGGAAGTGTTTGTTGATAAGAGATAAGAACTTCCTCGCTACGTTTGTTGATACATTTTTATTGTACGGGGGGTTAAACCATATTACATTTCTCGTACGTTTCATCTTCCTTCTTCGGGTTTTCTTTTTTGTAAACGTCAGATTGATGTTCTTATATCCGCTTTTTTTCAATGAATCTTCGTAGTTGACTTTCGCTTTCTCGAAAATTGCTTCATTTGAAGAGTTTTTAGATAAACGATCAGCTATTGCAATTGGCAACTGCTTTAGTATCTGTTGTGGATGATTTGAAGAAGTGTGTATGTACTGCATGGTGTCGTTTGGTTTTTTGTAAGGTTGGTATGTGCCGTGTTTCAAGTTGAAGGTTACGTCAAGAAAGTCTACAGAATAGAGCCCTGTGACTATATCTATCTGGAATCCTATCGATTTGAACAGTTTTATAATGTCTTTTCTCATCTTATCAACACTGCGCCCTTTCATATTGCGTAGAACCATTAAACCATCATCCCTATACAAGCCTGCGTCTGATTTGTTAATTAGAGATGAAAGCTTATTCAATATGAAGAGTCCCACAAGTTCACATATTTCTGCGCCATCATAACTACCCATAGTCACGTCAAAACAGTCACTGGTCAATTTCTTGGTCCAAGCTTCCTTATTGAAAAATAGGAGTGATTTTCTGCAGTGGTTGATTGTTCTCAATTCCTTATCTGAGATCGTTGTGTAGATTTTTGCAAACTCAAGTGCTTCGTTCAAAATCTCTTTAGTTATAGCGGGGTAGAATTCCTTTATATCGAGTTGTATGAACGAACATGCATCTTTGTTTTCGATAGAATCAAACCACGAAATCGCTTCGTCTGTGTTTTTCCATTGGTTCACTTGAATTGAATTTCTGATGTCTGAGTTGATTCGATCTAAGATAGATTTGCTTACTTTCCCCAAGTTGCTCTTGCATGGATTGATTAATCTACATGGGAGCTTGGTCGACTACGAAGTCGACTACGAAGATTCATTGAAAAAAAGCGGATATAAGAACATCAATCTGACGTTTACAAAAAAGAAAACCCGAAGAAGGAAGATGAAACGTACGAGAAATGTAATATGGTTTAACCCCCCGTACAATAAAAATGTATCAACAAACGTAGCGAGGAAGTTCTTATCTCTTATCAACAAACACTTCCATTCCGGACACCTGAAGAAGCTGTTCAACAAAAACAACGTAAAGGTCAGCTACAGCTGCATGGAAAACATGGCCACCATCATCAAATCGCATAATTCGAAAGTCTCGAAATCCGTCACACCAGTTACAGCAAGCTGCAATTGCAGAAGAAAACCCGAATGTCCATTGGAAGGAAACTGCCAAGTGACGTCTGTCATATACAAATGCGAAGTTACAGCACCCGCTCACCAAAAGAAAGTCTACATTGGTCTGACTGAGAAATCGTTTAAGACAAGATTCAATGGCCACAAACAGTCTTTTAGCAACAAAAAGTACAAGAACAGCACGTCACTTTCATCATACGTTTGGGACTTGAAAGAGAAAAGCAATGTCACCCCGACGCTCAAATGGTCGACCATCAAGCAAGTACAAAGCTACACTAACAATTCACGAAATTGTCCTCTTTGTCTTCAAGAAAAATTTGAAATCCTCTTTTACAAAGACAAAAGTGAGCTTCTAAACAAACGCAGTGAACTCATTGCTAAATGTCGTCACACAAATAAGTTTCTTTTGGCTAATTATAAATCTAAGGACTGATAATCACTTAGCCAATTATCTATTCACATGTTTATAACACCACGCATTTAATGATGTTTCTTAGGAATTCATCTTGTCAAATAAATAGATACGAATTTTCTTGTTTACTTTTTTCACTTGTATAATTTGGCTGATGAGTGTATAACACGAAACTCGGAGTACCGAACCAATGTCAAGTTAATTTTTACTTCCTTTACTATATATATATATATATATATATATATATATATATATATATATATATATATATATATATATATATATATATATATATATATATATATATATATATATATATATATATATATATATATATATATATATATATATATATATATATATATATATATATATATATATATATATATATATATATATATATATATATATATATATATATATATATATATATATATATATATATATATATATATATATATATATATATATATATGTGACAAATAAGCTCAGTGTTACTGGTGTGTTTGGCATGTCGTGTCGACATGAATATCCAAAATTATTTTTAAATATGTGCTATGGGGAAAGGTGGGTTAAGCATATACTTATTTTTGGTTAAATTGTGTAGATATGTTCATGATTTTTATATGATGGGAAATTTTGTTTTTTACATATAAGGAAAAAACTGACATTTTTCTGGTTGGGTTATGCTGTTATGCTGTTAGATAAGATTTAGCAAGAATCTAATGGAAAAGAATTAGATGTGCATATAGTATACGATATAGCATGTGTTTTAAAGCGACACTTAGAGGTTAGTTACAAAAACTTTCAAATATCAAGTGTATGAGAAAGCGGTTCTTTAACAGAAGAGTGATAAAACAATGTTTTATAATACAATTTTTATACAGAAAAAACAAACCATGACGAATTACAAACATTTCAATTTTGGTATACCTTTGTTTCATTCGTATGGTCACAACGGTAATTGCCAGGTAGGTAATTATTATCACTTGTTTAAGTGCTTAAGATCATAATATTGTTACTTCAATGTAATGTATACCTAGATAAAGAACTCCATTCGAAGACTAGAGTCATTTGGTCTCATGGACGGAGAATTAATGGAAAGACTTTGGTCATACTTGCGCTCGTTTTCCAAAATTACTAAAGAGATGACCCCCGCTCATCGCATGGATTTACTGGGTGACGCTTTAATGCATTTTGGATCAATCAAAATGGGCAATATAGGTATACATAGGTAGAATAAGCAAAAGAGGTAAACATAATTAAGTAATGTAGTATTTATGAAAGGTTTATTAATTTAGGAAATACATTGGTAAATCTTTATGAAAAAGCCAATAAAACGATGAAGTCGTGCTGTGATGAACTTGATGCAATATGCTCAAAACTTCAAGGTATGTTACTTAGTGAAGATGTTCTACAACCTTAAGACAGGGAATGCTAAGAAAACTATTCTTTTCTCAGAGTTTTTTTTTTACGCATGTGCATATTTTAAATCGTTATCTTTAAGAATACTTCTGCGTCAAACTCTCGAACGCAGAAAGATATTTAAAAACCTTTTTTTGTTAAAACATCGAGGGCAGAGCATTTTAATTAGAAAAAGTACTTTTTAAAGCCTATATATAATTTGTTTGTCAATTGTATTCTTAGTAAATATCACATCAGACGTGTTGAATGCTTGGAAAAGCGAGGAGGATGAAGCGGTAACAAAACAGCCTTCAAATGCGAAAGGTAATTTTTAGTAATTTAAACGGGCGCGCGTAGGCGAGAATAAGCGAGAGTCATTATTGATTTCAAATTGATCTAGATATTGAATGGACTCAGTGCTACTATCGAAAGCTCAAAGAATTTTGGAAAGAAAAGCGCCTGTCACTGATGAGTGAAAAGCTATCAGATCGAGCTTGCCATATTTCTAAAGTAGCAAGGTTTAAAATTTGCGCTGTTATATTATATAAGAATTAATATAACATATATATAAGAAATAAAAGATAACCACATCTGCGATTTTTAGGATTGATATCACTCTCAAAAGTCTTGAAAAGAAGCATAACATTCTTGCACGTTGGACCGTTAGCACTCCTGAATATCGATTCGAACATAAAAACGCCTTGCAATTCACACAAGATGAAGCCATATGCCAACTATACCACGGGGTATCAGAACGAATGATGTTGTTGGTATTAAAAAAGCGCTACGGAGGTACTAATGAACTATTAATTGTCCTTAGTTCACATTACCATGATTTGATGACTTGTTACTGACTTAACCTTCCATCGTTAATCGTTCAAATTTGATACGTGGTTCTTTTTAAAAAACTTAACCTTCTTAATCTAAGTTTATTACGGCGTAATAGCTCTTACTATAATCAAACTATTTGGGTTTCTCTCTTAGATGGATCTGCAATTGCTAATCGTCTCAGCGCCCAAATAAATAAAGTGTGTAGAGAAATAAAGAATCAGCTGGACGGATTAAATGACATACGGAAGGAGTTAAACGAGAGCTATTCTAACCTCAAATACAGTGAAATATTGGATGTGAACTCAGCTGTCTACCAAAGTATTTCAATCCATGTTAGTGTTTAACTCGTGTGCCGTATTTCGTAACTTTTTAAGTGATTCTTGTTTCCATGTTTTTATAATTTAGTATAATTAGTAAGTTTTACGCAAATGTCACGTGCATATTGCAATACTTGTTATTTTAGAAAACGTCAATAATTCCAGAAAATGTGAAGAGAAATTGCGTCCAATTATATTTGAGACAGCAACGAGCGTTTGAAGAGATTGGTCTTGTAAAACATGAAATGTCATGCGTTATAGATTATTGGCAAGAGCAATTTCAAATACTAAAACAATACTTGGAAACATGCGACAAGCCTGCCGAAAAGTTTCTCATCAGTGAAGTTATGGGCCGCGTGAGCGATACTTTAAATCGAAATAAAGCTCTGTTCAATAGTTTCGTTCATATTGAAAATCCACTTGCGAATGATGTGCTAGTGATGTACGAAGACGACGAAACGATAGATTTCGCGTATTACTCTGAGGACAGTGAAATATACTCAGATTCAAGTGAAAGTGCAGATGGTGAATAAAAGTTATATTGTTAATATATTTATGAAGCTGTGGTTCGATTATATAAAAATACAACGGCAGGGAATAAGGAGTATATAACCAAAAGTGTTGCGCATGGCTTGTACCTGAAACAACCATCTTCCTTAGACTTTTCTAAACAAAACAAATGTATTTAATACCTAAGATATGTTTTTACATATAGTTATAATTTATTTTTGTTTTAAATTTCATGAGTAGATATTAAAATTCGTGTACCTTACTTAACTATATAATATAATTGTTGGCGTAACTTCCTTCCCACTTTGTTTCTTCACGAACCTGTTGCCTGTGTAGCGCAAAACGATAATTTTCACAGTAAGAAAGACGTAGAAATGAATCAGCGTCAAGCCAATGTTTTACTCTGGTTAGCCTATGGCCCATCCGAGTAACTCGGAGGCTCTGATACGGTCATTTCGAATACTGACAGAACGAACTTTATAAACAATGCTGAAGTGAATCAGCGTCAAGCCAATGTTTTACTCTGGTTAGCCTATGGCCCATACCGAGTAACTCGGAGGCTCTGATACGGTCATTTCGAATACTGACAGAACGAACTTTATAAACAATGCCGAAGTGAATCAGCGTCAAGTCAATGTTTTACTCTGGTTAGCCTATGGCCTATACTCATATTCAGAACAGATTTTTATTTTTCATAAAGAACATACAATATTGATAAACTTCTATGATTTCACAAAACCAAAAGAATTTTTGAATAGCCCGCAGAGGAATTTATCTTAAATTAAATTTTACAAAAATGCCCAGACGTTTAGTTGTTCCCGTCTATTTAAAACAAAAGCTGTCTATAGGAGAAGCAACGATGGATATAGTGTATCATATACTATAGTGAAACATTAGTAATCTGTTGTTTGCAATGCCTACCGCTATGTTACGTTCAAGTCTTTAGTCGTGAATCCGAACGCTGTTTTCACGCCAAAACCTATTCCTATTTTAGTTGAGTATACCGATATGGCCTCCAGCACAGTAACGAAAAGAACACAAAAATCGCAGGAGCAACTTGATATACTAGAAGCTATGTACGACAAGGGAATGACGTGTTACGGAAGAGACAACATTGGTTCTTTGACTTTACTGAGGAAAGCAGTAGAACAAACAGGGCTAAAAGAGATCCAAGTCAAGGTTCAGTTTCCGCTCTATCGCCATTTACCAAAAGACGATGAGTCACGAAAATAATTTTACACTTTATCTTTATTTAGAACTGGATTGATCAAAAAAGAAGAAAAAAGCAGGAAAAAACAGAAAAACTCCGTGCACGACCGATGCGAGGATTTGATATATTTCGATCCGAGTATATTTCCTCTCTGACAGGCAATATGAGCTAGTTTTTGTAAAAAATAATAACATTCATTTCACATGTTAAGATATAAGTTTAATTTTGAATTGATATATTTTAGGTACTAACCATGATAGCGCTTTAGCATTAAAAAACGCCAATCGAGCATGGGGTGGAATGTCAGAAATTAAAAAGTCATCGTACTGTGATAAAGCTACAACTTTCAAACTTCCGGAATTCAAAGACATGAGCGCAGAGCAACAACGGCTAAAAATTCAACAGACTCGCCGAAAGATTGAATCCCTGGTAAACATTATTGACTATCAGGAGAGAAATTTCTGTAAATTTATTTTAGCAAAGGTTCTTTAACAATTATTAACGTAATATAACCCAATGTTGAAAACATTCTTCTTAATTACCTTGTTATTCTAGTGCAAAGAAATGTTGTCATTTAACATAGAAACATTGGTCATTGATGTTGATTGCGAGAGGAATAGAGGTCACACTTCTGTGTACGGCAGCCAACAAGGTGTAGACTTTGTAGAACAGCATCATGATATCGAGTGGGAGTTTTCATGTTTCGCTGCAGGCTTGAAGTTTCCGACAAAAATATGCTTTCCTCCAAACAACGTGAATAAAAATGTTAGCTTTAGCAATTATTCCGCTATTTATAATTTTAGGTGTTTCTGAGAACAGTGCCAAAGCTTCAAAAAGTGATAGAGACAAAGTTACTGAAGCGCTTAACAAAAAGATATGTAAGTATTTTTGCACTTTCATGCATCAGAGCTAATAGCGTTTTTTGATATGAGGATTATCCAAATATTTGATATAAGATATCAAAAAATCGCTACAGGGCCTAAATTCGACGCTGGTATACGAGGCTTTTTTGCGATATTTATGATGTTCATACAAATATTTAAATAGATTTAGCATCATGTGAGAAATGGACGCGTGTACCGTACCGAAAGATAACTGAAGGCGAAGTAGAAGTTCTCGGAATACCACCGGGTTTCATTTTTAAGAAACCGTCAAACTGTACGAAATTGGAACTATCCATATTATTGGATAACATGGAACATATAAAATTTTTAGGTATAAACAACTTTTCTTATCCATTACAGAAAAACAGTTCTTTTTTTACATCATATCATACCTTAAGGGAATTAATTTTGCGGGAAAATGTTTCGAAAATAAAAATGATTTTCGCGAAGTTAGCAAGTCCTAATATTTTTGCGAGAATGAATTCCCTAAAAATTAATTCCCTTATGGTCAGGTCAAGTGCCAAAAATAATTTACCGCAGTCTAAGTCGTTTGTTTATATTTGTCATTTAAAAAGATTTATGAAAATAATATTTCTTCAAGGAAAGAAACTTTGCGGTTTCGCGGTTTTTGGCATTTTTACTGGGAAAGTTTAGCAAATTTTTGCCAACATTTTTACAGATTGGCAAAAATTTGCTAAACTTTCCCAGTAAAAATGCCAAAAATCGCGAAACTGCAAAGTTTCTTTCCTTGAAGAAATAAAACCTTATTTTGCCATAGTTATACAGCGAAAAAACCAATCCCACCAGGGTCACCAGGTTAGTCTCCAACCTCCTACCGACGCAGTCGTAGAAAATAGTGAGGTTGTCAATGAAAATATGGAAGCTGCGGTGACTGAAATTTTGACAGATCCTGTTCCCTCAAATGTTAAGAAAAGAAAAAAAGGAAGTCATAAAGAAATGACTCAGCTTGACGACAATTGTCAAATGCTTGAGCTGACCGATAAAGTCCCGAACTCAAGAGGCCTCGACATAACCCTTCAAGAAGTAATGTCCCAAGCCAGTGTTGATGAAGGCTTTGTCGATTACATCCTGAAGGATAGAGAAAGAGAAAGTGGAGATCAAAATATTACTGAATACCTGATAAAGTGGATTGGTTATGAGGTACCAACGTGGGAGCCGGAGGAGAATGTAAATTCGGCTGATGTAAAAAGATATTTTTTGAACAAAAAGTAAAGCGTGTATTTTTATTTGAAAAAAAAATTTTTTTGCGCCTTCGCAAGTTTCTTATATTGCATTCTGCTCAAGTAGTGAACGATAAAAATAAAACTAATCGGCCCGCAGGATCGTAGTGGCCTAGGAGGCCAGGGGCCACAGCCCTCTTAAAATATTTGTCAATCATGGTAAATATGAAGGAAAACGCAATGCGTTTTTACCAATTTAAAGTGTAAAATCTTAAGATTTACATCCGTTTCTCCCTTTCAACAACAACAAAAAAAATTAGTGTCAGTTACGGCCCTGAGTCAATGTAATCGCCTGGGTAATATAATTGTACAGGGGACTTGAGATGGTAAGGGAAATTATAATTTAATGCTAAATTGCACATGCAAAATTACACACATAATTTTTTTCTGTTTTACTTTGCAATACTTTTGCATAAAATATAACTAATTTGGTTTATCTATTGAAATCGAAACCTTTCGCAAGATGCTGACCGTGCAATGAACTCCCCTGAAAATCCATTCACGTGACTTATTGAAAAAATAGTCTAAACACTGTACTGCAAGGCAATTGAGATGCTATAAACTATTCTTCACTCGAGCAAATTATAATACATGTATGCATGCCTAACAATACAAAACCCTCTCAACCTTTCTAGAAAAAAAATTATGTGGGGGACGCAAACCAACATGATTATCCATACATTTAAAAACGAAACGTTCAATGCCAGCTTCAAGTAGCGCATCTTTGAAATTCAGAGGTTTTAATTCCATAATTGTCGCAATAGTAAATCCAAACGCGTAAATATCGGTCATATATGAAACGCCGCTTCCCCTATACAATTCTGGTGCCACGTGATGATGGTCGGTTAATTTCTTTAAAACGTCTTTAACGTTAGATTTCGCACAAGACGCTCGACATGCGAATGAAAACCCGATAATGACCGGAGTGAAGTCACTACTTTTCACCATGACATTTTCAGAAATTATGTTGTTGTGTAACACTCCTTTATCAAATAAAAAAGAGAGTGCTTTAGCTAGCCCAATAATCATTTGTTTCATGATGTCTTCTGTGGGAAATAATACCTTCCGCTTCAGCAAAATTTTTATGCTGCTATCCCCTTCATAGCTAAGCACAGAATGAAATTTTCCTTTGGCGTGTACAATACCAAAGACCTGTACAATATTGGGATGATTCCCAACAAACTGTAGCAGTCGTGCTTCGTGGCTAACATAAGCTAGGTTGCGCAGAGATGTTTCCTCTTTACCAAGTGCTAAGTAACTTTTTAAAATTACAGAATCTCCATCGTCAAACACAGCACGGGTCACTTCTGCGAAATGACCAGAAAATATGTCATTGTAAGCCAGGCCGGAGATTACCTCACTTGTCAAAATTGTGGGCGTTTGTTCTTGTAACAACGGATCGCCATTATGGAAGAAAGATGAAAACAACGATGCATCAACCATTAGTGACGATCGAGAACGTCCAAGCTGTTCAAACATCTTTAGCTTTGTGAAATCCGCACATTGCAGCATCATCGAAGCATTTTTCTCTCTCAGAATGTGTATAGTCTTCTTTTGACTCGCTACGATCTGCTTGTATCTTTCAACAGCTTCTTTTGCTTTAGTCAATTCCATTTTTAACTTTTCGTTCTCTATGGGCACCGGAAAGGTAAAGGTAAGCCGTTGTTTTTTTGAGTCACGAGAACAATCCTAAGTAAAATAAGCGAAAAAAAAAATTAATGTTTCTTAAAGAAATTTTTGAGCAAGAAAAAACAACATCTATTCTGCAGACTTTTCTAACTCATTAGTTTGTACTCCAGAGTGTAAATCATTATGTACTTCGGCTATGTCGTTTTCACTTTGTAAATAATTACATTCAGTTGAGGAATCCGCCTCTTGTGAAGGTGCCTATGTATGTTAAAATTGGAAACAAAGTGATGAGCATATCATAATTGCCATAGAAGTGGAAATATGGAAATAAAATATCTCCTACAAGAGTACTTTCCAATGCTGCCATACCAAGTGTTAAATGAAAGTCAACCTGAAGGTAAACAATAGTAACAGCCGAGTTATACACAAAAGAATTTTCTCCTTAAAAAGTTGAACTAATATTCTCTATAGTATTTGCTTTTCAAAACTGTGTAAAACTCGATAAATTTTGTCTTTAAGCCATGTCATTTTTATATTCAACAAAATCGTTAACACATAATTGTTGCTTTAAAGATTTACCAAATCAAAGCGTTTGGTCA